>NC_138548.1:372457339-373057339 GCF_964273705.1 Natrix helvetica
TGGAGTGTGGAAAGAAATTCAGAAGTTGGAGTGACCTTAATAGCCATAAGAGGACTCACAGCAGGAAAAAATGATGTGAATTGGTTCATGTTGATTCTCAAAATTTGATTCATGCCCACAGAAGTCTCCCAGGAGAATCTGTAGAAATGCATGGAGTATGGCAAGGTCTTCCGAAGCAGCAGAAACATCTTGATCCATTATGCGTGGGGTCCTGATACATATGAACTTTAAACATAAACAAATTAGACAGAAAAGGAGAATGGAATTGGAAGATGAAATAAAACGCAAGGAACAGCTGCTTATAACAAACCCGAATGACCAGGCGCTCCAGATGGCGCTAAAGCTGTTGAAAGATCAATTTCAGATGCTTATAGCAGAACAAACAGCAACTAATTTACAATTTGCTAAACATAACACCTTTGCCAACGCTAATAAACCTGGTAGATGGTTAGCATATACTTTGAGAAGGAATATGAATGACAGAATTATTGATAAAATTGAGTTTCGAGGGAAGATGGTATATCAACAAGAGTTGATTAAAAAATCATTTGTGGACTATTATACTAAGCTATATGTACAGGATAATATACAGAATAAGTTAATAGATGATTTTATGGAAGGAAAAAGGGTTGCCAAAATTTCTGTGCTTCAAAAGGCAAATTTGGAACGTCTTATAACCGCTGATGAGATCACTTTAGTTATAAATCAACTTAAATTAGCTAAGGCTCCAGGGACTGATGGTTTGACTGCAATGTATTATAAAACTTTACAAATGGAAATGATTGAATATCTTACACAACTATTTTGTAATATACAACAAGGAGGTAAAATACCTCCTTCATGGAAAGCGGCTTTTATCTCATTGATACCTAAAGATAAAGAGGGCCCTAAGAAACCAGAGGATTACAGGCCGATATCTCTTCTGAACACAGATTATAAAATATTTGCTAAGGTACTAGCCAAGAGATTGATGCCGGTTATTCAAGAGATTATTCATCATGATCAAGCAGGATTTATTGAAGGCAGACATATGAAGGAGAATGTAAGGCAACTCATAGATAGATTTAATTGACTATCTTGATAAGAATAAGCAGATCTCTGCAGTGCTGGTTTTCTTGGATGCAGAGAAGGCCTTCGATCGAGTGAATTGGAACTTTCTAACCAAGACTTTGGAAAAGATGGATATGGGACCACGATTGCGGCAGGCGATTGGAGCAATTTATCAGCAACAAAATGCACAACTTATTATTAATGGAAATTGTCAACAACTTTCGAGATACAAAAAGGCACAAGACAAGGTTGCCCATTATCCCCATTGTTATTTATTTTAACTTTGGAAGTCTTGTTGAACGCAATTCGGGACTCAAAATCCTTAGATGGCATAGCTATCAGGCAAAAGGAATACAGAACTAGAGCATTCGCCGATGATCTGGTTGTTACCCTTTCACACCCTTTGAAATCAATAATCCAGATGAAAAATACCATAATAGAATTTGGCATGGTGTCTGGGTTTAGACTAAATCAAAACAAAACGAAAATGATGGTTAAAAACATGACAGAGACTCAAAGAAAGAGACTTGTAAGTTTAGCAGGTTTTGAAATAGTTTCTAAAGTTAAATATTTAGGAATACAAATTTCAGAATCAAATACAAAACTTTTCTCAAATAACTATGAAGTGTTGTGGCAAAAGATACAGAAAGATCTTGAAGCGTGGAAAAAGTTACAATTGTCTTTGCTTGGAAGGATCTCAGCAATTAAAATGAACATTCTACCTAGATTCATCTTTCTATTCCAGATGATTCCGGTGCTTAAGTCAGATAAAATCTTGTTAGATTGGCAAATAACATTAAATAAATTTGTTTGGAAGGAGAAAAAACCGAGAGTAAAGATGAAGATCATGCAAGATACACGTGAAAGAGGCGGCCTCAGACTCCCAAACCTTCGATTATATTATGAAGCTGCGGTATTAACGCATGTAGCAGATTGGTTTGGGAAAACAAAAATGGAATTGCTGAATATAGAAGGCCATGATCTTGTTCTGGGATGGCATGCATATCTTTTTTATGAAGACAGGGTGGATAAAGTGTTTAACAACCATGTTCTCCGAAGTGCCTTGATGAGAATATGGAAGAAGCACCGGCCCAATTGGGATTATAAAATACCGCTTTGGTTGGATCTTGCAGACACCATGGGGATTATGAATATTAAGTCACTCGAGGGTTGTTTATATAAAGATGTGCTTATTGCTGATGGGGGCGAATGGAAGTTAAAAGCTTTGGAACAGCTGTTGGAAGAAGGAATTACTTTAAATTGGTTACATTACATACAGCTACAGAAGAGATGGGAAGAAGATCGCAGGGTCGGTTTTATGGATAAAGAAGTGGAACTGATTAAGCAGATAAAAGAGACTGGTCCAAAACAAGTTAAAAGAATATATAATGTACTGTTAGAAAGAGACTCAGAAAGTGAATTGGTTAAGGATTGTATGATTAAATGGGCTCAGAATTTTGGTGAAGTGGTTATGTTGGAAACGTGGGAAAAAATATGGGTTCAGAATGTTAAATTTACACAGTCACAGAATTTAAGGGAGAATTTTTATAAAATGTTTTACAGATGGTATTTAGATCCTAAAAAATTATCATGCATGTACCCAAATGTTCAACCAAAATGTTGGAAATGCGGGTGTCTAGATGCTACCTTTTTTCATGTATGGTGGACTTGTAACAAGGTGAAAGCTTTTTGGATAAAAATATGGTGGGTTATGCAGAATGTATTTAAGAAAAGAATACAATTCACTCCGCAAATGTTTTTATTGGGTATAGATAAGGATTTTACCAAAGGGGAAACAAAATTGGCCTTGTATATGGTCACAGCAGCTAGGTTGTTGATTGCGCAACATTGGAAAAAAGATTTTTTACCGACAATTGACCAATGGATTCAGAAGGTGGCGGGGTTCGCTGAAATGGCAAAAATTTCAGCTTTCTTAAAAGCTCAGAAACAGGAGGATTACACACAGGAATGGGCAAAATGGATTGATTATATACAGAATAAATACCAGACTAGGACTTATTATGTAGCCTTTAGGTAAGAATGTTTAGACCGATAGATGATCAGAGTAAATAGTATATGGGATGTTTGGAATTGTTAGAGTGGTATACAGCGGAAGTCAGGGGGGTGGGTTTGTGTGGGAGGTGGGGAAGGGTTAGGGTGGAGGGTGGGGTAATATATATGTAAGAATAAATTAGAAGATGGGATTAATGAAACATTGTTATGCTAGGAGAAATTTATACTAAGAGTTATAGATGTTAAATTAGCCTAGAAAATGGGATCAATGTGTTATTATTAATCTAAGAGAAATTTATATTGTGTTTGTTGGGAGGAGAGGGGTTACGAGTAATCTATTTTAAGATGGGGGGAGAGGAGGGGGCAAAGTATTTGGTATAATATCTGAAAGTGAAATTTTTGTGGGGGGGTTGGGGGGGTATAGCATTTGTATGAGATTTATATTGTATGGCGGGGGGTGTGAAAAGGGGGAAAATTGTTTGTACAAAACTCTTTTAATTAAAAAAAAAGAATTCTCTTGTACAACTAGGTATTAAGTTTTGGATATTAGATCTTTGTGCTAGAGTAGAGTAGAATAAGATTGGAAATAATAAGAATAGAAATGGAATAGAATATAGAAATAGGAATGGGAATGGGAAGGAAATGGAATGCTCTCATTGGCCAAGTGTGATTGTGAGGCAGCCGGGAGAGAACGGCCAAAATCTCACCATATCACCTGGGTATAGGAGCCCCCAGACTCTATACTTTAAATCAGTAATATGTCCTTAATAAGCACCTTGATTAAACTCTGATCTCTTTCTTCTTCAAAATTGTTATAAATTTTACTGGAATATGTTGCAATCAGCTTCTATGGAAGGACACAGGAAACCAATGTCTGTGTAAGATACAATGCGCTGGAAAAAACATATGAATAGTTGATGGCATGTCTGGCTGCTGATATATAACTTTTTCACTCCCTTTCCTTTAACTTTACTGTAACCTTACAAAATGCAACTTTCTGTAAAATGTATGTTTCGACTATGAACAAATATGAAATGTATACTCTTTACTGACGAACAAATAGCTGTGTGAACGCCCCCGCTCTAGGAGGGTATAAAACTCCTGTCCTGAACAAAGCCAGGACAGTTCAGATGCCAGTGTGTGTGAACTCGATGCATCAATAAACCTGTTTCTCTTGCACCTTCGTGGTCTCACGTCCCGTTTTTATTGAGCATTGTGGCGCAAGCCTCAACCTGCTGCAACAATTGGAGATACAAGGAATGTGTCTCCAGTGGTTACACTCTTAGTGTACATAACATAGAACAAGTAATCAACTTTTGACAGTGCGAACAGCAAAGGTAAGTAGGGATTTGGAAAGTAACACATCCAAATGTCTATGGAGTTTCTCACTCATCCAGGTTGCATTTGTCCCAAAGGCGCTTTTATCAAAAGGCAACTGGACTTTTTTTTCCCCTGAAGAAATTTCCCTTCTCATCCAAGAAGTTTCTTCAGTTCTGTTTCTTCTTGAATGAGAAGCAAAATGTCAAGGAAAAACAAAGTCCAGTTGCCTTTTGATAAAAACACCTTTGGGATAAGACATTCAGACAACATAAGAGTGCGGAAAGCTGGCTTAGAGTACAGAGAAGATGCTGAAATATTTCAAGAAGAAACATTATAATGTAGGTGGGGAGTCCAGACCTGGCGGTGTTTAACTACTCATATTTCCCTAACGTTGGAAGGATCAACTAGCGGATCTACTACAGCCATGTGAAGAAGTCATGGCATAACAAAGAAAAATAGTGAGCACTTCAATGGGACAAAGTGATGGGAGAGAATGAACTATTGAAGCAAGTCTCGAGAGTTTTGTCAAAAGTGATAACTGGAAGGATAGCACTGTGTCTGCACCAACTAACATTAGTTGTGTTTAACTGATTTCTAATCTGAGATACAATATTTATTGTGCTTGATTTTTATTAATGCCCTAACTTATACAGTAGTTAAAAGTTTAGCTTATACATTTCAGATATAGACTCTTTTGGGTTGGTAAATTGGACAATTAAGGGAACCAGCTTTAGAAAATACAGGTGGCCCTTGACTTATGACCACAAGCCCAAAATTTCCATGGCTAAGCAAGACAGGTTTGTTCCATTATACAACTTGTTTTGCCACAGTTGTTCAGTTAGTAACATGGCTGTTAAGTGAATCGGTTTCCCCCATTGACTTTGCTTGCCGGAAAGTTTCAAATGGCGATCAGATGATCCTGGAATGCTCCAACCATCAAAAATACAGGCCAGTTGAAAAGTGTCTGAATTTTGATCACATGACAAAGGGATGCTGCAACAAGGGAAGTATGCAGTGGAGTACCCCAAGGCTCTGTTTTAGGCCCAGTACTTTTCAACATCTTCATCAATGATTTGGACGAGGGAATAAATGGGGAACTCATCAAATTTGCAGATGACACCAAGCTGGCAGGAATAGCCAACACTCCAGAAGATAGGCTTAAGATACAGAAGGATCTTGACAAACTTGAACATTGGGCACTATCTAATAAAATGAAATTCAATGGTGAAAAGAGTAAGGTTCTACATTTAGGCAACAAAAATGGAATGCACAGGTACAGTATAGGTGGTACCTTGCTCAGTAGTAGTAACTGTGAAAGGGATCTTGGAGTCCTAGTGGAAAACCATTTAAATATGAGCCAGCAGTGTGCAGCAGCTGCCAAAAAAGCCAACACAGTCCTAGGCTGCATCAACAGAGGGATAGAATCAAGATCACGTGAAGTGTTAATACCACTTTATAAGGCCTTGGTAAGGCCACACTTGGAATACTGCATTCAGTTCTGGTCGCCACTATGTAAAAAAAGATGTGGAGACTCTAGAAAGAGTGCAGAGAAGAGCAACAAAGATAATTAGGGGACTGGAGACTAAAACATATGAAGAACGGTTGCAGGACCTGGGTATGTCTAGCTTAAGAGAAAGAAGGACTAGAGGAGACATGATAACAGTGTTCCAATATCTCAGGGGTTGCCACAAAGAAGAGGGAGTCAAGGTATTTTCCAAGGCACCTGAGGGTAGAACAAGAAGCAATGGGTGGAAACTAATCAAGGAGAGAAGCAACTTAGAACTGAGGAGAAATTTCCTGACAGTTATAACAATTAATCAGTGGAACAGAAGTTGCCTCCAGAAGTTGTGAATGCCCCAACACGGGAAGACTTTAAGAAGATGTTGGATAGCCATTTGTCAGAAACAGTATAGGGTTTCCTGCCTAGGCAGGAGGTTGGACTAGAAGACCTCCAAGGTCCCTTCCAACTCTGCTATTGTATTGTATTATTGTATTATTGTATTGCTCTTTGACAAGGTATAAAGATACGTGTTTTCCTTCAGAACATTTGTTCAGAAATTCATATGGCTATCTTGACTAGCCTTTCTGAACCTGGCTGCCAATAAACTTTTCCTGAATCCCGAGACGTCTAAGTCCTGTTATTTTCTGCAACACTATGGAACACACAGAAGGAAACAAGGAGGTGAAAAAGGGAAACACCCCCTTTATACCAATCATAGCTTAGATTGCATCATGCATGAGTCAGCACTCTCTAACTAAGCAATTACAATTGTGTTGGGGAACAGCTTGCCTCCAGAAGTTGTGAATGCCCCAGCACTGGAAGTCTTTAAGAAGATGTTGGATAGCTATTTGTCTGAAACGGTATAGGGTTTCCTGCCTAGGCAGGGGGTTGGACTAGAAGACCTCCAAGGTCCCTTCCAACTCTACTATTGTATTGTATTGTATTTGTGTGAAACAAATCATAAATCATTTTTTTCAGTGTTATCATAACTTTAAATGGTCACTGAAGAAATTATTGTAAGTTGAGGACTAATTGTAAATCAGTAATTGATTATTTGTTATTAAGGCAGAATCATAAATGTTAAGAATGTGTTCGTTTCAGTGTCACTGACAATTGCCAATTCATTGGAACCCACTTTGGAAAACCCAAGGAAGGAATTTCTTAACATCAAAATCCATCAGGGCCTTGACTAGGGATCTCCAAACTTGGCAACTTTAAGACTTGTTGACGTCAACTCCCCGATTTCCTCTAGCACATGTATTACCATGCTGGCTGGGGGATTTGGGGAGTTGACGTCTACAAGTATTAAAGTTGCCAAGTTTGGAACCCCCTGGCCTAGACTTATGGAATTATGTTGTTGTTTCTAACGCCTTCCTACTGAAAAGTCTTTAGGTGTCCAATACATTGAAAATGGAGAAAGGATTAGTTAGTATTTCATTGCTCTTCAAGAAAAGGATTGCAAGCGTAATGAGACATCTGAATATTCACAATAAAAGTTATAATCTCAAAAGGGGAAATATGGCAAAGAGTCCTAGGATTCCTTCGAAAGGCTCAGTTTTCCCAGGGAAAAAGGCCAGATGCACAGCATGGCCTCCAGCAATTGGAAGGTCAGAGTCTAACCCGGATGGTGAATTTTGCTCCTTTTTTGACTTGTAGGCTCCTGGCTTAGGAATTTTGGAAGTTGAAGTCCACAAATCATAAATGGGCCTTAGTTCCCAACCACTGGACTACAGCATTTTTTCTCCACCACCTCAAATTCTAGAAGCTAAAGTCCACAAATCATTAAAGGGCCAAGGTTCTCCATCCCTGGTTTAAACAGAAGGATCCATGGAGATTCAGTTATCAGGGTAAACATAAAATAAAGGCATAAGTGCTTCAGAACCCCAAATGTACTATGAGACAAGGCAAAATACACAAATAGGAACGATTTGCACCTATACAACTCAGTATGCAATTTGAAAAACAGGAAGTACCATGGAAAGCTAAGCGATCTTTAGGGAAGTGTTGAGGTTTCTGTGTATACAGGTTAAGATAGTTTTAAATAGCTTGGCTGAGCTCTGGATTACATGTATGCAGGAAGGCTAAGGTGTTAGTGTAAAATAGTGAGGAATTAATGCAAAGCGAGATGAGAAAATTCCTTGTAAACTATGTGGCAAGTGCTGTGTAAAACCCTCCAGTGAATGTCGGTGGGGTACAAAGGCTTTGAGGGAGATTTCCTTGTGTTACTTTTTCTGCACAATAAAGTTTTTGCTAACAATTTTCTCTTCGATGTGTTCAGTTTGAGATGTAGTCCAGAAGGATCTCTTTCCTTCTTTCAACCAGATGGCAAGAGAAATTCTTGGGGAGGAAATGGGGAATACGCCAGGAACCTTCTCTCTGCAGACTTCAAGCATGCTGTGATAGGCAAGGAGCTGCTTTACTATAGGAGAAATAAGGTAGTCCTCAACTTACGACTGCACGTGAACCCCAAATTTGTGTTGTTAAGGGAGATATTTGGGGAGTGAATTTTGCTCCATTTTGTGACCTTTTCTTGCTAAGCTGTTCAGTGAATCACAACAGTTGTTAAATTAGCAACACAGTTGTGAAGTGAATCTGGTTTTCCCATTGACTTTGCTTGTGGGAAAATCGCAAGAGGTGACCCCCTGGACACTACAATGGTCATAAATGTGATTCAATTCCCAGGTGTCTGAATTTGGATCATGTGACCATAGGGATGCTGCAACAGTCGTAAGTGTGAAAAGCGGTTGGAGGTTACCTTTTTTTTAGTGCCGTTGAAAGTTCAAACGGTCACTAGATGAGGACTACATGTACTGTGCAACTTCGTATACTTTTAAATGGAGGGATTACATCTTTCTGAGCTCAGGCCTTTTCAATAGTTAAATATGAAATATTTCCTAGCTGAGAGATTTTGTTTTGCTTCAGAATGGAATGGTTGATGGGATTCTCTTAGGGAGCATTAAGGGATCTTTTGACTCTGCAGTTAGTGGGGATAATATCAAAGGAAAGCAGTTTTTGTTGTTTTCCCCCCACTTTATCTTTATTCTCCTCTTTTGGAGAAGATGTTTTGGACTGAACAATGGTTGCCTAATACATCTCAAAGTCCTATTGCTCTCAGACACAACCCATCAACCCTTCAAACACAGGTTGTCCTCGACCGTTCGGCCCAATATTGGCTTCCCCATTGCCTTTGCTTGTCCCAAGCGTCACATGACCCTGGGACATGGCAACTGTCAGAAATATGAATCAGTTATCAAGTGGCTGAATTTTGATCAGGTGACCATGGGGATGCTGCATTGGTCTTTATTACGAAAAATGGACATAGGTCACTTTTTTTCAGTGTCTTTGTAGCTTCGGCCACTAATCAAATGGTCGTAA
This sequence comes from Natrix helvetica, assembly GCF_964273705.1. Taxonomy (NCBI): domain Eukaryota; kingdom Metazoa; phylum Chordata; class Lepidosauria; order Squamata; family Natricidae; genus Natrix; species Natrix helvetica. The sequence continues at coordinate 372,466,599 of NC_138548.1, forward strand.
GTCGAGGACTACTTGTAATGCAGCCATTGATTATTTGTTATTACGGCACAATCATGAATGTTAATCATTTAAGGGAATAGTCGTAAGTTAAGAACTACGCTAAGTGAATAAGAGAGGCTCCTTTTCCTGCCAACTCTGCGCATCCCCTTCCCTTCTTCCATCCCTGAGCGTCGTTCCTCCCTCCCCTGTTTCTCTGAGTGCCTGGAGCGAAGCAGCTCTAGACTCGCTGCCCAGTTCACCATCTCACGCTGGACCGATTCCCCCGGGGAAGAAGGTAGGGCGCAGGCAGGTGGACCCCCGAGTGGGCGGCGCCTTTAGAGAACGGGAGGAGCTGGACGGGGACGGGAAAAGCGATAAGCGCTTCCAGCTTGGCGCTGCAAAGGCCTGGCTGGGGTCGTTCCGGGGAGGGGGATCCACGTGCGTGGCCACCGGCGATCGCGGATCTTTTCCTGCTCGCATCTCTTGGGAAGCGGAGTCCGACCAAGGAAGAGAGCCCCACGTTTCCCATTGAGAGCCAGGTAAAAAGCTCCTCCTTCCTTCCTCCCTGGGAAATGCTCAGATAGGTGACCCTTCAATGCAGCTCATTGGGGCGCTGCTAGGATCGCTCCTGCATCCCACATTTTCTCCTTTTGGAGATGATTTTTTTTGCCGGCCCTTCCTGATCGTTTCCCGTCACTTCCTTTTCAGATCCGGGAGGCTTGGAGTTCAGTGGCTGGGAAACCGGCGGGCAGAAAAGGGGGAGATCCCTCCCAGGAGCTGCTGTTTCGGGGAGTTGCTCTGGACGAGCCTCCTCCGGAGAGAGCATCGGGTAAAAAGGCTCCTTCTGATGCCCTTGAATCTCTTTGCCCTCCTTTCTTTCCTCCCTGAATTCGTTTCCATTGTTCAATTTCACTGCGTTTTTAAAATCTTGTGTGCATTTAAAAAGGTGTCGCCCTTTTCCTTTGGGCAACATTATGTTGTGTGGGCTTCAACTCCCAAAATTCCCCAGGTGTGTTGAAGTCTACATATCTTACAGCTGCCAAGGTTGATAAACATTGATGTCGTCCAGGGGTGGGGAACTAAGGCCCTTTTATGACAGGTGGACTTCAACTCCCAGAATTCCTCAGCCAGTTGGCTGAGGGATTCTGGGAGTTGAAGTCCACCCCCATAAAAGGGCCGTCGTTCCCCACTTCTGCCCTTGGCTATTTCAAAAGGCAAGTCCCAGCTGTGAAAAAGCTGGGAGTTTTTGTAGTCTTTCTTCCTTGATTATCTGATAAGGGAAGGTGTACATCATAGAAGCATAGAATGACATAGCTGGTCCTTTAATGCATAAATTCATGGCGGAGAAAGCTGCCTCTGAATCCAATCCTTGGTCCTTCCACACCTTTCGGTTTTCTTCTCACTTAGTGGGAGCTTCTATGTATTTGTTGCTGTGGCTGCAAAGGACTCACATAAATGGGTTCCCTGGTTAGCCTGGAAGTAGGCTAAAATCAGCCTTCTGCACTGTATGATCAGGAATATCCTTAGGATGCTTGATAGCAAATTATTCCCTTGCTGTTTTTTCCCCACTCTTAGACACTCTCATGGCCTCGTCTTCATCTCCAGGAACCTCTGTTCTTTGTAGTGGAGGATTAACAACGGTTGAACATCCAATGCAGGTAGGAGGATTCTCCTCTCCCCTCCCCAGATGTGCCAATCTCCCAATAACAGAATAGCACAATTGGAAGGGATCTTGGAAATCTTCTAGTCCATCCCCCTGTTTCAAGCAGGAGACCCTATACCTTTTCAGACATGTGGGGGTCCGGTCTCTCCTTACAAACCTCCTGCCCACAACTTCTGAAGGCAAACTGTTCCATTAGTTAATTGTTCTCACTGTCAGTAAGTTTCTCCTTAATTCCAGGTTGCCTTTCTCCTTGATTAATTTCCATCCATTGTTTCTTGTCCTGCCTTATGGAGCTTTGGAAAATAAATTGAGCCCCTCTGGTTTGTGGCAGCCCCAGAAATACTGGATCATGTCTCCCCTAGTCCTTCTTTTCTCTAGGCTAGCCATATCCAGTTCCTGCAACCGTTTTTCCTATGATTTAGTCTCAAAGCCTTTAATCCTAATTGCTCTTTGCACTTTTTCCACATCTTTTTTTTTGTAATGTGGTGAGCAAAGCTGAACTCTGTATTCCATGTTTAGTCTTTCCTCGGTTTTTTTTTTAAAGCAGTGCAGAGGAAAGCCCAAAGTAAAAAGTAAAGTCCAAGCTTGCCTTTTTTTTAAATCAAATTTTTATTTTTTATATTCTTTTACATACCAATGCGTGAGTGGTGTGGTAACTGGATAACATACATTTCAGTACACATAAACATAGTCTTATTATTCTTAAATATTACATTTATTCCATTATTTCATATTTATACATGGCTTTTGTTATCACCTTTCATTTCTGAACTATTTTTCTGTCCTTTTGTATATTTTAACATATTAATATGTTATATATTTATAGTTTACTTGGACTTCAGTAAGGCATTTGATAAGGTAGACCATAATCAACTACTAGATAAAGTAGAAGAATGCGGGTTGCCTCCAGAAGTTGTGAATGCCCCAACACTGGAAGTCTTTAAGAAGATGTTGGATAGCCATTTGTCTGAAACGGTATAGGGCAGCGATGGCGAACCTTTTTTGGCTCGTGTGCCACAAGTGGGGGGAGCGCAGGGGGGTCGTGTGCGGGCGTGCCGCACCCATAATGCAACGCACGACCCCCCAGTGCGCATGCGCGCACAACATGCAACACCCCCCCATTTTTGCATGCTTTTTTCGCCCTCCCCAAGCTCCAGAGGCTTTATAGCTTTTAAAAAGGTGATCTCAGCTGGCCAGCGCACACACGCACGCTGGCCAGCTGACAGGGCAGCGCCTCGCGTGCCCTGACAAATGGCTGCGCGTGCCACTTGTGGCACGCGTGCCATAGGTTCGCCATCACTGGTATAGGGTTTCCTGCCTAGGCAGGGGGTTGGACTAGAAGACCTCCAAGGTCCCTTCCAACTCTGCTATTGTATTGTATTGTATTAATATATAATTATTATTCCCCACTATTTTCTATCCCTATTTTAACTTTCCCCCCCTTTCATGTCACTGTAATATTCAAAGACGTGTTTTCCACCAATTTTGTTGTTCATATTTCCTTAATGAAGTCAAAGTTCCATCCTTCATTCTTCCATTATTCAATATATCCTTATAGAGTTTTGGTATCAATCACAATCATTTATACATTTAGGGTATTTCTATTCATGTTGGTTGGATTATTATTTTAGCAGTGTGATATATATCCGGAGAATATTTTAATATAAATGGATATGAAGAATTGGAAAAATAGATTTTGAATGACTACTGCTAAATATGTATAAAATATGAACAACAGTGGAAAGCTAGAACTTAACAATGGGTGATTAGGGAAATATATATCAATATATAAGAACCTAAATATGTGTATTAATAGTAGAATTATGTGGATTATCCAAGCTTGACTTTTGTAGACAGCGCGGCAGCTGTCCAGATAAAGTTGCAGACACTGAGATAGACTGGAAAACTTTTATATAAATATAAATATATTTCACCTACCAATTTAGAGCAGTCTTTGTCATCATCCAGAGAAGGAAGAACATAAGATAGTCAGGAACATCGTGAGGTAAATCTAAAACATCCTACAGAACACACAGAAGGAAAAAAGGAGGGAAAAAAGGGAAACGCCCCCTTTACACTTACAGCAACCAATCATAGCTTAGATTGCATCATGCATGAGTCAACACTCTCTAACTAATCAATTGCAATTGGGTTGGGGCCTACATCCTGATATCACATCCTGATAGAGTAGGACGTAAAGTGAGATTTGGCCATTAAGAGTGAACTTACTGGGTCAGGCAGGACAGCCTCTCGGGGCGCCTTTCCTTCTATATTAAAAGGCCACATAGGCCGAGTTTGCAGCTTGCAAAAGAATGGGAAGTGTGAACGCCTAACTGCAAAACCACAGAGTTGAAAAGTTCTTGTCATTAAAAAGGGGGAGTAAGGCAGTAACCAATCAGAAAGGGGTTAAGTATTTCCGTGTTATACTGCTGCTGTATACTGTTCCAATATCTCAGGGGTTGCCACAAAGAAGAGGGAGTCAAACTATTCTCCAAGGCACCTGAGGGTAGAACAAGAAGCAATGGGTGGAAACTAATCAAGGAGAGAAGCAACTTAGAACTGAGGAGAAATTTCCTGACAGTTAGAACAATTAATCAGTGGAACAGAAGTTGCCTCCAGAAGTTGTAAATGCCCCAACACTGGAAGTCTTTAAGAAGATGTTGGATAGCCATTTGTCTGAAACTGTATAGGGTTTCCTGCCTAGGCAGGGAGTTGGACTAGAAGACCTCCAAGGTCCCTCCCAACTCTGCTATTGTATTGTATTATTGTATTGCTCTTTGACAAGGTATAAAGATACGTGCTTTCCTTCAGAACACTGTTCAGAAATTCATACGGCTATCTTGACTAGCCTTTCTGAACCTGGCTGCCAATAAACTTTTCCTGAATCCCGAGACGTCTAAGCCCTGTTATTTTCTGCAACACTACAGAACACACAGAAGGAAAAAAAGGAGGGGAAAAAGGGAAACACCCCCTTTATACCAATCATAGCTTAGCTTGCCTCCTGCATGAGTCAACACTCTCTAACTAAGCAATCACAATTGTGTTGGGGCCTATTGTAGACTTTACTGTTCCAGCTACTAAATTCAATATCCTAACAGGCTCCTTGGCCCTTCTTGGAAACTCTGCAGTTTGTTCATTAAGATGAAGATTTGCATGTAATTAATTCATGGAAGTGTTCATTATTAGAAATGTTCATGGAATACGTTGTGTTTTTGTATTCTCCCTGTTTCAGGATTTGGTATCATTTGAGGATGTAGCTGTGTTTTTCTCCGTGGAGGAGTGGACCCTGCTGGATTCTAAGCAAAAAGCCCTGTATCATGATGTCATGCTGGAAAACAAGAGGAACATGGCCTCCTTAGGTAAAGGATTCTCTTAAGATACTCTAGTGGAGTGATGGCGAACTGTTTTGGGCTCGCGTGCCAAAAGCGGGAGGAGTGCAGGGGGTGTCGTGCGCGGGCATGCCACACCCATAATGCTATGCGCAGACCACAGCATACATGCACGCACGACCAGTGCTTCCCCCCCCCATTTTTGGGTGCTTTTTTTGCCCTCCCCAGGCTTTATAGGATTCTGGGGAGGGTGAAAACAGCCTCCCCCCCACCAAAAGCCTCCAGAGCACTAAAAAACGGAACTTCCTGGGCAAACCGGAAGTTCAGGAACGGACCTCCAGTTTGCTTGTAGGGCTGGTTTTAGCCCTCCAGAGCCTTCAGGGGCCACCAAGAGGCTTCCCTGAAGGCTCCGGAGGGCAAAAAACGATCCTATGAACAAACCGGAAGTGACTTCCAGGTCACTCGTAGGGCCAATTTTAATCTTCCGGAGCCCTCAGGAGACTTCGGAGGGCTAAAACAGGCCCTATGAGCAACCCAGAAGTCAGTTCCAAACTTCCGGTTTGCCCGTAAGCTTCTGAAGCCTCCGGAGGATGAAAAGTGGCCTCAAAAGAAGGCCGAAGTCAGCTGACCAGCGCGCGCATGCATGCTGGCCAGCTGACAGGGCAAGCCTCACATGCCCTGACAAATGGCTCCGTGTGCCACCTGGGGCACGCGTGCCATAGGTTCGCCATAACGGCTCTAGTGCAATTTTTTAATTATTTAAATTAATGCATGTGAAGTCTTCCAGCATTGTTATTTGTTTTTTGCTGCTGTATTCTTCTCTAAACTGCTGGTTTTCTAATTTGTAAGCTATTTATCTGAGGTTTTCATCCTTTTCTATGAAGCCTGGCTTTTCTTCACAAATGGAAAGTATGGAGAGAGTGGCCTTCACAATTCACTCTCTCCCATTTTTTGAGAATCAGATTCAATCTTGCTCATGCTGTGCGTGAAGGAGGAAAAATAATCATATGGAACGGGTTAAGAACAAAGATGGAGTATATAAACAAAAAATTAATTCAGTACTGTAAATCAAAGACTTTCAAATACTGGGCTGCCATTGCTATGCTTTTGTCAAGGGAAATTAATGGTTGACAGAGAAGGAAAACACATTCCTGCAATACAGTATTTCTTCCCCCCACCGTAACATTGACATTACTAAACAGCTCTGAGCCAGTCTCTCTCTCTCTCTGTCTCTAGGACAAGATACTGTACTTTTCCATCAACTCTTTCTTAGGCTAGAATTTTCTTCCCAAGGAAAGCTGCCAAACTTTACTCCAGCTCAACATGGAGGTAAGAAACAAAGAGAAAATGTCAATTTGGACTTGAAAATTTATTTATTATTTATTTATTAATCATTTTTATATGCCGCACCCTCTCCACCAAGGGACTCGGGGCGGCGTACAATTTATACAATACAATAGTAGAGTTGGAAGGGACCTTGGAGGTCTTCTAGTCCAACCCCCTGCCTAGGCAGGAAACCCTATACCGTTTCAGACAAATAGCTATCCAACATCTTCTTAAAGACTTCCAGTGTTGGGGCATTCACAACTTCTGGAGGCAAGCTGTTCCACTGATTAATTGTTCTCACTGTCAGGAAATTTCTCCTCAGTTCTAAGTTGCTTCTCTCCTTGATTAGTTTCCACCCATTGCTTCTTGTTCTACCCTCAGGTGCTTTGGAGAATAGTTTGACTCCCTCTTCTTTGTGGCAACCTCTGAGATATTGGAATAATGCTATCATGTCTCCCCTAGTCCTTCTTTCTCTTAAGCTAAACATACCCAGTTCCTGCAACCGTTCTTCATATGTTTTAGTCTCCAGTCCCCTAATCATCTTTGTTGCTCTTCTCTGCACTCTTTCTAGAGTCTCCACATCTTTTTTACATCGTGGCGACCAGAACTGAATGCAGTATTCCAAGTGTGGCCTTACCAAGGCATTATAAAGTGGTATTAACACTTCACGTGATCTTGATTCTATCCCTCTGTTGATGCAGCCTAGAACTGTGTTGGCTTTTTTGGCAGCTGCTGCACACTGCTGGCTCATATTTAAATGGTTGTCCACTAGGACTCCAAGATCCCTTTCACAGTTACTACTACTGAGTAAGGTATCACCTATACTGTACCTGTGCATTCCGTTTTTGTTGCCTAAATGTAGAACCTTACTCTTTTCACCATTGAATTTCATTTTATTAGATAGTGCCCAATGTTCAAGTTTGTCAAGATCCTTCTGTATCTTAAGCCTATCTTCTGGAGTGTTGGCTATTCCTGCCAGCTTGGTATCATCTGCAAATTTGATGAGTTCCCCATTTATTCCCTCATCCAAATCATTGATGAAGATGTTGAAGAGTACTGGGCCTAAAACAGAGCCTTGGGGTACTCCACTGCATACTTCCCTCCATGTAGATGCAGTTCCATTGAGAACTACACGTTGAGTGCGGTTGGTCAGCCAGTTACCAATCCATCTGGTGGTGATGCTGTCTAACCCACATTCTTCTACTTTATCTAGTAGTAGGTTATGGTCTACCTTATCAAAAGCCTTACTGAAGTCCAAGTAAACTATATCAACGGCATTCCTCTGGTCCACTAATTTTGTCACATTATCAAAGAATGCAATAAGATTAGTCTGGCATGATCTGTTTTTGACAAATCCATGTTGGCTTTTGGCTATTACTTTGTTTGCTTCTAGGTGTTCGCAAATTCGTTGCTTGATTATTTTTTCCAGAATCTTTCCTGGTATTGAGGTTAGGCTGATAGGTCTGTAGTTTCCTGGATCTAATTTTTTCCCTTTTTTGAAGATGGGAACCACATCAGCTCTTTTCCAGTCCTCTGGTAGTTCCCCGGTGTTCCAGGATCTCTGAAAGATATAATTCAGTGGTTCTGAGATTTACTACATAACAAATGAATGACAAGGAGGAGATATACAAAAAGCATTATACACACACAATAAATAAATAATCAATTAATTAAAAACAGCAAAAGGCAATTAAAAAACAATTAAAACACAATTAAAACACCCAGAGTCAAACCTAATTTAAAATTGTATCCAGAGGGATTAGAATAGCTATAATTCAAGCCAGGCTGGCTAGTCGGAACAGGTGGGTCTTGAGTTTCATGCGGAAGGAGCGGAGATCGGTGGTTGTCCTGATGTCGGGGGGGGGGAGGTCATTCCAGAGGGCTGGGCCCATCACAGAGAAGGCCCTGCCCCTTATTTAAAATGAAAATAATTAAAGCCCATGAGGAGGGGAAGAAGGTAAACACCATAGGAGAAGAAGGACTGGCCTGTTTCACTGTGTGTGCTATCCTTAAGGATAAAGAAAAGATAAAAATGATTAAATCAGCTCCGGGAACAGATGCCATAATAGACGAGATAAACGAGAAATAGGACAGGCCTCATTTCAAAAACAGAACAGCTCCTTGTTTGAGCGAGGATCAGATCCAAAAAAGAAGTCCCATTAGTCTTCATCTAATTCAGGTGGAGTACGCAGCATTTTTAAAACACTAAAACGAGGAGCGGGTGAGGAGTACAATGAGACCTTTGGAACCAACTATGTCTGGTTTGCAGGATTCCGGAAACTATTTAATTACTATAGCTTGTAAACAACAGGTTGAAGCTGTGTGTGCCGATGAAGCTGCCCAACACTTTCCAGACCAACTGGATGAAATTTTACTGTAAATATATATTTACTCTGTGTGTGTGTGTGTGTGTGTGTGTGTGTGTGTGTGTGTGTGTGTGTATTTGTATGTATATCTACACACACACAGATGTAAAATGCATTAATTTATATGAAGTTTGTGTCAGCATCTCTGACTTCATTTGGATACCTACTGAGCAATTCCGTGTGTCAGGCTTGGAAGCCATCGGGGTATAGGACCTCAAGCCTGCCACATATTCAAAGATAGTAACTACGGGAAACTGGGAAGGGGAATGGTCTGGAGCTCGGGAGATGTGTAGCCAAAACAACATTCCTTCTCAGAAAGACAAGGTTGCCTCATCCCTGCACCTGGATGGATGGGGATGGGAGGAATCTTCATTCGTGGCAATGACTGAGTGGACCATGAGATGGACGGGTGGGTGTTGGGGCAGGGTCTTGAACTTTCAACTGGGTGGGGAAAGTTTTCAGATACAGGGTTTCCCAGATGTGCCAGCATGGCTCGTCTAATAAATTGGTGTTTTGAGGAATCTCTTGCCTTGAGCTGTTATTTTACAGAGGATGCTATTTGGAATCCTGACAGATTTTTCCCCCTGGTTTGAAAGGGTGGTGGATGTGAGCAGCTCAGATAAAAGGCTAATTTGTTTGATGTATGTGGCAGATAAGAGTGTCCTTCTTTACATTTCCAGATAGATAGATAGATAGATAGATAGATAGATAGATAGATAGATAGATAGATAGATAGATAGATGATAGATAGATAGATGATAGATAGATAGATAGATAGATAGAATAGAATAGAATAGAATAGAATAGAATAGAATAGAATAGAATAGAATAGAATAGAATTCTTTATTGGCCAAGTGTGATTGGACACACAAGGAATTTGTCTTTGGTGCATATTCTCTCAGCGTAGTTCTACTGCTACTTAGTCTGATAAAATGACCCCAAACCTCCACACACTCTCTCCATGAAGTTTCCCATTCTAGCCAGTTTCTGATCCTGCCTGTCCCACTTTCTAGAGAGCTTTTTGGAAGTTGCTTTCATTTTGTTGTTTTTTGGTCTACCATGATGACACTTAAGAGCCCCAAAGGGTCCACGGTTTGATCATAAGGATTTTTACTCCTTGCAGTCATCTAGTGGGAAAGAGTGTTTACGACCAGATGACTGCAAGGAATATCAATCCTTCCATCCTCCACCGTTCAGTCAGAACTGAAGAAGCTTCTTGGATGATTTATTTATTTTATTGAATTTATAGACCGCCCCCTCTCCCCGAAGGGACTGAGAGAGAAGGGAAACATCTTTATATAGTTTTAATATTGTAAGTCATCCCGGGTTTCCATTCTTGATTTCCTCCCAAAATCAATAAATGTAAGGAATGATTGAATGAACGAACGAAGAAAGAAACAAAGGCTGCTTTTAGGTGTCCCTCCTGCTTCCTTGGAACTAAATCTGAAGCAGATGATCTGATGGTTCTCAGCCCATAAATTTTAAATGATCTTATCCAAAATTTTCACGTTTTCTTTTTGTACCATTGAGGACAAGGGAGAGCCAAAGGACAAATCTTTTATCAACAAAATACCAAGCATATAATCCAATTTGTCAGGGTCCCAATTATCAGGCCAAAAACAATAAAAACTCTGAGTTTGATAATTCCTGAAAGTATAGATTTATTAGGCACGTCATATTGGCACATGTGGTGAAAATCTGACTCTGAAGGTCCTGAAGTTCCCCCACCCAATTCAAGATTCACAGTTCTTCCCCTCACAGTCCACTCATATATCACATGGTCCAATCAGGTCACAGTCCAAGACCAGTTGTTTTCCTCCCATACCTCACCAGGTGCTGATGAGAACGTCCTTGGTTCTCAGGGGAAAGAATTCTGTTTTGGCTGCACTACTCCGCCCTCCCATTCCCACAGCTCTACCCAGCCCCGCTGTGGCAACCCTAAACACGATCCAAAATGGCCATGTTTGACGGCATGTTTGAACTAATGGGATTTTGGAGGAAATTTGATACTGTTCAAATACAGCAATGGTGTTGATCCCTATTGCACCTAAGTTTGTTTTAACTTTTCTTTTCTTTTCTTTTCTGTCACAAACAGGTGACGGATGGGAGATGGAGGATTCTGGCCAAGAGGCAGCAGCACTGTTGCCAAAAGACAAAAAGAAAGTTTCAGAAAAGATGTATGGAAAGCAAAGTTCTGAGGAAAACCAGTTAACGGTTGAGCTGGAGAATTGCTCTGGTTTATCTTGTCTGGATACCAATGTCTTATTGGACGCAGATGGTTGCCATGAAAAAGAAGTGTGTTTAAGGTGTGGGAAAACACTTCGAGATGAATCGGGATTCTGTGACTTTTGCCAAAGTCCTTCTGGAGAGAAACAAGGCAAAAGCAGGCAAAACTTTGGAAGGACTCTTCCCCTTCCTTTAAATGAAATAATACAAGAAGGAAGGGAAACGTACAAATGTACGGAGTGTGCAGAAAGCTTCAGTACAAGCCTTTCTCTTGCATTGCATAAGAAGATTCACAAAGAAGAGGATCCACACAAATGTTTGGATTGTGGAAGGACCTTCAGGCAGAAAAGTCATCTGAGTTCACATAAGAGGTTCCACGAAGAGAGGAAGCAGCATCAATGCATCAGCTGTGGAAAGACCTTCGAAAGCAGCGCCTCCCTTACTTCCCATCAAAGCGTCCATAGAGAGGAGACGTTGCATCAACTCAAGGAGGGCAGAACAAGGTTTACTCAGAGCAATGACCTGAATTCCCGGGAAAAAAGCCCCACTGGGAATAATTCATGTAAATGCCTGGAATGTGGGAAGAGCTTCCGCTCTGCAAGTGACCTCGCTTGCCACAACAGGATCCATACAGGGGAAAAGCCATATCATTGCACAGTGTGCGGAAAGAGCTTCGTACAGAAAGGCAATTTCAATTTACATAAGAGGGTCCACACTGGAGTGAAGCCATATAACTGCACAGAGTGTGGAAAATGCTTCAGTGCCCCGGGTACACTTACTACCCATAAGAGGATTCACACAGGGGAGAAGCCCTATGAATGCTTGGAATGTGGAAAAAGCTTCAGGACCTCCAGTGACCTTACTTTCCATAAGAGGATTCACACAGGGGAGAAACCCTATGAATGCTTGGAGTGTGGAAAAAGCTTTAGCAGAAGCTGCACTCTAACTTTGCATAATAGGATACATAAAGGGGAGAAACCTTATAAATGCCTGCACTGTGGAAAGAGCTTCTATCAAAAAAGTCATTTTAAATTACACGAGAGGATCCACACGGGAGAAAAACTATTTCAATGTACAGAGTGTGGAAAGAGTTTCAATTCCTCCAGACACCATGCTGCCCATAACAAAATCCACACAGGGGATAAGCCCTTTCAGTGCCCGCATTGTGGAAAGAGCTTCAGTCAAAAGGTTAATCTTAAGTCACACGAGAGGATCCACACGGGAGAAAAGCCATTTCAATGTACAGAGTGTGGAAAGAACTTCCATTTCTCAGGAAACCTTACAGCCCATCAGAGAATCCACACGGGGGAGAAACCCTTTCAATGTCTGCAATGTGGAAAGCGCTTTGCCCGTTCTGATAGCCTTCATGTCCACGAACGAACACACAGAGAAACCATATAAATGCCTGGAGCGTGGAAAGAGCTTCCGTAATTCCAGCCACTTAACTTCCCATAAAAGTATCCAGAGTGGAGAGTATCAGTCCATGGAGTGTGGGAAGTGCTTCAGTCAGCCAAGTAGTCTTACTCTCTATAAAAGGACCCACGTGGGTGAAAAGCCCCATAAGTGCATCGAGTCTGACAAACACTTCACCGATTCGGGTCGGCTCATCACAGAAAACCATCCAGGCAGGATGTGCCTGTGATGAGCTGAAGGACAGAAAGAGGGAGTAGTGAGCTTCCTCCCATATTTGGGCATACCAGGGGTTGTAACACAAATACATACCTATTTCCCTGGCTCAGCTGATAAAAGGAGGAGAGCCTGTGGCTTAGTGGCTAAGACTCCTGCCTAATATGTAATACAGCCCAGGTTCGAATCCCAGTAAGGGTATGGCTAGCTGATGAGAGCTAAATAGCTTGAAATGGATCTATACTAGTCTCCCTTTATTTATTTATCAGCACAAATACAATACAAATATGTATGTATGTATGTATGTATGTATGTATGTATGTATGTGTGTTACAACCCCTGGTATGCCTAAATATATATGTGTTTGTGTTGTATTTGGGCTGATAAATAAATAAAGGGAGACTAGTATGGATATTTGGGCATACCAGGGGTTGTAACACACACACACACACACATACATACATACATACATACATACGTATTTGTGTTACAACCCCTGGTATGCCTAAATATGGGAGGAAGGTCACTACTCCCTCTTTCTGTCCTTCGGCTCATCACAGAAGACCATGCAGGCAGAAAACCATATTTTTATTTTTAATGTTGCCTTTTTTATTCAAATCCCAGTAAGGGTATGGCTAGCTGATGAGAGCTAATTAGCTCGAAATAGATCTATACTAGTCTCCCTTTATTTATTTATCAGTACAAATACAACACACACACACACACACACACACACACATAATTTATATATATTTGTTTTCGTAGATTTTCACGGGTGTAGGTATTGTATTCGGGTCTTTTCCCGTGTAAGATTGAGATCGTCTTTGCAACGTTTCAGCGAGATCTCATGGCGATCTCATACATACATACATACATACATACATACATACATACACACACACACACACACACATACACACACACACACTGGGGAGAATCCATATCAGTGTCAGGAATGTGGAAAATCCTTCAGTGATTCTCAAGAATTGAAGATCCATAAAAGATTCACACAGGGAGAAATCATATAAATGTATGGAGTGTGGCATGAGTTTCAAAAGAAGTGATTACCTTTGCATCCACAAGACGATCCACACGGGGAGAAACCATATATATGTAATGTGTAGAAATTGCTTTGATCAAAATAATTTACTCAGAAGCCATAGAATGCTTCACACATGGAAAAAAACCCCTATAAATGCCTGAAGTATGGAAAACGTTATAATGAGAGTGGCAGGCTTACCTCCCACATAGGAGAAAAACCATTTAAATGCATTGACTGTGGAAAGAGTTTCTGACTCAGTGATAATATTACGCTCCATACAAAAAATCCACATAGGGGAGAAGCCGTATCAGTGTGTGGGGTGTAGAAAAAAAAAATTCAGAACCTGTAGTTACTTTAATTGACACAAGAAGACGCATGGCAGGAGAAGACAGTAATTGTTTTATGTTGATTCTCAATATTTGCTCCATGGCCAGGAGAATCTAAAAATGCATGGTGTATAGGGAAGGGGTTCCAAAGCAGTAGGAAAGTTTTTGATCCATTAAAAATAAGAGTTTCCTTGTACATCAAGGAATTAACTTTTAAATACCATTCCCCTCCCCCTCCCCCAATAAGACCCTGTGTTATATTTGGGGGGGCTCCAGAAGAAGCACTATGACTTATTTTGGGGGAAACGTGATTTCAGAATGATCGGCCCAGCTGGGATCCTCCCACCCCCCCCCCACTCCCGGCGCATGCACAAGAGGCAGCAAGTGCATGGGGACTACCAGTATCCTGCAACAGCTGCAGCCTTCTGTTTCCTTGGTCAGCTCACTCTGGGGCTTGTCTTCGCATGGCGGCAGCAGACAAGAGGCAGAGTCATGGGGCGGATGGCAGGTGATCTTATGCGCTGTGCGGACTGCAGGCAAATCAAGAGATATGATGATGAACCTACGGCCGTCCGCCTGCTCCATCCCACCGAATCAGCTTTCTTATTGCTTGTGCGTCACACCTGGATAGCTTGCTTTCCCCCCTCCCCCCTGGCACCTCTGCCTCCATCTGCTACTTGGAAAGGTAATCAACTCATCTGTGCTGTGCGGAATTTGGCTGCTGCCCCCTTTGCTGGCCACACCCAGCCCCTTCACTAGGGCTTACTTTGGAATAGGGCTTAAAAACCAGACAGGTTTATTTTCAAGGTAGGGCTTATTTTCGGGCTAACATGGTATTAGATCTTTGTGCTTGAATAGAATAGAGAGAGGAGAGCAGAACAGAATTATTTATTGGCCAAGTGTGATTGGACAGAAAGGAATTTGTTTGGAATTGTGTGCTTAAGCTCTCAGTCTACATACAACAAGTGATTAACTTTTGCCAAGTCGAACAGCAAAGGTAGGTAGGGATTTGGAAACTAACACAAACAGATGTTTATGAAGATTCTCAGTCATCCAGGTTGCGGTTGTCCCAAAGGTCCTTTTTTCAAGGAGCCACTGGATCTTCTTTATTTTTTGGAGCTGGAGAAGCTTCTTTGAATGAGAAGTGAAAGGTCTTTGAGGAAAAACAAGAAAGTCCAGTTGCCTGTTGAAAAAAAAAGCACATTTGGGAAATACTTTCGGACAAAATTAGGGTGCAGAAAGCTGGCTTAGAGTATAGAGAAGATACTGAAATATTTCAACAGGAAACATTGCAATTTAAGTGGTGAGCTCTGGACCTGGTGGTGAAATATGGACCACCCATATTTCCCTAATGTTGGAAGGAATCAACCAGTGGATCTACTATACCCATGCGAAGAAAGTCACGCCAGAACAAAGAGAAATAGGATCTTTAGTGAGAACTTCACTAGGAGAAAGTGATGGAGGAGAATGAACTAATGGATCAATACGAGACTCAAGCTTTGTCAAAAGTAATAACTGGAGGGATAGTGCTGTGTCTGTACCAGCTACAATTGGTTGTGTTTCACTGATTTGGGGTCTGAGATACAATATTGATTGTGTGTGTGTTTTATTAATGCCCTAACTTACACAGTATTAAAGGCTTAGATTATACATCTCAGATATTGGCTATTTTTGGTCAGTAAATTGGACAATTTAGGGAACCAGCCTGGTGGCCCTTGAGTTATGACCACAATTAAAGCCCAACATTTCCATGGCTAAGCAAGACAGTGGTTATGAGTTTTGTGCCATTTTACAACTTTTCTTCCCACAGTTTCTCAGTAAGTAACATGGTTTTTAAGTGAATCTGACTTCCCCGCTGACTTTGCCTGTCAGAAGGTCCCAAATGACCCTGGGATGCTCCAACTATCAAAAATACCAAGTGCACGAATCACATAACACAGGGATTTGACAACGGTTCTGTCAAAAAATTCATAAACCACTTTTTTCAGTGCTGTTGTAACTTCGAGTGGTCACCCCAGAAAACGATTGAAAGTTGAGGACTAATTGTAAAGCAGCAATTATTTGTTTTTAAGGCACAATCAAATGTAAGGAATTGTGTTGCTTCAGTCTAACTGACAATCGCCAATTCATTGAAACCCATCTGGGAAAACAGGGAAGGAATTTCTTCACATCAATGTTACATACTGACAGCCAGTATGGTAGTTTCCACCAAGGTCCTCTCATCTGACAGGAAACATACTCAAATTGATTGGTCGAGAGTCTTTGCTGGATTGTACATAGTTGTCACTTAATAAAGAGCTGTTGTTGCTGAACCCTGAGTCTTGCCTCTTCCATTCACCCGATCTAACAATCAATATCCGTCACTGCCTAGATTAGGGTTCTCCAAACTCCAAACTCCCAGAATTCCCCAGCCAGCATGGTAACATGTGCCAGAGGAATTCTGGGATTTGAAGTCCACATGTCTTAAAGTTGCCAATTTTACAATATAATATAATACAATACAATACAATACAATACAATACAATACAATACAATACAATACAATAGTAGAGTTGGAAGGGACCTTGGAGGTCTTCTAGTCCAACACCCTGCCTAGGCAGGAACCCTATACCATTTCAGACAAATGGCTAACCAACATCTTCTTAAAAACTTCCAGGGGCATTCACAACTTCTGGAGGCAAGCTGTTCCATTGATTCATTGTTCTAACTGTCAGGAAATTTCTCCTCAGTTCTAAGTTGCTTCTCTCCTTGATTAGTTTCCACCCATTGCTTCTTGTTCTACCCTCAGGTGCCTTGGAGAATAGTTTGACTCCCTCTTCTTTGTGGCAACCCCTGAGATATTGGAACACTGCTATCATGTCTCCCCTAGTCCTTCTTTCTCTTAAGCTAAACATACCCTGGCCTAGATGTATGCAATTATCCCTGGCCTAGATGTATGCAATTATGGTCTATGGTTGTTTCTAGGGCCTTCCTACTATAAAGTATTTCGGTGTCCAACATACTAGAAATGGAGAAAGTATTATGGTGAATAGTTCCTTGATTTTCAAAAAAAAAAAAGGATTATAAGCATTATGAGATAACCTGAATCTTCACAATAAAATCTCAAAAGGGGGAAGATGGGGAAGAGGCCTACGATTCCTTGGAGAAGGCTCAGGTTTCCCAGGGAAAAAGGCCAGATGCACAGTTTGGCCTCCGACAATTGGAAGGCCAGAGTCTCATCAGGGATGGTGACATCTTGGTCCTTTTTTGACTTAGTCCACACCGGCTCCGGGATTCTGCAAATTGGAAGTGCACAAATTATGAAAGGGCCAAGGTATTCCAGCCTTGTCTAGATAGAAGGATCCATGGAGATTCAATTAACAGGGTAAACTTAGAATAAAGGCATAAGTGCTTCGGCTTACTAAACCAGAGGCCCAAATGTACTAAGGGACAAGGCAAAAGGCAGAAATGGAGATTTGAATACCTCAAGAAAGAAGTGTGCTGAAAATAGGAAGTATCATGGGAAGCTATGCTATATCACTGCTGAAAAGACATTTACAAAAATGTCTTTTCAGCATTTTTGCCTCAGCATTCTACCCTCAGGTGCCTTGGAGAATAGTTTGACTCCCTCTTCTTTGTGGCAACCCCTGAGATATTGGAACAGTATACAGCAGCAGTATAACACGGAAATACTTAACCCCTTTCTGATTGGTTACTGCCTTGCTCCCCCTTTTTAATGACAAGAACTTTTCAACTCTGTGGTTTTGCAGTTAGGCGTTCACACTTCCCATTCTTTTGCAAGCTGCAAACTCGGCCTATGTGGCCTTTTGATATAGAAGGAAAGGGTCCCTGAGAGGCTGTCCAGCCTGACCCAGTAAGTTCAATCTTAATGTCCAAATCTCACTTTACGTCCTACTCTATCAGGATGTGATATCAGGATGTAGGCCCCAACCCAATTGCAATTGATTAGTTAGAGAGTGCTGACTCAATCATGATGCAATCTAACCTATGATTGGTTGCTGTAAGTATGAAAGGGGCGTCTCAACATTTCTCTCTGCATACATTAGGATAGATTTAAATAGCTTGGCTGAGCTCTCTATTACATATACCTGGTACCTATGTAGGCAGGTTAAGATGTCAGTGTAAAACAGGCAGGAATTACTGTAATGAGAGATGAAAAACAATTCCTTCAGGCTCTGACTTGTAAACTGTGTGGCAAATGCTGTGTAAAGCCCTCCAGTGGACATCGGTGGGGTATAAAGGCTTTGAGGGAGATTTCCTTGTGTTACTTTTTCTGCACAATAAAATTGTTGCTTACAATCCCAATGTGTTCAATTGGAGGCACGAGAACATCTGGTAAGGCGGCTGGAGCAGGAAAGGTAAGAAAAAACCAAAAGTGCCTTTTGAGTCCAGAAGGATCTCCTTCCTTCTTTCAACCAGATGGCAAGAGAAATTCTTGGGGAGGAAATGGGGAATACGCCAGGAACCTTCTCTCTGCAGACTTCAAGCATGCTCTGTTAGGCTAGGAGCTGTTTTACTATAGGAGAAATAAGGTAGTCCTCAACTTACGACTGCATGTGAGCCCCAGATTTTTGTTCTTAAGGGAGATGTTTATTAAGTACATTTTGCTCCATTTTGTCACCTTTCTTGCCTCAGTTCTTAAGTGGCTCGCCATAGTTGTTAAATTAGCAACACAGTTGTTAAAGCGAATCTGGCTTCCCCACTTGTCTGAGGCGTCAAATGACCCCGGGACATGGCAACCGTCATAAATATGAGTCAGTAGTCAAGTGGCTGAATTTTGATCACATGACCATGGGGATGCTGCACTGGTCTTTAGTGAGAAAAATGGACGTAAGTCACTTTTTTTCAGTGTCACTGTAGCTTCAGCCATTAATCAAATGGTCGTAAGTCAAGGACTACTTGCAGTACAGCCATTGATTATTTGTTATTACGGTACAATCATGAATGTTAATCATTTAAGGGAATAGTCGTAAGTTAAGGACTACGTTAAGTGAATAAGAGAGGCTCCTTTCCCTGCCAACTCTGCGCATCCCCTTCCCTTCTTCCATCCCTGAGCGTCGTTCCTCCCTCCCCTGTTTCTCTGAGTGCCTGGAGCGAAGCAGCTCTGGACTCGCTGCCCATTTCACCATCTCACGCTGGACCGATTCCCCCGGGGAAGAAGGTAGGGCGCAGGCAGGTGGGGCCTCGAGTGGGCGGCGCCTTTAGAGAACGGGAGGAGCTGGACGGGGACGGGAGAAGCTATAAGCGCTCCCAGCTTTGGCTGGGGTCGTTGCGGAGAGGGGCATCCATTCCACGTCCGTGGCCGGGAAGGAAGGCAGCGTGGCCGCCGGCGATCGCGGATCTTTTCCTGCGCGCATCTCTTGGGAAGCGGAGTCCGGGCGAGGAAGAGAGCCCCACGTTTCCCATTGAGAACCAGGTAAAAAGCTTCTCCTTCCTTCCTTCTTCCTTCCTGGGAAGTGCTGAGATAGGTGACCCTTCAATGCAGCTCATTGGGGCGCTGCTAGGATCGCTCCTGCATCCCCCATTTTCTCCTTTTGAAGATGATTTTTTTTGCTGGCCCTTCCTGATCGTTTTCCGTCACTTCCTTTGCTCTGCTCTGTTTCAGATCCGGGAGGCTTGGAGTTCAGTGGCTGGGAAACCGGCGGGCAGAAAAGGGGGCGATCCCTCCCAGGAGCTGCTGTTTCGGGGAGTTGCTCTGGACGAGCCTCCTCCGGAGGGAGCATCGGGTAAAAAGGCTCCTTCTGATGCCCTTGAATCTCTTTGCCCTCATTTCTTTCCTCCCTGAATTCGTTTCCGTTGTTCAATTTAACTGCGTTTTTAAAGTCTTGTGTGCATTTAAAAAGGTGTCGCCCTTTTCCTGTGGGACATTTGTTTCTCAACCTTGGCAATCTTATGATGTGTGGACTTCAACTCCCAGAATAACTCAGCCGGTCATAAAAGGGCCCTAATTCCCCAGTTCTGCCCTAGGCTATTCCAAAAAGCCAGGTCCCAGCTGTTAAAAAAGAGTTTTTGTAGTCTTTCTTGATTATTTGATAAGGGAAGGTGTACATCATAGAAATATAGAATAACATAGTTGGTCCTTTAATGCATACATTCATGGCGGAGAAAGCTGCCTCTGAATCCAATCCCTGGTCCTTCCACAGCTTTCTTCTCACCCAGGGTGAGCTCCTATGTATAGTTGCTGTGGCTGCAAGGGACTCACATAAAGGGGCTCCCTGGTTAGCCTAGAAATAGGCTGAAATCAGCCTTCTGCACTGTATGCTCCAGAATATCCTTAGGATGCTTGATAGCAAATTATTCTCTTGCCTTTTTTTTCCTCACTCCTAGACATTCCCATGGCCTCGTCTTCATCTCCTGGAACCTCTGTTCTTTGCAGCAGAGGATTAACAGCGGTTGGACTTCCAATGAAGGTAGGAGGATTCTCCCCTCCCCTCCCCAGATGTGCCAATCTCCCAATAACACAATTGGAAGGGATCTTGGAGATCTTCTAGTCCATCCCCTTGTTTCAAGCAGGAGACCCTATGCCAATGATGGCTAACCTCTATGGCACCAAGTGACCAATGTCTGTGCATGTCCCCTGTGTATGCGCCCCACCCCCTCATATGTGCACACATCCCCTGTGCATGCGCCCTGCCCCCCGCATGCGCATACATCCCCCACATGCACCGTGCTTCCTGCGCATGCATAGCAGAGACCCGAAGACAAGCTGCCTGGCGGGAGGTGTGCGCATGCGCGGTGGAGCTGGGCTGAAGCGATGGCTGGGGTGCCCGCAGAGAGATTCACCACCATTTCAGACACGTGGGGTCCAGTCTCTCCTTACAAACCTCCTGCCCACAACTTCTGAAGGCAAACTGTTCCATTAGTTTATTGTTTTCACTGTCAGGAAGTTTCTCCTTAATTCCAGGTTGCCTTTCTCCACAATTAGTTTCCATCTATTGTTTCTTGTCCTGCCTTCTGGTGCTTTGGAAAATAAGTTGAGATCCTCTTGTTCGTTGCAGCTCCAGAAATACTGGAATACAGCTATATGTATTCTTCTTTTCTCTGGACTAGCCATATCCAGTTCCTGCAACCGTTTTTCCTATGATTTAGTCTCAAAGCCTTTAATCCTAGTTGCTCTTTGTACTTTTTCCACATCTTTTTTTCTAATGTGGTGACCATATTCCAGGTCATGTTTTTTTTTAAGCGGTGCAGATGAAAGCCCAAAGTAAAAAGTCCAAGCTTGACTTTGGTAGAAAGCACAGCAGCTGTCCAGATAAAGTTGGAGACACTGACATGGACTTTTAAACTTTTATACAAGTATAAATATATTTAATCCACCAATTTAGAGCAGTCTATGTCATCATCCAGAGAAGAAAGAACAGAAGATAGTCAGGAACATAAGATAGTCATGAGGTAAATCTAAAACATCCTACAGAACACACAAAAAGAAAAAAAGGAGGGGAAAAGGGAAACACCCCCTTTATACTTACAGAAACCAAGAACTTATACAACTCATACAACAACAAGAACAACAACCAGCAATTTATAGCTTAGATTGCATCATGCATGAGTCAACACTCTCTAACTAATCAATCGCAATTGTGTTGGGGTCTATTGTAGACTTTACTCTTCCAGCTACTAAATTCAATATCCTAACAGGCTCCTTTGCCCAACTTGGAATCTCAGCAGTTTGTTCATTAAGAAGATTCACATGTAATTAATTCATGGAAGTGTTCATTGTTAGGAATGTTCATGGAATATGTTGTGTTTTTGTCCTCTCCCTGTGTCAGGATTTGGTATCATTTGAGGATGTAGCTGTGTTTTTCTCCGTGGAGGAGTGGGCCCTGCTGGATTCTAAGCAAAAAGCCCTGTACCAAGAGGTCATGCTGGAAATCAAGAGGAACATGGCCTCCTTAGGTAAGGCATTCTCTTAAGATATCTACATTTAGTAGCCAAAGGTCAAATCTTACATCAACTTAATAACAAGCATAGCATCATGTTTTGAACAAACCGGAGTTTAACTATTCAAGTACAAGCAATGGTGCTTGATCCCATTTGCACCTAAATTTGTGTTAACCTTTTTTTTTCTGTTGCCAGCAAGTGACGGATGGGAGATGGAGGATTCTGGCCAAGAGGCAGCAGCTCCTTTGCTAAAAGACAAAAAGGAAATTGCAGAAAAGATGGATGGAAAGCAAAGTTTTGAGGATAACCTGTTAATGGTTGAGCTGGAGAATTGCTCTGGTTTACCTTGTGCAGAAGCCAATGTCTTATTGGACGCAGATGATTGCCAAGAAAAAGAAGTGTGTTCAAGGTGTGGGAAAACACTCCGAGATGAATCTGGATTATGTGACTGTTGTGAAAGCCTTGCTGGAGGGAAACAAGACGAAAGCAGGCAACTCTCCAGAAGGACCCTTCATCCTCCTTTACGTGAAAGAATACAAGAAGGAGGGGAAGTGTACAAATGTACGGAGTGTGTAGAAAGCTTCAGTACAAGCCGCTCTCTTGCATTGCATAAAAAGATTCACAAAGCAGAGGATCCGCACAAATGTCTGGATTGTGGAAGGACCTTCAGGCAGAAAAGCCATCTCATTTCACATAAGAGGGTCCACGAAGAGAGGAAGCAGCATCAATGCATCACCTGCGGAAAGACCTTTGGAAACAGAACCTCCCTTACTTCCCATCAAAGCATCCACAGAGAGGGTAAAACGAGGTTTACTCGGAGCAACGAACCAAATTCCTGGATAAAAAGCCCCACTGGGAATAATTCATGTAAATGCCTGGAATGTGGGAAGAGCTTCCGCTCTGCAAGTGACCTCACTTACCACAATAGGATCCATACAGGGGAAAAGCTGTATCATTGCACGGTGTGCGGAAAGAGCTTTGCACAAAAAGACAATTTCAATTTACATAAGACGGTCCACACTGGAGAGAAGCCATATAAATGCACAGAGTGTGGGAAATGCTTCAGGACCTCCAGGGACCTTACTTCCCATAAGAGGATTCACACAGGAGAGAAACCCTATGAATGCTCGGAGTGTGGAAAGAGCTTCAGTCAAAAAGGTCATCTTAAGTTACATAAGAGGATTCACACGGGAGAAAAACCATTTCACTGCCTGCAGTGTGGAAAGTGTTTTGCCCGTTCTGATGGCTTTCATGCCCACGAACAGACCCATACAGGGGAGAAACCGTACAAATGCTTGGAGTGTGGAAAGAGCTTCAAAAGCCGCAGTTCCCTTACTTGCCATAAGAGGATTCACACGGGGGAGAAGCCCTATGGATGCTTGGAGTGTGGAAAAAACTTCAGTAGACTTGATACGCTAACTAAACATAATAGGATGCATGAAGGAGAGGAATCTTATAAATGCCTGGACTGTGGAAAGAATTTCAATCAAAAAGGTCATCTTAAGGCACATGAGAGGATCCATATGGGGGTGAAACCATTTCAATGCCTGCAGTGTGGAAAGTGTTTTGCCCGATCTTATAGCTTGCATGTCCACGAACGGACCCACACGGGGGAGAAGCCATACAAATGCCTGGAGTGTGGAAAGAGCTTCGGTGATTCCAGCCACTTAACTTCCCATAGAAGAATCCACAGTGGAGAGAAACCATATCAGTGTGCTGACTGTGGGAAGTACTTCAGTCAAACAAGTCACCTTAATAACCATAAAAGGACCCACACAGGTGAAAAGCCTTATAAGTGCACCGAATGTGGCAAATGCTTCAATCGACTGGGGACTCTCTCTCTTCACAAAAGGATCCACACTGGGGAGAAACCATATGAATGTCGCACATGTGGAAAGAGCTTCATTACAAAAAATGAGTGTATCCTTCATAGCAGGACCCACACTGGGGAAAAACCATATCAGTGCCAAGAGTGTGGAAAACGCTTCAGTGCTTGTAAAGAACTGACGATTCATAAAAGGATTCACACAGGGGAGAAACCCTATGAGTGCACGGAGTGTGGCGTGAGTTTCAGAAGAAGTGGCTGCCTTGTTATTCACAAGAGGATCCACACGGGGGAGAAACCATACATATGTCATGAGTGCGGGAAAAGCTTTAGACAGAATAGTTCACTCAAGAGCCATAGAAGGCTTCACTCAGGGAAGAAACCCTATAAATGCTTGGAGTGTGGAAAATGTTATAGAGAAATTAGCAAGCTTACCTCCCACATGAGGATCCACACAGGAGAGAAGCCGTTTAAATGCACCCATTGTGGAAAGAGTTTCAGAGAGGGCAGGACTCTTAAGCTCCATAAAAGAATCCACACAAAGGGAAAAGCCGTATGAGTGTGTGGAGTGTGGACAGACATTCAGAACCTGGAGTGACTTTAGTCGCCATAAGAAGAAACAGTCGGAAAAGACGAAGCTAATTGGGTCATGCTGATTCTCAAAATTTGCTTCATGGCCACAGAAGAGAACAGAATAGAAATGCATGGAGCTTGGGAAGGGTTTCCAAAGTAGCAGAACCTTCTTCGTCCATTAAAAAGAAGAGTTGCCTTGTATAAGTAGCAATTAATTTTTAGCTGTTAGATCTTTGTGCTAGAGTAGAATAGAATAAGATTGAAAATAATTAGAATAAAAATTAGAATAGAATAGAAACAGCATGACACAGCATATAATTCTTTATTGGCCAAGTGTGATTGGGCATACAAGGCATGTGTCTCTGGTGGAAACGCTCTCAGTGTACATAACATACATAACATTGTTGGTCAGTAAATTGGACAATTTAGGGAACCAGCTTTAGAAAATACAGACCTTGTCTTATGACCACAATTGAAGCCCAAGTTTCCATGGCAAAGCAAGACAGTTGTTAAGTCAAGTTTTGTGCCGTTTTACAACTTTTGCCACAGTTGGTCAGTTAGTAACATGGTTGTTAAGTGAATCTGGTTACCCCATTGACTTTGCTTGTTGGAAGGTTTCAAACGGTGATCACATGACCCTGGGGCACTCTAGCCATCAAAAATACAGACTAGTTGCCAAGTGTCCGAATTTTGATTACATGATTACAGTTGCAACATTTGTGCAAATAAATTCACAAAACATTTTTTTCCAGTGCCGTTGTAGCTTCAAATGGTCATTGAATGGTTTAAAAGACTTGTGGACTTCAACTCCCAGAATTCCTCTGGCACATATGTTACCATACTGGCTGGGGAATTCTGGGAGTTGAAGTCCATAAGTTAAAATCTCAAAAAAGGGAAAGATGGCGAAGAGGCCATAGATTCCTTAAAGAAGGCTCAGGTTTCCCAGAGAACAAGGGCAGATGCACAGTTTGGCCTCCGATAATGGGAAGCCCAGAGTCTCATCAGGGGTGGGGAACCTGGGTCCTTTTTTTGACTTGTAGACTTCAACTCCCAAAATTCCGGTACAAAGGCTTTGGGAGAGATTTCCTTGTGTTACTTTTTCTACACAATAAAGTTGTTGCTTACAATCTCCCTACTCATTGTGTTCAATTGGAGGCGTGGACACAGCTGGTAAGGCAGCTAGAGCAGGAAAGGTAAGAAAAAACCAAAAGTGCCTTTTGAGTCCAGAAGGGTCTCCTTCCTTCTTTCAACCAGATGGCAAGAGAAATTCTTGGGGAGGAAATGGGGAATACGCCAGGAACCTTCTCTCTGAAGACTTCAAGCATGCTCTGTTAGGCTTGGAGCTGTATAACATGAAACCTTCTTTCCAAGCAACTTCCATGAACCCAGTGTCTTTTCCCCCCACTTGGAACTGAACCCAGACGGACATTTTTTCCAACACATGAATCACTGCAGTTGTTAACAGTAACACGGTTGTTAAAGAAATCTAATCTAAGGCAAGACATAACCATTTACATTAAGCTGACACCTACTCACAAGCACCCGCCCAGGAAATACCCTTCCTCCTCTTTGTGACAGGATTAACCCCAAGGACAAGACACCTAGGAAACAGAATCAGAAGACAAGAGAAAAATAGACCAGAGCAAATCATCCAGAATAAATAAATCTTTGTCAATCAGAAACTTACACAAAAGCCTCAAAAGGGGAAAAAAAACTGTACAAAAGGGAAAACCAATGCATGTACTGTGTGCTGCAGACCTGGGAAAGTCTGACCTGCGTCTCGTCCTTCCCGTTTTTCTTTCCTCAGTAAAACTCCTAACTTCCAGGCACCTGTCTTCACGAAACTTTTCTTTTAGCGTCGGTGGTGACTCCCAGTTGGGAATGGACCAGGACATTCCTTCCAACACTGGCTTCCCCATTGACGTTGCTTGTCCAAAGCTTCACCTGACCCTGAGACACGGCAACCGTCGTAAATATGAGTCAGCGGTCAAGCGGCGGAATTTGGATCGCATGACCAGGGGGCTTCTGCAACAGTCTTTATTTATTTATTTACATTGTCATTGTACATATATACACAATATCTAGATATTTATATCTAATAAAATGAAATTCAATGGTGAAAAGAGTAACGTTCTACATTAAGGCAACAAAAATGGAATGCACAGGTACAGTATAGATGGTACCTTGCTCAATAATAGTAACTGTGAGAGGGATCTTGGAATCCTAGTGGACAACCATTTAAATATGAGCCAGCCGTGTGCAGCAACTGCCAAAAAAGCCAACACATTTCTGGGCTGCATAAACAGGGATAGAATCAAGACCATGTGAAGTGTTAATACCACTTTATAAAGCCTTGGTAAGGCCACACTTGGAATACTGCATTCAGTTCTGGTCGCCACGATGTAGAAAAGATGTGGAGACTCTAGAAAGAGTGCAGAGAAGAGCAACAAAGATGATTAGGGGACTGGAGACTAAAACATATGAAGAACAGTTGCAGGAACTGGGTATGTCTAGTTTAATAGAAAGGACTAGGGGAAACATGATAGCAGTCTTCCAATATCTCAGGGGTTGCCACAAAGAAGAGGGAGTCAAACTATTCTCCAAGGCACCTGAGGGTAGAACAAGAAGCAATGGGTGGAAACTAATCAAGGAGAGAAGCAACTTAGAACTGAGGAGAACTGACAGTTAGAACAATTAATCAGTGGAACAGAAATTGCCTCCAGAAGTTGTGAATGCCCCAACACTGGAAGTCTTTAAGAAGATGTTGGATAGCCATCTGTCTGAAACTGTATAGGGTTTCCTGCCTAGGCAGGGGGTTGGACTAGAAGACCTCCAAGGTCCCTTCCAACTCTACTATTGTATTATAATATACCCATACAACGAAATTCACATAACGCCCAGAAACCACACGACAATCCCCGCCCATCCAAAATTCTCCACCCCTTTAGTGTGAGTGATGGACATAAGTCACTTTTTCCAGGACCATGGCAGCTTTGAAGGGCCACTAAACGAATGGTCGTTAAGTCGAGGACTACTTGTAAGGCAGCCATTATTTGTTATTATGGCACAATCATGAACGTTGGTCATTGTAGGAGATGCGTTGTCAGTTGAGGACTGCCCTGTTAGGATCAGTGAATAAGGCAGCCTCCGTTTCCTGCCTACTCCAGTTTTCTTCCAAAAGGGCGATTCCCACCTAACTTCAATGCTCCCCATCCCCTTCCCTCCCCTCCTCCCGTCCATGGGCTTCGTCCCCTCCCTCTCTCTCCTGTTTCTCTGACTGCCTGGGGCAGAGAAGCAATGGACTCGCTGCCCAGCTGACCATCCCACTCAGGACCGGGGTGGGTGGATGGGCGGCAGCTATGGGGATCCCGGAGTGGGCGGTGCTCCCCGCCCTTTGGAGAATGGGAGGAGCTGGACGGAGAGGGGAGGAGCCATAAGCGCTTCCAGCTTAGGCTCTGGAAACCTTTGGCTGGGGTGGTTCCGGGGAGCTGGCCGGGAAGGAAGGGAGCTTAGCCAGCGGGGCTGGGAGGAAAGCGGATCTTTTCCTGCGCGCATCTCTTGGAACGAGGAACAGAGCCGCGATTCCCTGAGGGCTCCAGGTAAGAAGCTCCCTCCCTCCCCTTTTCGCAAGTGGCAATCGTGGAGGGAGATCCTTGGCTGGGGTCGCTCCGGGGAGGGGGATCCACATGGGTGGCCGGCGGCGATCGCGGATCTTTTCCTGCGAGCATCTCTTGGGAAGCGGAGTCCGGGCGAGGAAGAGAGCCGCCTTTTTCCTATCGAGCGCCAGGTAAGAAGCCCCCTCCCTCCTTCCTTCTTCTCACCTGGGGAATTGCTTGGACAGGTGACCCTTAAATGAAGCTTCTGGGGCGCTGCTAAGACCCCACTTGCTCCTTGAGGAGATGATTATAAAATTTTTGCTGGCCCTTCCTGATCGTTCCCCGTCACTTCCTTTTCTCTGGGCCTGTTTCATATCCGGGAGGCTTGGAGCTCAATGGCTGGGAAACCGGCGGGCAGAAAAACGGGCGATCCCTCGCAGGAGCTGCTGTTTCGGGGAGTTGCTCTGGACGAGCCTCCTCCGGAGGGAGCATCGGGTAAAAAGGCTCCTTCTGATGCCCTTGAATCTCTTTGCCCTCGTTTCTTTCCTCCCTGAGTTCGTTTCCATTGTTCAATTCATGGCCCAGAGAACTGCCTCTGAATCCAATCCTTGGTCCTTCCACACCTTTCCCTTTTCCCCTCACCCAGGGTGAGCTCCTATGTATAGTTGCTGTGGCTGCAAAGGACTCACATAAAGGGGTTCCCTGGTTAGCCTAGAAATGGGCTAAAATCAGCCATCTGCACTGTATGCTCAAACATATCATTAGGCTGTTTGCTAGCAAATTATTCCCTTGCTGGTTTTCCCCCCCCCCACTCCTAGACACTGTCATGGCCTCGTCTTCATCTCCTGGAATTTCAGTTCTTTGCAGCAGAGGATTAACAGCGGTGGAGCTTCAAATGCAGGTAGGAGGATTCTCCCCTCCCCTCCCCTGATGTGCCAATCTCCCAATAACAGAATAGCACAATTGGAAGGGATCTTGGAGATCTTCTAGTCATGTGATGGCAAACCTATTGTACGCATGCCACAGGTGGCACAAAGAGCCATATTTGCTGGCCTGCCAGCCATAAGCTCCAGCACACAAGCTGATTTTTGCCCTTCCAGAGGGATGCGGGAGGCCGTTTTCATCCTCGCCAGGCATCAGGAAAGCCTCCGGAGCCTGGGGAGGGCGAAAAACTGCCACAACAGGCAAAGCGGACGTTTGTTCCCGAACTTCAAGTTGGGTGTTTGGGCAGTTTTGCGCCCTTCCCAGGCTTTAGTAAAGCCTCTGGAGCCTGGGGAGGGGTCATGCGTGGATGTTGTGTGCTCATGCGCAAGTGGGCAGAGAGAATTGAATGGATGTGCGCGCACGATAGCACATGCGTGCACAATTTTTGCACGCTGTAAGAGAAAGGTTCTACTCCATCCCCTTGTTTCAAGCAGGAGACCCTACACCATTTCAGACATGTGGGGGTCCAGTCTCTCCTTAAAAACCTCCTGCCCACAACTTCTGAAGGCAAAGTGTTCCGTTAGTTTATTGTTCCCATTTTCAGGAAGTTTCTCCTTACTTCCAGGTTCCTTTCTCCACAATTAGTTTCCATCTATTCTTCCTTATCCTGCGTTCTGGTGCTTTGTGGCAGCCCCTCAAATATTGAAACACAGTTGTCATATCTCCCTTAGTCCTTATTTTTTCTAGACTGGCCATATTTATTTATTTATTTATTTATTTATTTATTTATTTATTTATTATTTATTTATTTATTTATTTATTTATTTATTTATTTATTTATTTACTTCGATTTATAAGTCGCTCCCTCTCCACGACGGGACTCGGGGCGGCGTACAATTAAATATACAAGCATATGACATGGAGGAGGAATATACATAAAACATTTTTACAATTCATAAATAAAATAACCATAAAGTTAAAAATAGTAACAATAAAATTAAAACAATTAAAATACCCTAAAATTTGAAATTTATCATTTAAAATTGCCAGGGGGATTAGAGAATATACTTCTAATTTAATTTAAGCCAGTCCAGTCCCCGCAATTGTTTTTCATATGTTATAGTCCTTAGGACTTGAATTATCTGTGAAAAGTTCTCCGGAGAAGATGTCCTGTCAAAAAACTGCACAGCAGCTGCCCAGATGAAGTTGAAGATACTCAGATTTGTAGACTTTTTATAAATATATTTAACCTACCAATTTACAGCAATCTTTGTCATCATCTAGAGAAGGGAGAACATAAGATAGTCAAGAACATCATGAGGTAAATCTAACACATCCTACAGAATACACCGAAGGAAAAAAAGGGGGGGGGGAAGGAACACCCTGTTTATTCTTAAAGCAATCAATCATAGCTTAGATTCCATCATGCAAGAGTCAGCCCTCTCTAATTAATCACAATTGTGTTGGGACTATTGTAGACTGTACTGTTCCAGCTACTAAATTCAATATCCTAAGACTGGCATGTAATTCATTGAAGTGTTCATTGTTAGGAATGTTCATGGAATACGTTGTGTTTTTTCCCCTCTCCCTGTGTCAGGATTTGTTATCATTTGAGGATGTAGCTGTGTTTTTCTCCGTGGAGGAGTGGGCCCTCCTGGATTCTGAGCAAAAAGCCTTATACCAAGAGGTCATGCTGGAAATCAAGAGGAACATGGCCTCCTTAGGTAAGGGATTCTCTTAAGATATTTAGATTTAGTACAGAATGTCAAATCTTACATCAACTTAATGTGGGATTCGTTGTCTCGTTTGGAAATAAGCAATCAGCAGCCAAAACCTCCAAGAGAAAACAATGGTAATTGTATTCCTCACTTCGCAAAGGGGGTGGACCATGCACACACAGGTACAATGGGCATACCGTATTTTTCAGAGTATAAGACGTACCGAAGTATAAGACACACCCAGGTTTTGAAGAGGCATTTTTTTAAAAAAAGTAGGTAGTTAGATAGACGGATAGAGAGGGAGAGAAAGAGAGAGAAATGCAGTAGGGAGGGAGGGAGGGAGAGAGTGAGTAGTTAGGTAGGTAAGTAGATAAAGGGATAGAGAGAGAGAAAGAGAGAGAAATGCAGTAGGTAGGGAGAGAGAGAGAGAGAGAGAGAGTAGTTAGGTAGGTAGGTAGATAAAGGGATAGGGAGAGAGAAAGAGAGAGAAATAAAGTAGGTAGGTAGTGAGAGTGTAGATAGGTAGGTGTTGTGGCCCAGCAGGAGCCGTTGGAGCTGCCACCAGACTCTGACAGCGAGGGTCCCTGAGTCAGCTCTGGAGGATGTGGACAGGGTTCCGACTCTGAGCAGGGCACAGAGGGGCTGGTTGGCCACCAGGAGGCGCCTGAGCCTTGGAGCAGTGGGGAGGAAACAAGGGAGTGGTTTCTGGATGCTTGGCAACGGAGAGCTGATAGACAGCTGATAGACGTAGAAACCAGCTATGCACTTACAAGAGATAATTGGATGCAGGTGATCGTAATCAGGCTCCTCTCAAGGCTTTTTAAGGAAGGGACTTTCCGACAGTTGTTTTGCAGAAATCAACTGATCATTAGAGTTGGAGACGCTCTCAGATCTGTGTCATACCTTGGCAGGCTGGATTGCTGCCAAGGTGGAGTCTGAACCTCCGCAGGCTGGATTGCTGCCCAAAGTGTTATCTGGATCTTGGCAGACTGGATTGCTGCCAAAGTGTTTCGCTGTACCTGGATTGCTGCCAATTTTGTTAGCTGGACCTCGGCAGGCTGGATTGCTGCCAAGGTTGAAACTGTATGTAATAAAAACATATTGCAGAGACTTTGTTTTGGAGTGACTTGGTATACAAGAGGAGGGGGTCAGAACAGGTAGGTAGGTAGAGGGATAAAGAGAGAAATAGAGAGAGATAGAGAGAAATACAGTAGATAGGTGGGAGAGAGACAGAGAGTAGGTAGGTTGGTAGGTAGATAAAGGGATAGAGAGAGAGAGAGAGAGAGAGAGAGAGAGAGAGAGAGAAATACAGTAGGTAGGTAGGGAGAGAGAGAGAGTAGGTAGATAGGGAGATGTTTCCAGGTGTACTTAGCCATGTGCTGGAGAAGGAAATCGCTGACAACCTGCAGCACCTAAAACTCATCAACCACTCTAACTAAACAGCTTTCCGAAAGGGAAAAAAAAGGTTTTGCACTCTGCAAACCTCCCCAAAACAGCCTGTTTTTCGCAAAAACGAGCCCATTTTTTTCAAATAAAAAGCATGAATAGCCTTGGAGGGGCTTGCAGAGTGCTCCAGGGGTGGGGGGCAAAAAACAGCAAAAAACGGACCATTTTTTTTGTAAAAAAAAATGCATGCATAGGCTTATGGAGGCTTATAGAGTGCTGCTAGCAACTGGTGGGGGGGAACGGTCCATTTTTTGCTCATTTTTGTCCTCCCCAGCCCCCAGAAGCTCTCTGAAAGCCTCCTTAAGATTACGCACGGCCATTTTGGTGAAGGGGAGGGGCTTCGGGAGGCAAAAAATGCTGTATTCAGTGTATAAGACGCACCCAGATTTTCAGCCTCTTTTTAGAGGAAAAAAGGTGCGTCTTATACTCCGAAAAATACGATACTCTAAATCACCAATTCTTTTGCCTTATATTCTCTAGTACTATTACAAATTTTCCCACCTCTTCTTCACTGGCTTTGTAATAATGATGTCACAACCTATCCAAAGTGTCTAAAGTGAATACATTATCTCTACCCCTGATTACATCTCCCACGACTCTAATTCTATCTCCCCCTGCCCTTATTTACGAATTTCCTTTTATGGTCCTAGTTCCTATCATATCTGTAAATTCTGGTTATCGCTGGTTTCTAGCATAGCAGAGGCCTCAGATCCTAGCTCCTACATACAGTTCTCAAGCTTCAGCCTAGCTCATGAGATTAGAAACATACGCAACGTATTTTGTTCACAGGCAAACATGCCTTTTTTCAATTCTGTAAAAACAATTCAACTCTGTTTCCCACATTAATAACAAGCAAAGCATCCTGTTTTGAACAAATGGGAGTTTGGAGCAAGTTTGATATACAGCAATGGTGTTGATCCCCTTTGCACTTTAGTTTGAATTAACATTTATTTTTCTATTGCAAGTAGGTGACGGATGGGAGATGGAGGATTGTGGCCAAGAGGCAGCAGCACCGTTGCCAAAACACAAAAAGGAAGTTGCAGAAAACATGTATGGAAGGCAAAGTTGTGAGGAAAACCTGTTAATGGTTGAGCTGGAGAATTGGTATAGTTTCCCATGTGCAGATACCAATGTCTTATTGAATGCCGATGATTGCCAAGAAAAAGAAGTGTGTCTGTGGTGTGGGAAAATATTCAGAGATGGATCTGGATTTTGTGACTTTTGCCAAAGTCCTTCTGGAGAGAAACAAGACGAAAGCAGGCAACCCTCCAGAAGGACCCTTCCTCCTCCTTTACATGAAAGAATACAAGAAGGAGGGGAAGTGTACAAATATACGGATTGTGCAGAAAGCTTCAGTACAAGCCGCTCTCTTGCATTGCATAAAAAGATTCACAGAGCAGAGGATCCACACAAATGTCTGGATTGTGAAGGGACCTTCAGGCAGAAAAATCATCTCAATTCACATAAGAGGGTCCATGAAGAGACGAAGCAGCATCAATGCATTAATAAGGGGAAGTCCTTCGGAAACAGCATCTCCCTTACTTCCCACCAAAGCGTCCACAGAGGGGAGAGATTACATCAACTCATGGAGGACAGAACAAGGTTTACTCAGAGCAATGAACTGAATTCCCCCCCAAAAAGCCCCACTGGGACTAAACCATGTAAATGCTTGGAATGTGGGAAGAGCTTCCGCTATGTAAGTGACCTCACATACCATAATAGGATCCATACAGGGGAAAAGCCGTATCATTGCACTGTGTGCGGAAAGGGCTTCACCCAAAAAGGCAACCTCAAGTTACATAAGACGGTCCACACTGGAGAGAAGCCGTATAAATGCACAGAGTGTGGAAAATGCTTCAGGACCTCCAGTGACCTTGCTTCCCATAAAAAGATTCACACAGGGGAGAAACCCTATGAATGCTTGGAGTGTGGAAAAAGCTTCTACAGGCAGGCTCATCTAATCTTACATAATAGGGTGCATAGAGGGGAGAGACCTTATAAATGCCTGCACTGTGGAAAGAATTTCAGTCAAAAAGTTCATCTTAAGTCACACGAGAGGATCCACACGGGGGAAAAACCATTTCAGTGCATGGAATGTGGAAAGAGCTTCCATTGTTCTTCAAACCTTAATGTTCATCAGAGAATCCACACAGGGGAGAAGCCCTTTCAATGCTTGCACTGTGGAAAGTGCTTTTCCAGTTCTGGTGGCTTTCGTGCCCACGAACGGACCCACACAGGGGAGAAACCATACAAATGCCTGGAGTGTGGAAAGAGCTTCAGTAAATCCAATTGCTTAACATTACATAGGAGAATCCACAGTGGAGAGAAACCATATCAATGCACAGAGTGTGGGAAGCGCTTCAATAATCCAAGTACCCTTACTCTCCATAAAAGGACCCACACAGGTGAAAAGCCTTATAAGTGTACCGAATGTGGCAAATGCTTCAGTATTTCGGTTTCTCTCTCTCGCCACAAAATGCTCCACACTGGGGAGAGACCCTATGAATGTTTGGAGTGTGGAAAAAACTTCAATAGACTTGCTCATCTAACCTTACATAATCGATGGCATAAAGGGGAGAAGCCTTATAAATGCCTGCACTGTGGAAAGAGCTTCAGTCAAAAAAGTCATCTGAAGTCCCACGAGAAGATCCACATGGGGGAAAAGGCATTTCAATGCACGGAATGTGGAAAGAGCTTCCATTGTTCTGCAAACCTTACTGCCCATCACAGAATCCACACGGGAGAAGCCATTCCAATGCCTGCAGTGTGGAAAGCGCTTTGCCCGTTCTGATGGCTTTCACGCCCACAAACGGACCCACACGGGAGAAACCATACAAATGCCTGGAGTGTGGAAAGAGCTTCCGTAAATCCAATCACTTAACATTACATAGAAGAATCCACAGTGGAGAGAAACCATATCAATGCACAGAGTATGGGACGCGCTTCAATAATTCACGTACTCTTACTGTACCCACACAGGTGAAAAGCCTTATACTGTACCGAATGTGGCAAATGCTTCACTGTTTTGGGTTCTCTCTCTTGCCACAAAAGGCTCCACACTGGGGAGAAACCATATGAATGCCATAAGTGTGGAAAGAGCTTCAATGAAAAAAAAGGTATATCCTACATAGCAGAACCCACACTGGGGAGAAACCATATCAGTGCCAGGAGTGTGGAAAACTCTTCAGTGATTCTGGAGAACTGACAATCCATAAAAGGATTCACACAGGGGAGAAACCCTATAAATGCACGGAATATGGCATGAGTTTCAGAAGTGGTTGCCTTGGTCCAGTTGACTTTTAAAAAACCACTTTTGGGATAACACCTTCAGACATCATTAGGGTACAGAATTGTCGCTTAGATATCGTATAGGGAAGGTGGTGAAATATTTTAAGAGCAAACATTGCAATCTTAAGTGGTGAGCTCCAGACCTGGTGGTGTTGACCATCCATATTTCTCATGTTGGAAGGAATCAAGCAATGGATCTACTACACCCCTGTGGAGAAAGTCACGCCAGATCAAAGAGAAATAGGATCTTCAGTGAGCACTTCACTGGGAGAAAGTGGTGGAGGAGAATGAACTATTGAACCATTACGAGACTCGCGAGTTTTGTCAAAAGTAATAACTGGAGGGATGGTGCTATGTCTACTCTGTACCACCTAACATTCTTTGTGTTTAACTGATTTCTGAGATAAGATATTGATTGGGGTTGATTTCTATTAATGCCCTAACTTATACAGTAATTAAAAGCTTAGTTTATACCTCTCACCTATATACTTTTTGGGGTCGGTAAATTGGGACAAATTAGGGAACCAGCTTTAGGAAATACAGGCAGTCCTTGACTTATGACCACAATTAAGCCCAAAATTTCCATGGTTAAGCAAGACAGTGGTTAAGTGAGTTTTGTTCCAGTTTACAACTTGTTTTGCCACAATTATTCAGTTAGTAACATGGTTATTCGTTATTAAGGCAGAATCATAAATGTTAAGAATGTGTTCTTTCCGTCTAACTGACAATTGCCAATTCATTGAAACCCACCTTGGAAAACCCAAGGAAGGAATTTCTTAACATCAAAATCGGTCAGGACCTACACTAGGGGTCTCCAAAGCTGGCAATTTCAAGACTTGTGGACTTCAACTCCCAGAATTCCTCTGGCATACGTGTTACCATGCCTGCTGGGGAATTCTGGGAGTTGAAGTCTAAAGGTTTTAAACTTGCCAGGTTTGGAGACCCTTGGCCTAGAGATGGAATTATGGTCTGTGGTTGTTTCTATTGCCTTCCTACTGTAAAGTCTTTTGACATCCAGCATGCTGGAAATGGAGAATAAGTATGGTCCATATTTCCTTGCTCTTCAAAAAAAAAGATTACAAGCGTTTTGAGACTCCAATCATAAAAGGGCCAAGGTTCTCCATCTCGGGCCTAAATAGAAGGATCCATGGAGATTTAATTAAGAGGTTAAACTTAGCCTCAGCTTGCTAATCCAGAGGCCCAAATGTACTAAGGGACAAGGCAAAAGGCACAAATAGGAGAGATTTGAACACCTCAAGAAAGAAGT
The DNA here is from genome assembly GCF_964273705.1 of Natrix helvetica. NCBI lineage: Eukaryota > Metazoa > Chordata > Lepidosauria > Squamata > Natricidae > Natrix > Natrix helvetica. Next base: position 372,503,000 of record NC_138548.1, read on the forward strand.
GTGCTGGAAATAGGAAGTATCATGGGAAGCCGAAGTGACATTTGCAAAAGTGTTGATGTTTCTCTCTGCATACATTAGGCTAGATTTAAATAGCTTGGCTGAGGATTGTATTGCATAGATGCAGGCAGGTTAAGATGTTAGTGTAAAAGAGGCAGGAATTGCTCTAAAGGCAGATGAGACAATTCCTCCTGATTCTGACATGTAATGGCAAATGCTGTGTAAAACCCTCCAGTGGACATTGGTGGGGTACAAAGGCTTTGAAAGAGATTTCCTTGGGTTACTTTTTCTGCATAATAAACTTTTTTGGTTACAAATTCCACCTCAATGCATTCAATTGGAGGCGTGAGAACATCTGGTAAGGCAGCTGGAGCAGGAAAGGTAAGGAAAGCCAAAAGTGCCTTTTGAGTCCAGAAGGATCTCCTTCCTTCTTTCAACCAGATGTGAAGAGAAATTCTTGGGGAGGAAATGGGGAATACGCCAGGAACCTTCTCTCTGCAGATTTCAAGCATGCTCTGATAGGCAAGGAGCTGCATAACTAGGAGGCAAATATCTTCTTCAGGTAGTCCTTAGAACCACTTAGAACCACAAGTGTGCCCCAAACTTTAAGTGAAATGTTTGAGAAAGTGCATTTTGTGACTTTTCCTGCCTCCGTTGTTAAGCGAATCCCTGCAGTTGTTGCATTAGTAACACGGTTGTGGAGTGAATCTGGTTTTTCCCATTGATTTTGCTTGGTCTCAAGAGCTGATCACGTGACCCCTGGACCCTAAAACGGTCATACATGCGATTCAGTTTCCAAGTCCCTGAATTTTGATCACATCACCATGGGGATGCTGCAACAGTCGTTAAGTGTGAAAAGGGTTGTAAGTTCCTTTTTTCAGTGCTGTTGAAACTTCAAACGGTCACTATATGAATTGTTGTAAGGCGAGGACTACCTGTACTGTACTAGCATTTTGTAGCTTCGAAGGGCCACTAAAGGAATGGTCGTTAAGTCGAGGACTACTTGTAAGGCAGCCATTATTTGTTATTACGGCACAATCATGAACGTTGGTCATTGTAGGAGATGTGTTGAGTGTTGAGGACTGCCCTGTTAGGATCAGTGAATAAGGCAGCCTCCTTTTCCTGCCTACTCCAGTTTTCTTCCAAAAGGGCGATTCCCCCTAACTTCAATGCTCCCCATCCCCTTCCCTCCTCCATCCCTGGGCTTCGTCCCCTCCCTCTCTCCCCTGTTCCTCTGATGTCCTGGGGCAAAGGAGCAATGGGCTCGCTGCCCAGCTGACCATCTCACCCGGGACCCTGGAGGGGTGGGGTACAACCATGGGGACCCCCGAGTGGGCGGCGCTCCCCGCCCTTTGGAGAATGGGAGGAGCTGGACGGAGAGGGCAGGAGCTATAAGCGCTTCCAGCTTAGGCTCTGGAAACCTTTGGCTGGGGTGGTTCCGGGGAGCTGGCCGGGAAGGGAGCTTAGCCAGCGGGGCTGGGAGGAAAGCGGACCTTTTCCTGCGCGCATCTCTTGGAACGAGGAACAGAGCCGCGATTCCCTAAGGACCCCAGGTAAGAAGCTCCCTCCCTCCCTCCCTCCCCTTTTCGCATGTGGCAATCGTCAATCGTGGAGGAAGATACTTGGCTGGGTTCTGGGGCGCTGCTAAGATCCCACTTTCTCCTTGGGGAGATTATTCTGCCGGCCCTTCCTGGTCGTTCCCCGTCACTTCCTTTTCTCTGGGCCTGTTTCAGATCCGGGAGGCTTGGAATTCAATGGCTGGGAAACCGGCGGGCAGAAAAGGGGGCGATCCCTCCCAGGAGCTGCTGTTTCGGGGAGTTGCTCTGGACGAGCCTCCTCCGGAGGGAGCATCGGGTAAAGGCTCCTTCTGATGCCCTTGAATCTCTTTGCCCTCATTTCTTTCCTCCCTGAATTCGTTTCCGTTGTTCAATTTAACTGCGTTTTTAAAACCTTGTGTGCATTTAAAAAGGTATCGTCCTTTTCCTGTGGGCCATTTGTTTCTCAACCTTGGCAATCTTATGATCTTTTCCTGCGAGCAAAGTTTGGGGGCGGGCGAGGAAGAGAGCCGCCTTTTTCCTATCGAGCTCCAGGTAAAAAACTCCCTCCTTTCTTTCTTCCATCCTTCCTTCCTTCCTTCCTTCCTTCCTTCCTTCCTTCCTTCCTTCCATCCTTCCTTCCTTCCTGGGAAATACTCGGACAGGAGACTCTCAATGCAGCTTCTTGGGGCGCTGCTAAACTCGCTCCCGCAGAGACCAACTTTCTCCTTGGGGAGATTCTTATAATTTTTTTTTGCTGGCCCTCTTTGCTCTGCTCTGTTTCAGACCCGGTAAGCTTGGAGTTCAATGGCTGGGAAACCGGCGGGCAGAAAAAAGGGGCGATCCCTCCCAGGAGCTGCTGTTTCGGGGAGTTGCTCTGGACGAGCCTCCTCCGGAGGGAGCATCGGGTAAAAAGGCTCCTTCTGATGCCCTTTAATCTCTTTGCCCTCGTTTCTTTCCTCCCTGAGTTCGTTTCCATTGTTCAATTTCACTGCGTTTTTACTCTTGTGTGCTTTTAAAAAGGTATCGCCTTTCCTTCGGGCCACATTATGATGTGTCGACTCCCAGAATTCCCCATGTGTGTTGAAGTCCACATATCTTTACAGCCCCCAAGATTGAGAAACCTCGTTGTAGGCCCGTTGTGGGGAAGTGGAGCCCTTTTAGGACTGGTGGACTTCAACTCCCAGAATCCCTGATCCAGGTGTTTCAGGTGTTCTGGGAGTTGAAGTCCAACAGCCATTAAAGGGCTAAACTCTTTCACTTTTACAGTAGGCTATTCCAAAAGGAAAGTCCCAGCTGTGAAAAAGTGTTTCTATCGTCTTCCCTGATTATCTGATAAGGGAAGGTGAACATTATAGAAACATAGAATAACAGAGTTGGAAGGGACCTTGGAGGTCTTCTAGTCCAACCCCCTGCTTGAGGGGGAGTATTTTATACCATTTGAGACAATTGGCTATCCAGTCTCTTCTTAACAGCCTCCAGTGAGGGAGTATCTTAGCCAGGATTCTGGTGATCAAGATTCTTACCCTGAAATGGCTGAAATAAAGACCCATGTTCCGTATCTGGGAAAGGTGATAAGAGAATTTGAAAGAAAATTAGACTCTATCTCTTTGTTGGTGCCAGGCCAGACTTTTTATTCCTGATTAACAACTCAGCACAACTCCATGGATATGGGAGGGAATCTGCTTGAGACAGTCAGAGTCCCCCTCTGTGGTTCTTTAATGCATAAATTCATGGCCCAGAGAGCTGCCTCTGAATCCAATCCCTGATCCTTCCACATCTTTCCCTTTTCCCCTCACACAGGGTGAGCTTCTATGTATAGTTGCTGTGGCTGCAAGGGACTCACATAAAGGGGTTCCCTGGTTAGCCTAGAAATAGGCTGAAATCAGCCTTCTGCACTGTATGCTCCAGAAGATCCTTAGGATGCTTGATAGCAAATTATTCTCTTGCCTTTTTTTTCCTCACTCCTAGACATTCCCATGGCCTCGTCTTCATCTCCTAGATCCTCACTTCTTTCTAGTGGAGGATTAACAGCGGTTGGACTTCCAATGAAGGTAAGAGGATTCTCCCCTCCCCTCCCCTGATGTGCCAGTCTCCCAATAACAGAATAACACAATTGGAAGGGATCTTGGAGATCTTCTAGTCCATCCCCTTGTTTCAAGCAGGAGATCCTACAACATTTCAGACATGTGGGGGTCCAGTCTCTCCTTAAAAACCTCCTGCCCACAACTTCTGAAGACAAACTGTTCCATTAGTTAGTTGTTCTCACTGTCAGAAAGTTTCTCCTGAATTCCAGTTTGCTTTTCTCCACAATAAGTTTCCATCCATTGTTTTTTTGTGCTGCCTTCTGGTGCTTTGTGGCAGTCCCTTAAATATTGAAACACAGCTGTCATGTCTCCGTTAATCCTTGTTTTCTCTAGATTAGCCATATCCAGTTCTTGCAATCGTTTTATATGTTGTAGTTCTCAGGTCTTGAATTATCTTAGTTATTCTTCTCTGCACTTTTTCTAAAATCTTAATATCTTCTTTGTAATGTGGTGATCAAAACCCAATGAGTATCCCAGGTGTGGGCTTACTGAGGTTTTAAAAAACGATACTAATACTAAGCCCAAAGTGAAAAGTAAAGTCCAAGATTTACTTTTGCATAGAAATTAAATGTTGAACCCCACTTTCCTTGATTTTGCATGATTTATCTGCTCACCGCAGCAGGTAAAATTAACCCAGTATTGGATTTAGCCAACATATCCAAGCTCAAGCTCAAGCCCATCAATGGAATATGGGGTTGCTGCTCCCGCGGAATCGGCCAAACCAATAAAACATAAACCTAGATGAATCTCTAGCCAGAGGCATTTTATTTTGAGAAAGGTTCTCCAGAGAAGATGTTCTGTCAAGAAACTGCACGGCAGCTGTCCAGATGAAGTTAGACATTTATATAAATATAAATATATTTAACCCACCAATTTAGAGCAGTCTTTGTCATCATCCAGAGAAGGAAGAACATAAGATAGTCATGAGTTAAATCTAAAACATCCTACAGAAAACACAGAAGGAAAAAAAGGAGGGAAAAGGGAAAACGGCCCCTTTATACTTACAGCAAACAACCATAGCTTAGATTGCATCATGCATGAGTCAGCACTCTCTAACTAGTCAATCGCAATTGTATTGGGGCCTATTGTAGACTTTACTGTTCCAGCTCTGCAGTTTGTTCATTAAGATGAAGACTCGCATGTAATTAATTCATTGAAGTGTTCATTGTTAGGAATGTTCATGGAATATGTTGTGTTTTTGTCCTCTCCCTGTGTCAGGATTTGGTATCATTTGAGGATGTAGCTGTGTTTTTCTCCGTGGAGGAGTGGGCCCTGCTGGATTCTAAGCAAAAAGCCCTGTACCAAGAGGTCATGCTGGAAATCAAGAGGAACATGGCCTCCTTAGGTAAGGGATTCTCTTAAGATATCTACATTTAGTAGCCAAAGGTCAAATCTTATATCAACTTAATGTGGGATTCGTTGTCTCATTTGGAAATAAGCAATCAGCAGCCAAAACCTCCAAGAGAAAACACTGGTAATTTTCTTCCTTACTTTGCAAAGAGGGTGGACCACACACACACAGGTACAATGGACACACCGTAAATCATCAATACTTTTGTGTTATATCCTCTAGTACTGTTACAAATTTACCACCGACCTCTTCTTCATTGGCTTTGTAATAATGATGTCACAACCTATCTAAAGTGAATACATTATCTCTACCCCTGATTACATCTCCCACGACTCTAATTCTATCTCCCCCTGCCCTTATTTACACATTTCCTTTTGTGGTCCTAGTTCCTGTGGGTTGTCTCTAGAATAACTTATCATGTCAGTAAATTCTGGTTAAGGCTTTTTTCTAGCATAGCAAAGGCCTCTGATCCTAGCTCCTACATCCAATCTCAAGCTTCAGCCTAGCTCATGCGATTAGAAAAACACGCAACGTATTTTGTTCACAGGCCAACATGCCTTTTTTCAATTCTGTAAAAACAATACAACTCTGTTTCCCACATTAATAACAACCATGGCATCCTGTTTTGAACAAATGGGAGTTTGGAAGAATATTGATACTGTTCAAATGCAGCAGTGGTGCTTTATCCCTTTTACACCTAAGCTTGTCTTAACTTTTCTTTTTCTTTTGCAAGCAGGTGACGGATGGGAGATGGAGGATTCTGGCCAAGAGGCAGCAGCACCGTTGCCGAAAGACAAAAAGGAAGTTGCAGAAAAGATGGATGGAAAGCAAAGTTGTGAGGAAAACCTGTTAATGGTTGAGCTGGAGAATTGCTCTGGTTTCCCATGTGCAGATACCAATGTCTTATTGGACACAAATGATTGCCAAGAAAAAGAAGTGTGTTCAAGGTGTGGCAAAACACTCCGAGATGAATCTGGATTATGTGACTGTTGTGAAAGCCTTGCTGGAGAGAAACAAGATGAAAGCAGGCAACCCTCCAGAAGGACCCTTCCTCCTCTTTTAAATGAAAGAATACAAGAAGGAGGGGAAATGTACAAATGTACGGAGCGTGAAGAAAGCTTCGGTACAAGCCACTCTCTTGCATTGCATAAAAAGATTCACAAAGCAGAGGATCCACACAAATGTCTGGATTGTGGAAGGACCTTCAGGCAGAAAAATCATCTCAATTCACATAAGAGGGTCCACGAAGAGACGAAGCAGCATCAATGCATTACTGGGGGAAAGACCTTCCGAAACAGCACCTCCCATACTTCCCACCAAAGCGTCCATAGAGAGGAGAAGTTGCATCAACTCAGGGAGGGTAGAACGAGGTTTGCTCAGAGCAATGAACTGAATTCCCCCTCAAAAAGCCCCACTGAGAAGAAATCATGTAAGTGCCTGGAATGTGGGAAGAGCTTCCGCTCTGCAAGGGACCTCATTTACCACAATAGGATCCATACAGGGGAAAAGCTGTATCATTGCACTGTGTGCGGAAAGAGCTTTGCACAAAAAGCCAACCTCAATTTACATAAGAGGATCCACACTGCAGAGAAGCCGTATAAATGCACAGAATGTGGGAAATGCTTCAAAGCCCCTGGTGCCCTTACTTGTCATAATAGGGTTCACACAGGCGAGAAATCCTTTGAATTCTTGGAGAGTGGAAAGAGCTTCCGTTTCTCACCAAACCTTAATGCTCATCACACAATCCACACAGGGGAGAAGCCCTTTCAGTGCCTGCAGTGTGGAAGGTGTTTTGCCCGTTCTGATAAGTTGCATGTCCACGAACGGACCCACACGGGGGAGAAACCATACAAATGCCTGGAGTGTGGAAAGAGCTTTGTTTATCCCAGCTGCTTAACTTCCCATAGGAGAATCCACAGTGGAGAGAAACCGTATGAATGCACCGAGTGTGGAAAGAGCTTCAGTCATAAAGGTCATCTTAAGTCACACGAGAGGATCCACACGGGGGAAAAACCATTTCAATGCATGGAGTGTGGAAAGAGCTTCCGTTTAGCTGGTGGTCTTAATGACCACCACAGAATTCACACAGTGCAGAAGCCCTTTCAATGCCTGCAGTGTGGAAAGTGCTTTGCCAATTCTAGCTGCTTTAATGCCCACAAACGGACCCACACAGGGGAGAAACCGTACAAATGCCTGGAATGTGGAAAGAGCTTTAATTATTCCAGCCACTTAATTTCCCATAGCAGAATCCACAGTGGAGAGAAACCGTATGAATGCACCAAGTGTGGGAAGTGCTTCAGTTATAAAAGTCACCTTAATAACCATAAAAGGACCCACACAGGTGAAAAGCCTTATAATTGCACTGAATGTGGCAAATGCTTCACTCAACTGGGGACTCTCTCTGTTCACAAAAGGCTCCACACTGGGGAGAAACCATATGAATGCCGCACTTGTGGAAAGAACTTCAGTAGAAAACATAGGTATATCGCACATAGCAGAACCCACACTGGAGAGAAACCCTTTCAATGCTTGCAGTGTGGAAAGTGTTTTGCCCGTTCTGATGGCTTGCATGCCCACAAACGGACCCACACGGGGGAGAAGCCATACAAATGCCTGGAGTGTGGAAAGAGCTTCCGTGATTCCAGCTACTTAACTTCCCATAGAAGAATCCACAGTGGAGAGAAACCATATCGGTGTGCTGACTGTGGGAAGCACTTCAGTCAAACAAGTGAGCTTAATAACCATAAAAGGACCCACACAGGTGAAAAGCCTTATAAGTGCACCGAATGTGGCAAATGCTTCACTCGACTGGGGACTCTCTCTGTTCACAAAAGGATCCACACTGGGGAGAGACCATATGAATGCCGCACATGTGGAAAGAGCTTCATTACAAAAAATGAGTGTATCCTTCATAGCAGGACCCATACTGGGGAAAAACCATATCAGTGCCAAGAGTGTGGAAAGAAATCCAGAACCCGGAATGACTTTAGTCACCATAAGAAGACACACAGCATGAAAAGTTAACACTAATTGGTTCATATTGATTCTCAAAATTTGCTTCATGTCCACAGAATGATGCCAGTAGAATTTGTAGAAATGCATGGAGAAAGTGACGGAAGAGAATGAACTAAAGAACCAACACGAGACTCCAGAGTTTTGTCAAAAGTAATAACTGGAGGGATGGTGCTGTGTTTGCACCACTTAACATTGGTTGTGTTTAACTGATTTCTAGTCTGAGATACGATATTGATTGTGCTTGATTTTTATTAATGGCGTAGCTTATACAGTAGTTAAAGGCATAGCATACCCATCTCAGATATAGACTCTCTTTGGTTGGTAAATTGGACAATTTAGGGAACCAGCTTTAGGAAAAACAGATGGCTTTTGAGTTATGACCACAATTAAGCCCAACATTTCCATGGCTAAGCAAGACAGTTGTTAAGTGAGTTTTGTGCCATTTTACAACTTGTCTTGCCACAGTAGTTCAATAAGTAACATGTTTGCTAAGTAAATGTGGATTCCCCATTCACTTTGCTTAAGGAAAAGTTTCAAATGGTGATCACAGGACTCAGGGACACTTCAACTATCAAAAATATAGGCCAGTTGCAAAGTGCCTGAATTTTGATCACATGACACAGGGATGCTGCAACGGTTGTTTGAAAAAATTTATAAATCTTTTTTTTTCCAGTGCTGTTATAACGTTCGAAAGCTCACTGAACAAATGATTGTAAGTTGAAAACTAATTGTAAAGCAGCAATGGATTATTTTGTAAGGTCCCAAAATGTACTTGAGTCACCAAAATGCCAAAGAGTGAGACCCAAGAAGAGGCTTGGAAAAAATAACAGCTTTTATTTGCACAAAGGAGAGCTGGGTAGACCATTCCATTACATCCAGACAAAGAGCATGCAGTGAAAGGCTGAACTTTGGGGAAAGTATGGCGTCCTTTTATACCTTCAGGGACATCAGCTTAGTACCCAATTCTGGCCTCCTGTCCCATGCCTTCCTTATAGCCTGCATAGCAACACAGGTATTATCCCAATGTAAACTTGCCAAGCCATGACATATCCCGCTTCTTGAGATATCCACCAGGCACCAAGTTGTACAAAAAAACAAGATAACGGAAGTTAGATCACTGGTAAAAAGCAAATGGCAAAGGCAATTCCAGTCCTTAGCAAAGCAATTTTTACAGAAGCAAAACGGCAAGCTAAACGAATTCTACTGATTCTACTATTCTTATGTTCCACTAATTTTACCTGTATTATTATTATTATTAAATTTATTATTATTATTATTATTATTATTATTATTATTATTATTATTATTATTATTATTATTATTAATTTATTATTATTATTAAATTTATTATTAAGGCAGAATCATGCATGTTAAGAATGTGTTGATTAATTGGCAGTATTGGGGAGAACAGTATAAATACTTCAACTTGCTAAAGAGAACCCCAAATGTAGTATGGGAGAAGGCAAAAGGGCCAAATAGGAGAGACTCGGAGAAGAAGTATGCTGCAAATAGAAAGTATCACGGAAAGCTGAAGCTACATTTACAAAAGTGTTGCGGTTTCTCTGTGCACACATTAGAATAGATTAATAAATAAATAGCTTGGCTGAGCTCTGTTACATATACCAGTATGTTGGCAGGTTAAGATGCAGGAGGCAGGAATTACTGTAAAGGGAGATGGGAAAATTTCTTCTGACTCAAAAACTGTGTGGCAAATGCTGTGTAAAACCCTCCAGTGGAGATTGGTGGGGTACAAAGTCTTTGAGGGAGATTTCCTTGTGTTACTTTTTCTACACAATAAACTTTTTGCTTACAATCTCCCAACTCAATGCGTTCAATTGGAGGCACGAGAACATCTGGTAAGGCGGCTAGAGCAGGAAATGTAAGGAAAACCAAAAATGCCTTTTGAGTCCAGAAGGATCTCCTTCCTTCGTTCGACCAGATGGCAAGAGAAATTCTTGGGGAGGAAATGGGGAATACGCCAGGAACCTTCTCTCTGAAGACTTCAAGCATGCTCTGTTAGGCAAGGAGCTGTATAACTAGGAGGCAAATATCTTCTCCAGGTAGTCCTCCACTTACGACCGCAAGTGAGCCCCCAACTTTTGTTGTTAAGTGAGATGTTTGAAAAAGTGAATTTTGCTCCATTTTGTGACCTTTCTTGCCTCCGTTGTTAAGTGAATCCCTGCAGTTGTTGCATTAGTAACACGGTTGTTGAGTGAATCTGGTTTTTCCCATTGATTTTGCTTGGTAGCAAGAGCTGATCACGTGACCTCTGGACCCTACAACGGTCATACATGCGATTCAGTTCCCAAGTCCCTGAATTTTGATCACATGACCATGGGGATGCTGCAACGGTCGTTAAGTGTGAAAAAGGGTAGTAAATTACTTTTTTCCAGTGCTGTTGAAACTTCAAACGGTCACTATATGAACCGTTGTAAGGTGAGGACTACCTGTACTGTGTACTAGCATTTTTTCTTCTGAACTTTATAGACGTTTAAATGGAGAGATTACATCTTTCTAGCTCAGGCCTTTTTAGTTAGATATTAAATATTTCCTAGCTGGGAGATTTTCTTCCTCTTCAGAATGGAATTCTCTTAGGGAGCATTAAGGGATTTTTTGACTCTGCCTTTAGTTGGGATAATATCAAAAGAAAGCAGTTTTTGTTGTTTTCCCCCCTCTTTATTCTCCTCTTTTCGACTGAACGGTGTCAGTGTTCCAAATATCATCCAGAATTAAATCGGAGTTCAAGGCATAGCTTTCATCAAAGTTCCAATTTAATAAGAGATATATGTTGGTACATCTGTGGAAACCCGAATCTGAAAGCTTTCTGGGTTTCCACCTAGTTGAAAGTTCAAAACCTTGCCCCCACCCCCACAAGTCCACCACATGGTCCAATCTTCCACTGCCACACTGGCATTTCCACTCATCTAGTTCCGGTCAGGTGCAGAGGTGCAGAGACAAAGAATGACCTTGGGCTTCTAGAAAGGAATGTTTTTTTTTGACAACAACACATTCTACTCCTTACTATTCCCCCTTCCCACTAATGAACAGCATAGTAAAGGAAGAGAGAGTGTGGCAGGCCAAAGATCCTAAAAGGAATATGATTGCAGGCCTGACACGATGGTTGTCTAATACATCTCAAAATCTTATTGCTCTCAGACACATCCCATAACACTTCAAACAAAGATTGTCCACTTACAACCATCGTTCAGCCCAAAATTTCTGTAGCTAGGAGAAATTTGAGAAGTCAATTTTGCCCCGTTTTACGAATTTTCTTGCGGTAGTTGTTAACATGTGTCAAAAGTTAGCACCCACCCCTCTCCTAGAAGAGTGGAATATTTTGGGAAATATTAAAAAGGCAGAATATTATATTTCCCTGGATGAGAAAAGGAGAAACACGTTTTAAAGACAAAGCAGCTCCCTGCCTCCCTTTCATCTCCAGGGTGATGGAATTACGACCGGGCCCTCAGGACATGATAGGATCAGCCTATCAGATAGGATCAGATAGGACGATCTCACCATATGGCACCTGGGAAGATTAGTGTTACGTCTCTGCACGTTCCAGTCAAGTCTGTCAATCAAGCCTGGTGCGACAGGATTGGTCAAGACGTGGCAGCCTCCAGGCGGGAAATTAAAGGGCTCTCATTGGCTACCGCACTGACCGCTGCGAGTATAAAAGAACTGTCAGGTGGCAAAAGTTTGTTCTTGTTGCTTAGTTGAGTTAATAAAATCTGTTGCATTCAATCGTAGCCTGCTTCTTACCTCAGTCGCTCAGTACTTATTAACTGGCCACTCTGGTGGGACGCTGAAGGAAAACCCTTCAGAATAGAGCGAATAATTCAAGAAGCAGTTTAAAGAACTACGCGAATTTCAATACAATACAATACAATAGTAGAGTTGGAAGGGACCTTGGAGGTCTTCTAGTCCAACCCCCTGCCTAGGCAGGAAACCCTATACCGTTTCAGACAAATAGCTATCCAACATCTTCTTAAAGACTTCCAGTGTTGGGGCATTCACAACTTCTGGAGGCAAGCTGTTCCACTGATTAATTGTTCTCACTGTCAGGAAATTCCTCCTCAGTTCTAAATTGCTTCTCTCCTTGATTAGTTTCCACCCATTGCTTCTTGTTCTACCCTCAGGTGCTTTGGAGAATAGTTTGACTCCCTCTTCTTTGTGGCAACCTCTGAGATATTGGAATAATGCTATCATGTCTCCCCTAGTCCTTCTTTCTCTTAAGCTAAACATACCCAGTTCCTGCAACCGTTCTTCATATGTTTTAGTCTCCAGTCCCCTAATCATCTTTGTTGCTCTTCTCTGCACTCTTTCTAGAGTCTCCACATCTTTTTTACATCGTGGCGACCAGAACTGAATGCAGTATTCCAAGTGTGGCCTTACCAAGGCATTATAAAGTGGTATTAACACTTCACGTGATCTTGATTCTATCCCTCTGTTGATGCAGCCTAGAACTGTGTTGGCTTTTTTGGCAGCTGCTGCACACTGCTGGCTCATATTTAAATGGTTGTCCACTAGGACTCCAAGATCCCTTTCACAGTTACTACTACTGAGTATGGTATCACCTATACTGTACCTGTGCATTCCGTTTTTGTTGCCTAAATGTAGAACCTTACTCTTTTCACCATTGAATTTCATTTTATTAGATAGTGCCCAATGTTCAAGTTTGTCAAGATCCTTCTGTATCTTAAGCCTATCTTCTGGAGTGTTGGCTATTCCTGCCAGCTTGGTATCATCTGCAAATTTGATGAGTTCCCCATTTATTCCCTCATCCAAATCATTGATGAAGATGTTGAAGAGTACTGGGCCTAAAACAGAGCCTTGGGGTACTCCACTGCATACTTCCCTCCATGTAGATGCAGTTCCATTGAGAACTACACGTTGAGTGCGGTTGGTCAGCCAGTTACCAATCCATCTGGTGGTGATGCTGTCTAACCCACATTCTTCTACTTTATCTAGTAGTAGGTTATGGTCTACCTTATCAAAAGCCTTACTGAAGTCCAAGTAAACTATATCAACGGCATTCCTCTGGTCCACTAATTTTGTCACATTATCAAAGAATGCAATAAGATTAGTCTGGCATGATCTGTTTTTGACAAATCCATGTTGGCTTTTGGCTATTACTTTGTTTGCTTCTAGGTGTTCGCAAATTCGTTGCTTGATTATTTTTTCCAGAATCTTTCCTGGTATTGAGGTTAGGCTGATAGGTCTGTAGTTTCCTGGATCTAATTTTTTCCCTTTTTTGAAGATGGGAACCACATCAGCTCTTTTCCAGTCCTCTGGTAGTTCCCCGGTGTTCCAGGATCTCTGAAAGATATAATTCAGTGGTTCTGAGATCTCGTCTGCTAGTTCCTTCAGAACTCTGGGGTGTAATCCATCCGGTCCTGGTGATTTGAACTCATCTAGGGTAGACAGGTGCTCACTTACCATTTTCTTCCCTATTTCAATTTGTGTTCCTAATTTTGTGGTGCTGCTTTTGATAGGTTGGACTGTTTTATCCCTTTGTGTAAAGACAGATGCAAAACATGAGTTAAATAGTTCTGCTTTCTCCCTGTTGCTTGTCACCTTCTTGCCACTTTCTCCTAGCAATGGACCAATTGTTTCCTTAACTTTTTTCTTGTTTTTAACATGTTGGAAGAAGCTTTTTTTGTTAATTTTTACTTTTGTGGCAAGTCTTTCTTGAATTGATATGGCGGCTACTACCCCGTTTGCTGCGTTTATGCCAGAGAGTCGTGGGAATCGTTCATTGAACCTTTTGAATGTTTCTTGTTCGCAAATGACTTTAAAGACATTTCTGATGCAAGAAGACGGGAGTTTTTCCTCAGTTCATGTGGGCCAGAAATGTTTGCCACAGCTCGAGCCTTAGTTGCTCCGTCCCAGGTTTTTACCTGGGACACACTATTGGCAAAACATAAAGGACATTACGCTCCAAAACCTTCCCGTTTTGCCAGACGGTATGTGTTCCATCAATGTATTCAAGGGGAGGGTATGAAACCGTGAGCCAGTATACGACCGCTCTTAGAAATGCTGCCATTCATTGCGAATTTTCTGATTTAGACGATGCCTTGCTAGAGCAGTTAATTTGTGGGGTAAAGGACCCTCGATTACAACGCTGATTATTGGCCTGGTCAGATTTAAATCTATCCATAGCTATGGATGAAGCCCGTGCAGCCGAACAATCCGATCGATCAGCTGCCGAAATTAAGAAATATCAAGCTTTTCATAACCAACCAGCCCCCTCTTCTACCATTAATCTACAAGAGGAGAATTTTGGTGAGGAAGAATTTTGGCTGCCTGAAGAGATGAGCTGGCTACAACTGAACACAGCAAGTCATTAGAGATCCCCAGCTAAGTTACCTCAGGCAGGCTGCCTGAGTTGTGGAGGAAAACATATGCGGTCATCCTGCCATTTCAAAACAGCTGTTTGCTGGCACTGTGGAAAAACGGGTCACCTTGCCTACGTATGTCGAGCTACCTTGCCTCAACCAGCCACTGCAATCAAACCACCTAACCATTCCGCAAGCAGACCTGCAAATCGTCGAGCATCCAGAACCACTGAAGACTGCTATGCCATTGATCCAGAGATGAAGGAAATTGAGGCCATCAATACTGCTTCCGCCGCTGCGGGGAGCAGGAAGAGGAAGTATATCACCGTCCTAATTGAAGGAGCTCCATGCGAAATGGAAATTGACATGGGGTGAGCTAAATCCATTATCGCATGGGACACCCTCAAGCATCTGGTACCATCTTTCCTGAAGCATCGCCTGGCGCCATGCAATTGCATTTTAAAATATTTCCAATTCCTCTTAAAGGAAGCGGTACATTCTTTGTAGAACACGGCCAATTTAAAGGCAATTTGCCTATGATCGTGGTGGCAGACCCCTTAGCTACCCTACTGGGATTAGATTTGTTTGAGGCTTTGGGGCTATCTATCACAGAAATCAGTGCAATGCTGGCTACCAGAGACTTCGATGATCTCACCAGAGAATTTAGCGATGTATTTAGCAATACCTTAGGTAAATACACCGGGTGTCCTATTTCTTTTGATTTAGATCCTAGTGTTACGCCCATACATCTTAAAGCAAGAAGGGTTCCCGTTGTGGCCCAGCAGGAACCGTTGGAGCTGCCACCAGACTCTGACAGCGAGGGTCCCTATGAGTCGGCTCTGGAGGATGTGGAGGACCCTGGACAGGGTTCCGACTCCGAGCAGGGATCAGAGAGGCTGGTTGGCCACCAGGAGGCGACCGAGGCGTGGAGCAGCGGTGAAAGCCAAAGGGAGCGTGCTCCTGATGTCATGTCTTGGAGCAGTGGGGAGGAGACAAGGGAGTGGTTTCTGGATGTCAGGCAACGGAGAGCTGATAGACGGAGAGAACAGCTACACATTTACAAGAGATGATTGGATGCAGGTGCTCGTAATCAGGCTCCTCTCAAGGCTATTTAAGGAGGGACTTGCCGACAGTTGTTTTGCAGGAATCAACTGATCATTAGAGTTGGAGACGCTCTCAGATCTGTGTTGTACCTTGGCAGGCTGGATTGCTGTCAAGGTGGTATCTGGACCTCGGCAGGCTGGATTGCTGCCAAAGTGTTATCTGGATCTCGGCAGGCTGGATTGCTGCCAAAGTGTTCGCTGTACCTGGATTGCTGCCAATGTGCTATCTGGACCTCGGCAGGCTGGATTGCTGCCAAGGTTTAAACTGTCTTTAATAAAACATCTTGCAGAGACCTTGTTTGGGAGTGATTTGGTATATGAGAAGGGGGGAGTCAGAAGAGATTCCCTTTGCACTGCAGGCTAAGGTAGATGCAGAGCTAGATAGATTAATAAATCAAGGGATATTAGATCCAGTGGATTTTGCAAAGTGGGAAACCCCTATAGGGATCCCTTTAAAGTCGGACGGATCCATTAGGATCTGCACCGACTATAAGGCGACAATTAACAAAGCCTTACAAGCCCACCCATATCCGGTTCCAGTTGTGCAGCATCTGCTGCACTCATTGGGCCGCGGTAACGTTTTTGCTAAGCTTGACTTAGCTCAAGCTTATCAACAGTTAACAGTGGATGAAACGACGGCTGACACTCAGACAATCGTCACCCATCGTGGGGCATTCCAGTGCCGCAGACTCCAGTTTGGAGTCTGCATCGCACCCGGAATTTTTCAAAGTTTTCAAAGGAGAGAATGCACCATGGTCTTCCCGGGGTCTTACCTTATTTTGATGACGTGCTTATAGCAGCGAATAATAAGGAAGAACTGACAAATAAACTAAGAGCCATTCTGCAGCGATTTAGGAACAAAGGTTTAAAATTTAAGAAAATCTAAATGTTACTTTGGAGTGACTACCGTTGAATTGCTGGGATTCCATATTGATACCCAGGGTATTCATTAGGCTCAATCTAAACTGGAAGCTATTAAAAATACCCCGGCTCCCCAATAGAGCTGAACTACAAGCCTTCTTGGGCTTACTAAACTTTTTCCCTATCTTTTTGCCCCATAAGGCTCCCGTCACGGAACCTTTGCATCGGTTGTTTGACAACTCTACGTCATGGAGATGGGACAGCCGCGAAGCACATGTGTTCGCGGCTGTCAAATCCCTCTTGACGTCTTCTGCAGTACTAATGCAATATAACGAGTCATTACCACTTCTCCTAGCCACCGATGCCTCCCCCTATGGTGTGGGAGCTGTTTTAAGCCATCGTTGCCCAAATGGCAGCGAGGCTCCCATAGCCTATTTTTCCCGCTCCTTGTCCAAGGCAGAAAGAAATTATAGCCAATTGGACAAGAAGGCTTTAGCGGCTGTAGCAGGAATCAAGCAATTCCATCACTACCTCTATGGCCGCTCCTTCCTTCTACAAACAGACCATAAGCCCCTTCTTGGTATTTTAGCGGGCAACAAGCCTACGCCTGCTATACTTTCACCCCGAATGTTGCAGTGGACTGAATTCCTCACGACATACTCATACTGCGTGGAATATAGACCTGGGAAACACATGGGTCATGCGGATAAAAAGTACTGAGCGACTGATGTAAGAAGCAGACTACGATTGTAAGGCAGCCATTATTTGTTATTACCTGAATCATGAACGTTAGTCATTGTAGGAGATGCGTTGTCAGTTGAGGACTGCCCTGTTAGGATCAGTGAATAAGGCAGCCTCCTTTTCCTGCCTACTCCAGTTTTCTTCCAAAAGGGCGATTCCCCCTTACTTCAATGCTCCCCATCCCCTTTCCTCCTCCATCCCTGGGCTTTGTCCCTTCCCTCTCTCCCCTGTTTCTCTGATTGCCTGAGGCAAAGGAGCGATGGACTCGCTGCCCAGCTGACCATTCCACCCGGGACCTGGTGGGGTGGCGGGTAGCCGGCTTTTCCCGCCCTTTAGAGAATGGGAGGAGCTGGACGGAGAGGGGAGGAGCTATAAGGGCTTCCAGCTTAGGCTCTGGAAACTTTTGGCTGGGGGGGTTCCGGGGAGCGGGATCCACGTGCGTGGCCTGGAAGGGAGCTTAGCCGACGGGGCTGGGAGGAAAGCGGACCTTTTCCTGCGCGCATCTCTTGGAACGAGGAACAAAGCCGCCTTTCCTTGAGGGCGCCAGGTAAGAAGCTCCCATCCTCCCTCCCTCCCTCCCTCCCCTTTTCGCACGTGGCAATCGTGGAGGGAGATACTTGGCTGGGGTCGCTCCGGGGAGGGGGATCCACGTGCGTGGCCGGCGGCGATCGCGGATCTTTTCCTATCGAGCGCCAGGTAAGAAGCCCCGTCCCTCCCTCCTTCCTTCCTTCTCACCTGGGGAATTGCTTGCACAGGTGACCCTTAAATGAAGCTTCTGGGGCGCTGCTAAGATCCCACTTTCTCCTTGGGGAGATGATGATGATGATGATTATTTTCCTAGCCCTTCCTGATCGTTTCCCGTCACTTTCTTTGCTCTACTCTGTTTCAGATCCCGGAGGCTTGGAGTTCAATGGCTGGGAAACCGGCGGGCAGAAAAAGGGGCGATCCCTCGCAGGAGCTGCTATTTCGGGGAGTTGCTCTGGGCGAGCCTCCTCCGGAGGGAGCATCGGGTAAAAAGGCTCCTTCTGATGCCCTTTAATCTCTTTGCCCTCGTTTCTTTCCTCCCTAAATTCGTTTCCATTGTTTAACTGCATTTTTTAAAGTGTACATTTAAAAAGTTTTACCCTTTTCCTGTGGGCCATTGTTTTTCAACCTTGGCAACTTTGTGATATGTAGATTTTAAATTCCAGATTTTCCCACGTGTCCACATATCTTATAGCTCCCACGATTGAGAAACCTCATTCTAGCCAGCTTTGTCAGGTGTTCTGGGAGTTGAAGTCCAACAGCCATTAAAGGGCTAAACTCTTCACTTTTACAGTAGGCTATTCCAAAAGGCAAGTCCCAGCTGTGAAAAGGAGTTTCTATTGTCTTCCCTGATTACCTGATAAGGGGAGGGGAACATTATAGAAACATAGAATAACAGAGTTGGAAGGGACCTTGGAGGCCTTCTAGTCCAACCCCCTGCTTGAGGGGGAGTATTTTATACCATTTGAGACAATTGGCTATCCATTCTCTTCTTAACAGCCTCCAGTGAAGGAGCATCTTAGCCAGGATTCTGATGATCAGGATTCTTACCTTGAAATGACTGAAATAAAGACCCATTGTCCCATATCTGGGAAAGGTGATAGAGAAACCACAACCGTTTTGCTAAAAATCCTTAGTGTTAGGCCTAGAGAATTTGAAAGAGAATTGGACTCTTTGTTGGTGCCAGGCCAGACCTAATATTCCTGATTAACAACTCGGCACAACTCCCTGGATATGGGAGGGGATCTGCTTGAGACATTCAGAGTCCCCCTCTGTGGTTCTTTAATGTATACATTCATGGCCCAGAGAGCTGCCTCTGAATCCAATCCTTGGTCCTTCCACACCTTTCCCTTTGAGCTTCTATGTATTGTTGATGTGGTTGCAAGGGACTCACATAAAGGGGTTCCCTAGTTAGCCTAGAAATAGGCTAACATCAGCCCTGTGCACTGTATGCTCAAGAAGATCCTTAGGATGCTTGCTAGCAAATTATTCCTTTGCTGTTTCCCCCCCCACTCTTAGACATTCCCATGGCCTTGTCTTCATCTCCTGGAACCTCTGTTCTTTGCAGCAGAGGATTAACAGCGGTTGGACTTCCAATGAAGGTAGGAGGATTCTCCCCTCCCCTCCCCTGATGTGCCAGTCTCGCAATAACAGAATAACACAATTGGAAGGGATCTTGGAGATCTTGTAGTCACGTGATGGCAAACCACAGGTGGCACAAAGAGCCATATTCGCTGGCATGCCAGCCATCAACCTTCGTGTGCCAGATGAGTTTTAACCTTCCAGAGAGGTGGGGGAGGCCGTTTTCATCTTCCCCAGGCATTAGGAGAGGCTCTGGAGCCTGGGGAGGGCAAAAGACGGCTGCGACGGGGCAACAGGAAATTTGTTCCCAAACTTCTAGTTGGGCTGTCGGGGCCGTTTTTCTCCCTCCCCAGGCTTTAGTAAACCTTCCGGAGCCTGGGGAGGGTTTGTATGTGGATGTGCGTGGGGTCATGTGCTCACGCGCAGATGGGCGGAGATAATTGAATTGATGTGCACGGGTGATAGCCCATGCACGCAAACTTTTTACACGCTGTAAGAGAAAGGTTCACCAAGAGAAAGGTTTTATTCCATCCCCTTGTTTCAAGCAGGAGACCCTACACCATTTCAGACACGTGGGGGTCCAGTCTCTCCTTAAAAACCTCCTGCCCACAACAACTGAAGGCAAGTTTCTTGTCCTGCCTTCTGGTGCTTTGTGGAAGCACCTCAAATATCGAAATACAGCTGTCATGTCTCCCCTAGTCCTTATTTTCCCTAGACTGTCCATATCCAGTTCCTGCAATCATTTTTCATATATTATAGTCCTCAAGGACTTGAATTATCTTAGTTTTTCTTCTCTGCACTTTTTCTAAAATCTTAATATCTTTTTTGTGGTGACCAAAACTGAATGCAGAATTCCTGGTGTGGCCTTACTAAGGTTTATAAAATGATACTAATACTAAGCCCAAAGTGAAAAGTAAAGTCCAAGATTTACTTTTGCATAGAAATTAAATGTTGAACCCCACTTTCCTTCATTTGGGCATGATTCATCGGTTCACCGCAACAGGTAAAATTAACCCAGTATTGGATTTAGCCAACATA
Source organism: Natrix helvetica (assembly GCF_964273705.1). Taxonomy (NCBI): domain Eukaryota; kingdom Metazoa; phylum Chordata; class Lepidosauria; order Squamata; family Natricidae; genus Natrix; species Natrix helvetica. The sequence continues at coordinate 372,523,169 of NC_138548.1, forward strand.
TCCAAGATCAAGCCCATCAATGGACAACAAAGGAATATGAGGTTGCTGCTCCTGCAGAATTGGTCAAACCGATAAAACATTAACCAGATGAATCTCTAACCAGAGGCATTTTATTTTGGGAAAAGGTCTCCAGAGAAGATGTTCTGTCAAGAAACTGCACAGCAGCTGTCCAGATGAAGTTAGACTTTTATATAAATATAAATATATTTCACCTACCAATTTAGAGCAGTCTTTGTCATCATCCAGAGAAGGAAGAACATAAGATAGTCAGAAACATCATGAGGTAAATCTAAAACATCATACAGAACACACAGAAAGAAAAAAAGGAGGGAAAAAAGGGAAACGCCCCCTTTACACTTACAGCAACCAATCATAGCTTAGATTGCATCATGCATGAGTCAGCACTCTCTAACTAAGCAATCACAATTGTGTTGGGGCCTATTGTAGACTTTACTGTTACAGCTACTAAATTCAATATCCTAACAGGCTCCTTTGCCCAACTTGGAAACTCTGCAGTTTGTTCATTAAGATGAAGATTCGCATGTAATTAATTCATGGAAGTGTTCATTGTTAGGAATGTTCATGGAATATGTTGTGTTTTTTCCCTCTCCCTGTGTCAGGAATTGGTATCATTTGAGGATGTAGCTGTGTTTTTCTCCATGGAGGAGTGGGCCCTGCTGGATTCTAAGCAAAAAGCCCTGTACCAAGAGGTCATGCTGGAAATCAAGAGGAACATGGCCTCCTTAGGTAAGGGATTCTCTTAAGATATCTACGTTTAGTAGCCAAGGGTCAAATCTTATATCAATTTAATAACAAGCATAGCATCATGTTTTGAACAAACGGGAGTTTAACTATTCAAATACAGCAATGGTGCTTGATCCCATTTGCACCTAAATTTGTGTTAACCTTTTTTTTTCTGTTGCAAGCACATGACGGATGGGAGATGGAGGATTCTGGCCAAGAGGTCATGCTGGAAAACAAGAGGAACATGGCCTCCTTAGGTAAGGGATTCTCTTAAGATATCTACATTAGGTAGCCAAAGGTCAAATCTTATATCAACCTAATGTGGGATTCGTTGTCTCATTTGGAAATAAGCAATCAGCAGTCAAAGCCGCCAAGAGAAAACACTGGTAATTTTCTTCCTTACTTTGCAAGGAGGGTGGACCACACACACACACACGTACAATGGACACTTCCTAAATCATCAATCCTCGTGCCTTATATTCTCTATACTATTACAAATTTACCTCCCACCTCTTCTTCCCTGGCTTTCTAATAATGATGTTACAACCTATCCAAATTATCTAAACTCAGTGACGTGCAGGCAGAGGAGGCACACCACTGTCAATCATGAAAAGTAAAAAAAAAATGTAAACGGGAAAAGGCGAGTGCTGAAGTGAGGCTAGCTAGCTGCTGCCTCACCGTGAATGACTGCCTGTTTAAAAAAGCCTCTAAAACTCTGAGCTCTGCCGCGGGGGAAAGAAAGCGCTTTAGTCAGCGGGGTGTCGGGGTGAGGATAGAATGCTCACGCATTCTCTCCTCCTCTCCCCCGACACCTCGCTGACTAAAGCGCTTTCTTTCGCCTGCCTGAGCTCTTCCATGGGTGAAAGAAAGCGCTTTAGTCAGTGGGGTGTCGGGGGAGAGGAGAGAATGCCTGAGCTCCGGGCCAAGCTGCAAATGATCGACGTTGCAAAAATTTCTGTTGCAATGCAAAAGTCTTTTGCCATGCCAGGAAACGTCATGGCAAAAGAAACAGCTGGTGAGGTTGCCGGGAGAGAGCCCAGGAGGAAAGGTGCGCGCGCAGAGGAGAGGAATCTAAGGCGAAAACAGCTGCTGCGTTTTGTGACTGTTATGAAATCTTTTGCTGGAGAGAAACAACATGAAAGCAGGCAATACTCCAGAAGGACCCTTCCTCCTTCTTTATATGAAAGAATACAAGGAGGAGGAAAAATGTACAAATATACGGAGTGTGCAGAAACCTTCAGTACAAGCCGCTCTCTTGCATTGCATAAAAAGATTCACAGAGCAGAGGATCCACACAAATGTCTGGATTGTGGAAGGACATTCAGGCAGAAAAATCATCTGAGTTCACATAAGAGGATCCACGAAAAGAGGAAGCAGCATTAATGCATCACCTGTGGAAAGACCTTCAGAAACAGCACCTCCCTTACTTCCCATCAAAGCATCCATAGAGAGAAGTTGCATCAACTCAGGGAGGGTAGAACGAGGTTTGCTCAGAGCAATGAACTGAATTCCCCCTCAAAAAGCCCCACTGGGAATAAATCATGTAAGTGCCTGGAATGTGGGAAGAGCTTCCGCTCTGCAAGGGACCTCACTTACCACAATAGGATCCATACAGGGGAAAAGCTGTATCATTGCACTGTGTGCGGAAAGAGTTTTGCACAAAATGACATTTCAATTGCCATAAGAGGATCCACACCGGAGGGAAACCGTATAAGTGCACAGAATGTGGGAAATTCTTCAAAGGCCCCGATGTCCTTACTTGCCATAAGAGGATTCACACAGGGGAGAAACCCTATGAATGTTTGGAGTGTGGAAAAAGCTTCAACAGACACAACATTCTAACCTTACATAATAGGATTCATAAAGGGGAGAAACCTTATAAATGCCTGCACTGTGGAAAGAGCTTCAGTCAAAAAGGTCATCTTAAGTCCCATGAGAAGATCCACACGGGGGAAAAGCCATTTCAATGCATGGAATGTGGAAAGAGCTTCCGTTTCTCATCAAAATTTAATGCCCATCACAGAATCCACACAGGGGAGAAGCCCTTTCAATGCCTGCAGTGTGGAAAGAGTTTTGCCTGTTCTGATGGCTTGCATGCCCACAAACAGACCCACACAGGGGAGAGTCCATACAAATGCCTGGAGTGTGGAAAGAGCTTCGGTTATTCCAGCAACTTAACTTCCCATAGGAGAATCCACAGTGGAGAGAAATCATATCAATGCACAGAGTGTGGGAAGTGTTTCACTACTCAACAGAATCTTACTGTCCATAAATGGATCCACACAGGTGAAAAGCCTTATAAGTTGCACCGAATGTAGCAAATGCTTCACTGATTTGGGTTCTCTCTCTCGCCACAGAAGAGTCCACACTGCGGAGAAACCACATGAATGCCACACTTGTGGAAAGAGCTTTATTAGAAAATATTGCCATATTGTACATAGCAGGACCCACACTGGGGAGAAACCATATCAGTGCCTTGAATGTGGAAAACGCTTCCGTGATTCTCAAGGATTGATAATCCATAAAAGGATTCACACTGGGGAGAAACCCTATAAGTGCACGGAGTGTGGCATGAGTTTCAGAAAAAGTACCGTATTTTTTGCCCTATAAGACGCACTTTTTTACTCCAAAAAAGAGGGTGAAAATCTGGGTGCGTCTTATACGCCGAATGTAGCCATCTGGGTCATCTAAAAATGGGGCAGGCAAAGCGGGCGTTGCAGAGATCATGATGGCTGGAAAGGAGAGAGGTTTCGCTTTCAGAGCTCCCGCTTGGCTGGGCTCCCGAGAGGGCTTAGGCGGTGGCGGTGGCAGCGGCTCCTCACATTGCTGGGGAGTGAAGTTGTTGTGGCCATTGTCTCCCCTGAGCTGCCCCCCGAATCTCTGAGGTACCTTTCGCTTGCAGGAGGAGGAGGGTGAGGGCCGAGTATACCAGAGCCTCTGAGTAACTGGGAAAGAAAGCCGTGCTTGGAACCTGCCGAAAACTGCCGCCCGAAAAGCACGCCTTTCTTTCCCAGTTACTCAGAGGCTTTGGTTTAAGGAGGCGCTGCTTTAAGGCTCCTGAGAATCCGGAGAGATTGGGGGTGGGGGTGGAGGAAGGGAAGGGAAGAGGAACAATCTCTTTTTTACGAAAGCTTTTCTCAGAACGCTAGATTGGGAAGTTAAAAACCTAGAAAGGGACACAATCAAGCTTGATTCAAAGGCTTTGGCTCCTGAGAATCCGGAGAGATTGGGGGGGAGGGGGTGGAGGAAGGGAAGGGAAGAGGAATAATCTCCTTTTTACAATCTCCTTTCCAGCAGCATTCACTCAAACCAGATGCATAAGAGGGGGTTACGAGACCACCAGATGAAATATGGGGGTTAGGGAGCACCAGATGAGATATGAGGGAGTATGAGACCACTAGATGAAATATGGCTGGATAAGAGAGCACCAGATGAAATATAAGGAGGGAGGGGAAATGAAGAACATATTGGTAATATTGACAGTTCTTTCATTTCTGGATTTCTTGCAGAAAATTACCGTTACCTCCTTTTCAAGATGCCTAAGCAGAAGAGACTGGCATATAAAGTTGCTTTCAAGCTGGAAGTAATCAAATTTGCTAAGGAGCATGGAAACAGAGCAGCGGAGAGACACTTCGGGCCACCTCCAACTGAGAAAATGATAAGAGATTGGAGGAAACAGGAGGATCAGCTCCAAAAGTTGGATAAAAGCAAGCACACCTTACGTAGACCAACTGTAAAGTGGCCAGAGTTAGAGATAGAAGTAAAGGAGTGGATCACACGTCACCGGCAAAATGGAATTTCTGTCTCAACAAAAATGATAATCTATGAGGCCAAACGCATTGTTGTGGAGAAAGGCATTCAGGATTTCACCGGATCACCATCGTGGTGCTATAGATTTATGAAGAGATCTGGCCTTGCTATGCGCACCCAAACCAGAATTGCAAAAAAAATGCCAAAGGAATACGAATCAAAGATTCTGTCTTTTCATAAGTTTGTTATTGATGCGAGGAAGAAGAATAACTTTGAAATTAGCCAGATTGGGAACATGGATGAAGTCCCGCTAACGTTTGATGTGCCATCTAACAGAACTGTAGATAACAAAGGAACCATAACCATAAAAACCTCAGGGCATGAGAAAATGCACTACACGGTTGTGCTGTCCTGCTGTGCAGATGGTACCAAACTGCCTCCGATGTTGATTTTTAAAAGGAAAACATTCCCAAAAGAAACAATTCCACGGGGAGTCCTCGTGCACGTTCATGATAAAGGGTGGATGGACGAAAATGGCATGAGGCTGTGGATTGACAAAGTGTGGTCCAAACGTCCCGGCGGGCTTCTGAAGAAATCTTCCTTGTTGGTGCTTGACCAGTTCAGAGCGCACATTACGGAAACTACTAAAAAGAACTTTAAGGAAGTTAAGACCCAAATAGCTGTGGTTCCTGGTGGTCTTACCAGCCAGCTGCAACCTCTGGACGTTTCCATTAACAAACCGTTCGAAGTTCTGATGCGAGAGGAGTGGAACACCTGGATGGCAGCTGGGAACCATGATCTGACGTCTACTGGGCGGATGAAGAGGCCCACTATCACACAAGTGTGTGAATGGGTTAAAAGGTCATGGGACTCCGTGAAGGAGGACATTGTTGTAAAATCCTTCAAGAAGTGTGGCATTAGTAATGCCTTGGATGGAACAGAAGACGACGTCTTATTTGACACCAGTGAGGAAGAAAGTGATGACAATGACTGCGTGGATCTGTCCTTCCTCATTTCTGATAGCAGCGAAGAAGAGGAATTCTTGGGGTTCGAATAAAAACATTACAGCCTTATTTTTGTTACTTTCACTGTTTACTGACTTTACTGACTGTTAATGAGAGTAAAGATAGCTCTTAATATGTTACATGGTTGACATAAAATTGTTCTTAAACTGCTGTTAACTTTATACAGTTGATATAAAATATTTTACTACAGTATTTGGTTCAGAATCTTTTTTTTTCTAGATTTTCCTCCTTTAAAATTGGGTGCATCTTATATTCCGGAGCGTCTTATAGGGCGAAAAATACGTACATTCCGAAACTTCTACCCAGGGTTGTAGGGGACGATATGTTTTCAATAGTGTATGCCATTCCCTTCTAAACTTTATTACTGATAGCTGTTCATTTCCAAGTAGAACTGAAGTAGAATGTTAATTCTCGCCATTTTCTATGCAATTGCAAAAAGATCAAAGATATCACAGTCAATGTTCCCTCTAATTTTTTTTCGATGTGAGCAGAAAAGTATAGTGTTTGAGCAGCACATTTTCATGCCTGAGCACCCGCATTTTTTTCACAGATGTCACCTAAGACAACAACGAAATCAGTATTATTTGAAACCCAAAGTTATGTTTCTTCAAGGTACATGCTTAATTCAAAGTATTATATAATATCAGTATCACTTAACAACACTCCTGCTTAGCAACCAAAATGTTGGCTCAGAAACTCTGGCATTTGAAGCACGCAACTCTTAAAGCTGTCAAGTTACAAGACCCTTGCACCCCTAATCCTTTAGGGAAAAAAACCCCAGGGGTCTTCAAACCTGACAGCTTTAAGACTTGTGGACTTCAACTCCCAGAATTCCTCCTCCAGTCATGTTGGTTCAGGAACTCTGGCATTTGAAGCATGCAAGTCTTAAAGCTGTCAAGTTACAAGATCCTTGCACCCCTAATCCTTTAGGGAAAAACCCCCAGGGATGTTCAAATTTGACAGCTTTAAGACTTGTGGATTTCAACTCCCAGAATTCCTCCTCCAGTCATGTTGGTTCAGGAACTCTGGCATTTGAAGCATGCAAGTCTTAAAGCTGTCAAGTTACAAGATCCTTGCACCCCTAATCCTTTAGGGAAAAAAACTCCAGGGATGTTCAAACTTGACAGCTTTAAGACTTGTGGATTTCAACTCCCAGAATTCCTCCTCCAGTCATGTTGGCTCAGGAACTCTGGCATTGAAGTGTGCAAGTCTTAAAGCTGTCAAGTTACAAGACCCTTCCACCCCTAGAAAAAAAATGCAGAGGTCTTCAAACCTGACAGCTTTAAGACTTGTGGACTTCAACTCCCAGAATTCCTCCTCCAGTCATGTTGCAGCGACGTCATCTGCGTGGATCTGCTCCATCTTTGCTTTCTTCATCGTGGGCAGGGCTGCTGCTGAAAATGCTGACGAGTTGCCACCAGAATAACTGCTGCTACCTCCTCCTCCTCCAACAGCACCACCAGATTTGCTCCTGAGCTCAGCGCTGGGTTACCCCTGCCCCTTCCTCCCCCTCCGCCGTGCTTTTGAGGAGCCATGAGGCTTTTTTCCCCCCTGCTCCCCCCGCCTTCCTACTGTCTCCTGCAGCCTCATGTCTCCTCAAAAGCATGACGGAGGAGGAGGAGGGGGCAGGGGTAACCCAGCGCTGAGCTCAGGTGCTCCGAGCGGAGGGGAGGCGCCGCTGCCACGCGTGGAGATGCCGGCTGGAGCTTTGGCGGCTTCATCTCAGCTGCAGCGCCGGGCGGCAAATCTGGCAGTGCTGCCTGTTAGAGGAGGAGGAGGAGGAGGTGGCAGCTGTTCTTCCAGTGACGGTGGGGGCTTTGGGGCTTCACAACTAGCCTCAGTCGCCCCGTGCTCCTCAAAGCAAGTCTGGGGAAGTCCTTTGCGGGCGGCCCGTTCTAGCTGCCTGCAAAGGACCTCCCCAGCTTCCGGAGCCTGTGGCAATAGAAATCACTGTGCGGCAGTTGAAAACTGCTGCGCGGTGTTTTCTTGCCACCTGCGTGGGCGCGCAGCCGCACACCTTAGAGGGAACGTAGATCACAGTCCTCCCTTCATGAGGATCGTTTGTCGTGTTTCAATAGGAGACAGGTAGTCCTGGACCTATGACCACAATTGAACCTAACATTTTATTTTGCACAGTAAGACAGTTAAGTGAATTTTGCCCCACTCTATGACTTTTCTTGTACGACTTGTTGCAGTTGTTAAGTGAATCACTGCAGGTGTTAAATTACTAGGACGGTTGTTAAGTGAATCTGGCTTCCTCCATTGACTTTGCTTGCCTACTGTCAGAAGGTTGCAAAATGCCAGATGGTTGCACAAAGGGATCACGTGACTCCAGGACACTGCAACCATCATAAATAAGAACCAGTTGCCAAGCATCTGAATTTTGATCAATACAATACAATAGTAGAGTTGGAAGGGACCTTGGAGGTCTTCTAGTCCAACCCCCTGCCTAGGCAGGAAACCCTATAACGTTTCATGTCACCATGGGGATGCTGCAATGGTCATAAGCAAAAAACGGTCTTAAGTCACTTTTTTCAGTGGTGTAACTTTGAATAGTTACTAAACGAACAGTTGTAAGTTGAGGACTACCTGTATGCTGTTGAAGTAGTGAAATGTCTTTGTTATATTTTGCAAATGTAAAATATTTCTGTTCCTCAGCGTCTTGGGTGATGCCTGCACAATTGTGGAATATTTGTGTTACCTTGTGATTCCACCAGGGAAAGTACTGAATTTTTAAAGATCCATGTAGATCTCCATCCACGCAGACAATGCCAGAAACTAAACTCTTTGGTGATTCTGTAAGGGAGTTAAAAAGTCAAGTGCAGTCATTCATTTTTTTCCCCCTCTACCTTTTCTACTTTCAGAAATGGAGGATTACATTTCTAAGCTAAAAGATTTTTCTAAACTGGACTTTCAATCAAAGAAGGAGGTAATACTTAAAGGAAGACCAACGCCGGAGCTAAAGGGCCTGCTTCAGAGGAGTGGACTGAATAACCGCTCTTTCCAAACGCAGTGGTACACACGAAAGGACTGGCTGTGTGGATGTTCAGTAAGAAACCGCCTTTTCTGCTTTCCCTGCCTTCTTTTCTCGACTGGCAACAGTGTCTGGTCTCAGATGGGATATTGTGACCTGAAGAATTTGCAAAGAAGCCTCATCAAACATGAGCAGTCTACCACCCACATAAATAGTCAGATCATGCTAAAAATGTTCGGCATGCCCAGGATAGACATAGCTTTAGACAAACAACGCAGACTCAACATCAACATCCACAATGCTAAGGTAAAGGAAAACCGAGAGATTTTAAAAGATCTCATCAATGTCACCTGCTTCCTCGCCAAACAACAGCTGGCATTTCGTGGGAATGATGAAAGTACGGACTCTACCAATCGTGGAAACTATGTTGAACTCTTACATGCTTTTGCTGAGAAAGATGACAGGCTAGCTAAACATTTGAAAACATCCACTGTATTTTCCGGCACGTCAAACAGAATACAGAATGATTTAATTGAAGCGGTCAGTGATGTCATTAGAAATGACATTAAAAAAGAGATCAGTGCAACTCCATTTGTTGCTGTAGAAGTAGACGAGACCACAGATGTCACAAACCAAGCTCAGATTTCTGTCATAGTGCGGTATGTGGCTATGACTGATGCCAAATGTGAGGTGAAGGAGGCGTTTTTGGGATTTGCTGATGGGAGTGAGGACAGACGCGCTCCCGCAATTGCTGAGCATATCCTGAGAGTCTTGGAGAAGTATGACTGTGTTGGAAAGCTTGTAGCTCAGACCTACAATGAGGCCGCTGTAATGGGATCAGAACTTAATGGCGTGCAAGCTAAAATAAAAGAAAAAGTGCCCGAAGCCATGCTCACACACTGTTATGCACACAAGATGAACATGGGGCTTTTGCATTCAGCAAAGTGCATGCCGGAGTGTCGCATATTTTTTAAAACAGCCGAGGGATTAGCGTCATTTTTCAGCAAGTCCACAAAGCGCAGTCGCTTGCTGGATGACGTTGTTAAGCGCTGTTTACCCAGAGCAGCGCCCACAAGATGGAGTTCTAACTCTAGGCTGGTGCAGACAATAAGCATGCACCAAAATGATCTGCGCACATTATTTCATGTCATTCTAGAAAATCCTGACAACTGGGACAATGACACACTCATGATGGCAGCAGGATACGATCGGTGGCTGTCAAAACCATCAACATGCTTTCTCCTTATGGCATTTGAGGACATTTTCAATGAAACTGACACACTTTTTAAAGTACTGCAAAACCAAGTGATGGACATTGAATATTGTCTTGCACGCATCCGCGGCACCTTAGCAGCTCTTGAGCGCATGAAACTGGAGTTCAACAGTTTATATGACCGATTTGAGAAGAAATGCAGCTCACTTGGCCTGACAGGGACTGGACGTAGAGAGTCGGTTATATCTGAACAAAAACGACTGTTTTGTAAGATTTTGGAGAACATAAGCCATCAAATGCAGGCTAGGTTTGATCATTTTGGTGAGTTGACTTTCCTTGGTTTGGTGGATTGCGCAAAATTTAGTGAAATGTCCCAACGTTTTGATGACACGAAACTGCAGAGCCTTTCAAAATATGCCAGTTTTTTTGACTTTGTGAAACTGAAGGCAGAACTCATTGGACTGTACAGCTCACAAGTGACCAGGGATACATGTAAATCTCCTGCACAGCTTCTTAGCTTTTTGGCCCAGAAAGATCTCATTCAGACTGTTCCTCAGGCCACAAAGTTGCTCCAGCTTGTGCTCACTGTTCCAGCTACGACAGTATCGGTGGAGCGGTCATTCTCAGCACTGGAGAGACTAAAAACATTCAGTCGGAACAAGACCAATCAAGGACGACTCTCTTCCCTGGCCGTGATCGCCATTGAGACAGAGAGACTTTTAAAACTAAAAGAAGACAATGAAAAATTCTACCAGAAAGTTATAGATGCTTTTGCTCAGAAGAAGCGGCGGATGAACTTCATTTATAAGTAATGGTAAGACCCATAATAACTTCATTTTTTTTTCAATTAAATGTGCTTTTTTGTGTGCTACAGTATGTGTAAAGAATGCTGAGTTCCGGTTCCGGCGGCGGCGGCGACGGGCAGCTCTTTGCCCGCTCCGGCTCCCCGGTGGGCTTCCCCACTCCTTGGGGGGCACAGGACACCCCGCAGAGGGGTCCTGCCGGAGGGGCGGCATCGCGGAGGTCTCCTGCAGCGGCGGCAGCCGGCGGGGGCTCTCTCGCGCGCCCAAGGCACCGGGGAGCAAGCTCGGAGGGCGCATCGCGTTTCCACGCCTCGCGCCTCGCTACAAGCCGACTGGAGAATGCTACAATTGAAGGAAGCAGCTGCGGTGCGGTGAGGTTGCCTCTCTCTTCATCCCTTACTTTGCATGAAGATTTGATTCAGCTTTTAAAACTTTAAAACAACTTTCGGAGCATTTTGGAGGTGCGGCTGGAGGGAGGGGGGTTTTCCCCCCCCCCCTTGGACAAGCGGCAAGAAACAATTTTGCTCTCAGCCCCCGGGGAAGGAGGAGGGGGGAGAGCCAACGAATGAAGCCTCACTTAGGCTGAGATGATTTTCTTTTCAATTTAATTTTACATATTACAATGATTTGAGGACTTTTGGAACTTTTTAAAACTTTGTTACGCCTCTGTGCCCAAAACTGGCAGGGCAAGATGGCACACTTCCGTTGTCTTTATGAACTCTGAAACCTGACTCCACCTTTAAAATTCAGGCTTCCGGTCTTTGTCTCCGTGTCTCCCAGAGGAACCTCTTGTGGATTGGTATTTTTTTAACCTTCTAGGGGAAATTTTCTATCTATTGCCAGACTTATTGGAGAGATTCTCTTCTGCCTGGTTATTCTGCTCCCGGATTCACCTGGCTACCCTTCTTTTCTAATTGCTTACTTCATATTTGGACTGAACTTTTAACGTTATAAAGGATGGCATCTAAAAGACCCCCTCCTGGAAAACCTGGCTTGGCCACTTCTGCTCCAACATCCGCAACATCCAGTCCAGCCACACAGTCAAAGATAACAGAACTGATGCAACATAAGACTACAGAGATGGACTTTCAACAAATGCTTCAACAAATTCTACAGGGCCAGGAGGAAATCAAGAAACAGTTAAGGGAAATGAAAGATGAAATTAAAGAAAATCAAGCCCAAATATATAAGAACTCACAAAGACTGAATCTTGTGGAAGGGGGGGTGGAGGAGGTGAGGGGGGTGGTGGAAGCTGTGCAGAAAGGGAACAAAGATCTTGACATCCAACAGATGAAATTAGAATTTGAGAGAATGTCCTATTATCTTAGATTTCAAAATGTTATAGAAGAAGATGGGGAAAATATAAGGGACATCATGACAAACATTCTGGCTGACTATACACACAAAGAAAAACAACAGATGGGGTGGGATATAGATCTGGTTTATAGAGTGAACTCAGCTTATGCTAGAACACACAATTTACCCAGGGAGGTTCACATTAAATTCCTTAGAAAAACCACAAGAGATGAAATTCTGGGTGTACAAAGGGGGCAAGCATTGACATATCATGATATGGAGATAACCATTCTGAAGCAGATCCCTAAGAAGATTAGAGAAAAAAGAAAAAATTATTCGCAATTAGCGAATAAATTATACCAGAAAGGGGTGTGGTTTAGATGGTTGATGCCTGAAGGTATGCTGATATTCTGGGAGGAGACAAGAATCAGAATTAATTCACCCATAGAGGCGCAGGCCTTTATGGAAAAAAATAAAACACTCCTAGAGAAACCACCAGACACTACAACGGATACGCAGGACACGGGAGGGGCCAGAGCTCTGCCAGTGGAGGGAGATGGGGCAATAGCAAGAAGACTCAGATCACAGAAATAAATATGAAAATCATATTATTATAAATTGACCGAAAGTGAAAATGGAATTATATTTGGATTTTATATTGTAATGTTTAATTTGATTGAATTTAATAATAGAACTAATATGCTGATTATAATCAATTATATACTAATGCATTATATATAAATGTACGCTATGGGTATGGAGGGAGGGGGGCCTCACACACTTTGCAACTGCCAAAATTTGTATACCTGTCCATTTACCCTTTTCCCTATAAATTTTGAAAAACCAATAAAATTTTATTACAAAGAAGAATGCTGATATGAGACCTTAAACATAACCCTTTAACTGCTGCCAATCAAATATTGGATAAGATAATTTGTAGGATTTTGATGTTTGTAAATCTGATTGTGATGACATCAGCGCCACACCAGCCATAAACCTCACCGCACGTCACTGTCTAAACTGAATATACTATCTCCACCCCTGATTACATCCCCCACTACTCCAATTCTAGCTCCCCCTGCCCTTATTTACACATTTCCGTTTGTGGTCCTAGTTCCTGTGGATTGTCTCTAGAGTAACTATCATATCGGTAAATTCTGGTTAAGGCTTTTTTCTAGCATAGCAGAGGCCTCTGATCTTAGCTCCTACATACAATTCTCAAGCTTCAGCCTAGTTCATGAGATTAGAAGCATATGCAACGTATTTTGTTCACAGACAAACATGTCTTCTTTCAATTCTGTAAAAACAATACAACTGTTTCCCACATTAATAACAAGCATGGCATTCTGTTTTGAACAAACGGGAGTTTGGAAAAATATTGATACTGTTCAAATACTGCAGTGGTGCTTGATCCCTTTTGCCCCAAAGTTTGTATTAACTTTTCTTTTTCTGTTGCAAGCAGGTGACGGATGGGAGATGGAGGATTCTGGCCAAGAGGCAGCAGCACCTTTGCCAAAAGAGAAAAGGGAAGTTGGAGAAAAGATGGATGGAAAGCAATGTTCTGAGGAAAACCTGTTAACGGTTGAGCTGGAGAATTGCACTAGTTTCCCATGTGCAGATACCAATGTCTTATTGGACACAGATGATTGCCAAGAAAAAGAAGTGTGTTCAAGGTGTGGAAAAACACTTCGAGATGAATCGGGATTTTGTGACTTTTGCCAAAGTCCTTCTGGAGAGAAACAAGGCAAAAGCAGGCAAAACTTTGGAAGTATTCTTCCCCTTCCTTTAAATGAAATAATACAAGAAGTAGGGGAAATGTACAAAGACTTGTGGAGTTCAACTCCCAGAATTCCTCTGGCATACGTGTTACCATGTCTGATGGGGAATTCTGGGAGTTGAAATCTAAAAGTAGTTGCCAGGTTTGGAGACCCTTGGCCTAGAGATGGAATTATGGTCTGTGGTTGTTTCTATTGCCTTCCTACTGTAAAGTCTTTTGACGTCCAGCACGCTGGAAATGGAGAAATAATTATGGTCCATATTTCCTTGCTCTTCAAAAAAAGGATTACAAGCATTATGAGACTCAAATCGTAAAAGGTCCAAGGTTCCCCACAGCTGTCTAAATAGAAGGATCCATGGAGATTCAATTAAGAGGTAAACTTAGAATAAAGGTATAAATGCCTCAGCTTGCCAATCCAGAGGCCCAAATGTACTAAGGGACAAGGCAAAAGGCACAAAGAGAGATTTGAACACCTCAAGAAAGAAGTGTGCTGGAAATAGGAAATATCATGGGAAGCCGAAGTGACATTTGCAAAAGTGTTGATGTTTCTCTCTGCATACATTAGGCTAGATTTAAATAGCTTGGCTGATCATTGTATTGCATAGATGCAGGCAGGTTAAGATGTTAGTGTAAAAGAGGCAGGAATTGCTCTAAAGGCAGATGAGAAAATTCCTCCTGATTCTGACATGTAATGGCAAATGCTGTGTAAAACTCTCCAGTGGAGGTTGGTGGGGTATAAAGGCTTTGAGGGAGATTTCCTTGTGTTACTTTTTCTACACAATAAAGTTGTTGCTTACAATCTCCCAACTCAATGTGTTCAATCGGAGGCGCGAGAACATCTGGTAAGGCGGCTGGAACAGGAAAGGTAAGGAAAACCAAAAGTGCCTTTTGAGTCCAGAAGGATCTCCTTCCTTCTTTCAACCAGATGGCAAGAGCAATTCTTGGGGAGGAAATGGGGAATACGCCAGGAACCTTCTCTCTGCAGATTTCCTGCCGAGTGGGTGGCGTAGCGGGGGATCTCCTGTGCCGGCGGCGGCCGGGAGGGGGCCCCGCATCGCCCTAGGCACCGGGAGGCAAGAGGGGAGGCGCCATGGCGTCTTCGCGTTGAGGCAGCCGGATGAAACCTAATTCGAAGGACGCAGTTGCTGTGTGGTGAGATGGAGATTCCCCCCCCCCCCCCCGTTCCCTTTGATGATTGAATGAAAATAAACTGTCAACTATTTGGAAAGATCTTCAATTCGTGGCTGGGAAGTGTGATTGGAGGGAGGGGGATTCCCCCCCCCCTTGGACAAGCGGCTTGAAACTGTTTTGCTCCCTGCCCCCAGAAGAGGAGGGGGGGGGGAGCCTTGGAATGGAATCACCCTCGTAGCAAAAAGCAGATTTCCTTTACTGCAATTGTGAAGTGAGGTGATGATCTGTTTTATTTTGAAAACTTTGAAAACTTTTGCCTTTGGATCCCGGAGCTGGCAGGGCAAGATGGCACACTTCCGTTGTCTTTATGTACTTTGAAATTTGACTCCACCTACAGAAGTTGCTGGCATTTTGTCTTTGTCTCCGTGGCACTCAGAGAAGTCTCGTGTTACATCTTAACCTGGAATTGGAACAAAGGACTTTATTGCTTTATTACCTAGGTCCCTATTTGTCTGGGCTCCCTGCCTCGTGATCGGCTACCCACCTCCCCAGTTGCTTCTTCTCTGTATTGACATTTTCATCTCTGAGCTCTGATTACCACAATGCCACCCAAAAGACCACCACCGGGGAAGCCGGGATTTGCGGGCTCCTCCCCAACATCCTCAACGTCCAGCCCCAGCGGACAACAGACACTAACTTCTTTGTTCCAGCCCAAGCCCTCTGAGGTGGACTTTCAACAGATGTTTGAACAACTCTTAAAGGGGCAGGAGGAATTAAAAAATCAATTGAAAGGAATGAATGAGCAGATCAGAGAGAATAAAGACCATGTGACCCAAAACTCACAGAGACTGGAACTTTTGGAGGAGGGGACGGCTGAGATGAGAAGAGAGGTGAAGGGAGTCCAGAAAGGAAATCAAGAACTGGAGAACCACCAGATAAAAACGGAATTTGAACGAATGTCCTTTCTTAGGTTCCAAAATGTAATTGAGGCTGATGATGAAAATTTGAGGGATATTATGGCAAATTTATTGGCTGAATTTATTGGAAAAGACAGACAACAGATGGGGTGGGACATGGACCTGGTTTATAGAGTAAATTCAACATAGCTAGAACACACAATGTTCCAAGGGAGGTACAGATCAAATTTCTTAGAAAGACCACAAGAGACAAGATTCTGAGTGCACAAAGGGGGCAAACTAACAGCAATTGAGGATAATATCAAAAGAAAGCTGTTTTTGTTGTTTTTCCCCCTCTTGTATCTTTATTCTCCTCTTGGGGGAACGATGGCTGTCTACATCTCAAAGTCCTATTGCTCCCAGACACGCCCCGTCAACACTTCAAACACAGGTTGTCCTCGATTTACAACCACCGTTCAACCCAAAAATTTACGTGGTGAAATGAGAAATATAAGTCAATGTTGTCCCATTTTACAATATTTCTTGCCGTAGTTGTTACATGAATCACCCCAGTTGTTAACATTAGCAACATGGTTGTTAAAACAAATCTGCCTTTCCCATTGACTTTGCTTGTCCAAAGCTACACCTGACCCCGAGACACGGCAACCGTCGTAAATATGAGTCAGTGGTCAAGCAGCTGAATTTGGATCGCATGACCATGGGGCTTCTGCAATGGTCTTTAGCTATTTATTTACCTTGTCATTGTACGTATATACACAATATACCCATACAAAGAAATTCACATAACACCCAGAAACTACACAACAATCCCCAAACACCCCCACCCACCAAAAATTTCCCACCCCTTTAGTGTGAGCGATGGACATAAGTCACTTTTTCCAGGGCCGTTGCAGCTTTGAAGGGCCACTAAAGGAATGGTCGTTAAGTGGAGGACTACTTGTAAGGCAGTCATTATTTGTTATGGCACAATCATGAACGTTAGTCATTGTAGGAGATGTATTATCAGTTGAGGACTGCCCTGTTAGGATCAGTGAATAAGGCAGCCTCCTTTTCCTGCCCACTCCAGTTTTCTTCCAAAAGGGCCATTCCCCCTAACTTCAATGCTCCCCATCCCCTTTCCTCCTCAATCCCTGGTCTTCGTTCCCTCCCTCTCTCCCCTGTTCCTCTGATGTCCTGGGGCGAAGCAGCCCTGGACTTGCTGCCCAGCTGCCCATCCCACGCGGGAACGATCCCCCCCCCCGGCAGAAGCAAGGGGGCAAGCAGAGGACTCCCGAGTGGGAGGCGTTCTCCGCGCTTTAGAGAGTGGGAGGAGCTGGACGGGAGAGGGGAAGGGCTATGAGCGTTTCCAGTTTGGGCTGTGCAAACTCCTTCCTGGGGTCGTTCTGGGGAGGGGGATCCACGTACGTGGCCGTCGGCGATCGCGGATCTTTTCTTGCCAGCATCTCTTGGGGAGCGGAGTCCGGGCGAGGAAGAGAGCAGCCTTTTTCCTATCGAGCTCCAGGTAAAAAGCTCCCTCTCCTTCCTTCCTTCCTTCCTTCCTTCCTTCCTTCCTTCCTTCCTTCCATCCTTCCTTCCTTCCTGGGAAATGCTCGGACAGGAGACTCTCAATGCAGCTTCTTGGGGGGCTGCTAAACTCGCTCCTGCAGACACCAACTTTCTCCTTGGGGAGATGATTATTATTATTATTATTCTGCCGACCCTTCCTGATCGTTTCCCGTCACTTCCTTTTCAGATCCGGGAGGCTTGGAGTTCAGTGGCTGGGAAACCGGCGGGCAGAAAAGGGGGCGATCCCTCCCAGGAGCTGCTGTTTCGGGGAGTTGCTCTGGACGAGCCTCCTCCGGAGAAAGCATCGGGTAAAAAGGCTCCTTCTGATGCCCTTGAATCTCTTTGCCCTCGTTTCTTTCCTCCCTGAATTCGTTTCCATTGTTCAATTTCACTGCTTCCTTAGTCTTGTGTGTATTTAAAAAACGTATCGCCCTTTTCCCGTGGGACATTGTTTCTCAACGTTGGCAACTTTGTGATATGTGGATTTCAACTTCCAGAATTCCCCATGTGTCTTGAAGACCACATATCTTACAGCTCCCACGATTGAGAAACCTGTTCTAGGCCAGGGGTGGGGAACTGGGGCCTTTTAGGACTGGTGGACTTCAACTCCCAGAATCCATCAGCCAGGTGTTTCAGGTGTTCTGGGAGTTGAAGTCCAACAGCCATAAAAGGGCTAAACTCTCGTTCACTTTTACAGTAGGCTATTCCAAAAGGCAAGTCCCAGCTGTGAAAAAGAGTTACTATCCTCTTCCCTGATTATCTGATAAGGGAAGGTGAACATTATAGAAACATAGAATAACAGAGTTGGAAGGGACCTTGGAGGTCTTCTAGTCCAACCCCCTGCTTGAGGGGGAGTATTTTATTCCATTTGAGACAATTGGCTATCCAGTCTCTTCTTAACAGCCTCCAGTGAAGGAGCATCTTAGTCAGGATTCTGGTGATCAAGATTCTTACCTTGAAATGGCTGAAATAAAGACCCATGTCCCGTATCTGGGAAAGGTGATAGAGAATTTGAAAGAGAATTGGACACAGTCTCTTTGTTGGTGCCAGGTCAGACTTTTTATTCCTGATTAACAACGCAGCACAACTCCCTGGATATGGGAGGGGATCTGCTTGAGGCATCCAGAGTCCCCCTCTGTGGTTCTTTAATGGATAAATTCATGGCCCAGAGAGCTGCCTCTGAATCCAATCCCTGATCCTTCCACATCTTTCCCTTTTCCCCTCACCCAGGGTGAGCTCCTATGTATAGTTGCTGTGGCTGCAAGGGACTCACATAAAGGGATTCCCTGGTTAGCCTAGAAATAGGCTAAAATCAGCCTTCTGCACGGTATGCTCAGGAAGATATTTAGGATGTATGCTAACAAATTATTCCTTTGCTGGTTTTTTCCACTCCTAGACACTCTCATGGCCTCGTCTTCGTCTCCCGGAACCTCAGGTCTTTGTAATGGAGGATTAACAGCAGTTGAACTTCCAATGAAGGTAGGAGGATTCTCTCCTCCCCTCCCCAGAGGTTCCAATCTCCCAATAACAGAATGACACAATTGGAAGGGGTCTTGGAGATCTTCTAGTCCAACCCTGTGTTTCAAGCAGGAGACCCTATACCATTTCAGACAAGTGGGTGTCCAGTCTCTCCTTGAAAACCTCCTGCCCACAACTTCTGAAGGCAAACTGTTCCGTTAGTTAATTGTTTTCCCTGTCAGGAAGTTTCTCCTTAATTCCAAGTTTCCTTTCTCCATGATTACCATATTTTTGGAGTATAAGACGCACTAAGATTTTTAGAGGCAAATAAAAAAAAGTTTTTGCACTCCGCAGACCTCCCAAAAACGGGCCCGTTTTTCACAAAAAGAGGCCTGTTGTTTGTCCAAAAAAGGTCATGCATCGCTTTTAGGAGGCTTGTAGAGTGCTTCTGGAGGCTGGGGGGGGAACGGCCTGTTTTTTTGCTCATTTTTGCCCTCCCCATCTCCCAGGTGCACTCTGGAAGCCTCCTAAAGACTTTGCACAGCCATTTTTGCAAATGGGGGTTGAGTTTCAGGAGGCCAAAAATGCTGTATTTGGTGTATAAGACGCCCCCAGATTTTCAGCCTCTTTTTTGAGGGAAAAAGGTGCGCCTTATACTCTGAAACATCCATTAGTTTCCATCCATTGTTTCCTGTCCTGCCTTCTGGTGCTTTGTGGCTGCCCCTCAAATATTGAAATACAGCTGTCATGTCTCCCTTAGTCCTTATTTTCTCTAGATTAGCCATATCCAGTTCCTGCAATCATTTTTCATATATTATAGTCCTCAAGGACTTGAATTGTTTTAGTTGTTCTTCTCTGTACTTTTTCCAAAATCTTAACATCTTTTTTGTAATGTGATCAAAACTGAATGCAGAAGTCCTGGTGTGGCCTTACTAAGGTTTTATAAAACGATACTAATACTAATCTCAAGGTGAAAAGTAAAGTCCAAGATTTACTTTTGCATAGAAATTAAATGTTGAACCCCACTTTCCTTCATTCGGCATGATTCATCCTCTCACTGCAGTGGGTAAAATCAACCCAGTGTTGGATTTGGCCAACATATCCAAGATCAAGCCCATCAATGGACAACAAAGGAATATGGGATTGCTGATCCTGCAGAATCGGCCAAACCAATAAAACATTAACTAGATGAATCTCTAGCTAGAGGCACTTTATTTTGAGAAAAGTTATCCAGAGAACATGTTCTGTCAAGAAACTGCACAGCAGCTGTCCAGATGAAGTTAGACTTTTATTTAAATATAAATATGTTTAACCTACAAGTGTAATACAATACAATACAACAGCAGAGTTGGAAGGGACCTTGGAGGTCTTCTAGTCTAACCCCCTGCCTAGGCAGGAAACCTTATACCAGTGATGGCGAAACTTTTTTGGCTCGCGTGCCACAAGTGGGGGGAGCGCAGGGGGGTCGAGTGCGGGCGTGCCGCACCCATACTGCAACGCGCGACACCCCAGTGCACATGCCCGTACAACGCGCGAACCCCCCCCCATTTTTATATGCTTTTTTCGTCCTGCCCAGCCTCCAGGGGCTTTATAGGAGCCTGGGGAGGGCGAAAAGAGCCTCCCCCCACCCCCCGAGGCCCTCCGGAGGCTTCAGGGACCGTCCGGAGGCTTCCCTGAAGCCTTCGGAGCGCTTAAAACCACCCTCTGAGCAAACCGGAAGTCACTTCCGGTTTGCTCGGAGGGTGGTTTTAAGCGTTCTGAAGGCTTCAGGGACGGTCCCTGAAGCCTCCGGGGGGGCGGGGGGGGCTCTTTTCGCCCTCCCCAGGCTCCTATAAAGCCTCTGGAGCCTGGGGAAGGCGAAAAATAGCTTTTAAAAAGGTGAACTCAGGTGACAGGGTAGCGCCTCGCGTGCCCTGACAAATGGCTCTGCGTGCCACTTGTGGCACGCGTGCCATAGGTTCGCCATCACTGCCTTATACCATTTCAGACAGATGGCTATCCAACATCTTCTTAAAGACTTTCAGTGTTGGGGCATTCACAACTTCTGGAGGCAAGCTGTTCCACTGATTAATTGTTCTAACTGTCAGGAAATTTCTCCTCAGTTCTAAGTTGCTTCTCTCCTTGATTGGTTTCCACCCATTGCTTCTTGTTCTACCCTCAGGTGCCTTGGAGAATAGTTTGACACCCTCTTCTTTGTGGCAACCCCTGAGATATTGGAACACTGCTATCATGTCTCCCCTAGTCCTTCTTTTCATTAAACTAGACATACCCAGTTCCTGCAACCGTTCTTCACATGTTTTAGTCTCCAGTCCCCTAATCATCTTTGTTGCTCTTTTCTGCACATTTTCTACAGTCCCCCCATCTTTTTTACATCGTGATGAAAACTGAATGCCGTATTCCAAGTGTGGCCTTACCAAGGCATTATAAAGTGGTATTAACACTTCACGTGATCTTGATTCTATCTCTCTGTTGATGCAGCCTAGGACTGTGTTGCCTTTTTTGGCAGCTGCTGCACATGGCTGGCTCATATTTAAATGGTTGTCCACTAGGAGTCCAAGATCCCTCTCACAGTTACTACTGTTGAGCAAGGTATCACCTGTACTGTACCTGTGCATTTTGTTTTTCTTGCCTTAATGTAGAACCTTACTATTTTCACCATTGAATTTCATTTTGTTAGATAGTGCCCAATGTTCAAGTTTGTCAAGATCCTTCTGTATCTTAAGCCTATCTTCTGGAGTGTTGGCTATTCCTGCCAGCTTGGTGTCATCTGCAAATTTGATGAGTTCCCCATTTATTCCCTCATCCAAATCATTGATGAAGATGTTGAAGAGTACTGCGCTTAAAACAGAGCCTTGGGGTACTCCACTGCATACTTCCCTCCATGTAGATGCAGTTCCATTGAGGACTACACGTTGAGTGCGGTTGTCCAGCCAGTTATAATCCATCTGGTGGTGATGCTGTCTAACCCACATTTTTCTACTTTATCTAGTAGTAGGTTATGGTCTACTTTACCAAATGCCTTACTGAAGTCCAAGTAAATTATATCAACAGCATTCCTCTAGTCCACTAATTTTGTCACTTTGTTGAAGAATGCAATAAGATTAGTCTGGCATGATCTGTTTTTGACAAACCCATGTTGGCTTTTGGCTATTACTTTGTTTACTTCTAGGTGTTTGCTAATTCGTTGCTTGATTATCTTTTCCAGAATCTTCCCTGGTATTGAGATCAGGCTGATATGTCTATAGTTTCCTGGATCTATTTTTTTCCTTTTTTGAAGATGGGAACCACACCAGCTCTTTTCCAGTCCTCTGGCAGTTCCCTGGTGCTCCGGGATCTCTGAAAGATATAATTCAGTGGTTCTGAGATCTTCTCTGCCAGTTCCTTCAGAACCCTGGGGTGTCATCCATCCGGTCCTGGTGATTTGGACTCGTCTAGGGTAGACAGGTGTTCACTTACCATTTCTTCCCTATTTCAACTTGTATTCCTAATCTGATTTTTGTGGTGCTGTGTTTGACAGGTTGGACTGTTTTTTCCCTTTGTGTAAAGACAGATGCAAAAAATGAGTTAAATAGTTCTGCTTTCTCCCTGTTGCTTGCCACTTTCTTGCCACTTTCTCCCAGCAATGGACCAATTGTTTCTTTGACTTTTTTCTTGTTTTTAACATGTTGGAAGAAGCTTTTTTGTTATTTTTTACTTTTATCGGAAGCCTTTCTTCACGGTGAGCCTTGGCTTTTCTCACTTCATCTTTACAGGCTCGGGCTATTTGCTGATATTCTGGCTTAGTTATGTCCTTCTCTTTCCAGTTTTTATACTTATCCTTTTTGTCTTTCAATTTGTCAGAGAGTTCTTTATGCAGCGATGCTGCTTTCTTTTGGGAGCTGTTATTTTTCTTCTTCATTGGTATTGTGCTAGACTGGGTTTGTGTAATCTCATTATCAAAATTTCTCAAGCTTCTTGAGTTGTTTTCCCCTTGAGGATTCTCATCCATTGAATTCTTCCCAAACTCTCTTTAAGTTTACTGAAATTAGCTCTCTTAAAGTCCAAGACTCTAGTTTGACTTTGTTCTACTACTTGTGTTTGCATAATGTTGAATTCCAATATTGCATGATCACTTGCCCCCAAGGTTTCTGTAGTTTCAACACTTTCTATCATTTCCTCTCTGTTAGTGAGAATTAAGTCCAATATGGCTGATCCCCTTGCTCCCTTCTCTACTTTTTGGGAAACAAAGTTGACTGCTAGGTTTGTTAGGAACCTGTTGGATCTTCCACTTGATGCAGAGTTTGTTTCCCAGTTGATGTCAGGGTAGTTAAAATCCCCCATTATTATTATGGTGTGCTTCCTACATACCTTAGTTAGCTGACTAGCAAAAAGTTCATCTACTTCCTCTGCTTGGCTGGGTGGCCTGTAGTATAGACCTATGGCAATGTCATCCCTCCACTTTAATATTGACCCAAATGCATTCAAGATAGTTTTCATCAAGTTTACAGCAGTGTTTGTCATCATCAAAAGAAGGGAGAACATAAGATAGTCAGGAACATCATGAGTTAAATCTAACACATCCTACAGAATACACAGAAAGAAAAAAAGGAGGGAAAAAAGAGAGACACTCCCCTTTACACTTACAGCAACAAATCACAGCTTAGATTGCATCATGCATGAGTCAATACTCTCTAACTAAGTAATCACAATTGTATTGGGGCCTATTGTAGATTTTATTGTTCCAGCTACTAAATTCAATATCCTAACAGGCTCCTTTGCCCAACTTGGAAACTCTGCAGTTTGTTCATTAAGATGAAGATTCACATGTGATTAATTCATTATTAGAAATGTTCATGGAATATGTTGTATTTTTGTCCTCTCCCTGTGTCAGGATTTGGTATCATTTGAGGATGTAGCTGTGTTTTTCTCCGTGGAGGAATGGGCCCTGCTGGATTCTAAGCAAAAAGCCCTGTACCAAGAGGTCATGCTGGAAATCAAGAGGAACATGGCCTCCTTAGGTAAGGGATTCTCTTAAGATATCTACATTTAGTACGAAATGTCAAATCTTACATCAACTTAATGTGGGATTCGTTGTCTCGTTTGGAAATAAGCAATCAGCAGCCAAAACCTCCAAGAGAAAACACTGGTAATTTTCTTCCTCACTTTGCAAAGAGGGTGGACCACACACACACACAAAGGTACAATGGACACACCCTAAATCATCAATATTTTTGTGTTATATCCTCTAGTACTGTTACAAATTTACCTCCCACCTCTTCTTCATTGGCTTTGTAATAATGGTGTCACAACCTATCCAAAGTGTCTAAAGTGAATATATTATCTCCACCCCTGATTACATCTCCCACTACTCTAATTCTGTCTCCCCCTGCCCTTATTTACACATTTCCTTTTGTGGTCCTAGTTCCTGTGGGTTGTCTCTAGAGTTACTATCATATCGGTAAATTCTGGTTAAGGCTTTTTTCTAGCATAGCAGAGGCCTCTGATCTTAGCTCCTACCTACAATCCTCAAGCTTCAGCCAAACTCATGAGATTAGAAACATACACAATGTATTTTGTTCACAGGCCAACATGCCTTTTTTCAGTTGTGTAAAAACAATACAACTCTGTTTCCCACATTAATAACAATCATGGCATCCTGCTTTGAACAAATGGGAGTTTAGAAAAATATTGATACTCTTCAAATACAGCAGTGGTGCTTGATTCCTTTGGCACCTAAGTTTCTATTAACTTTTCTTTTTCTGTTGCAAGCAGGTGATGGATGGGAGATGGAGGATTCTGGCCAAGAGGCAGCAGCACCTTTGCCAAAAGAGAAAAGGGAACTTGTAGAAAAGATGGATGGAAAGCAAAGTTCTGAGGAAAACCTGTTAATGGTTGAACTGGAGAATTGGTCTGGTTTCCCATGTGCAGATGCCAATGTCTTATTGGACACAGATGATTGCCAAGAAAAAGAAGTGTGTTCAAGGTGTGGGAAAACACTTCGAGATGAATCGGGATTTTGTGACTTTTGCCAAAGTCCTTCTGGAGAGAAACAAGGCAAAAGCAGGCAAAACTTTGGAAGGACTCTTCCCCCTCCTTTACATGAAGGAATACAAGAAGGAGGGGAAATGTACAAATGTACGGAGTGTGCAGAAAGCTTCAAAAGATGTGATACACTAACCTTACATAATAGGGTACATAAAGGGGAGAAACCTTACAAATGCCTGCACTGTGGAAAGAGCTTCAGTCAAAAAGGTCAACTTAAGTCTCACGAGAGGATCCACACGGGAGAAAAACCATTTCAATGCACGGAGTGTGGAAAGAGCTTCCGTTTAGCTGGTCATCTTACTGCCCATCACAGAATCCACACAGGGCAGAAGCCCTTTCAATGCCTGCAGTGTGGAAGGTGTTTTGCCCGTTCTGATTGCTTGCATGCCCACAAACGGACCCACACAGGGGAGAAACCATACAAATGCCTGGAGTGTGGAAAGAGCTTCAGTTATTCCAACTGCTTAACTTCCCATAGGAGAATCCACAGTGGAGAGAAACCGTATCAATGCACTGAGTGTGGAAAGCGCTTCAGTAATCCACCTAGTCTTACTGTCCATAAAAGGACCCACACAGGTGAAAAGCCTTATAAGTGCACCGAATGTGGCAAATGCTTCACTGATTTGGGGGCTCTCTCTCGTCATAAAAGCGTCCACACTGGGGAGAAACCCTATGAATGCCACACTTGTGGAAAGCGCTTCAATAGAAAACATAGCTATATCGTACATAGCAGGACCCACACTAGAGAGAAACCCTATAAATGCCTGGAGTGTGGAAAATGTTATAATGAGATTGGCAGTCTTAACTCCCACATGAGGATCCACACAGGAGAGAAGCCGTTTAAATGCATCGACTGTGGAAAGAGTTTCAGAGAAGGAAGAAATCTTAAGCTCCATAAAAGAATCCACACAGGGGAGAAGCCGTATGAGTGTCTGGAGTGTGGAAAGAAATTCAGAAGCGGGAATGGCTTTAGTCGCCATAAGAAGACGCACAGCAGGAAAAGACAACGCTAATTGGTTTGTGTTGTTTCTCAAAATGTGCTTCATGCATGGAGTATGGGAAGGTCTTCCGAAGTACCATAACCTTCTTCATCCATTAAAAAGAAGAGTTGCCTTGTATAACTAGGAATTAACTTTTGGATATTAGATCTTTGTGATAGTCTAGAGTAAATAAGATTAGAAAGAATAAAAATAAAAAATAAGAATAGAATTGAATAGAAATGGAATAGAATAAAAAATGGGAATCGGATAGGAATGGAAGGGAGTGGAAGGGAATTTTGTCATTGGCCAAGTGTGATTGCACATACCAGGAATTTGTCTCCGTTATGTATGTACATAACATGCAACAACTGATCAACTTTTGTGAATGCAGATGGCAAAGGTAAATAGGGTATAACACATCCAGATGTCTATGGAGATTCTCAGTCATCCAGGTTGCGGTTGTCCAAAAGGTGCTTTTATCAAAAGGCAACTGGACTTTTTTTTTTCCTTGAAGAGATTTCCCTTCTCATCCAATAAGTTTCCTCAGTTCTGTTTCTTCTTGAATGAAAAATGAAACGTTTTCAAGGAAAAACAAAGTCCAGTTGACTTTTAAAAAAACACCTTTGGGATAACACCTTCAGACCTCATTAGGGTACAGAATTCTTGCTTAGATATCGTATAGGGAAGGTGGTGGAATATTTTAAGAGCAAACATTGCAATCTTAACTGGTGAGCTCCAGACCTCGTGGTGTTGAGCACCCAGTTTTCCCTCATGTTGGAAGGAATCAAGCAATGGATCTACTACGCCCATGTGGAGAAAGTCACGCCAGATCAAAGAGAAATAGGATCTTCAGTGAGCACTTCGCTGGGAGAAAGTGACGGAGGAGAATGAAATATTGAACCATTACGAGACTCAAAAGTTTTGTCAAAATAACTGGAGGGATGTTTTTGTGTGTGCACCTCCTAACATTGGTTGTTTTTAACTGATTTCTTAGATAAGATATTGATTGTGGTTGATTTGTATTAATGCCCTAACTTATACAGTAGTTAAAGGCTTAGTTTATACATCTCAGATATATTCTTTTTTGGGTCTGTAAATTGGACAATTAAGGGAACCAGCTTTAGGAAGTACAGGCAGTCCTTGACTTATGACCACAATTAAGCTGAAAATTTCCATGGCTAAACAAGACAGTTGTTACGTGGGTTTTGTGCCATTTTACAACTTGTCTTGCCACAGTAATTCAATGAGTAACATGATTGCTAAGTAAATGTGGATTCCCCATTGACTTTGCTTAAGGAAACGTTTCAAACGGTGATCACAGGACTCAGGGATGCTCCAACAATCAAAAATACAGGCCAGTTGCAAGTGTCCGAATTTTGCTCACATGACACGGAGATGCTTCAAAGGTCGGGTGAAAAAATCCATAAATCATTTTTTTCCGTGCCGTTGTAACTTCAAATGGTCATTGAAGAAATGATTGTAAGTTGAGGACTAATTGTAATGCAGCAATTGATTATTTGTTATTACGGCAGAATCATAAATGTTAAGAATGTGTTCTTTCCGTCTAACTGACAATTGCCAATTCATTGAAACCCACCTTGGAAAACATAGAAAAGGAATTTCTTAAGGTCAAAATCGGTCAGGGCCTACATTAGGGGTCTCCAAAGCTGGCAATTTGAAGACTTGTGGACTTCAACTCCCAGATTTCCTCTGGCATACATGTTACCATGCCTGCTGGGGAATTCTGGGAGTTGAAATCTGAAAGTAGTTGCCAGGTTTGGAGACCCTTGGCCTAGAGATGGAATTATGGTCTGTGGTTGTTTCTATTGCCTTCCTACTGTAAAGTCTTTTGACGTCCAGCACGCTGGAAATGGAGAATAAGTATGGTCCATATTTCCTTGCTCTTCAACAAAAGGATTGCAAGCATTATGAGACTCAAATCGTAAAAAGTCCAAGGTTCCCCACAGCTGTCTAAATAGAAGGATCCATGGAGATTCAATTAAGAGGTAAACTTGGAATAAAGGTATAAATGCCTCAGCCTGCCAATCCAGAGACCCAAATGTACTAAGGGACAAGGCAAAAGGCACAAATGGGAGAGATTTGAGCACCTCAAGAAAGAAGTTGATCACGTGTGCTGGAAATAGGAAGTGTCATGGGAAGCCGAAGTGACATTTGCAAAATTGTTGATGTTTCTCTCTGCATACATTAGGCTAGATTTAAATAGCTTGGCTGAGGATTGTATTGCATAGATGCAGGCAGGTTACGATGTTAGTATAAAAGAGGCAGGAATTGCTCTAAAGGCAGATGCGAAAATTCCTCCTGATTCTGACATGTAAACTGTGACAAATGCTGTGTAAAACCCTCCAGTGGACATTGGTGGGGTACAAAGGCTTTGAAAGAGATTTCCTTGGGTTACTTTTTCTGCATAATAAAGTTTTTTTGCTTACAATCTCCACCTCAATGCGTTCAATTGGAGGCGTGGGCACATCTGGTTAAGGTGGCTGGAGCAGGAAAGATAAGAAAAACCAAAAGTGCCTTTTGAGTCCAGAAGGATCTTCTTCCTTTTTTCAACCAGATGGCAAGAGAAATTCTTGGGGAGGAAATGAGGAATACGCCATGAACCTTCTCTCTGCAGACTTCAAGCATGCTCTGATAGGCAAGGAGCTGCATAACTAGGAGGCAAATATCTTCTCCAGGTAGTCCTCCACTTACAACCACAAGTGTGCCCCAAACTTTAAGTGAGATGTTTTGAGAAAGTGCATTTTGTGACTTTTCCTGCCTCAGTTGTTAAGCGAATCCCTGCAGTTGTTGAATTAGTAACACGGTTGTTAAGTGAATCTGGTTTTTCCCATTGATTTTGCTTGGTCGCAAGAGGTGATCACGTGACCCTATAACGGTCATACATGCGATTCAGTTCCCAAGTCCCTGAATTTTGATCACGTCACCATGGGGATGCAACAGCCGTTAAGTGTGAAAAAGGGTCGTAAATTACTTTTTCCCAGTGCTGTTGAAACTTCAAACGGTCACTATATGAATTGTTGTAAGGCGAGGACTACCTGTACTGTACTAGCATTTTGTAGCTTCAAAGGGCCGCTAAAGGAATGGTCGTTAAGTGGAGGACTACATGTAAGGCAGCCATTATTTGTTATTATGGCACAATCATGAACGTTGGTCATTGTAGGAGATACGTTGTCAGTTGAGGACTGCCCTGTTAGGATCAGTGAATAAGGCAGCCTCCTTTTCCTGCCCACTCCAGTTTTCTTCCAAAAGGGCCATTCCCCCTAACTTCAATGCTTCTCTTCCCTTCCCTCCTCCATCCCTGAGCGTCCCTTCCCTCCCTCTCTCCCCTGTTTCTCTGACTGCCTGGGGCAAAGGAGCAATGGACTCGCTGCCTAGCTGACCACCCCACTCAGGACCGGGGTGGGTGGATGGGCGGCAGCTATGGGGATCCCGGAGTGGGCGGTGCTCCCCGCCCTTTAGAGAATGGGAGGAGCTGGACGCGGGCGGGAGGAGCCATAAACGCTACCAGCTTAGGCTCTGGAAACTTTTGGGTGGTTCCGGGGAGCGGGATCCACGTGCGTGGCCGGGAAGGGAGCTTAGCCGGCGGGGCTGGGAGGAAATTGGGTCTTTTCCTGCGCGCATCTCTTGGAACGAGGAACAGAGCCGCGATTCGCTGAGGGCTCCAGGTAAGAAACTCCCTCCCTCCCCTTTTCGCACGTGGCAATCGTGGAGGAAGATCCTTGGCTGGGGTCGCTCCGGGGAGGGGGATCCACGTGGGTGGCCGGCGGCGATCGCGGCTCTTTTCCTGCGCGCATCTCTTGGGGAGCGGAGTCCGGGCGAGGAAGAGAGCCGCCTTTTTCCTATCGAGCGCCAGGTAAGAAGCCCCCTCCCTCCTTCCTTCTTCTCACCTGGGGAATTGCTTGGACAGGCGACCCTTAAATGAAGTTTCTGGGGCGCTGCTAAGATCCCACTTGCTCCTTCTGATGCCTTTTAATCTCTTTGCCCCCGTAACTTTCATCCCTGAATTCGTATTCCTTGTTCAATTTAACTGCATAAAAGAGGGTATCACCTTTCCTTCGCGCCACGTTATGATATGTGGACTTTAACTCCCAGAATTTCCCACGTGTGTTGAAGTCCCCATACCTTAAGAGCTCCCACGATTGAGAAACCTCGTTCTAGACCAGCGGTGGGGAAGTGGAGCCCTTTTAGGATTGGTGGACTTCAACTCCCAGAATCCCTGAGACAGGTGTTTCAGGTGTTCTGGGAATTGAAGTCCAACAGCCATAAAAGGGCTAAACTCTTTCACTTTTACAGTAGGGTGTTCCAAAAGGCAAGTCCCAGCTGTGAAAAAGTGTTTCTATCGTCTTCCCTGATTATCTGATAAGGGGAGGTGAACATTACAGAAACATAGAATAACAGAGTTGGAAGGGATCTTGGAGGTCTTCTAGTCCAACCCCCTGCTTGAGGGGGAGTATTTTATACCATTTGAGACAATTGGCTATCCAGTCTCTTCTTAACAGCCTTCAGTGAGGGAGTATCTTAGCCAGGATTCTGGTGATCAGGATTCTTACCTTGAAATGGCTGAAATAAAGACCCATGTCCCGTATCTGGGAAAAGTGATAGAGAATTTGAAAGAAAATTCGACTCTGTCTCTTTGTTGGTGCCAGTCCAGGCCTTTTATTCCTGATTAACAACTCAGCACAACTCCATGGATATGGGAGGGGATCTGCTTGAGGCATCCAGAGTCCCCCTCTGTGGTTCTTTAATGGATAAATTCATGGCCCAGAGAGCTGCCTCTGAATCCAATCCCTGATCCTTCCACACTTTTCCCTTTTCCCCTCACCCAGGGTGAGCTTCTATGTATTGTTGCTGTGGTTGCAACAGACTCACATAAAGGGGTTCCCTGGTTAGCCTAGAAATAGGCTAAAATCAGCCTTCTGCACTGTATGCTCCAGAAGATCCTTAGGATGCTTGATAGCAAATCATTCTCTTGCCTTTTTTTTCCTCACTCCTAGACATTCCCATGGCCTCGTCTTCATCTCCCGGATCTTCAGGTCTTTGTAGTGGAGGATTAACGGCGGTTGAACATCCAATGCAGGTACGAAGATTCTCCCCTCCCCAGATGTTCCAATCTCCCAATAACAGAATAACACAATTGGAAGGGATCTTGGAGATCTTCTAGTCCATCCCCCTGTTTCAAGCAGGAGACCTTATACCAGTGATGGCTAACCTTTTCCCCATCATATGCCAAAAGTGGTGAGAGCACAGGGGGGGTTGTGCGTGGGTGTGCCCACACCCATAATTCTACGCGCGTCCTTCCCCCCCCCCCCAGTTTTGGCACACGATGGACCCATTTTTCACCCTTCCTAGGGTCCAGTGCCCCCTCCTTCCCTGAATCTTCCGGAGGGCAAAAAACAGCCTAAAATGAAGGCTGAAGTGAGCTGCACATGCTGGAACTGATAGGGCACGCGAGGCGTTGCCCTATCAGCTCCAGCATGTGCACACCCACATGTCTGAAATGGTATAGGGCCGTGATGGCGAACCTATGGCATGTATGCCACAAGTGGCACGCGGAGCCATTTGTTAGGGCACGCGAGGCGTTGCCCTAACAAATGGCTCCGCGTGCCACTTGTGGCATACGTGCCATAGGTTCGCCATCACGGCCCTATACCATGTCAGACATGTGGGTGTCCGGTCTCTCCTTAAAAACCTCCTGCTCACAACTTCTGAAGGCAAACTGTTCCATTAGTTAATTGTTCTCACTGTCAGGAAGTTTCTCCTTAATTCCAGGTTGCTTTCTCCATGATTTCTCCATTGTTTTTTTGTCCTGCCTTCTGGTGCTTTGGAAAATAAGTTGAGCCTCTCTTCCTTGTGGCAGCCTCTCAAATATTGAAGCACTGCCAATGATCTTAGTTGCTCTTCTCTGCATTTTCCCCAAAACCTCAACATAGTTTTGAAATGTGGCGACCAAAACTGAATGCAGAATTCCTGGTGTGGGCCTTACTAAGCTCTTATAAAAGAATACTAATACTAAGCCCAAGGTGAATAGTAAAGTCCAAGATTTACTTTTGCACAGAAATTAAATGTTGAACCCCACTTTCCTTCATTTGGCCATGATTCATCCTCTCACTGCAGTGGGTAAAATCAACCCAGTGTTGGATTTGGCCAACATATCCAAGATCAAGCCCATCAATGGACAACAAAGGAATATGGGATTGCTGATCCTGTGGAATTAGCCAAACCAATAAAACATTAACCAGATGAATCTCTAGCCAGAGGCACTTTATTTTGGGAAAAGGTCTCCAGAGAAGATGTTCTGTCAAGAAATTGCACAGCAGTTGTCCAGATGAAGTTAGGCTTACCGTATTTTTTGTGTATAAGACACACTTTTTTTCCTCAAAAAAGAGACTGAAAATCTGGGTGCGTCTTATACATCGAATACAGAATTTTTTGCATCCCGAAGCCCTGCCCCTTCACCAAAATGGCCGTGCATAGCCTTATGAAGGCTTTCAGAGAGCTGCTGGGGGCTGGGGAGGGCACAAATAAGCAAAAAATGGGCCTTTTTTGCCCCCCCAGCCCCCAGCAGCACTATAAGCCTCCATAAGGTTATGCATGCAAATTTCTTGACAAAAAACAGGCCCGTTTTTGTGAAAAATTGGCAATTTTTTGTTCTCCCTCCCCCCGGAGCACTCTGCAAGCCCCCCCCCCCCCCCAAGGCTATTCATGCCTCCTTTTTTTTGAAGGAAAAAACGGGCCGTTTTGGGGAGGTTTGCAGAGTGCAAAAACTTTTTTCCCCCTTTTGGAAAGCTCTTTAACCGATGAGAATTACATTGAGCAAGTGCTGTGCCAGGAGGAACAAAGTCTTTGTTTGTCAGCGATTTCCTTCTCCAGCACATGGATAAATACAACTGGAAACATCTACCTACCTACCTACACACACTCTTTCCCTACCTACCTACCTACTGTATTTCTCTCTCTCTCTCTATCCCTCTACCTACCTACCTACCTATTCTCTCTCTCTGCCTATCTACTGCATTTCTCTCTCTCTTTCTATTTCTCTCTCTATATCCCTCTATCTACCTACCTACCTACCTACTCTCTCTCTCCCTACCTATCTACTGTATTTCTCTCTCTATCTCTTTCTATTTCTCTCTATCCCTCTACCTACCTACCTACACACTCTCTCCCCCTACGTACCTACCTACTGTATTTCTCTCTCTCTCTCTATCCCTTCACCCACCTGCCTACCTACTCTCTCTACCTACCTACTGTATTTCTCTTTCTTTCTCTCCCGCTCTATCCCTCTATCTACCTACTTTTTTAAAAAAAATGCCTCTTACACTCCGCAAAATACAGTACATGTAATCCATAGAAGTGTTCACAGTTAGGAATGTTCATGGAATATGTTGTGTTTTTTCCCTCTCCCTGTGTCAGGATTTAGTATCATTTGAGGATGTAGCTGTGTTTTTCTCCGTGGAGGAATGGACCCTGCTGGATTCTAAGCAAAAAGCCTTATACCAAGAGGTCATGCTGGAAAACAAGAGGAACATGGCCTCCTTAGGTAAGGGTTTCTGTTAAGATATCTACATTTAGTAGCCAAAAGTCAAATCTTATATCAACTTAATAACAAGCATAGGGCAATGTTTTGGACAAATGGGTGTGTGGAAGAATATTGATACTGTTCAAATGCAGCAGTGGTGCTTGATCCCTTTTACACCTAAGCTTGTCTTAACTTTTATTTTTCTGTTGCAAGCAGGTGACGGATGGGAGATGGAGGATTCTGGTCAAGAGGCAGCAGCACCTTTGCCAAAAGACAAAAAGGAAGTTGCAGAAAAGATGGATGGAAAGCAAAGTTCTGAGGAAAACCTGTTAACGGTTGAGCTGGAGAATTGCTCTTGTCCAGATACCAATGTCTTATTGGATGCAGATGATTGCCAAGAAACAGAAGTGTGTTCAAGGTGTGGGAAAATATTCAGAGATGGATCTGGATTATGTGACTGTTGTGAAAGCTCTGCAGGAAAGAAACAAGATGAAAGCAAGCAACCCTCCAGAAGGACCCTTCCTCCTCCTTTACATGAAAGAATACAAGAAGGAGGGGAAATGTACAAATGTACGGAGTGTGCAGAAAGCTTCAGTACAAGCCGCTCTCTTGCACTGCATAAAAAGACTCACAAAGCAGAGGATCCACACAAATGTCTGGATTGTGGAAGGACCTTCAGGCAGAAAAATCATCTTAGTTTACATAAGAGGGTCCACGAAGAGAGAAAGCAGCATCAATGCATCACCTGCGGAAAGACCTTCAGAAACAGCAACTCCCTTACATCCCACCAAAGTGTCCACAAAGAGGAGAAGTTGCATCAACTCAAGGAGAATAGAACGAGGTTTACTCGGAGCAATGAACCAAATTCCCGGAAAAAAAGCCCCACTGGGACTAATTCATGTAAATGCCTGGAATGTGGGAAGAGCTTCCGCTCTGCAAGTGACCTCACTTACCACAATAGGATCCATACAGGGGAAAAGCCGTATCATTGCACTGTGTGCGGAAAGAGTTTTGCCCAAAAAGGCAATTTCAATTTACATAAGAAGATCCACACAGGAGAGAAGCCGTATAAATGCTCAGAGTGTGGAAAATGCTTCAGGAACTCCAGTGACCTTACTTCCCATAAGAGGATTCACATAAGGGAGAAACCCTATGAATGTTCGGAGTGTGGAAAAAGCTTCAGTCAAAAAGGTCATCTTAAGTCACACGAGAGGATCCACACGGGAGATAAACCATTTCAATGCACGGAGTGTGGAAAGAGCTTCAATCGCTCTTCATACCTTACTGCCCATAACAGAATCCACACAGGGGAGAAACCGTACAAATGCCTGGAGTGTGGAAAGTGTTTTGCCCGTCCTTATAGCTTGCGTGCCCACATACAGACCCACACAGGGGAGAAACCATATAAATGCATGGAGTGTGGAAAGAGCTTCCGTAATTCCAGCCACCTAACTACCCATAGAAGAATCCACAGTGGAGAGAAACCGTATCAATGCACCGAGTGTGGGAAGCGCTTTGCTCATAAACAGTGTCTTACTGCCCATGAAAGGATCCACACGGGTGAAAAGCCTTATAAGTGCACCGAATGTGGCAAATGCTTCACTGATTTTGGGGCTCTCTCTCGTCATAAAAGCGTCCACACTGGGGAGAAACCCTATGAATGCCACACTTGTGGAAAGCGCTTCAATAGAAAACATAGCTATATCGTACATAGCAGGACCCACACAGGGGAGAAGCCCTTTCAATGCCTGCAGTGTGGAAAGTGTTTTGCCCGTTCTGATAGGTTGCATGACCACAAAAAGACCCACACGGGGGAGAAACCATACAAATGCCTGGAATGTGGAAAGAGCTTCGGTCATTCCAGCCACTTAACATTACATAGAAGAATCCACAGTGGAGAGAAACCGTATCAATGCACCGAGTGTGGGAAGCGCTTCTCTAATAAACAGTGTTTTACTATCCATAAAAGGACTCACACAGGTGAAAAGCCTTATAAGTGCACCGAATGTGGCAAATGCTTCACTCGACTGGGGACTCTCTCTCTTCACAAAAGGATCCACACTGGGGAGAAACCATATGAATGCCGCACGTGTGGAAAGAGCTTCAATGCAAAAGAAAGTTATATCCTACATAGCAGGACTCACACTGGGGAGAAACCATATCCGTGCCAGGAGTGTGGAAAACGCTTCAGTGCTTGTAAAGAACTGACGATTCATAAAAGGATTCACACAGGGGAGAAACCCTATAAGTGCACGGAGTGTGGCATGTGTTTCAGAAGACGTGATTGTCTTTATAGCCACAAGAGGATCCACACTGGAGAGAAACCGTACACATGTTACGAGTGCGGAAAAAGCTTTAATCAAAATCATTCACTCACGATCCATAGAAGGCTTCACTCTGGGGAGAAACCCTATAAATGCCTGGAGTGTGGAAAATGTTATAATCAGAGTGGCTACCTTGCCTCCCACATGAGGATCCACACAGGAGAGAAGCCGTTTAAATGCATCGACTGTGGAAAGAGTTTCAGAGAAGGAAGGAATCTTAAGCTCCATAAAAGAATCCACACAGGGGAGAAATCGTTTCAGTGTCTAGAGGGTGGAAAGAAATTCAGAAGCGGGAATGACTTTAGTCGCCATAAGAAGACGCACAGCAGGAAAAGCCAACACTAATTGGTTCATATTGATTCTCAAAATTTGCTTCGTGCCCACAGAAGTGTCCCAGGAGAATCTGTAGAAATGCATGGAGTACGGGAAGAGCTTCCGAAGCAGCAGAACCTTCCTCATCCATTAAAAAGAAGAGTTGCCTTGTATAACTAGGAATTAACTTTTGGATATTAGTTCTTTGTGCTAGACTAGAGTAAATAAGATTAGAAAGAATAAGAATAGAATAGAAATAGCATAGAATATAGAAATAGGAAGGGAAGGGAAGGGAACGGAAGGGAATAAGATTAGAAACAATAAGAATAAAAATAAGAATAGAATTGAATAGAAATGGAATAGAATAGAATAAAAAAAATGGGAATGGGATAGGAAGGGAATGCAAAGGGAAGGGAATGGAATTATCTCATTGGCCAAGTGTGATTGCATATACCAGGAATTTGTCTCTGGTGAATAAGCTCTCAGTGTACATAACATACAACTGGTCAACTTTTTTCAATGCGAACAGCAAAGGTAGCTAGGGATTTGGAAACTAACATATCCAGATATCTATGGAGATTCTCAGTCATCCAGGTTGCGGTTTTCCCAAAGGTACTTTTATCAAAAGCCAACTGGACTTTTTTTCCTTGAAGAAATTTCCCTTCTCCAAGAGGTTTCTTCAGTTCTGTTCCTCCTTAAATGAGAAGTGAAATGTTTTCAAGGAAAAACAAAGTCCAGTTGACTTTTGAAAAAAAAGCACATTTGGGATATCACCTTCAGACATCATTAGGGTGCAGAAGTGGTGAGCTCCAGACCTGGTGGTGTTGAGCACCCAGATTTCCCTCATATTGGAAGGAATCAAGCAGTGGATCTGCAGGACCCCTGTGGAGAAAGTCATGCCGGATCAAAGAGAAATAGGATCTTCAGTGAGCACTTCGCTGGAGAAAGTGACGGAGGAGAATGAAATATTGAACCAATACGAGACTCAAAAGTTTTGTCCAAAGTAATAACTGGAGGGATGTTTTTGTGTGTGCACCTCCTAACATTGGTTGTTTTTAACTGATTTCTTAGATAAGATATTGATTGTACTTGATTTCTATTAATGTCGTAACTTATACAGTAGTTAAAGGCTTAGTTTATATATACATCTCAGATATATTCTTTTTTGGGTCGGTAAATTGGACAATTAAGGGAACCAGCTTTAGGAAATACAGGCAGTCCTTGACTTATGACCACAATTAAGCCCAAAATTTCCATGGCTAAGCAAGACAGTTGTTACGTGTGTTTTGTGCCATTTTACAACTTGTCTTGCCACAGTAATTCAATGATTAACAAACATGGTGGCTAAGTAAATGTGGATTCCCCATTGACTTTGCTTAAGGAAAGGTTTCAAACAGTGATCACAGCACTCAGGGATGCTCCAACCATCAAAAATACAGGTCAGTTGCAAGTGTAAGGGACAATGAACAGGCAGAAATAGAGATTTGAATACCTCAAGAAAGAAGTGTGCTGGGAATAGGAAGTATCATGGGAAGCTATGCTGTATCACTGCTGAAAAGACATTTACAAAATTGTTGATGTTTCTCTCTGCATACATTAGGCTAGATTTAAATAGCTTGGCTGAGGATTGTATTGCATAGATGCAGGCAGCTTAAGATGTTAGTGTAAAAGAGGCAGGAATTAATGTAAAGGGAGATGAGAAAATTCCTTCTGACTCTGACTTGTAAACTGTATGGCAAATTCTATGTAAAACCATTGGTGGGGTACAAAGGCTTTGAGGGAGATTTCCTTGTGTTACTTTTTCTACACAATAAAGTTGTTGCTTACAATCTCCCTACTCATTGTGTTCAATTGGGGGTGTGGGCACATCTGGTAAGGCGGCTAGAGCAGGAAATGTAAGGAAAACCAAAAGTGCCTTTTGAGTCCAGAAGGATCTCCTTCCTTCTTTCAACCAGATGGCAAGAGCAATTCTTGGGGAGGAAATGGGGAATACGCCAGGAACCTTCTCTCTGCAGACTTCAAGCATGCTCTGATAGGCAAGGAGCTATGTAACTAGGAGGCAAATATCTTCTTCAGATAGTCCTCCACTTACGACCACAAGTGAGCCCGAAACTTTTGTTGTTAAGAGAGATGTTTGAAAAAGTGAATTTTGCTCCATTTTGTGACCTTTCTTGCCTCCGTTGTTAAGCGAATCCCTGCAGTTGTTGAATTAGTAACACGGTTGTTGAGCGAATCTGGTTTTTCCCATTGATTTTGCTTGGTCTCAAGAGCTGATCACGTGACCCCTGGACCCTACAACGGTCATACATGCGATTCAGTTCCCAAGTCCCTGAATTTTGATCACGTCACCATGGGGATGCTGCAACGGTCGTTAAGTGTGAAAAAGTGTTTTAAGTTCCTTTTTTCCAGTGCTGTTGAAACTTCAAACGGTCGCTATATGAATTGTTGTAAGGCAAGGACTACCTCAACTGTGCACGAGCATTTTTTCTTCTGAACTTCATAGACTTTTAAATGGAGAGATTACATCTTTCTAGCTCAGGCCTTTTTAGTTAGATATTAAATATTTCCTAGCTTAGAGGGTTTCTTCCTCTTCAGAATGGAATGGTTGATGGGATTCTTTTAGGGAGCATTAAGGGATCTTTTGACTCTGCATTTAGTGGGGATAATATCAAAAGAAAGCAGTTTTTGTTCTTTTTCTCCCTCTTTATCTTTATTCTCCTCTTTTGGGGAAGACTTTTTGGACTGAACAATGGTTGTCTAATACATCCCAAAGTCCTATTGCTCTCAGACACAACCCATCAACACTTCAAACACAGGTTGTCCTCTACATTCAACCATCGTTCAGCCC
The DNA here is from genome assembly GCF_964273705.1 of Natrix helvetica. Classification (NCBI taxonomy): domain Eukaryota; kingdom Metazoa; phylum Chordata; class Lepidosauria; order Squamata; family Natricidae; genus Natrix; species Natrix helvetica. Next base: position 372,561,830 of record NC_138548.1, read on the forward strand.
AACATTTCTGTAGCTAGGAGATATTTGAGAAGTCAATTTGGCCCCGTTTTACGAATTTTCTTGACGTAGTTATCATGTGTGTAGAAAGTTAGCACCCACCCCTCTCCTAGAAGAGTGAAATATTTTGGGAAATATTAAAAAGGCAGAATATTATATTTCCCTGGATGAGAAAAGGAGAAACATGTTTTAAAGACAAAGCAGCTCCCTACCTCCCCTTCAGTTCCAGGGTGATGGGATGAAGACATGACCCCCAGGACATGATAGGATTATGTTCTACCCATCTCACCACATGGCACCTGGGAAGATTACATCACCCAGCAAGGCTCAACCAAGCCTGGGACTCAGGACAGCCTACAGGAGTTGCCCCTGCATGACCCCATGGGAGTCTTAACAACCAATCAGAATACAAGCTCAAATTCAAAAGCCCAGAGAGGGCATAAAACCTGGGCACTCTCAGCATCTCTGCCCTTTCTTCTTCAAGATCTCCAGGGCCTGTCGACCATGAAACCTCCTTTCCAAGCAACTTCCATGAATCCAGTGTCTTCCCCCCCCCCCCACTTGAAACAGAACCCAGACGGACGTTTCTTCCAACACGTGAATCACTGCAGTTGTTAACAGTAACACGGTTGTTAAACAAATCTGGCTCCCCCATTGTCAGAAGCTCCATATGACCCCGAGATATGGCCACCATCATAAATATGAGTCAGTGGTCAAGTGGCTGAATTCGTCTCACATGACCATGGGGATTCTGCAACACTCTTTAGTGTGAGTGATGGACATAAGTCACTTTTTCCAGGGCCGTTGCAGCTTCGAAGGGCCACTAAACGAATGGTCGTTAAGTCGAGGACTACTTGTAAGGCAGCCATTATTTGTTACGGCACAATCATGAACGTTGGTCATTGTAGGAGATGCGTTGTCAGTTGAGGACTGCCCTGTTAGGATCAGTGAATAAGGCAGCCTCCGTTTCCTGCCTACTCCAGTTTTCTTCCAAAAGGGCGATTCCCCCTAACTTCAATGCTCCCCATCCCCTTTCCTCCTCCATCCCTGGGCTTCGTTCCCTCCCTCTCTCCCTTGTTTCTCTGATTGCCTGGGGCAAAGGAGCGATGGACTCGCTGCCCAGCTGACCATTCCACCCGGGACCTGGTGGGGTGGCGGGTAGCCGGCTTTCCCCGCCCTTTAGAGAATGGGAGGAGCTGGACGGAGAGGGGAGGAGCTATAAGGGCTTCCAGCTTAGGCTCTGGAAACTTTTGGCTGGGGGGGGGGGGTTCCGGGGAGCGGGATCCACGTGCGTGGCCTGGAAGGGAGCTTAGCCGGCGGGGCTGGGAGGAAAGCGGATCTTTTCCTGCGCGCATCTCTTGGAACGAGGAACAGAGCCGCGATTCCCTGAGGGCGCCAGGTAAGAAGCTCCCATCCTCCCTCCCTCCCTCCCCTTTTCGCACGTGGCAATCGTGGAGGGAGATACTTGGCTGGGGTCGCTCCGGGGAGGGGGATCCACGTGGGTGGCCGGCGGCGATCGCGGGTCTTTTCCGGCGAGCATCTCTTGGGAAGCGGAGTCCGGGCGAGGAAGAGCCGCCTTTTTCCTATCGAGCGCCAGGTAAGAAGCCCCCTCCTTCCTTCCTTCCTTCCTTCCTTTCTTCTTCCTTCTCACCTGGGAAATTGCTTGCACAGGTGACCCTTAAATGAAGCTTCTGGGGCGCTGCTAGGATCCCACTTGCTCCTTGGGGAGATGATTATTATTATTATTTTCCTGGCCCTTCCTGATCGTTTCCCGTCACTTTCTTTGCTCTGCTCTGTTTCAGATCCAAGAGGCTTGGAGTTCAGTGGCTGGGAAACCGGCGGGCAGAAAAGGGGGCGATCCCTCCCAGGAGCTGCTGTTTCGGGGAGTTGCTCTGGACGAGCCTCCTCCGGAGAGAGCATCGGGTAAAAAGGCTCCTTCTGATGCCCTTGAATCTCTTTGCCCTCGTTTCTTTCATCCCGGAGTTCGTTTCCATTGTTCAATTCATGGCCCAGAGAGCTGCCTCTGAATCCAACCCCTGATCCTTCCACACCTTTCTGTTTTCCCCTCACCCAGGGTGAGCTTCTAAGTATAGTTGCTGTGGCTGCAAAGGACTCACATAAAGGGGTTCCCTAGTTAGCCTAGAAATAGGCTAAAATCAGCCTTCTGCACGGTATGCTCAAGAAGATATTTAGGATGTTTGCTAACAAATTATTCCTTTGCTGGTTTTTTCCACTCCTAGACACTTTCATGGCCTCATCTTCGTCTCCCGGAACCTCAGGTCTTTGTAATGGTGGATTAACAGCGGTTGAACTTCCAATGAAGGTAGGAGGATTCTCTCCTCCCCTCCCCAGATGTTCCAATCTCCTAATAACAGAATAACACAATTGGAAGGGGTCTTGGAGATCTTCTTCTCCAACCCTGTGTTTCAAGCAGGAGACCCTATACCATTTCAGACAAGTGGGTGTCCAGTCTCTCCTTGAAAGCCTCCTGCCCACAACCTCTGAAGGCAAACTGTTCCGTTAGTTAATTGTTTTCCCTGTCAGGAAGTTTCTCCTTAATTCCAGGTTGCCTTTCTTCATGATTAATAATACAATAGCAGAGTTGGAAGGGACCTTGGAGGTCCAACCCCCTGCCTTGGCAGGAAACCCTGCCCCACTTCAGACAAATGGTTATCCAACATTCTCTTCCAGTGTTGGGGCTTTCACAACTTCTGGAGTCAAGATGTTCCACTGATTAATTGTTCTAACTGTCAGGAAGTTTCTCCTCAGTTCTAAGTTGCTTCTCTCTTTGATTAGTTTCCACCCATTGCTTCTTGTTCTACCCTCAGGTGCCTTGGAGAATAGTTTGACTCCCTCTTCTTTGTGGCAACCCCTGAGATATTGGAACACTGCTATCATGTCTCCCCTAGTCCTTCTTTCTCTTAAGCTAAACATACCCAGTTCCTGCAACCGTTCTTCATATGTTTTAGTCTGCAGTCTCCTAATCCTCTTTGTTGCTCTTCTCTGAATTCTTTCTAGAGTCTCCACATCTTTTTTACATCGTGGCGACCAGAACTGAATGCAGTATTCCAAGTGTGGCCTTATCAAGGCATTGTAAAGTGGTACCAGCACTTCACATGATCTTGATTCTATCCCTCTGTTGATGCAGCCTAGAACTGTGTTGGCTTTTTTGGCAGCTGCTGCACACAGCTGGCTCATATTTAAATGGTTGTCCACTAGGATTCCAAGATCCCTCTCATATTTACTACTATTGATCAAGGTACCACCTATACTGTACCTGTACATTTTGTTTTTCTTGCCTAAATGTAGAACCTTACTATTTTCACCATTGAATTTCATTTTATTAGATAGTGCCCAATGTTGAAGTTTGTCAAGATCCATCTGTATCTTAAGCCTATCTTCTGGAGCGTTGGCTATTCCTGCCAGCTTGATGTCATCTGCAAATTTGATGAGTTCCCCATTTATCCCCTCATCCAAATCATTGATAAAGATGTTGAAGAGTACTGGGCCTAAACAGAACCCTTGGGGTACGCCACTGCATACTTCCCTCCATGTAGATGCGGTTCCATTGAGGAGTACATGTTGAGTGCGGTTGGTCAGCCAGTTACGAATCCATCTGGTGGTGATGCTGTCTAACCCACATTCTTCTACTTTATCTAGTAGTAGGTTATGGTCTATTTTACCAAATGCCTTACTGAAGTCCAAGTAAATTATATCAACAGCATTCCTCTAGTCCACTAATTTTGTCACTTTGTTGAAGAATGCAATAAGATTAGTCTGGCATGATCTGTTTTTGACAAACCCATGTTGGCTTTTGGCTATTACTTTGTTTACTTCTAGGTGTTTGCTAATTTGTTGCTTGATTATCTTTTCCAGAATCTTCCCTGGTATTGAGGTCAGGCTGATAGGTCTATAGTTTCCTGGATCTATTTTTTTTCCTTTTTTGAAGATGGGAACCACACCAGCTCTTTTCCAGTCCTCTGGCAGTTCCCTGGTGCTCCGGGATCTCAGAAAGATATAGTTCAGTGGTTCTGAGATCTTCTCTGCCAGTTCCTTCAAAACCCTGGGGTGTAATCCATCCGGTCCTGGTGATTTGAACTCGTCTAGGGTAGACAGGTGCTCACTCACCATTTTCTTCCCTATTTCAACTTGTGTTCCTAATCTGATCTTTGTGGTGCTGTGTTTGATTGGACTGTTTTTTCCCTTTGTGTAAAGACAGATGCAAAAAATGAGTTAAATAGTTCTGCTTTTCCCCTGTTGCTTGTCATCTTCTTGCCACTTTCTCCCAGCAATGGACCAATTGTTTCCTTGACTTTTTTCTTGTTTTTAACATGTTGGAAGAAGCTTTTTTGTTATTTTTTACTTTTATTGGAAGCCTTTCTTCATTGTGAGCCTTAGCTTTTCTCACTACATCTTTACAGGCTCGGGCTATTTGCTGATATTCTGGTTTAGTTATGTCCTCCTCTTTCCAGTTTTTATACTTATCCTTTTTGTCTTTCAATTTGTCAGAGAGTTCTTTATGCAGCGATGCTGGTTTCTTTTGGGAGCTGTTATTTTTCTTCTTCATTGGTATTGTGCTAGACTGGGCTTTTGTAATCTTATTTTTCAAAATTTCTCAAGCTTCTTGAGTTGTTTTCCCCTTGAGGATTCCTGCCCAATTTGGAAACTGCAGTTTGTTCATTAAGATGAAGATTCACATGTAATTAATTCATGGAAGTGTTCATTATTAGAAATGTTCATGGAATATGTTGTATTTTTGTCCTCTCCCTGTGTCAGGATTTGGTATCATTTGAGGATGTAGCTGTGTTTTTCTCCATGGAGGAGTGGTCCCTGCTGGATTCTAAGCAAAAAGCCCTGTACCAAGAGGTCATGCTGGAAATCAAGAGGAACATGGCCTCCTTAGGTAAGGGATTCTCTTAAGATATCTACATTTAGTATGAAATGTCAAATCTTACATCAACTTAATGTGGGATTCGTTGTGTCATTTGGAAATAAGCAATCAGCAGCCAAAACCTCCAAGAGAAAACACTGGTAATTGTATTCCTCACTTTGCTAAGAGGGTGGACCACACACACACAGGTACAATGGACACACCGTAAATCATCAATACTTCTGCCTTATATTCTCTAGTACTATTACAAATTTATCTTACACTTCTTCTTCATTGTCTTTGTAATAATGATGTCACAATCTATCCGAAATATCTAAAGTGAATACTGTCAGCGTCCTAAATACCATGCATGAAATCAATCAGAGACCAAGGCAGAATCATCCTTAAAGTTCCAATTTAATCATACAGGCATGTTAGCACTTCTGTGGAATTCCAACTCTGATCTTCTTCCTGGAATTCCACCCAGTTGAAAGTTCATGATCTTATCACCACACCCATAATTCCATCACATGTTCCAATCATCATCTTCCACGCTTCTGGTCAGGTGTCGAGGTGTCAAAAGATGACCTTGAGCTTCTAGAAAGAATGACAACAAAACATTCCACAATTCTACTCCTTTCTATTCCCCCCTCCCAACTACTACACTAATGAAACAGCATAGGAAAATAATAGAAAGTGTGGCAGGCCAAAGATCCTAAAAGAAACATAACTACAGGCCTGACAAATACATTATCTCTATCCCTGATTACATCTCCCATGACTCTAATTCTATCTCCCCCTGCCCATATTTACAATTTCCTTTTGTGGTCCTAGTTCCTGTGGGTTGTCTCTAGAGTAAATATCATATCGGTAAATTCTGGTTAAGGCCGGTTTATAGCATAGCAGAGGCCTCTGATCTTAGCTCCTACCTACAATCCTCAAGCTTCAGCCTAGTTCATGAGATTAGAAACATATGCAATGTATTTTGTTCACAGGCCAACATGTCTTCTTACAGTTCTTTAATGCAATACAGCTCTGTTTCCCACATTAATAACAAGCAAGGCATCCTGTTTTGAACAAACGGGAGTTTGGAAAAATATTAATACTGTTCAAATACCGCAGTGGTGCTTGATGCCTTTTGCCCCAAAGTTTGTATTAACTTTTCTTTTTCTGTTGCAAGCAGGTGACAGATTGGAGATGGAGGATTCTGGCCAAGAGGCAGCAGCACCTTTGCCAAAAGAGAAAAGGGAAGTTGCAGAAAAGTTGTACGGAAAGCCAGGTTGTGAGGAAAACCTGTTAGTGGTTGAGCTGGAGAATTGCACTAGTTTCCCATGTGCAGATACCAATGTCTTATTGGATGCAGATGATTTCCAAGAAAAAGAAGTGTGTTCAAGGTGTGGGAAAACACTTCCAGATGAATCTGGATTATGTGACTGTTGTGAAAGCCCTGCTGGAGAGAAACAAGATGAAGGCAGGCAATACTCCAGAAGGACCCTTCCTCCTCCTTTACATGAAAGAATACAAGAAGGAGGGGAAATGTACAAATGTACGGAGTGTGCAGAAAGCTTCAGTACAAGCTGCTCTCTTGCACTGCATAAAAAGACTCACAAAGCAGAGGATCCACACAAATGTCTGGATTGTGGAAGGACATTCAGGCAGAAAAGTCATCTGAGTTCACATGAGAGGGTCCATAAGGGGAAGACACCTTATAAATGCCTGCACTGTGGAAAGAATTTCAGTCGAAAAGGTCATCTTAAGTCACACGAGATGATCCACACGGGAGAAAAACCATTTCAATGCACGGAGTGTGGAAAGAGCTTCAATCGCTCTTCACACCTTACTGCCCATAAGAGAATCCACACGGGGGAGAAGCCCTTTCAATGCCTGCAGTGTGGAAAGTGTTTTGCCCGTTCTGATAAGTTGCATGCCCACGAACGGACCCACACAGGGGAGAAACCATACAAATGCCTGGAGTGTAGAAAGAGCTTCGGTTATTCCAGCAGCTTAAGTTCCCATAGGAGAATCCATAGTGGAGAGAAACCGTATGAATGTGCCGAGTGTGGGAAGCGCTTCAAAAATAAACAGAATCTTACTGTCCATAAAAGGACCCACACAGGTGAAGAGCCTTTAGGGTGCACCGAATGTGGCAAATGCTTCACTGATTTGGGGGCGCTCTCTCGTCACAAAAGGCTCCACACTGGGGAGAAACCACATGAATGCCACACTTGTGGAAAGAGCTTCAGTAGTAAACATAGCTATATCGTACATAGCAGGACTCACACTGGGGAGAAGCCCTTTCAATGCCTGCAGTGTGGAAAGTGTTTTTCCCGTTCTGATAGGTTGCATGACCACAAAAACACCCACACAGGGGAGAAACGATACAAATGCCTGGAGTGTGGAAAGAACTTCCGTGATTCCAGCCGCTTAACTTCCCATAGGAGAATCCACACGGGAGAGAAACCATATCAATGCACTGAGTGTGGGAAGCGCTTCAATAATCTACGAAGTCTTACTGTCCATAAAAGGACCCACACGGGTGAAAAGCCTTATAATTGCACCGAATGTGGCAAATGCTTCACTAATTTGGGTTCTCTCTCTCGCCACAAAAGCGTCCACACTGGGGAGAAACCACATGAATGCCACACTTGTGGAAAGAGCTTCAATACAAGATATTGCTATATTGTACATAGCAGGACCCACACTGGGGAAAAACCATATCAGTGCCAGGAGTGTGGAAAATGCTTCAGTGTTTCTAAAGAACTGACGATCCATAAAAGGATTCACACAGGGGAAAAACCCTATAAGTGCACGGAGTGTGGCATGAGTTTCAGAAGACGTGATTGCCTTGGTATCCACAAGAGAATCCACACGGGGGAGAAACCGTATACATGTTATGAGTGTGGAAAAAGCTTTAATCAAAGTCATTCACTTCATAGCCACAGAAGACGTCACTCAGGGGAGAAACCCTATAAATGCCTGGAGTGTGGAAAATGTTATAGAGAGTGTGGCAGTCTTACCGCCCACTTGAGGATCCACACAGGAGAGAAGCCGTTCAAATGCATCGACTGTGGAAAGAGTTTCAGAGATGGCAGGAATCTTAGGGTTCATAAAAGAATCCACACGGGAGAAGCCGTATGAGTGTGTGGAGTGTGGAAAGAAATTCAGAACCTGGAGTGACTTTAGTCGCAATAAGAAGACGCACAGCAGAAAAAGCCAATACTAATTGGTTCGTGTTGATTCTCAAAATTAGCTTCATGCCCACAGAAGTGTCCCAGGAGAATCTGTAGAAATGCATGGAATATGGCAGCAATGGCGAACCTTTTTTGGCTCGTGTGCCATAAGTAGGAGGAGGAGCGCAGGGGTGTCGTGTGCAGGCGTGCCACACCCATAATGCAATGTGCAACCCCCCTAGTATGCATGCGCACACTACAGGCGCGATACCTCCTATTTTACATGCTTTTTTCGCCCTCCCCAGGCTCCAGAGGCTTTATAGGAGCCTGGGGAGAGCGAAAAGAGCCTCCCCCGGCCCCCTCAGACGCCCTCCCGAGGTGTCAGGGAAGCCTCCGCATGGTCCCTGAAGTCTTCGGAGCGCTCAAAACAACCCTCCAAGCATACCGGAAATCACTTCCTGTTTGCTCGGAGGGTCGTTTTGAGCACTCCGAAGGCTTCAGGGAAGCTCATGAAGCCTCCGGAGGGCCTTCGGGGGGACAGGGGAGGCTCTTTTCACCTTCCCCAGGCTCCTATAAAGCCTCTGGAGCCTGGGGAGGGCGAGAAATGGCTTTAAAAAAGGGTGTATTCAGCTGCGTGCGCTGGCCAGATGGCTCCGCGTACCACCTGTGGCACGTGTGCCATAGGTTCGCCATCACTGGAATATGGGAAGAGCTTCGAAAGCAGCAGAAAAGTCTTGTTCCATTAAAAAGAAGAGTTGCCTTTTATAACTAGGAATTAACTTTTGGATATTAGATCTTTGTGCTAGACTAGAGTAAATAAGATAACAAAGAATAAGGATAGAATAGAAATAGCATAGAATATAGAAATAGGAAGGGAAGGGAATTGTCTCATTGGCCAAATGTGACTCGACATACAAGGCACGTGTCTGGTGGATATGCTCTTAGCGTATTTAACATATAACATTGATCAACTTTTGTCAATGTGAATAGCAAAGGTCGGTAGGGATTTGGAAACTAACACATCCAGATGTCTATGGAGATTGTCAGTCATCCAGGATACGGTTGTCCCAAAGGCCTTTTTATCAAAAGGCAACTGGTCTTTTTTTTTTTTTCCTTGAAGAAATTTCCCTTCTCATCCAAGAATTTTCTTCCATTCTGAACTGAAGAAGCTTCTTGAATGAGAAGCGAAATGTCTTCAAGGAAAAAGAAAATCTAGTTGACGCTTGAAAAAAAGCACCTTTGGGATCAGACATTCGTACAACATTAGGGTGCAGAAAGGTGGCTTAGACATCATATAGGGAAGATGATGAAATATTTCAAGAGGAAACATTGCAACCCAAGTGATGAGGTGCAGAGCTGGTGTTGACGCCCACCCATATTAAAGAGTCTGGATTTTGATCACATGACACAGGGATGCTGCAACGGTTGTTTGAAAAAATTTATAAATCTTTTTTTTTTCAGTGCTGTTATAACGTTCGAAAGCTCACTGAACAAATGATTGTAAGTTGAAAACTAATTGTAAAGCAGCAATGGATTATTTTGTAAGGTCCCAAAATGTACTTGAGTCACCAAAATGCCAAAGAGTGAGACCCAAGAAGAGGCTTGGAAAAAATAACAGCTTTTATTTGCACAAAGGAGAGCTGGGTAGACCATTCCATTACATCCAGACAAAGAGCATGCAGTGAAAGGCTGCCCTTTGGGGAAAGTATGGCGTCCTTTTATACTTCAGGGACATAAGCTTAGTACCCAATTCTGGCCTCCTGTCCCATGCCTTCCTTGTAGCCTGCACTGGCCATGCAGCAAGGAAGCGAGGGGCTTGGTATTATCCCAATGTAAACTTGCCAAGCCACGATATATGCTGCTTCTTTTTTTTTTTTAACAAAATTTTTATTGGTTTTAGGAAAAATAATCAGGAAAAGGGATGGTGGATAAAGTTACAAATTTTGACAGTCACATTATGCAGGAAATGGCCCTCCCCCCCATTCTCATAACTTTCATTTATTAATACATTAAATTGTTATACTTAATAGTATTTTGTCAGCATATAACCTTTTATCTTCAAATAATTTCAATCATTTTATATCAAACAGATTTTCTAGTTCATTTTTGTGATCTGAGTTTTCTCGATGTAGCCTCTTTTCCCCCGTCCAGCAGGGCTCCGGCACCTCCCATGTCCTGTATGTCCCATGTAATGTCATCAGATTTATCTAGGAGGACTTTGTTTTTTTTCCATGAAGGCCTCAGCCTCCATAGTGTATTGATTCTAACTCTTGTGTCCTTCCAGAATATTAGCATACCTTCTGGCATAAGCCATCTGAACCACACCCCTTTCTGGTATAATTTCTTCGCTAGAAGCGAATAATTTTGTCTTTTATCTCTAACTTTCTTTGGGATTTGTTTCAGAATGGGTATTTCTCTATCCTTGTATTTTAATGCTTGCCCCCTTTGTGCACTCAGAATCTCATCTCTTATAGTCTTTCTGAGAAATTTAATGTGGACCTCCCTTGGAACGTTATGTGTTCTGGCATATGCCGAGTTTACTCTATAGACCAGGTCAATATCCCACCCCAACTGTTGTCTGTCTTTTTTGATGTATTCAGCCAGTAAATTTGTCATAATATCCCTCAGGTCTTCATCATCAGCTTGAATTACATTTTGAAATCTAAGGAAAAAAGACATCCTTTCAAATTCCATTTTTATCTGATGGTTCTCAAGTTCTTGATTTCCTCTCTGAACCCCCTTCACCTCCCCCCTCATCTCAGCCGTCCCCTCCTCCAAAAGTTCCAGTCTCTGTGAATTTTGGATCATTCAGTTTTGGTTCTCTCTGAGCTGTTAGTTCATTTCTTTCAATTGATTTTTCAAGTCCTCCTGCCCCTTTAAGAGTTGTTGAAACATCTGTTGAAAGTCCACCTCCAAGGGCTTAGGCTGGAACAAAGATGTTAGTGTCTGTTGTCCACTGGGGCTGGACGTTAAAGATGCTGGGGCAGAGCCAGCAAAACCCGGTTTCCCTGGTGGTGGTCTTTTGGGTGGCATTGTAGTAAGAAGAGCTCAGAAGTGACTGTGTCAATACAGAGAAGAAACAGTTGTAGAGGTGGATAGCCGAGAGAGATCGCGAGGCAGGCAGTCCAGACAAATGAAGACCTTTTCTAAATTCTAAGTCCAGGCAATAAAATCCATTGTTCCAAGTCCAGGATAAAGTATAACAAGAGATATCTCTGAGTGTCATGGAGACAAAGACAAAATGCCAGCAGTTTCTGTGGGTGGAGTCAAATTTCAAAGTACATGAAGACAACGGAAGTGTGCCATCTTGCCTTGCCAGCTCCGGGATCAGAAGGCAACAAACCAAAAGTTTTCAAAAAAAAAAAAAAAAAACCCAAAAACAGATCATCACCTCATTTTCACAATTGCAGTAAAATAAATCTGCTGTTTGCTATGAGCGTGACTTCATTCCAGAGCTCCCCCCCTCCTCCTCTGGGGGCAGAGAGCAGTTTAGAGCGGCTTATCCAAAGGGGGGGGGGAATCCCCCTCCCTCCAGTCACACTTCCCAGGAACAAGTTGAAAGTTTTTTCTAAAGAGCTGACAGTCTTTGTTTTTCCTTCAGTCATAAAAGGGAATGGGGGGAATCTCCATCTCACCGCATTGTAGCTGCGTCCTTCAAATCGTCAGTCTCGCCCAGATGCCTCAACGCGAAGACGCAGAGAAGCGCCTCCCCTTTTGCCTCCCGGTGCCTAGGGTGATGCAGGGAGCCCCCCTTGCCGCTGCCGACACAGGGGGTCCCCCGCTAAGCCGCCCCCTCGGCAGGAGCCCCTACGAGGCTTCCTGTGCCCCCCCGATCAAGGGGGAGCCCACCAAGAGCGCGCGGGGCGAGCAAAGCATGCCCGTCGCGATCCGCAGCCGGAACCGGAAAAAAATAGATATATGCCTCTTCTTGAGATATCCACCAGGCACCAAGTTGTACAAAAAAACAAGATAACAGAAGTTAGATCACTGGTAAAAAGCAAATAGCAAAGGCAATTCCAATCCTTAGCAAAGCAATTTTTACAGAAGCAAAACAGCAAGTTAAACTAATTCCACTGATTCTGCTATTATCATGTTCCACTAATTTTATCTATTCTATTATTTACGTCCCTTCAATTTATTATTAAGGCAAAATCATGAATGTTAAGAATGTGTTGATTAACTGGCAGTTTTGGGGACAACAGTATAAATACTTCAAGTTGCTAAAGAGAATCCCAAACGTACAATGGGAGAAGGCAAAAGGGCCAAATAGGAGAGACTCGGTGAAGAAGTACACTGCAAATAGGAAGTATCACGGAAAGCTGAAGGTACATTTAGAAAAGTGTTGAGGTTTCTCTGTGCACACATTAGAATAGATTAATAAATAAATAGCTTGGCTGAGCTATGTTACATATACGTTACATGTACCAGTATGCAGGAAGGCTAACATGTTAGTGTAAAACCAGGATTACTGTAAAGGGAGATGAGAAAATTCCTTCTGAATTGTAAACTGTGTGGCAAATGCTGTGTAAAGCCCTCCAGTGGACATTGGTGGGGTACAAAGGCTTTGAGGGAGATTTCCTTGTGTTACTTTTTCTGCACAATAAACTTTTTGCTTACATTCTCCCTACTCATTGTGTTCAATTGGAGGCGTGGGAACATCTGGTAAGGCGGTTGGAGCAGGAAAGGTAAGGGAAACCAAAAGTGCCTTTTGAGTCCAGAAGGATCTCCTTCCTTCTTTCAACCAGATGGCAAGAGCAATTCTCGGGGGGGGGAATGGGGAATACGCCAGGAACTTTCTCTCTGCAGACTTCAAGCATGCTCTCATAGGCAAGGAGCTGCATAACTAGGAGGCAAATATCTTGTACAGGTAGTCCTCGACTTACGACCACGAGTAAGCCCCCAACTTTCATTGCTAAGCGAATCCCTGCAGTTGTTGAATTAGTAACACGGTTGTTGAGTGAATGGAGACTACAACAGTCATCAATGTGATTGTTAGCTAGTGTCTGAATTTTGATCACATTCTCAACAGTCGGAAGTGTGAAAAAAGTATCGTAAGTTATCTTTTTTCAGTGCCGTTGAAACTTCAAACAGTTAATGGGACTCTCTTATATAACATTAAGGGGGTCTTTTGACTCTTTATTGACTATTCAAGAGGCAGCAGTGAGAACTGGACATGGAACCACTGATTGGTTCAAAATTGGGAAAGGAATCCTGCAAGGCTGTATACTGTCACCCTGCCGATTTAACTTATATTCACATGAGAAAAGCTGGGCACAGTGCCATTCACTTACCTAGGGATATCGCCAAGCCACGTGAGCGCCTGTTCGTCGCCGCCCAGCTCCCGCGGCTTGGCACCTTCGAAATGCCAGTGAATGGTGTTCTGCATGGCTGAAGAGGGGCGTTACGCGAGCTGCTGTTCCGCTCTCGCTCGCGCTCCTCCCAGCCTCACGATGCCCTGGCCCAGCTTTCCCCGCAGACCCCGGGCATGTCCGCTGCTGCCGTTGCCGCATGGCTTTTTCTGCAGCTTCCAAACTCTGTTTTCTGGCAGTGGCCGCTCTGGGCATACACTCTATGGTTGTGGGCCAGCTGCTGGCAGAGCGAAGGCAAAGGCTATGGTTTTTCCAAAAGTTGACCGTAAGAAAGACTGAGCGCCAAAGAATGGAGGCCTTTGAACTCTGGTGCTGGAGAAGACTCCTGCGAGTCCCTTGGACTGCCAGGTGATCAAACCGCTCAGTCCTAGAGGAGATCAACCCTGACTGCTCTTTAGAAGGCCAAAGCGTGGTTGCTTCATGGCTGCTGCAACAGCACAACACAGCCATTCGCCCATGAGGCTGTGCCCGGCTCTTTGGGAGCCCACTTGCAAGAGAGCAGCCAACCCCTCTCGTCAGCTGGGCACAGAGCCGCTCACCAACCTAGCGGCATCCCAAAGGCGCCAAGCAACACGATCACCTTTGCCTTCCCCCGATTCCTGTGGCTTGGCACCTTCGGGATACCCTTAGGTTGGTGAGCGGCGCTCTGCCTGGCCGGAGGTGGGGGGTTGTCCAGGGGACTTATTTGCAGGGGGAGGTCTTATATATTCCCATCAGAAAAATGTGGCATGGCCTTATTATCAGGACATGTCGTAATTTCGGGCAAACACGGTAGTAACATGGTTGTTAAGTGAATCTGGTTTCCCCATTGACTGCTTGTCGGAAGGTTTCAAACGGTGATCACAGGACTCAGGGATGCTCCAACCATCAAAAATACAGGCCAGTTGCAAGTGTCCAAATTTTGCTCACATGACACAGAGATGCTTCAAAGGTCGGGTGAAAAAATCCATAAATAATTTTTTTCAGTGCTGTTCAGTGGTGGGTTCCTCCCGGATCGCACCGGATCGCGCGCGCTCCCTTTCAGCGCTCCACCTGGCTTGCGCGCTCCCTTTCAGCGCTCCACCTGGCTTGCACGCTCCCTTTCAGCGCTCCACCTGGCCTCGCGCTCCCTTCCGGCGCTGAAACCGGAAGTACAGTTTTGCCCGGCCCTGGCGAAGCAACGACGCCTGCCTGAGCTCCACCAGCTCGGCTGGGAACGGAGATGTTTCCTCAGCGGAGCGGAGCGCCTGAAACGTCTTGAAGTGCTGTTGTAACTTCAAACGGTCATTGAAGAAATGATTGTAAGTTGAGGACTAATTGTAAAGCAGCAACTGATTATTTGTTATTAAGGCAGAATCATAAATGTTAAGAATGTGTTGTTTCTGTCTAACTGACAATTGCCAATTCATTGAAACCCACCTTGGAAAACCCAAGGAAGGAATTTCTTAAGGTCAAAATCGGTCAGGGCCTACACTAGGGGTCTCCAAAGCTGTCAATTTGAAGACTTGTGGACTTCAACTCCCAGAATTCCTCTGGCATACGTGTTACCATGCCTGCTGGGCAATTCTGGGAGTTGAAGTCTAAATGTCTTAAAGTTGCCAGGTTTGGAGACCCTTGGCCTAGAGATGGAATTATGGTCTGTGGTTGTTTCTATTGCCTTCCTACTGTAAAGTCTTTCGGTGTCCAGCACAATGGAAATGGAGAATAATTATGGTCCATATTTCCTTGCTCTTCAAAAATAGGATTACAAGCATTATGAGATTCAAATCGTAAAAAGTCCAAGGTTCCCCACAGCTGTCTAAATAGAAGGATCCATGGAGATTCAATTAGGAGGTAAACTTAGAATAAAGATATAAATGCCTCAGTTTGCTAATCCAGAGGCCCAAATGTACTAAGGGACAAGGCAAAAGGCACAAATAGGAGAGATTTGAACACCTCAAGAAAGAAGTGTGCTGGAAATAAGAAGTATCATGGGAAGCTACAACCACAAGTGAGCCTCAAGCTCCTGTTGTTAAGTGAGATGTTTTGAGAAAGTGCATTTTGTGACTTTTCCTGCCTCCGTTGTTAAGCGAATCCCTGCAGTTGTTGAATTAGTAACACGGTTGTTAAGTGAATCTGGTTTTTCCCATTGATTTTGCTTGGTCGCAAGAGGTGATCACGTGACCCCTGGACCCTACAACGGTCATACATGCGATTCAGTTCCCAAGTCCCTGAATTTTGATCACGTGACCATGGGGATGCTGCAACGGTCGTTAAGTGTGAAAAAGGGTCATAAGTTACTTTTTTCCAGTGCTGTTGAAACTTCAAACGGTCACTATATGAATTGTTGTAAGGCGAGGACTACCTGGACTGTACTAGCATTTTGTAGCTTCAAAGGGCCGCTAAAGGATTGGTCATTAAGTGGAGGACTACTTGTAAGGCAGCCTTTATTTGTTGTTATGGCACAATCATGAACGTTGGTCATTGTAGGAGATGTGTTGTCAGTTGAGGACTCTCCTGTTAGGATCAGTGAATAAGGCAGCCTCCGTTCCTGCCTACTCCAGTTTTCTTCCAAAAGGGCGATTCCCCCTAACTTCAATGCTCCCCATCCCCTTCCCTCCTCCATCCCTGGGCTTCGTCCCCTCCCTCTCTCCCATGTTTCTCTGATGTCCTGGGGCAAAGGAGCAATGGGCTCGCTGCCCAGCTGACCATCTCACCCGGGACCCTGGAGGGGTGGGGGACAACCATGGGGACCCCCGAGTGGGCGGCGCTCCCCGCCCTTTGGGAGAATGGGAGGAGCTGGACGGAGAGGGGAGGAGCTATAAGCGCTTCCAGCTTAGGCTCTGAAAACGTTTGGCTGGGGCGGGTTCCGGGGAGCGAGATCCTCGTGAGTGGCCGGGAAGGAAGGGAGCTTAGCTCACAGGGCTGCGAGGAAAACGGATCTTTTCCTGCGCGCGTTTCTTGGAACGAGGAACAGAGCCGCGATTCCCTGAGGACCCCAGGTAAGAAGCCCCCTCCCTCCCTCCTTTCTTCTTTCTTTCCTTCTTTCTTCCCTCCTGGGGAACTGCTTGGACAAGTGACCCTTAAATGAAGCTTCTGGGGCGCTGCTAAGATCCCACTTTCTCCTTGGGGAGATTATTATTATTATGATTTTCCTGGCCCTTCCTGTTCGTTTCCCGTCACTTTCTTTGCTCTGCTCTGCTTCAGATCCGGGAGGCTTGGAGTTCAGTGGCTGGGAAACCGGCGGGCAGAAAAGCGGGCGATCCCTCCCAGGAGCTGCTGTTTCGGGGAGTTGCTCTGGACGAGCCTCCTCCGGAGAGAGCATCGGGTAAAAAGGCTCCTTCTGATGCCCTTTAAACTCTTTGCCCTCCTTTCTTTCATCCCTGAATTCGTTTTCGTTGATCACTGCCTCCTTAGTCTTGTGTGTATTTTAAAAAGTATCACCCTTTTGCTGTGGGACATTGTTTCTCAACGTTGGCAACTTTGTGATATGTGGATTTCAACTTCCAGAATTCCCCATGTGTGTTGAAGACCACATATCGTACATCTCCCAAGGCTGAGAAACGTTGTTGTAGGCCAGGGGTGGGGAATTAGGGCCCTTTTATGACTGTTGGGTTTCAATCCCTCAGCCAGCTGTGTCAGGTGTTCTGGGAGTTGAAGCCCAACAGCCATAAAAGAGCCTTTCTTTTTCACTTTTACAGTGGGCTGTTCCAAGAAGCAAGTCCCAACTTTGAAAGTGTTTATCGTCTTCCCTGGTTATCTGATAAGGGAAGGTAAATAACAGAGTTAGAAGGGACCTTGGAGGTCTTCTAATCCAACCCCCTGCTTGAGGAGGAATTGTTTATACCATTTCAGACAGTTAGCTGTCCAGTCTCATTTTAAAAGCCTCCAGTGGTGGAGCACATGACCCCAGGGTGATGTGACCGTCATTAATAGGAACTTGTTACAAAGTGTTTGATCAGGTGACCAAGGGGATGTTACAATGGTCATGTGGAAAGCTGTCAGGAGTTATGTTTTCCAGTGCTGTTGTAACTTTGAATGGACACTAAGTGAATGACTTTAATTTGAGGACTACTTGTATATGTGAGAGAGAATTGGACTGAGTCTCTTTGTTGGTGCCAGTCCAGACTTTTTATTCCTGATTAACAACTCAGCACAACTCCTTGGATATGGGAGGTAATCTGCTTTAGGCATTCAGAGTTCCCCTCTGTGGTTCTTTAATGGATAAATTCATGGCCCAGAGAGCTGCCTCTGAATCCAATCCTTGGTCCTTCCACACCTTTCCCTTTTCCCCTCACCCAGGGTGAGCTCCTATGTATTGTTGCTGTGGCTGCAAGGGACTCACATAAAGGGGTTCCCTGGTTAGCCTGGAAATGGGATAAAATCAGCCTTCTGCACTGTATGCTCAAGAATATCCTTAGGGTGTTTGATAGCAAATTATTCCTTTGCTGTTTTTTCCCCCACTCTTAGACATTCCCATGGCCTCGTCTTCATCTCCCGGAACCTCTCTTCTTTGTAGCAGAGGATTAACAGCAGTTGAACTTCCAATGAAGGTAGGAGGATTCTCCCCTCCCCTCCCCAGCTGTGCCAATCTCCCAATAACAGAATAGCACAATTGGAAGGGATCTTGGAGACCTTCTAGTCCATCCCTTTGTTTCAAGCAGGAGACCCTATACCTTTTCAGACATGTGGGGGTCCGGTCTCTCCTTACAAACCTCCTGCCAACAACTTCTGAAGAGAAACTGTTCCATTAGTTAATTGTTCTCACTGTCAGGAAGTTTCTCCTTAATTCCAGGTTGCCTTTCTCCTTGATTAGTTTCCATCTATTCTTTCTTGTCCTGCCTTCTGGTGCATTGTGGCTGCCCCTAAAATATTGAAACACAGTTGTCATGTCTCCCCTAGTCCTTATTTTCTCTAGATTAGCCATATCCAGTTCCTGCAATCGTTTTTCATATGCTATAGTCCTCAGGACTTGAATTATCTTAGTTGTTCTTCTCTGCACTTTTTCCAAAATCTTTTTTTATTGTGGTGACCAAAACTGAATGCAGAATTCCTGGTGTGGCCTTACTAAGGTTTTATAAAACGATACTAATACTAAGCCCAAGGTGAAAAGTAAAGTCCAAGATTTACTTTTGCATAGAAATTAAATGTTGAATCCCACTTTCCTTCATTCGGCATGATTCATCCTCTCACCACTGTGGGTAAAATCAATCCAGTGTTGGATTTGGCCAACACATCCAAGCTCAAGAAAGGAATATGGGATTGCTGCTCCTGCAGAATTGGCCAAACCAATGAAACATTAACTAAATGAATCTCTAGCCAGAGACACTTTATTTTGAGAAAAGTTCTCCAGAGAAGATGTTCTGTCAAGAAATTGCACAGCAGCTGTCCAGATGAAGTTGAAGATACTGACACAGTTTTGTAGTATTTTATATAAATATAAATATATTTAACCTACAAATTTACACCAATCTTTGTAATAATCTGGAGAAGGAAGAACATAAGATAGTCAGGAACATCGTGAGGTAAATCTAAAACATCCTACAGAACACACAGAAAGAAAAAAAGGAGGGGAAAAGGGAAACGCCCCCTTTATACTTACAGAAACCAAGAACATATACAACTCATACAACAACAAGAACAACAACCAGCAACTTATAGCTTACATTGCATCATGCATGAGTCAGCACTCTCTAACTAATCAATCAGTGTTCATTGTTAGGAATGTTCATGGAATACATGGTATTTTTTCCTTCTCCCTGTGTCAGGAATTGGTATCATTTGAGGATGTAGCTGTGTTTTTCTCCGTGGAGGAGTGGGCCCTGCTGGATTCTAAGCAAAAAGCCCTGTACCAAGAGGTCATGCTGGAAATCAAGAGGAACATGGCCTCCTTAGGTAAGGGATTCTCTTAAGATATCTACATTTAGTAGCCAAAGGTCAAATCTTACATCAACTTAATGTGGGATTCGTTGTCTCGTTTGGAAATAAGCAATCAGCAGCCAAAACCTCCAAGAGAAAACACTGGTAATTGTATTCTTCACTTTGAAAGAGGGTGGACCACACAAACACAGGTACAATGGACACACCGTAAATCGTCAATACTTTTGTGTTATATCCTCTAGTACTGTTACATATTTACCACCCACCTCTTCTTCACTGGCTTTGTAATAATGGTGTCACAACCTATCCAAAGTGTCTAAAGTGAATATATTATCTCCACCCATGATTACATCTCCCACGACTCTAATTCTATCTCCCCCTTCCCTTATTTACACATTTCCTTTTGTGGTCCTAGTTCCTATCATATCTGTAGATTCTGGTTATGGCTGGTTTCTAGCAGAGCAGAGGCCACAGATCCTAGCTCCTGCATACAATTCTCAAGCTTCAACCTAGCTCATGAGATGAGAAACATATGCAATGTATTTTGTTCACAGGCCAACATGCCTTTTTTCAATTCTGTAAAAACAGTTCAACTCTGTTCCCCACATTAATAACAAGCAAAGCATCCTGTTTTGAACAAATGGGAGTTTGGAGCAAGTTTGATATACAGCAATGGTGTTTTATTATTAAAGAGTTTTAATAGATTTTACAAATATTTCCCCTTCCCCTTCCCTCCCTCCACCCCACCCTCCCCCCCTCCACCCCACCCTCCCCCCAACCTCCCAGAGCAAAATACAGGGTATAAACATTTAACAATCATACGCTAACATAAGCTAACTTTAACATCTTGCCTCCTCTTGTGCTTTAACTCCCCTTTTATTAAGTTACCTTTAGGTAAATTGAACATTCCTTGCTCCTTCACTCATAAGCTAATTCAAATTTCTTAGTCCGATATTTGTTTTGAATATAGTCAATCCATCTTCTCCATTCCAACTTGTATTTCTCGTCTGAATGGTCCTTCAGATATGCTGAGATTTTGGCCATCTCTGCTAAATTTACTACTTTTAACATCCATTCTTGAATATTATGCAGTTCTTCCTTCTTCCAGTACTGTGCCACCAGCAATCTTGCTACCGTTGTCAAATTCAGAATCAAGTTAGTCTCTATAACTGTACAGTCTGTAATTATACCTAACAAAAACAACTGGGGAGTGAACTTTATCCTCTTTTTAAGAATATTTTGAATAATCCACCATATTTTTATCCAAAATGCTTTAACTTTTTTACAAGTCCACCATATATGATAATATGTAGCGCCAGCACAATCACATCTCCAGCATTTAGATTGTAAATTGGATACATACAAGCTAACTTTTTAGGATCTAAATGCCATCTATAAAACAGCTTATAGAAATTCTCTCTCAAGTTTTGAGCTTGCGTAAATTTTACATTTCTTACCCAAATCTTTTCCCATGTTTCCATCATTATTGGTTCCTCAAAGTTTTGTGCCCATTTTATCATACAGTCTTTAACTAACTCTGTTTCAGAATCTGTTTCTATCAGTATATTAAACAACCATTTTATATGCATTTGACTCTGGTCCCTAATTTGTTTTACCAAATTATCCTCATTTTGCAAAATACCAATTTTCTGATCTTTTTTCCATCTAGCCTGTAACTGTCCATACTGAAACCAGGTTTGAATTACCCCTTCCTCTCTTAGTACATTCAAAGGCTTTAACTGTGGTACACCTCTTTCTGTATTAAGAAGCTCTCTATATGTGATTACATCCTGTTTTTGTTCTATACTTATATTCTCTATTGCATGTCTGGGTACTACCCACTTAGGTATCTTATCATTTAAACTTATATTGATATTTTTTCCAGACATGCAATAGAGCATTCCTTAAAATATGGCTTTTAAAAATCTTGTCTACCTTCTTATATATTAAATAAGCATGCTAACCATATACTAAATCATATCCCTCAATATTCAATATTCCATCCTCTGTTAAGTTAATCCAATCACTAATTGTTGATAAAACTACTGCTTCATAGTATAATTTTAAGTTGGGCATTTTCAAACCTCCTCTTTCACGTATGTCTTGCATTATTTTAATTTTTATTCTCGGTTTCTTCTCTGCCCAAACAAAGTTATTAATACCTTTCTGCCATTCTTCCAAATTTGCATCTTTTTTGAATATTGGTATCATTTGAAAAAGAAATAGAAATTTAGGCAAAATGTTCATTTTTTCTGCTGTTATCCTTCCCAACAAGGACAATTGTAGTTTTTTCCATTTATTCATCTCTGTCTGTATTTTATGCCATAATGGTTCATAATTATACTTATATAATTTCCCATTTAAGGTTGTAATATGAACTCCTAAATATTTAACCTTTTTTACTATCTCACATCCTGTTACTCTTTCTAATTCTTCTTTTTGATTTATAGTCATATTTTTAACTATCATCTTTGTTTTTCCTAGATTTATTTTAAACCCAGATACTTGATCATATTGATTAATTATATTCATTAAACCTATAGCTGATTTCCCCGGTTGGGTTAAAGTTACAACCAAGTCGTCCACGAATGCTCGTACTCTGTATTCATAATGCCTGATCTTAATCCCTGTAGGTCATCTGACCCACGTATTCTATTCAACAATGACTCCCAGGTTAAGATAAACAATAACGGAGACAGGGGACACCCCTGTCTTCTTCCTTTTTCAATATCTGTTGAAGGATTCTGTTGAACTACCATTAACTATAATTTGTGCTGTCTGTTTCTGGTATATTGCCTTGATAGATTGTGTGAAGTACTCTCCAAACTGCATCCTTTGTATTATTTTCATTAAAAATTGCCAATTCACTCGATCAAATGCTTTCTCCACATCCAAGAATATAAGCACTGCGGGGACTTGGTTATTCTTCCCCAAATATTCCAATATATCAACAATTTGTCTTACATTACTTTTCATTTGTCTCCCATGTATAAAACCGGACTGATCATTGTGAATCATTTGTAGTATAACTGACATCAGCCTATTTGCGACTATTTTAGCAAAAATTTTGTAATCTGTATTAAGTAATGATATGGGCCTATAGTTTTTTGGCTGAGTGTGATCCTGATTTTCTTTCGGAATCAGGGAAATAAAGGCTGTTCTCCAAGATGGTGGTACTATTCCTTCCAATTGAATTTTATTAAATAATTCCTTAAGAGGTTCTACTATTTCTAATTGTAAATTTTTATAATAAACCGCTGTCAATCCATCTGTACCAGGGCCTTCCCAATTTTTCACTGCTTAATTACCAAGAGAATTTCCTCTGTGGTTATCAGTTGATTCAGTCTTTCCCTTTGCTCATCTGTCACTATAGGGATTTTCTCTTTCTCCAAATATCTATCTATATCTAAACCTTGTATTTTATCACCAGCATAGTTTCGTATAGAATTCTAAAAAAGCCTTTTTAATCGTATCCTGTTGATAGACTTCTTTACCTTTGTATTCTATTTTCTCTATAGTAAGAGACTTTTGTTTTTTCCTTAACATGTATGCTAACCATCTGCCTGGTTTGTTTGCATTGCAAAAAGTATTATGTTTAGCATATAGCAGATTAGTGGCTACATGATCTGACATCAACATGTTGAATTGCCCTCGCAGTAAAGTAATTGCTTCTTTTGTCTTCTTATCATCTGGATTAAATATAAGGTCCTGCTCTTTCTTTTTTATCTCCTCTTCTAATTCCCTTCGTTTTTCCCCCTGTCTGCATCTATATAGTTATACAGCAATGGTGTTGACCCCTTTTGCACCTAAGTTTTTATTAACATTTATTTTTCTATTGCAAGCAGGTGACGGATGGGAGATGGAGGATTCTGGCCAAGAGGCAGCAGCACTGTTGCCGAAAGACAAAAAGGATGGTGCAGAAAAGATGGATGGAAAGCAAAGTTGTGAGGAAAACCTGTTAACAGTTGAGCTGGAGAATTGGTCTAGTTTTCCATGTGCAGATACCAATGTCTTATTGGACCCAGATGATTGCCAAGAAAAACAAGTGTGTTTAAGGTGTGGGAAAACACTTCGAGATGAATCGGGATTTTGTGACTGTTGTGAAATCCCTGCTGGAAAGAAACAAGACAAAAACAGGCAACACTCCGAAAGGACCCTTCCTCCTCCTTTACATGAAAGAATACAAGGAGGAGGAAAAATGTACAAATGTACGGAGTGTGCAGAAAGCTTCAGTACAAGCCGCTCTCTTGCACTGCATAAAAAGACTCACAAAGCAGAGGATCCACACAAATGTCTGGATTGTGGAAGGACCTTCAGGCAGAAAAATCATCTCATTTCACATAAGAGGGTCCACGAAGAGAGGAAGCAGCATCAATGCATCACCTGCAGAAAGACCTTCAGAAACAGAACCTCCCTTACTTCCCATCAAACCATCCATAGGGAGGTGAGGTTGTATCAACTCAGGGAGGGGAGAACAAGGTTTACTCAGAGCAATGAACTAAATTCCCCCCCAAAAAGCCCCACTGGGAATAATTCATGTAAGTGCCTGGAATGTGGGAAGAGCTTCCGCTCTGCAAGTGACCTCGCTTGCCACAACAGGATCCATACAGGGGAAAATACATATCATTGCACTGTGTGCGGAAAGAGTTTTGCCCAAAAAGGCAATTTCAATTTACATAAGAGAATCCACGCCGGAGGGAAACCGTATAACTGCACAGAGTGTGGAAAATGCTTCAAAGCCCCCGGTGCCCTTACTTGCCATAAGAGGATTCACACGGGGGAGAAACCCGATGAATTCTTGGAGTGTGGAAAAAGCTTCAATACACGTGATACACTAACTAAACGTAATAGGATGCACATAGGGGAGAAACCTTATAAATGCCTGCACTGTGGAAAGTGCTTCAGTCAAAAAGGTCATCTTAAGTCCCATGAGAAGATCCACACGGGGGAAAAGCCATTTCAATGCACGGAATGTGGAAAGAGCTTCCGTTTCTCATCAAAATTTAATGCCCATCACAGAATCCACACAGGGGAGAAGCCCTTTCAATGCCTGCAGTGTGGAAAGTGTTTTGCCCGTTCTGATAGCTTGCATGCCCACAAACAGACCCACACAGGGGAGAGTCAATACAAATGCCTGGAGTGTGGAAAGAGCTTCGGTTATTCCAGCAACTTAACTTCCCATAGGAGAACCCACAGTGGAGAGAAACCATATCAATGCACCGAGTGTGGGAAGTGCTTCACTACTCAACAGAATCTTACTGTCCATAAAAGGATCCACACAGGTGAAAAGCCTTATAAGTGCACCAAATGTAGCAAATGCTTCACTGATTTGGGTTCTCTCTCTCGCCACAGAAGAGTCCACACTGGGGAGAAACCACATGAATGCCACACTTGTGGAAAGAGCTTTAATAGAAAATATAGCTATATTGTACATAGCAGAACCCACACTGGGGAGAAACCATATCAGTGTCAGGAATGTGGAAAACGCTTCCATGATTCTCAAGGATTGATGATCCATAAAAGGATTCACACTGGGGAGAAACCCTATAAGTGCACGGAGTGTGGCATGAGTTTCAGAAAAAGTAGTTGTCTTGGTATCCACAAGAGGATCCACACGGGAGAGAAACCGTATACCTGTTATGAGTGCGGAAAATGCTTTAAGCAAAGTCAAGCACTCATGAGCCATAGAAGGGGTCACTCAGGGGAGAAACCCTATAAATGCCTGGAGTGTGGAAAATGTTATAATCAGAGTGGCAATCTTACCTCCCACATGAGGATCCACACAGGGGAGCAGCCATTTAAATGCATTGACTGTGGAAAGAGTTTTAGAGATGGCAGGAATCTTAGGCTCCATAAAAGAATCCACACAGGAGAGAAGCCGTTCAAATGCATCGACTGTGGAAAGAGTTTCAGAGATGGCAGGAATCTTAGGGTCCATAAAAGAATCCACACGGGAGAAGCCGTATGAGTGTGTGGAGTGTGGAAAGAAATCCAGATCCTGGAGTGACTTTAGTCGCCATAAGAAGATGCACAGCAGAAAAAGTCGACACTAATTGGTTTGTGTTGATTCTCAAAATTAGCTTCATGCCCACAGAAGTGTCCCAGGAGAATCTGTAGAAATGCATGGAGTATGGGAAGAGCCTCGAAAGCAGCAGAAAAGTCTTGTTCCATTAAAAAGAAGAGTTGCCTTGTATAACTAGGAATTAACTTTTGGATATTAGATCTTTGTGCTAGTCTAGAGTAAATAAGATTCGAAAGAATAAGAATAGAATAGAAATAGCATAGAATATAGAAATAGAAATAGGAATTCTCTCATTGGCCAAATGTGACTCGGCATACAAGGCATGTGTCTGGTGGATATGCTCTTAGCGTACATAACATATAACATTGATCAACTTTTGTCAATGCGAATAGCAAACGTCGGTAGGGATTTGGAAACTAACACATCCAGATGTCTATGGAGATTGTCAGTCATCCAGGATACGGTTGTCCCAAAGGCCTTTTTATCAAAAGGCAACTGGTCTTTTTTTTTTTCCTTTTATTGTCAAATTTTTTTATTGATTTTAAAAGTTTTACAAGGGAAAAGGGGTTAAGAGGTTATGGAACATTTTGACAGCTACATCGTGCGGGGGGGGGGGGGGGGAGAGAAGCCCCCCTGGGTCTTGCAACTTTTACAAAAAGGAGAAATAAAAAACTATAAACTTTTGCATAGATATTAGCAGTTTTAAGTTTACACAAAATCAATGTTTCAATCATTTTACTTTTGTCACTTCCTTGAAAATATATGTAACAACATTTAGAATAGTGTTTCAATTCACTTTTGTGATCTGAGTCTTCTTGTTGTCGCATCCTCCCCCCCCCCCGGTCCACTGGCAGAGCCTCAGCCCCTCCCTGCTTTGTTTCTTGTGTGACATCATCCCCCATGTCACCTAAGAGCAGTATGTTTTTTCATAAAAGCCTCTGCTTCCGCAACTGTGTTAATTCTGATTTTACTGCTCTCCCAAAAAATCAACATGCCTTCTGGTAACAGCCATATAATTTTTTTTGCTAAGAAGGTATATTTCCTTCTCTTATCTCTTACTTTCTTTGGGATCTGCTTAAGAATGGTTATTTCTTTATCCTTATATTTTAATGGTCCTCCCCTTTGAGCTCCTAGAACCTCATCTCTTGTGGTTTTTCTAAGAAATTTAACATGAACTTCCCTTGGGACATTATGTGTTCTTGCATAGGCTGAATTAATCCTATAAATCAGGTCAATATCCCACCCAAGCTGTTGTTTTTCTCTGTTAATATATTCTGCTAACATTGTGGTCATGATCTCTTTAAGATCTTCATTTTCGACTTCTGGTAAATTTTGAAACCTAAGAAAAAAAGACATCCTTTCAAATTCCGTTTTTATCACATGATTCTCAAATTCTACGTTCCCCCTTTGGACTGCCTCCAGGTCGCTCCTCATCCCAGCCGCACCCTCCTCCAGTACACCTATCCTCTGCTCATTCTGTGTAGTTTTTTGTTGTGTCTCTCTGAGCTGGTCATTTAAGTCCTGCTGCTGTTTTTTCATTTTGTCCTGTCCCTTTAAGAGAGCCTGAAGCATCTGCTGAGTAGACAAATCCTTTGAGCTTTCTTCAGGGGCTTTAGGTTGTAAAAAAGATCCCAGTTGTAACTGGTGGGCAATGGGGCTGGACGTAGAAGATGTGGGGGCCGATGAGGCCTTTCCAGGTAGTAATTTTTTCGGACCCATCATGAAGCTCAGAGATAGTTATTATCCTATACAGAGAATGGTGTCCGTGGGAAAGCACAGCCGGTAGAGACCACCAAACAGGCAACTCCAAAGGAGAATAAGTCGTTTAGTTCAAGACCAAAGCAGATGGGTGGATCAAAATATTCCAAATCCAGGGAAAAAACTTGTTTGAAGAGGCTCCTGGAGGTCTCTGCGGTGGGAATTAATTCAAGGCAACAAAGTTTTTCAAGGGAGGAGTCTCATGCACAAAGACAAAGAAGAAAGAGGAAGTGAGCCATCTTGGCTCAGCCAGCACCGGTGGTCAGGAAACAACAAAGTCAGAGTTCCCATGGATAATTAGAGAAGAATCAGTTGAACCATCCTTTCTCTCACAGTTGTAGTCAGAAGAGGGATCCCATTAATTAAGGGAAGTGAAAGTATTTTAAACTTTTTAAAAAACTTTCTCCCTTGCGAGGGAGAGATTTTCCAAGTGCCGCTTTTCCGAGGGGGGTGGAAACTCCCTCCTCCCTCCAATTTTAACTCTTCCACTGGTTGAAACAAAGTCCAAGAAAAAACTGCAAGTCAGTCAATAAGGTGTTAAACTAAAAGACCCGGGGAGAGCCCCCACCTCACCGCACTTCAGCTGTTGCATTCAAATTAATCGTCTCCTTCCTGGCTGCGCTCGGCGAGGCGTGCGTTGGCATTCCGCGTGCTCCCTACGCTCCACGGCTCCTGGGGCAAAGCTGGAGACCCCCCCGCGGCCGCCGCCATTCCAGGGGGTCCTAGCAAGCTGCCCCTATGGCAGGGCACCACTCAAAGGCACCCTGTGCTCCCCTAGGATTCAGGGGAGCCCACCGAAGCAGCGAGAAGGCGGACACACGCGTCCATTGCCTTCGGCCGCCGGAAGTGATCTCTTTTTTTTTCCTTGAAGAGATTTCCCTTCTCATCCAAGAATTTTCTACCATTCTGAACTGAAGAAGCTTCTTGAATGAGAAGCGAAATGTCTTCAAGGAAAAACAAAATCTAGTTGACGCTTGAAAAAAAGCACTTTTGGGATTAGACATTCAGAAAACATTAGGGTGCAGAAAGGTGGCTTAGACATCATATAGGGAAGATGATGAAATATTGCAAGAGGAAACATTGCAACCCAAGTGGTGAGGTGCAGAGCTGGTGTTGACGCCCACCCATATTTCCCTAATGTTGGAAGGAATCAACCAGTGGATCTACAACTACACCCATGTGAAGAAAATCACGCCAGAACACATAGAAACAGAATCTTCAGGATGCACTTCGCTGGGAGAAAGTGACGGAAGAGAATGAACTAAAGAACCAACACGAGACTCATGAGTTTTGTCAAAAGTAATAACTGGAGGGATGCCGCTGTGTTTGCACCACCTAACACTCGTTGTGTTTAACTGATTTGTAGTCTGAGATACGACATTGATTGTGTTTGATTTTTATTAATGGCATAGCTTATACAGTAGTTAAAGCCCTTGTGCAGCTCTCCAGGGCACCGCCGCCGGTCGGCGCCACCACGCTCCGAGCATAACTTCCAAACTCCAAAACTCGGCTGCCGAGTCTTCCAGCATTGGCCACTCTAGGAGTGCTCTCTATGGTGGGCCGGCTGCCAGACAGAGAGTCTTCCACAGAGAGTCTTCTGCACAGAGAGTCTTCCAGCAGCCGGCCCACCATAGCACCCCTAGAGCGGCCGATGTTGGAAGACTTGGCAGCCGAGTTTTGGGAATTTGGAATTTATGCTCTGAGTATGGCGGCGGCGGCGGGTGGCGATGGCCGGCAGCAGTTCCCTGGGAGAGCTGCGCGAGGGATTGGTGAGGCTGGGAGGCATGCTTGCTGGGGGTGGAACAGGCACTTGTGCAACCCCACTCTCCAGCCAGGCAGAGCTCCATGCACTGACCTAGGGGGTATCCTGAATGTGCCAAGCCGCGGGAGCTGGGGGGGCGGGCAGAGCGCCACGTGGCTTGGCGCCTTAGTGATACCCCCTAGGTCAGTGAATGGCTCTCTGCCCAGTTGCAGAGGAGATTTTCCAAGTGGCTGCTCGTGAGCATGGTCACCTCATGGCTGCTTCACCCCTGAGGCTGTGCCCGGCTCTTCGGTAGCCCACTCACAAGGGAGCAGCTGTCCAGCAACTCCCCACTCTGGCCAGGCAGAATGCCACTCCTCAACCTAGCGGTATCCCGAAGGCTGAAAGCATCGTGAGTGCTTCCCCCTCGACTCCCGCAGCTTGGTGTCTTTGGGATACCGCTAGGTTGGTGAGGGGTGCTCTGCCTGGCCAGAGGAGGGATTGTCCGGGGGGTTTATTTTCAGGGGTGGGCTTATATTTTTGCCCACGCAAAAAATGTGGCAAGGCATTAGTTTCGGAACAGGTCGTATTTTCGGGGATGTTCCACTAATTTTACCTAATCTATTATTATTCTTATGTCCCTTCAATTTATTATTAAGGCAAAATCAAGAATGTTAAGAATGTGTTGATTAACTGGCAGTTTTGGGGACAACAGTATAAATATTTCAACTTGCTAAAACCCCAAATGTACAATGGGAGAAGGTAAAAGGGCCAAATAGGAGAGACTCGGAGAAGAAGTATGCTGCAAATAGGAAGTATCATGGAAAGCTGAAGCTACATTTACAAAAGTGTTGCGGTTTCTCTGTGCACACATTAGAATAGATTAATAAATAAATAGCTTGGTTGAGCTCTGTTAAATATACATTACATATACCGGTATGCAGGAAGGCTAACATGTTAGTGTAAAACCAGGATTACTGTAAAGGGAGATATGAAAATTCCTTCTGACTCTGACTTGTAAACTGTGTGGCAAATGCTATGTAAAAGCCTTCAGTTGACGTTGGTGGGGTACAAAGTCTTTGAGGGATATTTCCTTTGTGTTTTTTTCCCTACACAATAAAGTTGTTGCTTACAATCTCCACCTCAACGTATTCAATGATCGCATGGGCCAGTGGTGGGTTGCAGGTGGTATGCCCCGGTACGGGCGTACCAGAGCACTGAATACCATTCCGGTGGTGCTCCAGAGGGCCCACCTGCCCATCCGAGCTCCTTACCTGTCTTTTAAGGCTTCCGTGCCCGTGCATGGAGCATACAGCGTCTGAGTGACACTCCGCGGAGCAGCTGAAGTGTCGCGGATATGCTAAGATGCCATGTAGATGCCACCGATCCGAAACCCACCAGTGGCATGGGCACATCTGGTAAGGCGGTTGGAGCAGGAAAGGTAAGGAAAACCAAAAGTGCCTTTTGAGTCCAGAAGGATCTCCTTCCTTCTTTCAACCAGATGGTAAGAGCAATTCTTGGGGAGGAAATGGGGAATACGCCAGGAACCTTCTCTCTGCAGACTTCAAGCATGCTCTGATAGGCAAGGAGCTGTATAACTAGGAGGCAAATATCTTCTCCAGGTAGTCCTCCACTTACAACCACAAGTGAGCCCCAAACGTTAAGTGAGATGTTTGAGAAAGTGAATTTTGCTCCATTTTTGACCTTTCTTGCTAAGTTGTTAATTGAATCACCACTGTTGTTAAATTAGCAACACGGTTGTTAAGTGAATCTGGTTTTCCCTATGGACTTTGCTCCTCAGAAGGTCACAAGAAGTGATTATGTGACTCCTGCCTATTTAACTTATATTCACATCATGAGAAAGGCTGGGCTAGATGAATCAAAAGTTGGAATTAATATTTCCGGTAGAAATATCAACAACCTTAGATATGCAGAGGATATCACTCCAACGGCAGAAAGTGAAGAGGAAAGAAAGAGCCTCTTGATAAGGGTGAAAAAGAAGAGTGCAAAAGTTGGCTTGAAACTCAACATTAAGAAAACTTAAGTTCATGGCACACGGTCTTCTCAATTCCTGGCAAATAGATGGGGAAGAAATGGAGGTAGTGACAGATTTTATTTTCCCGGGCTCCAAGATCACCGCAGATGGGGACTGCAGCCAAGAAATGAAAAGACGCTTGCTTCTGGGGAGGAAAGTTATGGAAATCTAGACAGCATATTCAAAAGCAGAGGCAACAAAAGTGCCTATTTTCCCAGTTGCAATGTATAGCTGTGAAAGTTGGACCATAAGGAAGGCTGAGCGCCAAAGAATTGAGGCCTTTGAACTATGGTGCTGGAGAAGACTCCTGCGAGTCCCTTGGACTGCCAGGCGATCAAACCGGTCAGTCCTAGAGGAGATCAACCCTGACTGCTCTTTAGAAGGCCAGATGAAACTTAAATACTTTGGCCACCAAATCGGAAGGAAGGACTCACTGGAGAAGAGCCTAGAATGCTGGGAAGGATTGAGGGCAAAAGAAGAAGGGGATGACAGAGAATGAGGTGGCTGGATGGAGTCACTGGAGCAGTAGGCGTTATCTTTAATGGACTCCAGAGGATGGTAGAGGACAGGAAGGCCTGGAGGAACGTTGTCCATGGGGTCGCGATGGGTCGGACATGACTTCATAACTAACAACAATTGGGGATAATATCAAAAAAAGCATCTTTATTCTCCTCTTTTGGGGGAAGACATTTTGGACTGAATGATGGCTGTCTAATACATCCCAAAGTCCTATTGCTCTCAGATACATCCCATCAAAAATTCAAATACAGGTTGTCCTCGATTTACACCCACCGTTCAACCCAAAATTTACATGGTGAAATGAGAAATATAAGTCAACGTCCCATTTTACAATATTTCTTGCCGTAGTTGTTACATGAATCACCCCAGTTGTTAACATTAGCAACATGGTTGTTAAAAGAAATCTGACTTTCCCATTGACTTTGCTTGTCCAAAGCTTCACCTGACCCCGAGACACGGCAACCGTCATAAATATGAGTCAGTGGTCAAGTGACTGAATTTGGATCGCATGACCATGGGGCTTCTGCAACGGTCTTTAGCTATTTATTTACATTGTCATTGTACGTATATACACAATATACCCATACAACGAAATTCACTTAACATCCAGAAACTACGCAACAATCACCAAACACCCCCACCCACCAAAATTTCCCCACCCCTTTAGTGTGAGCGATGGACATAAGTCACTTTTTCCAGGGCCAGGGCAGCTTTGAAGGGCCACTAAACGAATGGTCGTTCAGTCGAGGACTACTTGTAAGGCAGCCATTATTTGTTATTACGGCACAATCATGAACGTTTTGTCATTGTAGGAGATGCGTTGTCAGTTGAGGACTGCCCTGTTAGGATCAGTGAATAAGGCAGCCTCCGTTCCTGCCTACTCCAGTTTTCTTCCAAAAGGGCGATTCCCCCTAACTTCAATGCTCCCCATCCCCTTTCCTCCTCCCATCCCTGGTCTTCATCCCTTCCCTCTCTCCCCTGTTTCTCGCACTGCCTAGAGCAGTGTTTCTCAACCTTGACGACTTTAAGTCCTGTGGACTTCAACTCCCAGAATCCCCCAGCCAGCACAGCACAGCTGCGTGGGGATTCTGGGAGTTGAAGTCCACAGGACTCGCCAAGGTTGAGAAACACTGCTCTAGAGCGAAGCAGCCCAAAATTCATTGCCCAGCCCCAACGTCGACCGATTCTCCCCTGGCAGAAGGAAGGGGGAAGGCAGGGGACCCCCCGAGTGGGCGGCGTTCTCCGCCCTTTAGAATGGGAGGAGCTGGGTGGGAGAGGGGAGGAGCTATGAGCGTTTCCAGTTTAGGCTCTGCAAACTCTTTCCTGGCGTCGTTCCGGGCGTGGCCGTCGGCGATCGCGGATCTTTTCCTGCGAGCAAAGTTTGGGGGCGGGCGAGGAAGAGAGCCGCCTTTTTCCTATCGAGGTCCAGGTAAAAAAAACCCTCCTTTCTTTCTTCCATCCTTCCATCCTTCCTTCCATCCTTCCTTCCTTCCTGGGAAATGTTCGGACAGGAGACTCTCAATGCAGCTTCTTGGGGCGCTGCTAAACTCGCTCCCGCAGACACCAACTTTCTCCTTGGGGAGATTCTTATAATTTTTTTTTGCTGGCCCTCTTTGCTCTGCTCTGTTTCAGACCCGGTAAGCTTGGAGTTCAATGGCTGGGAAACCGGCGGGCAGAAAAAAGGGGCGATCCCTCCCAGGAGCTGCTGTTTCGGGGAGTTGCTCTGGACGAGCCTCCTCAGGAGAGAGCATCGGGTAAAAAGGCTCCTTCCGATGCCCTTGAATCTCTTTGCCCTCGTTTCTTTTCTCCCGGAGTTCGTTTCCATTGTTCAATTTAATTGCCTCCTTAGTCTTGTGTGTATTTAAAAAAGGTATCGCCTTTCCTTCGAGCCAAGTTATGATGTGTGGACTTCAATTCCCAGAGTTTCCCATGTGTGCTGAAGTCCACATATCTTACAGCTCCCAAGATTGGGAAACCTCGTTCTAGGCCAGCGGTGGGGAAGTGGAGCCCTTTTAGGACTGGTGGACCTCAACTCCCAGAATTCCTGAGCCAGGTGTTTCAGGTGTTCTGGGAATTGAAGTCCAACAGCCATATAGGGCTAAACTCTCGTTCACTTTTACAGTAGGCTATTCCAAAAGGCAAGTCTCAGCTGTGAAAAAGAGTTTCTATCGTCTTCCCTGATTATCTGATAAGGGAAGGTGAACATTATAGAAACATAGAATAACAGAGTTGGAAGGGACCTTGGAGGTCTTCTAGTCCAACCCCCTGCTTGAGGAGGAGTATTTTATTCCATTTGAGACAATTGGCTATCCAGTCACTTCTTAACAGCCTCCAGTGAAGGAGCATCTTAGTCAGGATTCTGATGATCAGGATTCTTACCTTGAAATGGCTGAAATAAAGACCCATGTCCCGTATCTGGGAAAGGTGATAGAGAATTTGAAAGAGAATTGGACACTGTCTCTTTGTTGGTGCCAGTCCAGACTTTTTATTCCTGATTAACAACTTAGCACAACTCCGTGGATATGGGAGGGGATCTGCTTGAGGCATCCAGAGTCCCCCTCTGTGGTTCTTTAATGGATAAATTCATGGCCCAGAAAGCTGCCTCTGAATCCAATCCCTGATCCTTCCACACCTTTCCCTTTTCCCCTCACCCAGGGTGAGCTCCTATGTATTGTTGCTGTGGCTGCAAAGGACTCACATAAAGGGGTTCCCTGGTTAGCCTAGAAATGGGCTAAAATCAGCCTTCTGCACTGTATGCTCAGGAATATCCTTAGGATGCTTGACACAAGATGCAAGAACATTCTCTTGCCTTTTTCCCCCCACTCTTAGACATTCCCATGGCCTTGTCTTCATCTCCCGGAACCTCAGTTCTTTGCAGCAGAGGATTAACAGCGGTTGAGCTTCCAATGCAGGTAGGATGATTCCCCCCTCCCCTCCCCTGATGTGCCAATCTCCCAATAACACAATTGGAAGGGATCTTGGAGATCCTCTAGTCCATCCCCTTGTTTCAAGCAGGAGACCCTGTGCCAGTGATGGCTAACCTTCTGTCCATCATGTGCTAAAAGTGGCAGGAGTGCAGGGGGGTCATGTGTGGGCATGCCCACACCCATAATTCTATGTGCACCATCTCCCCTGCTTTTGGTGCACAATGGACCCATTTTCTGCCCCTTCCTAGGCTCCAGACGCTCTTCCCCTCCCTCCCGAAAGGCCCCTCCGGTGACGAAGGGCCTTGGAGGCTTCCCTGAAGCCTCCGGAGGGCGAAAAATGGCCTAAAATGATGGCCAAAATGAGCTGCACACGGCCCTATACCATTTCAGACCTGTGGAGGTCCAGTCTCTCCTTAAAAACCTGGAATTAAGGAAAAACTTCCTGACAGTGAGAACAATTAACTAATGGAACACTTTGCCTTCAGAAGTTGTCTTCTGAAGGCAAACTGTTCCATTAGTTAATTGTTTTCACTGTCAGGAAGTTTTTCCTTAATTCCAGGTTGCTTTTCGCTATGATTAGTTTCCATCCATTGTTTTTTTGTCCTGCCTTCCGGTGCTTTGGAAAATAAGTTGAGCCTCTCTTCCTTGTGGCAGCCTCTCAAATATCGAAGCACTACCAATTATCTTGGTTGCTCTTCCTCACTTTTTCCAAAACCTTAACATATTTTTGTAATGTGGTGACCAAAACTGAATGCAGAATTCCTGGTGTGGGCTTACTAAGGTTTTATAAAACGATACTAATACTAAGCCCAAGGTGAAAAGCAAAGTCCAAGATTTACTTTTGCATAGAAATTAAATGTTGAATCCCACTTTCCTTCATTCGGCATGATTCATCCTCTCACCACTGTGGGTAAAATCAACCCAGTGTTGGATTTGGCCAACACATCCAAGCTCAAGAAAGGAATATGGGATTGCTGCTCCTGCAGAATTGGCCAAACCAATGAAACATTAACTAAATGAATCTCTAGCCAGAGACACTTTATTTTGAGAAAAGTTCTCCAGAGAAGATGTTCTGTCAAGAAATTGCACAGCAGCTGTCCAGATGAAGTTGAAGATACTGACACAGTTTTGTAGTATTTTATATAAATATAAATATATTTAACCTACAAATTTACACCAATCTTTGTAATAATCTGGAGAAGGAAGAACATAAGATAGTCAGGAACATCGTGAGGTAAATCTAAAACATCCTACAGAAAACACAGAAGGAAAAAAGGAGGGAAAAAAGGGAAACGCCCCCTTTACACTTACAGCAACCAATCATAGCTTAGATTGCATCATGCATGAATCAGCACTCTCTAACTAATCAATCGCAATTGTGTTGGGGCCTATTGTAGACTTTACTGTTCCAGCTACTAAATTCAATATCCTAACAGGCTCCTTTGCCCAACTTGGAAACTCTGCAGTTTGTTCATTAAGATGAAGATTCGCATGTAATTAATTCATGGAAGTGTTCATTGTTAGGAATGTTCATGGAATATGTTGTGTTTTTGTCCTCTCCCTGTGTCAGGATTTGGTATCCTTTGAGGATGTAGCTGTGTTTTTCTCCGTGGAGGAGTGGGCCCTGCTGGATTCTAAGCAAAAAGCCCTGTACCAAGAGGTCATGCTGGAAATCAAGAGGAACATGGCCTCCTTAGGTAAGGGATTCTCTTAAGATATCTACGTTTAGTAGCCAAAGGTCAAATCTTATATCAACTTAATAACAAGCATAGCGCAATGTTTTGGACAAATGGAAGTTTGGAAGAATATTGATAACTATTCAAATACAGCAATGGTGCTTGATCCCTTTTGCACCCAAGTTTGTGTCAACTTTTCTTTTTCTTTTGCAAGCACATGACAGATGGGAGATGGAGGATTCTGGCCAAGAGGAAGCCTCACCTTTGCCAAAAGAGAAAAGGGAAATTGCAGAAAAGATGGATGGAAAGCAAAGTTTTGAGGAAAACCTGTTAACGGTTGAGCTGGAGAATTGGTCTAGTTTTCCATGTGCAGATGCCAATGTCTTATTGGACGCAGATGATTGCCAAGAAAAAGAAGTGTGTTTAAGGTGTGGGAAAATATTCAGAGATGGATCTGGATTATGTGACTGTTGTGAAATCCCTGCTGGAGAGAAACAAGATGAAAGCAGGCAATACTCCAGAAGGACCCTTCCTCCTCTTTTAAATGAAATAATACAAGAAGGAGGGGAAATGTACAAATGTACGGAGTGTGCAGAAAGCTTCAGTACAAGCCGCTCTCTTGCATTGCATAAAAAGATTCACAAAGCAGAGGATCCACACAAATGTCTGGACTGTGGAAGGACCTTCAGGCAGAAAAGTCATCTGAGTTCACATAAGAGGGTCCACGAAGAGAGGAAGCAGCATCAATGCATGACCTGCGGAAAGACCTTCAGAAACAGCAACTCCCTTACTTCCCATCAAAGCATCCATAGAGAGGAGAAGTTGCATCAGCTCAAGGAGGGCAGAACAAGGTTTACTCAGAGCAATGAACTGAATTCCCGAAAAAAAAGTCCCACTGGGAATAATTCATGTAAATGCCTGGAATGTGGGAAGAGCTTCCTCTATGCAAGTGACCCCACTTACCACAATAGGATCCATACAGGGGAAATGCCGTATCACTGCACTGTGTGCAGAAAGAGCTTTGCAGAAAAAGGCAATTTTAATTTACATAACAGGATCCACAACAGAGAGAAGCCGTATAAATGTACAGAGTGTGGAAAATGCTTCAAAACCCCCAGTGCTCTTACTTGCCATACGAGGATTCACACAGGGGAGAAACCTTACAAATGCTTGGAGTGTGGAAAAAGCTTCAATAGACTTGATACGCTAACTAAACATAATAGGATGCATAAAGGGGAGAAACCTTACAAATGCCTGCACTGTGGAAAGAGCTTCAGTCAAAAAGTTCATCTTAAGTCGCACGAGATGATTCACACGGGGGAAAAACCATTTCAATGCATGGAATGTGGAAAGAGCTTCCATTGTTCTTCAAACCTTACTGCCCATCACAGACTCCATACAGGGGAGAAGCCCTTTCAATGCCTGCAGTGTGGAAAGTGCTTTGCAAATTCTAGGAACTTTTATGCCCACAAACGGACCCACACGGGGGAGAAGCCATACAAATGCCTGGAGTGTGGAAAGAGCTTTGGTGATTCCAGCCAGTTAACTTCCCATAGAAAAATCCACAGTGGAGAGAAACCGTATCAATGCACCGAGTGTGGGAAGTGCTTCAGTTATAAAAGTCACCTTAATAACCATAAAAGGACCCACACAGGTGAAAAGCCTTATAATTGCACCGAATGTGGCAAATGCTTCACTCGACTGGGGACTCTCTCTGTTCACAAAAGGCTCCACACTGGGGAGAAACCATATGAATGCCGCACATGTGGAAAGAGCTTCACTACAAAAAATGAGTATATCCTACATAGCAGGACCCACACTGGGGAGAAACCATATCAGTGCCAGGAGTGTGGAAAATGCTTCCGTGATTCTGGAGAACTGACGAGCCATAAAAGGATTCACACTGGGGAAAAGCCCTATAAGTGCACGGAGTGTGGGATGAGTTTTAGAAAAAGTGGTTGCCTTGGTATCCACAAGAGGATCCACACTGGGGAGAAACCATACACATGTCATGAGTGCGGAAAAAGCTTTAGTCGAAATCATTCACTCAGGATCCATAGAAGGCTTCACTCAGGGGAGAAACCCTATAAATGCTTGGAGTGTGGAAAATGTTATAGAGACAGTGGCAAGCTTACCTCCCACATCAGGATCCACACAGGAGAGAAGCCATTTAAATGCATCGACTGTGGGAAGAGTTTCAGAGATTGCTGGAATCTTACGGTCCATAAAAGAATCCACACAGGGGAGAAGCCGTATGAGTGTGTGGAGTGTGGAAAGAAATCCAGAACCTGGAATGACTTTAGTCACCATAAGAAAACGCACAACATGAAAAGTTAACACTAATTGATTCATATTGATTCTCAAAATTTGCTTCATGTCCACAGAATGATGCCAGTAGAATCTGTAGAAATGCATGGAGAAAGTGACGGAAGAGAATGAACTAATGAACCAAAACGAGACTCCGGAGTTTTGTCAAAATTAATAACTGGAGGGATGGTGCTGTGTTTGCCCCACTTAACATTGGTTGTGTTTAACTGATTTCTAGTCTGACATACGATATTGATTGTGCTTGATTTTTATTAATGGCGTAGCTTATACAGTAGTTAAAGGCTTAGCATACCCATCTCAGATATAGTCTCTTTTTGGTTGGTAAATTGGACAATTTAGGGAGCCCGCTTTAGGAAAAACAAATGGCATTTGAGTTATGATCACAATTAAGCCCAACATTGCCATGGCTAAGCAAGACAGTTGTTAAGTGAGTTATGTGCCATTTTACAACTTGTCTTGGCACATTAATAAAATGAGTAGCATGTTTGCTAAGTAAATGTGGTTTGCCCGTTGACTTTGCTTAAGGAAAAGTTTCAAATGGTGATCACAGGACTCGGGGACACTTCAACTATCAAAAATACAGGCCACTTGCAAAGTGCCTGAATTTTGATCACATGACACAGGGATGCTGCAACGGTTGTTTGAAAAAATTCATAAATCTTTTTTTTTCAGTGCTGTTGTAAGTTTGAACGCTCACTGAACAAATGATTGTAAGTTGACGACTAATTGTAAAGCAGCAATGGATTATTTTGTAAGGTCCCAAAATGTACTTGAGTTACCAAAATGCCAAAGAGTGAGACCCAAGAAGAAGCTTGGAAAAAATAACAGCTTTTATTTGCACAAAGGAGAGCTGGGTAGACCATTCCATTACATACAGACAAAGAGCATGCAGTGAAAGGCTGCACTTTGGAAAAAGTATGGCGTCCTTTTATACCTTCAGGGACATCAGCTTAGTACCCAATTCTGGTCTCCTGTCCCATGCCTTCCTTGTAGCCCTGCATTGGCTGTGCAGCAAGGAAGAGAGGGGCTTGGTATTATCCCAATGTAAACTTGCCAAGCCTTGACATATCCCGCTTCTTGAGATATCCACCAGGCACCAAGTTGTACAAAAAAACAAGATAACAGAAGTTAGATCACTGGTGAAAAGCAAATGGCAAAGGCAATTCCAGTCCTTAGCAAAGCAATTTTTACAGAAGCAAAACGGCAAGCTAAACGAATTCTACTGATTCTACTATTCTTATGTTCCACTAATTTTATCTATTCTATTATTTACGTCCCTTCAATTTATTATTAAGGCAGAATCATGCATGTTAAGAATGTGTTGATTAACTGGCAGTTTTGGGGAGAACAGCTTAAATGCTTCAACTTGCTAAACCAGAACCCCAAATGTATAATGGGAGAAGGCAAAAGGGCCAAATAGGAGAGACTTGGAGAAGAAGTATGCTGCAAATAGACAGTATCACGGAAAGCTGAAGCTACAATTACAAAAGTGTTGAGGTTTCTCTGTGCACACATTAGAATAGATCAATAAATAAATAGCTTGGCTGAGCTCTGTTATATATACCAGTATGTAGCAGTGTGCAGCAGCTGCCAAAAAAGCGAACACAATCCTAGGCTGCATCAACAGGGGGATAGAATCAAGATCACGTGAAGTGTTAATACCACTTTATAATGC
The DNA here is from genome assembly GCF_964273705.1 of Natrix helvetica. NCBI lineage: Eukaryota > Metazoa > Chordata > Lepidosauria > Squamata > Natricidae > Natrix > Natrix helvetica. Next base: position 372,601,755 of record NC_138548.1, read on the forward strand.
CTTGGTGAGGCCACACTTGGAATACTGCATTCAGTTCTGGTCGCCACAATGTAGAAAAGATGTAGAGACTCTAGAAAAAGTGCAGAGAAGAGCAACAAAGATGATTAGGGGACTGGAGACTAAAACATATGAAGAACGGTTGCAGGAACTGGGTATGTCTAGTTTAATAGAAAGAAGGACTAGGGGAGACATGATAGCAGTGTTCCAATATCTCAGGGGTTGCCACAAAGAAGAGGGAGTCAAACTATTCTCCAAGGCACCTGAGGACAGAACAAGAAGCAATGGGTGGAAACTAATCAAGGAGAGAAGCAACTTAGAACTGAGGAGAAATTTCCTGACAGTTAGAACAATTAATCAGTGGAACAGCTTGCCTCCAGAAGTTGTGAATGCCCCAACACAGGAAGTCTTTAAGAAGATGTTGGATAGCCATTTGTCTGAAATGGTATAGGGTTTCCTGCCTAGGCAGGGGGTTGGACTAGAAGACCTCCAAGGTCCCTTCCAACTCTACTATTGTATTGTATTGTATTGTATTGTAGGCAGGTTAAGATGTTAGTGTAAAAGAGGCAGGAATTACTGTAAAGGGAGATGGGAAAATTCCTCCTGAGTGACTCGTAAACTGTGGGGCAAATGCTGTATAAAGCCCTCCAGTGGACAAAGGCTTTGAGGGAGATTTCCCTGTGTTACTTTTTCTACACAATAAAGTTTTTCCTTACAATCTCCACCTCATTGTGTTCAATTGGAGGTGTGGGCACATCTGGTAAGGCAGCTGGACCAGGAAAGGTAAGGAAAACCAAAAGTGCCTTTTGAGTCCAGAAGGATCTCCTTCCTTCTTTCAACCAGATGTCAAGAGAAATTCTTTGGGTGGAAATGGGGAATACGCCAGGAACTTTCTCTCTGCAGACTTCAAGCATGCTCTGTTAGGCTTGGAGCTGCATAACTAGGAGGCAAATATCTTCTTCAGGTAGTCCTCCACTTACAACCACAAGTAAGCCCCCAACTTTTGTTGTTAAGTGAGATGTTTGATTAACTGAATTTTGCTACATTTTTTGACCTTTCTTACTAAGTTGTTAATGAATCATCGCTGTTGTTAAATTAGCAACACGGTTGTTAAGTGAATCTGGTTTTCCCATGGACATTGCTCCTCAGAAGGTCACGAAAGGTGATCACGTGACTTCTCGGGACTACAACGGTCATAAATGTAATTGTTACTAACTGTCCGAATTTTGATCACATGCTCAATGGTTGTAACTCTGAAAAAGTGTTGTTACTTTTTTTCAGTGCCGTTGAAACTTCAAGCGGTCACTATATGAACTGTTGTAAGACGAGGACTACCTGTAATGTGTACTATCAGTCTTCCTTGTGAACTTCATAGAGTCTTAAATGGAGGGATTACATCTTTCTGAGCTGAGGCTTTTTTAACAGTTAAATATTTCCTAGGTTAGAGATTTTCTTCTGCTTCAAAATGGAATAATTAATGAGACTGTCTTATATAGCATTAAGGGGATCTTTTCACTGTTTATTGACTTTATTCAAGAAGCAGCAGTGAGAATTGGACACAGAAACACTGATTGGTTCAAAATTGGGAAAGGAATACTGCAAGGCTGTATACTGTCACCCTGCCTATTTAACTTCTATGCAGAGCACATCATGAGAAAGTCTGGGCTAGATGAATCGCAAATTGGAATTAAGATTGCCGAGAGAAATATCAACAACCTTGGATAAGCAGAGGATACCACACCAATGGCCGAAAGTGAAGAGGAACGAAAGAGCCTCTTGATACGGGTGAAAAAGGAGAATGCAAAATTTGGCTTGAAACTCAACATTAAGAAAACTAAGTTCATTGGCACTCGGTCCTCTCAATTCCTGGCAAATAGATGGGGAAGAAATGGAGGTAGTGACAGATTTTATTTTCCTGGGCTCCAAGATCACCGCAGATGGGGACTGCAGGCAAGAAATTAAAAGACGCTTCTGGGGAGGAATGATATGGCAAATCTAGACAGAATACTAAAAAGCAGAGGCAACAAAAGTGCCTATAGTAAAGGCTATGTTTTTTCCAAAAGTTGGACCGTAAGAAAGTTTGAGTGCCAAAGAATGTAGGCCTTTGAACTCTGGTGCTGGAGAAGACTCCTAAGAGTCCCTTGGACTGCCAGGCGATCAAACCAGTCAGTCCTAGAGGAGATCAACCCTGACTGTTCTTTAGAAGGCCAGATGAAATTTAAATACTTTGGCCACCAAATGAGAAGGAAGGACTCACTGGGGAAGAGCCTAGAATGCTGGGAAGGATTGAGGGCAAAAGAAGAAGGGGACGACAGAGAAGGAGGTGGCTGGATGGAGTCACTGGAGCAGTCGGCGTGATCTTAAATGGACTCCAGAGGATGGTAGAGGACAGGAAGGCCTGGAGGAACGATGTCCATGGGTCGGACATGACATCATAACTAACAGCAATTGGGGATAATATCAAAAGAAAGCTGTTTTTGTTGTTTTCCCCCCTCTTGTATCTTTATTCTCCTCTTGGGGGAATGATGGCTGTCTACATCTCAAAGTCCTATTGCTCCCAGACACGCCCCATCAACACTTCAAACACAGGTTGTCCTCGATTTACAACCACCGTTCAACCCAAAATTTATGTGGTGAAATGAGAAATATAAGTCAATGTTGTCCCATTTTACAATATTTCTTGCTGTAGTTGTCACATGAATCACCCCAGTTGTTAACATTAGCAACATGTTAAAACAAATCTGCCTTTCCAATTGACTTTGCTTGTCCAAAGCTTCACCTGACCCCGAGACACGGCAACCGTCGTAAATATGAGTCAGTGATCAAGCGGTGGAATTTGGATCGCATGACCATGGGGATTCTGCAACGGTCTTTAGCTATTTATTGACCTTGTCATTGTACGTATATACACAATATACCCATACAACGAAATTCACATAACACCCAGAAACCACAGACAATCCCTAAACACCCCCACCCACCCAAAATTCCCCACCCCTTTAGTGTGAGCGATGGACATAAGTCACTTTTTCCAGCGCCACTGCAGCTTTGAATGGCCACTAAAGGAATGGTCGTTAAGTCGAGGACTACTTGTAAGGCAGCCATTGATGATTTGTTGTTATGGCACAATCATGAACGTTAGTCATTGTAGGAGATGTGTTGTCAGTTGAGGACTGTCCTGTTAGGATCAGTGGATAAGGCAGCCTCCGTTTCAGTGGTTTAAGAAAGATACACTCTATCTAATTATACATATACTAACTGCAGCGCGCATAACCTATGCACAGCATTGGAAAAAAGAAAATACACCATCAGAGCTAGCTATAATCAGAAAAGTGTTGGCCTGTGCAGAAGCAGATAGGCTCACTCTGGAACTTAAAAATAAAGGAGAATCAGAATATTTTGAAGCATGGAATAGATTTTATGATTGGTATAAGACAAGATGACAAGACTGGAACAAATGTATATATTGTGATTGGACAGAAGGATAGACAATGTATTAAGTAGTTTAATTGTTAATGGTTGAAACTAGCTGTATATAATGTGAATGTATGGTCACTCCGACTCTGCGGTATTGCATTGTTTTTAAATGTAAAAATAATAAATATATGCATATATATTTAGGCATTTAGGAAAAGGCAGCCTCCTTTTCCTGCCTACTCCAGTTTTCTTCCAAAAGGGCGATTCCCCCTAACTTCAATGCTCCCCATCCCCTTCCCTCCTCCATCCCCGGTCTTCGTTCCCTCCCTCTCTCCCCTGTTCCTCTGATGTCCTGGGGCGAAGCAGCCCTGGACTTGCTGCCCAGCTGCCCATCCCACGCGGGAACGATCCCCCCCCCCCCCCGGCAGAAGCAAGGGGGCAAGCAGAGGACTCCCGAGTGGGAGGCGTTCTCCGCGCTTTAGAGAGTGGGAGGAGCTGGACGGGAGAGGGGAAGAGCTATGAGTGTTTCCAGTTTGGGCTGTGCAAACTCCTTCCTGGGGTCGTTCCGGGGAGGGGGATCCACGTGCGTGGCCGGCGGCGATCGCGGATCTTTTCCTGCGAGCAAATTTTGGGGTCGGGCGAGGAAGAGAGGCGCCTTTTTCCTATCGAGCTCCAGGTAAAAAGCTCCCTCCCTCCTTCCTTCCATCCATCCTTCCTTCCTTCCTTCCTTCCTGGGAAATGCTTGGACGGGAGACCCTTCAATGCAGCTTCTTGGGGCGCTGCTAAACTCGCTCCCGCAGACACCAACTTTCTCCTTGGGGAGATTATTATAAAATTTTTCCTGGCCCTTCCTGATCGTTTCCCGTCACTTCCTTTTCAGATCCGGGAGGCTTGGAGTTCAATAGCTGGGAAACCGGCTGGGAGAAAAAGGGGCGACCCCTCCCAGGAGCTGCTGTTTCGGGGAGTTGCACTGGGCGAGCCTCCTCCGGAGGGAGCATCGGGTAAAAAGGCTCCTTCTGATGCCCTTTAATCTCTTTGCCCTCCTTTCTTTCCTCCCTGATTCGTTTCCATTGTTCAATTTCATTGCCTCCTTAGTCTTGTGTGTATTTAAAAAACGTATCGCCCCTTTCCCGTGGGACATTGTTTCTCAACGTTGGCAACTTTGTGATATGTGGATTTCAACTTCCAGAATTTCCCATGTGTTGAAGTCCACATATCTTACAGCTCCCACGATTGAGAAACCTGTTCTAGGCCAGGGGTGGGGAACTAGGGCCTTTTAGGACTGGTGGACTTCAACTCCCAGAATCCATCAGCCAGGTGTTTCAGGTGTTCTGGGAGTTGAAGTCCAACAGCCATTAAAGGGCTAAACTCTTTCACTTTTACAGTAGGCTATTCCAAAAGGCAAGTCCCAGCTGTGAAAAAGAGTTTCTATCGTCTTCCCTGATTATCTGATAAGGGAAGGTGAACATTATAGAAACATAGAATAACAGAGTTGGAAGGGACCTTGGAGGTCTTCTAGTCCAACCCCCTGCTTGAGGGGGAGTATTTTATACCATTTGAGACAATTGGCTATCCAATCTCTTCTTAACAGCCTCCAGTGAAGGAGCATCTTAGCCAGGATTCTGGTGATCAGGATTCTTACCTTGAAATGGCTGAAATAAAGACCCATGTTCCTTATCTGGGAAAGGTGATAGAGAATTTGAAAGAGAATTGGACTCTGTCTCTTTGTTGGTGCCAGGCCAGGCCTTTTATTCCTGATTAACAACTCAGCACAACTCCCTGGATATGGAAAGGGATCTGCTTGAGACATTCAGAGTCCCCCTCTGTGGTTCTTTAATGCATACATTCATGGCCCAGAGAGCTGCCTCTGAATCCAATCCCTGATCCTTCCACAACTTTCCCTTTTCCCCTCACCCAGGGTGAGCTTCTATGTATAGTTGCTGTGGCTGCAAAGGACTCACATAAAGGGGTTCCCTGGTTAGCCTAGACATGGGCTAAAATCAGCCTTCTGCACGGTATGCTCAAGAAGATCCTTAGGGTGTTTGATAGCAAATTATTCCCTTGCTGTTTTTCCCCCCACTCTTAGACATTCCCATGGCCTCGTCTTCCTCTCCAGGAACTTCAGTTCTTTGCAGCAGAGGATTAACAGCAGTTGAACTTCCAATGCAGGTACGAAGATTCTTCCCTCCTCAGATGTGCCAATATCCCAGTAACAGAATAACACAACTGGAGAGGATCTTGGAGATCTTCTAGTCCATTCCCCTGTTTCAGGTACGAGACCCTATCATTTCAGACACGTGGGGGTCCAGTCTCTCCTTAAAAACCTCCTGCCCACAACTTCTGAAGGCAAACTGTTCCGTTAGTTAATTGTTCTCACTTTTAGGAAGTTTCTCCTTAATTCTAGGTTGCTTTTCTCCATGATTAGTTTCCATCCATTGTTTCCTGTCCTGCCTTCTGGTGCTTTGTGGCTGCCCCTAAAATATTGAAACACAGCTGTCATGTCTCCCCTAGTCCTTATTTTCTCTAGATTAGCCATATCCCATTTGCAATCGTTTTTCATACGCTATAGTCCTCAAGGACTTGAATTATCTTAGTTGTTCTTGTCTGCACTTTTTCCAAAATCTTTTTTTATTGTGGTGACCAAAACTGAATGCAGAATTCCTGGTGTGCCCTTACTAAGGTTTTATAAAACGATACTAATACTAAGCCCAAGGTGAAAAGAAAAGTCCAAGATTTACTTTTCCAAAGAAATTAAATGTTGAACCCCACTTTCCTTGATTTGGCATGATTAATCTGCTCACCACTGTGGGTAAAATCAACCCAGTGTTCGATTTAGCCAACATATCCAAGCTCAAGCCCATCAATGGACAACAAAGGAATATGAGGTTGCTGCTCCTGCAGAATCGGCCAAACCAATAAAACATTAACTAGATGAATCTCTAGCCAGAGGCATTTTATTTTGAGAAAGGTTCTCCAGAGAAGATGTTCTGTCAAGAAACTGCACAGCAGCTGTCCAGATGAAATTGAAGATACTGACACAGTTTTGTAGTCTTTCATAAAAATATAAATATATTGGACCTTCAAATTTAGAGCAATCTTTGTCACCATCCAGAGAAGGAAGAACATAAGATAGTCAGGAACATCATGAGTTAAATCTAAAACATCCTACAGAACACACAGAAGGAAAAAAGGAGGGAAAAAGGGGAACACCTCCTTAATATTTATAGCAACCAATCATAGCTTAGGTTGCATCATGCATGAGTCAACACTCTCTAACTAAGTAATCACAATTGTGTTGGGGCCTATTGTAGACTTTACTGTTCCAGCTACAAAATTCAATATCCTAACAGGCTCCTTTGCCCAACTTGGAAACTCTGCAGTTTGTTCATTAAGATGAAGATCCGCATGTAATTAATTCATGGAAGTGTTCATTGTTAGGAATGTTCATGGAATATATTGTGTTTTTGTCCTCTCCCTGTGTCAGGATTTGGTATCATTTGAGGATGTAGCCGTGTTTTTCTCCGTGGAGGAGTGGGCCCTGCTGGATTCTAAGCAAAAAGCCCTGTACCAAGAGGTCATGCTGGAAATCAAGAGGAACATGGCCTCCTTAGGTAAGGGATTCGCTTAAGACATCTACATTAGGTAGCCAAAGGTCAAATCTTACATCAACTTAATGTGGGATTTGTTGTCTCGTTTGGAAATAAGCAATCAGCAGCCAAAACCTCCAAGAGAAAACACTGGTAATTGTATTCCTCACTTTGCAAAGAGGGTGGACCACACACCCACAGGTACAATGGACACATCGTAAATCATCAATACTTTTGCCTTATATTCTCTAGTACTATTACAAATTTACCACCCACCTCTTCTTCATTGGCTTTGTAATAATGGTGTCACAACCTATCCAAAGTGTCTAAAGTGAATACATTATCTCTATCCCTGATTACATCTCCCATGACTCTAATTCTATCTCCCCCTGCCCTTATTTACACATTTCCTTTTGTGGTCCTAGTTCCTGTGGGTTGTCTCTAGAGTAACTATCATATCGGTAAATTCTGGTTAAGGCTTTTTTCTAGCATAGCAGAGGCCTCTGATCCTAGCTCCTACATACAATTCTCAAGCTTCAGCCTAGTTCATGAGATTAGAAACATATGCAATGTATTTTGTTAATAGGCCAACATGTCTTCTTACAGTTCTGTAAAAACAATACAACTCTGTTTCCCACATTAATAACAAGCACGGCATCCTGTTTTGAACAAACGGGAGTTTGGAAAAATATTAATACTGTTCAAATACCACAGTCGTGCTTGATCCCTTTTGCCCCAAAGTTTGTATTAACTTTTATTTTTCTGTTGCAAGCAGGTTATGGATGGGAGATGGAGGATTCTGGCCAAGTGGCTGCAGCACATTTGCCAAAAGAGAAAAGGGAACTTGTAGAAAAGATGGATGGAAAGCAAAGTTCTGAGGAAAACTTGTTAACGGTTGAGCTGGAGAATTGGTCTGGTTTCCCATGTGCAGATACCAATGTCTTATTGGACACAGATGATTGCCAAGAAAAAGAAGTGTGTTTAAGGTGTGGCAAAACACTCCGAGATGAATCTGGATTATGTGACTGTTGTGAAAGCCCTTCTGGAGAGAAACAAGACGAAAGCAGGCAATACTCCAGAAGGACCCTTCCCCTTCCTTTAAATGAAATAATGCAAGAAGGAGGGGAAATGTACAAATGTACGGAGTGTGCAGAAAGCTTCAGTACAAGCCGCTCTCTTGCATTGCATAAAAAGATTCACAAAGCAGAGAATCCACACAAACGTCTGGATTGTGGAAGGACCTCCAGGCAGAAAAATCATTGCAATTCACATAAGGAACCTTATAAATGCCTGCACTGTGGAAAGAGCTTCAGTCAAAAAGGTCATCTTACGTCACACGAGAGGATCCACACGGGAGAAAAACCATTTCAATGCACGGAATGTGGAAAGAGCTTCCGTTTCTCAGCAAACCTCAAAGCTCATCACAGAATCCACACAGGGGAGAAGCCCTTTCAATGCCTGCAGTGTGGAATGTGTTTTGCCCGCTCTGATAGCTTGCATGCCCACGAACAGACCCACACAGTGGAGAAACCATACAAATGCCTAGAGTGTGGAAAGAGCTTCAGTCAAAAAGGTCATCTTACGTCACACGAGAGGATCCACACGGGAGAAAAACCATTTCAATGCACGGAGTGTGGAAAGAGCTTCCGTTTCTCAGCAAACCTTAATGCTCATCACACAATCCACACAGGGGAGAAGCCCTTTCAATGCCTGCAGTGTGGAATGTGTTTTGCCCGGTCTGATAGCTTGCATGCCCACGAAAGGACCCACACAATGGAGAAACCATACAAATGCCTGGAGTGTGGAAAGAGCTTCGGTGATTCCAGCCGCTTAAGTTTCCATAGCAGAATCCACAGTGGAGAGAAACCGTATCAATGCACCGAGTGTGGGAAGCACTTCACTAATGAACAGAATCTTACTGTCCACAAAAGGATCCACACAGGTGAAAAGCCTTATAAGTGCTCCGAGTGTGGCAAATGCTTCACTCGACTGGGGAATCTCTCTCGTCACAAAAGACTCCACACTGGGGAGAAATCATATGAATGCCACACTTGTGGAAAGATCTTCAGTGGAAAATATAGCTATATATCACATAGGAGGACACATACTGGGGGGAAACCCTTTCAATGCCTGCAGTGTGGGATGTGTTTTGCCCGTTCTGATAGCTTGCATGCCCACGAACGGACCCACACAGGGGAGAAACCGTACAAATGCCTGGAGTGTGGAAAGAACTTTGGTGATTCCAGCAACTTAAGTTCCCATAGGAGAACCCACAGTGGAGAGAAACCGTATCAATGCACCGAATGTGGGAAGCGCTTCAATAATCAACAGAATCTTACTGTCCACAAAAGGATCCACACAGGTGAAAAGCCTTATAAGTGCACCGAATGTGGCAAATGCTTCACTCGACTGGGGACTCTCTCTGTTCACAAAAGGCTCCACACTGGGGAGAAACCACATGAATGCCACACTTGTGGAGAGAGCTTCAATGGAAAATATAGCTATATGTTACATAGCAGAACCCACACTGTGGACAAACCAGTGACAGGAGAGTGGAAAACTCTTCTTTGATTCTGGAGAACTCACAAGTCATAAAAAGATTCACACTGGGGAAAAGCCCTATAAGTGCATGGAGTGTGGGATGAGTTTTAGAAAAAGTAGTTACCTTGGTATCCACAAGAGAATCCACACGGGGGAGAAACCGTATACATGTCATGAGTGCGGAAAAAGCTTTAGTGGAAAACATTCACTCAGCATCCATAGAAGACTTCACTCAGGGGAGAAACCCTATAAATGCCTGGAGTGTGGAAAATGTTACAGAGAGTGTGGCAGTCTTACCTCCCACATGAGGATCAACACAGGAGAGAAGCTGTTTAAATGCATCGACTGTGGAAAGAGTTTCAGAGATGGCAGGAACCTTACGGTTCATAAAAGAATTTACACGGGAGAAGCCCTATCAGTGTGTGGAGTGTAGAAAGAAACCGAGAACCGGGAATGACTTTAGTTGCCGTAAGACGCACAGCATGAAAAGACGATGCTACTTGGCTCATGTAGATTCTCAAAATTTGCTTCATGCCCACAGAAGTGTCCTAGGAGAATCTGTAGAAATGCATGGAGTACGGGAAGAGCTTCGAAAGCAGCAGAAAAGTCTTGTTCCATTAAAAAGAAGAGTTGCCTTGTATAACTAGGAATTAACTTTTGGATATTAGATCTTTGTGCTAGTCTAGAGTAAATAAGATTAGAAAGAATAAGAATAGAATAGAAATAGCATAGAATATAGAAATAGAAATAGGAATTCTCTCATTGGCCAAGTGTGACTCGGCATACAAAGCATGTGTCTCTGGTGGATACTCTCTCAGTGTACATAGCATAGAAGTGATCAACCTTTGTCAATGCGAATAGCAAAGGTAACATGTCAATGGAGATTGTCAGTCATCCAGGTTGAGGTTGTCCAAAGGCGTTCTTATCAAAAGGCAACTGGACTTATTTTCCTTGCAGAGGATTCCTTTCTTATCCAAGAAGTTTCTTTTGTACTGAACTGAAGAAGCTTCTTGAATATGAAGCGAAATGTCTTCAAGGAAAAACCAAGTAACAAAAACATGTTTCCCTCATTTATTTATTTATTTTATTTTATTTTATTTCTAGACCGCCCCCTCTCCCTGAAGGGACTCGGGGCGGTGTACAGGTACCGAATTAAAAAAACTTACAAATAATCATAAATATAGTTAAAAACGAATTAAACATTAAACTCCTGTACAAATTATAAAAATTAAAAACTAAGCCTAAGACCAAAATTTAAAAATACAGGCTGGGGTGGGAGAGCTGGAATTAGGCCAAGCCGGCTAGATTGAACAGGTGGGTTTTGAGCTTCTTACGGAAGGAGCGGAGGTCCGTGATTGTTCTAATATCAGGGGGAAGGTCATTCCAGAGGGTCGGGCCCATCACAGAGAAGGCCCTTCCCCTGGGCGTCGCCCGCTGGCACAGCCTAGTGGACGGCACCCGGAGGAGTCATGTTGGAAGGATCAACCAGCAATTCTACTGCACCCACGTGGAGAAAGTCACGCCAGAACAAAGAGAAATAGGATCCTCAGTGAGCACTTCACTGGGAGAAAGTGACGGAAGAGAATGAACTATTGGACCAATACGAGAATCCAGAGTTTTGTCAAAAGTAATAACTGGAGGGATTGCACTGTGTTTGCACCAGTGGTGGGATTCAATTTTTTTTACTACCAGTTCTGTGGGCGTGGCTTGGTGGGTGTGGCAGGGGAAGGATACTGTAAAATCCCCATTCCCTCCTCATTCCTGTTTAATTATATTAATTATATTTATTATCGATTGTATGGTTTTTAATTTTGTACCTGTACACCGCCCCGAGTCCCTTCGGGGAGAGGGGGCGGTCTAGAAGTCTAATAAACTAAACTAAACTAAACTATTCCAGGGGAAGGTTACTGCAAAATCCCCATCCCTCCCGATCAGCTGCGTCTCAGGAGGCAGAGAATAGATGGGGTGGGGCCAATCAGAGGTCATAATTACCCGTTCTCCAAACTACTGAAAATTTCCGCAAGTACCGTTTCTCCAGAACTGATCAGAACCTGCTGAATACCACCTCTGGTCTGCATCATCTAAATTTGGTTGTATTTAACTGATTTTTAGTCTGAGATACGATATTGTGTTTCTTTTCTTCCATTAATGCCCTAACTTATACAGTAGTTAAAGGCTTAGCTTATACATTTCGGATGTTTTTGGTCAATAAATAGGACATTTCAGGGAACCAGCTTTAGAAAATACAGGTTTGACTACAATTTTGATCATATGACATTGCAACAGTTGTGAGAAAAACGTCATAAATCATTTTTTTTAACCAAAGAAACGATTTTAAGTCGAGGATTAATTGTAAAGCAGCAATTGATTCTTTGTTATTAAGGCAGAATCATGGATGTTAAGAATTTAAGGAAATGTGTTGTTTCAGTCTATCTGACAATTGCCAATTTTTTGAAACCCATCTTGGAAAACAGGGAAGGAATTTCTTAACATCCACATCAGTCAGGACCTACACTAGGGTCTCCAAATATAGCTTAAGACTTGTGGACTTCAACTGCCAGCATTCCTCTGGCACAGATGTTACCATACTGACTGGGGAATTCTGGGAGTTGAAGTCCATAAGTTAAAATCTCAAAAGGGGAAAGATGGCGAAGAGGCCTGAGATTCCTTGGAGAAGGCTTGGGTTTCCCAGAGAACAAGGTCAGATGCACAGTTTGGCCTCCGACAATTGGAAGGCCACAGTCTCATCAGGGGTGGGGAACCTGGGTCCTTTTTTGACTTGTAGACTTCAACTCCCAAAATTCCGGTACAAAGGCTTTGGGAGAGATTTCCTTGTGTTACTTTTTCTACACAATAAAGTTGTTGCTTACAATCTCCCTACTCATTGTGTTCAATTGGAGGCGTGGGCACAGCTGGTAAAGCAGCTGGAGCAGGAAAGGTAAGAAAAAACCAAAAGTGCCTTTTGAGTCCAGAAGGATCTCCTTCCTTCTTTCAACCAGACGGCAAGAGCAATTCTTGGGGAGGAAATGGGGAATACGCCAGGAACCTTCTCTCTGCAGACTTCAAGCATGCTCTGTTAGGCTTGGAGCTGTTTTACTATAGGAGAAATAGTTTGTACAGGTAGTCCTTGACTTACAACAATTGAGCCGAACATTTTTGTTGTTAAGTGAGACATGTTAAGTGCCGTTTGCTCCATTTTGGGACCTTACCACAGTTGTTAAGTGAATCACGTTTTTCCCATTGACCGCTTGTCGGAAGGTCGCAAAAGGGGATCACATGACCCCAGGACACTGCAACGGTCATAAATGCGAGTCAGTTGCCAAGATTTTGATCACGTGCCCATGGGAATGCTTGAACGGTCGTAAGTGTGAAAAGGGGTCGTAACTCACTTTTTAAAAATGGCTGTTGTAACTTTAGATGGGCACTAAATGAAATGTTGTAAGTGAAGCACTATCTGTACTGCGTAGAAGTAGTTTTTCTTCTGAACTTTATATATGGATTCTTTTAAACGGAGGGATTAAAAATTTCGCCACTCAGACTTTTTAAATATTTTTTTAGCTCAGGCCTTTTAAATAGTTAAATATTAAATATTTCCTAGCTCAGAAGTTTTCTCCTGCTTCAAAATGGAATGATTAATTGGATGCTCTTATGGAGAAATAAATGGTTCTGCATTTATTGGGGATAATATTAGAATAGAATAAGAGTTGGAAAGGACCTTGGAGGTCTTCTAGTCCAACCCCCTGCTTAGGCAGGAAACACTGCACCACTTCAGACAAATGGTTATCCAACGTCTTAAAGACTTCCATTCTTGGAGAATTCACAGCTTCTGGAGGCAAAAGTCACTTTTGGTAAGTGACTTGTTCCATTTTAGCATAGTTCTTGCCGTGGTTGTTGCTTGAATCTCCACAGTTGTTAAGCTGGTAACACAATACAATACAATACAATACAATACAATACAATACAATAGTAGAGTTGGAAGGGACCTTGGAGGTCTTCTAGTCCAACCCCCTGCCTAGGCAGGAAACCCTATACCGTTTCACAGTTGCTAAGCAAATCTGTCTCCCCCATTTCTTGTTCGAAGGTCACAAAAGGTGACCACACGACCCGGGGACACTGCAACCGTCATAAATGTGAGTCAGTTGTCAAGGGGTTGTTAATTTTGAGCGCGTGGCCATGGGGATGCTGCAACTGTCCTTAAGTGCGAACAACAATTCTAAATCACTTTTTTTCACTGCCGTTTGTGACTTCGAACTAAACAGACGATTGGAAGTTGAGGACTGCTTCTGAAGCAGCAATGGATTATTGGTTATTAAGGGTCAATCACGATTGTTAATCATTTTATGGAAATACGTTGCAAGTTGAGGACTACCCTGTTAGAATAGGTAGACACGACAGGCTCCTTTTCCTTATGGAAACCTTACAGAGAAATTTCCTGACAGTTAGGACAATTAATCAGTGGAACAACTTGCCTCCAGAAGTTGTAAATGCTCCAACACTGGAAGTTTTGAAGAAGAGATTGGACAACCATTTGTCTGAAATGGTACAGGGTTTTCAACCTGAGCAGGGGGCTGGACTAGAAGACCCCCAAAGTCCCTCCCAGCTCTGTTATTCTGTAGTTCCCTTCTAACTGCTGTTCCGCATCCCCTTCCTTTCTCCTGTCCCTGGGCTTCATCCCCTCCTTCTGTCCCGTTTCTCTGACTGCCTCGGGAGAAGTAGCCCTGGACTCCCTGCCCAACAGACCATCCCACGCGGGACATCCCCCACCCGTGGCAGAAGGCATTGGACAGGCAGGGGAAGTCCCGAGTGGGCAGTGCCCTCGGCCTTTTGGAGAATGGGAGGAGCTGGACGGGGAGAGGAGGAACTGTAAGCGTTTCCTGCTTGGGCTCTGCAACGTCCTGGCTGGCTGGGGTCGTTCCGAGAAGGGGGAATCCACGTGCGTGGCCGGGAAGGAAGGCAGCGTGGCCGGCGGGGCTGCGAGGAAAGCAGATCGCGGATCTTTCCCTGCGCGCATCTCTTGGGAAGCGAAGTCCAAGCGAGGAACAGAGCCGCCTCTTTCCTTTTAAGCGCCAGGTAAGAATCTCCCTTCTTCCCACCTGGGGAAAGGCTTGGACAGGTGAGCCTTCAGTGCAGCTTCTTGGGGAGCTTTTAAGATCGCTCCTGCAGTCCCCACCTTCTCCTTGGGGGAGACTATTCTGCCGGCCCTTCCCGATCGTTTCCCGTGACTTCCTTTTTTCTCTCTGGTGCTGCTTCAGATCCAGAAGGCTTGGGGTTTAATGGATGCTAACCCGGCTGGAGGGAAAGGGGGCGATCCCTCCCAGGAGCTGCTGTTTCGGGGAGTTGCTCAGGACGAGCCACCTCCGGAGAGAGCACCAGGTAAAGGCTCCTTCTGATGCCCTTTAACCCTCGGGATTGACTTTGCCAGGAGTTCATTTCATTCCTGAATTCCTTTTCATTGTTTAATTTAACTTTTTAAAAAGGCTTGTGTCCATTTAAACAGGTGTCACCCTTTTTCTATAGGCCAGCATGTCTCAACTTTGATAACTTTTAAGCTATGTGGACTTCAACTCCCAGAATTCTCCAGCCAGCCTAAGATAGCTGGCTGGGGAATTCTGGGAGTTGAAGTCCACGTATTTTAAAGCTGCTTATGGTTGAGAAACATTGCTGTAGTAGGCTATTCCAACAGGCAAATCCCACCTGTAAAACTAGTTTTTGTTTCTCTTCTAAGTATCTGATGGGGGGGGGGGGTGGACATTATGTGGGTCAGGGTTCTGATGCTCAAGAGTGCAGAGAAGAGCAACAAAAGATGATTAAGGGAGTAGAGGCTAAAACATATAAAGAACGGTTGCAGGAACTGGGCATGGCTAGTGTCAGAAAACACCTGATAAGGAGCATAGCTGCACTAGTAAGAAATTGAACAGGCAACACACCATAAGCCTTATGGCATAAGGCATCTCACTTAGAGTCCTGTATTAAGGACAATAATTTATTAAGGATCCTACATGCTTTATTAAATTTCAAATTATATCAAACAGCAAGTATTTACAGAAAAATCACATTGTAATGAGGGTCAACCAGACAAGCAGTCAAAAGGGACAGTTTGAGGCTGGTTGGCCCTGACTCACTGTCCAACATGCCACTATATACAACGAAGCAAAAGACTCAAAATTCTGCCTTGTTTGTCACAGCAACTGTGGCAGTTTTCTCTTCCTTTAACCACAATGTCACAACATCGTTATTTTTGCATACATTACAACCTGACAGTTCCTCTTTTCCCTGGATCTCAGCTCGACTCACCCTGCAAACTCATCTACCAACAGTATTAAGACATAGTATTTCAACATACTTGCGGGTTGCAACTTTTTAATAGAGACAGTAGTATTGAATACCATGATTTTAAACGGATCATACAGATGAACATTGAATACAATAAACCTTGCCAAAGAAATATCAGGCCCATAGGCATCTATCAAGAAGCAAAGGCCTGCACTATGATTACTTTCCCCTCACACTAGTTGAATGAAAAGAAGGACACGGGGTGACAGGATAGCAATATTCCATTAGTTGAGTGGTTGCCACAAGGAAGAGAAAGTCAACCTATTTTCCAAAGCTCCTGAGGGCAATGGATATTCAGCAATACTCAGCACAACTCCCTGGGATGTAGGATGGGACTTGCTTGAGGCATCCAGAGTCAAGCTCTGTGGTGCTTCAATGCGTAAATTCATGGCTGAGATCATTTGCCTCTGAATCCAGCCCCTGGTCCTTCCACACCTTTCAGTTTTCCTCTCACCCAATGTTAGCAGCTTCTGTGTATTGTTGCTGTGGCTGCAAAGTCCTCAGATAAATTGATTCCCTAGTTAGCATAAAGATATGTAGAATTGCCCTTCTGCACTGTAGCTTCACTGATATCCTTAGGATGTTTGATAGTAAATTATTCCTTTGCTGTTTTCCCCCCTCCTCGTTCCTAGACACTTTGATGGCTTTGTCTTCATCTCCCCGAACCTCAGTTCTTTTTAATGGAGGATTAACAGCGGTTAAACTTCCAACTAAGGTAGGAAGATTCTCCCCTTCCTTAAAGTGTTCTGGACTTTCTTGAAAAAGCACCTTTGGGACAACCATGACCTGGATGACTGAGAATCTCTACAGACTCCCTAAAAGTGCCAGTCTGATCTATTGGAGAAGCTACCAATAACAGAGGGCAAGACAAGGAAGAATGGATCGAAACTAACCAAGGAGAGAAGCAACTTAAAGCTAAGGAAACTTTTTGTGAATTTGTAAATTGTGAGAACAATTAACCAGTAGAATGGCTTGCCTTCAGAAGTTTTAGCTGCTCCATCACTGGAGGCCTTTAAGAAGAGACTGGACAGACACTTGTCTGGAATGGTATATAAGGTCTCCTACTTGAACAGGGGGTTGGGCTAGAAGACCTCCAAGGTCCCTTCCAACTCTGTCATTCTGTTATATTCTGTTATTTTGTTACATGATCGGGTTAAAAAGCAGATCCAGAGAGCTCAGCTGATTCAGTGCACAGTTCCCCATGTGGATTATGGGACGTTAGTTCTTCAGTAAAATGGGAAAAAGTAACGAAAGATCAGCCAATTCTACCATGTACAGTTGTGTGCAAAAGCTTCAGGTCACCATTCCATGGTTGTTATGGAAAGAGGGTGATGACCGTGTGAGAAGAATATAATGGGGGGTCTGCAGTTCTTTGGTGTTGATCCGGGTTGGGTTGCTGCCGGTTTTACTACTAGTTTGCAACCCGTGCACGTCTGCGCTATTCAATGTAAATTGTTCTGCGCGCATTCGCAGAACAATTTACACTGAACTGCGCATGCGCACTCACTAAAATCCAACATGGTGGTGACATCAGCGGCGGTGAGGGAATCAGTTCAGGGGCATGTCAGGCATGGGTGTCACTCCCTGTTCGGCCGAACCAGCACAACCCACATCTGGTGTTGATGTTGTATACCCTTCGCACGTCCTTTAAGCACAGTACGATTGGGGAGGGGGCATTTTAGGGCCTTTCTTGCCACAGTTGCTAGTGGGTTGGACTAGATGACCTACAAGGTCCCTTCCAACTCTGTTAATCTGTTAAATCACCACAGTCTTTATGGAAAACTGGCTTCCCCGTTGACTTTGCTCGTCAAAAGATAGTAAAAGAGGATTCGGAGGGTCTCAGGACATTGCAACCGTCATAAGCAAGAGTCAATTGCCAAGCGTCCGAATTTTAATCTCATATCTGTGGGGACGCTGCAATGGTTGTAAGTGCGAACAATAGTCATAAGTCACTTTTTTCATGCTGTTGTAATTTCAAACGGGTCATTAAATGAACTGTTGGAAGTCAAGGACTACCTGTATGCTAAATCCTTAGGAGGACTGGGTGAGATCTAAGACTTTTGCACAGTACTGTGGCTTTCTGGGATAAAAGAGCTTGCTGAAGGTGTGCTCAATTTGGACTCTGAGCCAATTAATCAATCAATCAAATCAGAATAGAACTAGAAGGGACCTTGGAGGTCTTCTAGTCCAACCCCCTGTTCAAGAAAGGAGATCCTATACCATTTCAAACAATTGTATCAGTGGCACTCTCAAAGGGAAAGCAACAAGCAAACTGGATTTTCAAGACATGGTATTCAAGATTGAAAATTATGGAATGGTTATGAAAGCTTTGCTAAAACAAGAAGGGGGAGGTGACCTAAGACTTTTGCACCGGACTGTGGCTTTATGGGATAAAACAGCTTGCTGAAGGTGTGCTCAATTTGGATTTTGAGCCAATCAATCAATCAACTCAATCAGAATAGAACTAGAAGGGATCTTGGAGGTCTTCGACTACAACCCCCTGTTCAAGCAGGAGATCCTACACCATTTCAGACAATTGGCTATCCAGTCTTTTCTTAAAAACCTCCAGTGATGAAGCACCCACAACTTCTGAAGGCTACCCATTCCATTAGTTCAAGGGTGTCAAACTGGCGGCCTTCATGTGTCACATGCAGTCCACGCCCAACTCTTGCTCCATGAAGGGAAAAAGCATCATGAAACGTTACGTGTCAGCAACGGGACACCACGAGTTTGATACCCGTGCACTAGGTTAGTTATTCTCACTGTCAGGAAGTCTCTCCTTAATTCCAGGTTGCTTCTCTCCTTGATCAGCTTCTATTCATTGTTTCTTTTTCCTGCCTTCTGGTGCTTTGGAGAAAAGGTTTGACTCCCTCTATGGTTGCAACCTTCAAATACTGAAACACGGCTATCATGTCACCCCTAGTCCTTCTTTTCTCTAGACGGGCCATACCCAATTCCTGCAACCGTTCTTCATGTTTTCCTCTCCTTTAATTATCTTAGTTTCTCATCTCTGCCCTTTTTCCAAAATCTCCACATCTTTTTCTAACATGGGGACCAAAACTGCATGCAGTACTCCAGGTGTGGCCTTAATAAGGCTTTATAAAGCACTACTAATACTTCACATGAAACCCCAAAATCAAAAGTAAAACCCAAGGTTTACTTTTACCCAGAAATGAAATGTTGAACCCCACTTTCCTTGATTTGGCACGATTCATTGGCTCGTTGCATTGGGTAAAACTAACTCAAAGTTGGATTGGCCCAACACATCCAAGCTGTAGCTCATCAACAGAAAGCAAAGGAATATGGGGTCACG
Source organism: Natrix helvetica (assembly GCF_964273705.1). Taxonomy (NCBI): domain Eukaryota; kingdom Metazoa; phylum Chordata; class Lepidosauria; order Squamata; family Natricidae; genus Natrix; species Natrix helvetica. The sequence goes on from NC_138548.1 coordinate 372,620,943, forward strand.
GAATCGGCCAAACCAATAACGCATTACCTGGATGAATCTCTAGCCAGAGCAGTGGTGGGTTCTGGTGGTACGGCCCGGTATGACTATACTGATGTTAGCCGGGAGTAGCGGACACCGTACTGGCACAGTGACTCATTTGTCCCACCCGCTCGCCTTACCTGTTTTTGAAGCAACCGGGCATGCAGTGCCTGTGTGACCTCTGCCAAGCAGCTGAGCGTTGCAGGGTGATGGTGTGCATATGCGTGTGCAGCGCAGGTGCCCAATTAGGATGCCTGGCTGTGTGCACAGCATACTGGTTGCGACGGGAGCTGGAACCCACCACTGAGCCAGAGGCTCTTTGCACTTGATGTTTTTGGAAAAGTTCTCCAGAAAAGAAGCAAATTTTCTGCTTGGAAACTCTGCAGGTGGAATGTGGTCATCAAGAAGAGGACTTTCAAGTAATTTATTGAAGTGTTCATTGTTAGGAATATTGATGGAATATGTTGTGTTTTTCCCCTCTCCCTGTGTCAGGAATTGGTATCATTTGAGGATGTAGCCGTGTTTTTCTCCATGGAGGAGTGGGCCCTGCTGGATTCTGAGCAAAAAGCCCTGTACCAAGAGGTCATGCTGGAAAACAAGAGGAACATGGCCTCCTTAGGTAAGGGATTCTGTTAGGCTCTCCTGTTCGGGCACAGGGTTGGACTAGATGATCTACAAGGTCTCCTCCAACTTCAATAATCTGACATAATACGATTAACACACCACCATTGAAAATAGCAAAAGATATTGAAATTTAGTAGCTGGAACAGAGGAGTTTTACTATAGTTGATTGGTTGGAGAGAGCTGTCTGCTGCATGAGGCTATCTCTGCTGTGATTGGTTAATGTGAGTGTAAAGGGGGGGGAGTGTCCTGTTTCCCGCCTTTTTTCCTCTGTGTGTTCTAATTTTACCTCATGATGATCCTGTGGTGTTGGTTTACCTCATGATGCTCCTGTTAGCCTGACTTTCTTGTTTACAATAAATATTGATGTAAAATATATTAATTTACGTAAAACTGGAAGTTTGTGTCAGCATCTCTGATGTTTTTAGTCACCTGCTGCGCAATTTCCTGACAGATTCTCTTTTCTCTGGACTGAAATGGTGATGGTTGTGAGAAACCTGATCTGTTTCTCAGATAAAATGCTCATATATTCACTGTATGCAGTAGAAAAGTGTGTCCTTATCTAAGTTTCTACTCCTACTTAGTCTGATAAAATGTCTAAAACCTCCACACACTCTCCATGATGTTTCCCATCCTAGCCAGTTTCTGATCCTGTCTGTCCCACTTTGTACAGATCTTTTTAGAAGTTGCTTTCATCTTGCTGGGGGGAGGGGAGGGTTTTTTTGGTCTATAACAGTAATGGTGAACCTTTTTGTAAAGGCGTGCCAAAATTGTGAGTTTTTGCCCTCCCCAGGTTCCGGAGACTTTCCTGAAGCCTGGGGTGGGCAAAAACCACCTCAACCAGCCCCCCCAGAGACCCTCTGGAAGCTGGAAACGGATTGTTTCTGAACTTCCGGTTGGCCCATTGGGCCCATTTTTCACCTCCCCAGGCTCTGGAGGCTTTCCTGAAGCCTGGGGAAGGTGAACAACGGCCCCCCCTCCCCCCTCCCCCCTTGGGTAGGCTGAAAATCAGCTGGCCGGCATGCACATATGGCTGGAGCTGACAGCTTGCGTGCCAGCAAATATGTCTCTGCGTGCCACCTGTGGCACGCATGCCATAGGTTCATCATCACGGGTCTCTAATGATGGCGCTTATGAGCCCGATAAGAGTCCATGGGTTTATCACAAGGATGTAACTACTAGAGAAGTGGCAATCTTCCAGGTCCTCTGCAGATGGGATCTTCCAACTGTAACCCCTCCTATTTTCTCCAATGCTTCCCTTTTTGTGGTGCTACCTGCAAACATGAATGAATGTTTATAAAGATTCTCAGTCATCCAGGTCTTGGTGGCCCAGTGGAGCTTTTTCAAATGGCAACAGCACTTTCTTGGTTTTTGCTTGAAGACATTTCATTTATCATCCCAAAAGCTTCTTCAGTTCTGACTGAAAGGTGGAGAATGGAAGGATTTAGACAGAATAGAATAGAATTCTTTATTGGCCAAGTGTGATTGGACACACAAGGAATTCGTCTTTGGTGCAAAAGCATCTCAGTGTACATTAAAAGACAAGATACATTCGTCAAGAATCATAAGGTACAGCACTTAATGATAGTCACGGGATACAAATAAGCAATCAGGAAACAATCAATATCAATATAAATAATAAGGATACAAGCAACAAAGTTACGACTGCACACTTATGCAGTCATAAGTGTGAGGAGATGGATGATAGGAACAATTAGAAGACTTATAGTAGTAGTAATGCAGCCTTAGTGAATAGTTTGATAGTTTTGTCTTTCGCGAAAACCGGCCCATTTTTTGTTAAAAAAGGGCATCCATAGCCTTTAGGAGGCTTATAGAGTGCTCCTGTGGGCTGGGGAGGCAAAAATGTGCAAAAAACGGCCCATTTTCACTCAATTGTTTTCCTCCCCAGCCCCCAGGAGCACTCTGGAAGCTTTCTAAAGGCTATGCACGGCCATTTTTGCAAAGGGGGTGGGGTTTCAGGAGGCCAAAAATGCTGTATTCGGTGTATAAGACGCACCCAGATTTTTACCCTCTTTTTTGAGGGAAAAAGGTGCATCTTATACTTCAAAAAATACGGTAGTTCATCTGGTTGGTTCAAGCTCTGAGAAGTTTTGTTTGACTCTGTGCTACATTTGGCCTTGCAAAACTAATTGGCAATTAGGTCTCTGGCAGTGTTTAAAGGGAGATAAAGGTGGGCGCTTATCAACATTACCCTGAAAGACTATGGCAACTCGAGCAGACATCTGTTGGACTCTTCACAGGCTGTTTGTGAATCATTACGGGCTGTGAATGACCATAATTCACAGCTGTATAAATAAAAGAGGGTTTGGGGGATTAAGATTGTCATTTATGCTTTCTCAGGAAGCCTAGTTCAGAACACAGTGCTAATGGCCAGTTGACTGCAAGGAATATCAATCCTTCCATCCTCCACCATTCAGTCAGAACTGAAGAAGCTTCTTGGATGAGAGTCGAAATGTCTTCAAGGAAAAAAACACACCTGTGGGATACACACCAGAGTGACAAACCATTTTTTTCCCAAGGGAAAACCTCTTCATGGATATGAAGCTGAAACTCAGTTCCAGGTCCACGTCCCTCAAAATTTTCACCTTCTCAGATTAAAATTAAACCACTACGCTTTCCATCATAATCAAGTCTATTATCTTTTAGTTAGGATTGAGTATTTGTATTTTTACAATATTTTATTTTGTATAGGTTTCATATAGTTTTAACCCCTTTAATATCACAAGCCATCCAGGGTTTCCCTCTGGCAAGCTGAGAGGCCAATAAATCAATGAAGGAAGGAACAAATGAATGAATATAGGCCACTTTTAAGGGTCCCATCTGCTGCCATGAAACTAAATATGAAGCAATTGACTAGATGGTCCCCCCCAAAAAAACCCCAAAAGGTTCAATGATCTTATCCAAAATCTTCAGGTTTTTATTCTGTACCATTGAGAACAAGAGAGACCCAAGGACCAAATCTTTTATCTTTTAATATCAAGCCTACCACCATTTTTGGAACAAATGGGAGTTTGGAAGAATATTAATACTGTTCAAATACAGCAATGGGGCTTGATCCCTTTCGTGCCTAGGTTTTTCTTAACTTCTTCTTTTCTTTTTTTATTACAAGCACATGATGGATGGGAGATGGAGAATTGTGGCCAAGAGGCAGCAGCACCTTTGCCAAAAGAGAAAAAGGAAGTTGCAGAAAAGATGGATGGAAAGCAAAGTTCTGAGAAAAAACAGTTAATGGGGGAGCTGGAGAAATGCTCTGGTTTACCTTGGGCAGATACCAATGTCTTATTGGAAACAGATGATTGCCAAGAAAAAGAAGTGTGTTCAAGGTGTGGGAAAATATTCAGAGATGAATCTGGATTATGTGACTATTGTGAAATCCTTGCTGGAGAGAAACAAGACGAAAGCAGACAATACTCCAGAAGGAGCCTTCCTCCTCTTTTACATGAAAGAATACAAGAAGGAAGGGAAACGTATAAATGTACGGAGTGTGCAGAAAGCTTCGGTATGATCTGTTTTCTTGCATTGCATAAAAAGATTCACAAAGCAGAGGATCCACACAGATGTCTGGATTGTGGAAGGACCTTCAGGCAGAAAAATCATCTTAGTTCACATAAGAGGGTCCACGAAGAGAGGAAGCAGCATCAATGCATCACCTGCGGAAAGACCTTTGGAAACAGAACCTCCCTTACTTCCCATCAAAGCATCCACAGAGAGGAAAGATTGTATAAACGCAGGGAGGGTAGAAAGAGGTTTACTCGGAGCAAGGAACTGAATTCCCAGAAAAAGATCCCCACTGGGAATAAACCATGTAAATGCCTGGAATGTGGGAAGAGCTTCCACTCTGCAAGTGTCCTCACTTACCATAATAGGATCCATACAGGGGAAAAGCCGTATCATTGCACTGTGTGCGGAAAGAGCTTTGCACAAAAAGGCAATTTTAATTTACATAACAGGATCCACACTGGAGAGAAACCCTATGAATGCTTGGAGTGTGGAAAAAGCTTCAACAGACGTGATACTCTAAACTTACATAATAGGATGCATAAAGGGGAGAAACCTTATAAATGCCTGCACTGTGGAAAGAGCTTCTATCAAAAAGGTCATTTTAATTTACACGAGAGGATGCACACGGGAGAACAACCATTTCAATGCACAGAGTGCGGAAAGAGCTTCTATTGCTCTGCACGCCTTACTGCACATCACAGAATCCACACAGGGGAGAAGCCCTTTCAATGCTTGCAGTGTGGAATGTGCTTTGCCAATTCTGGTGGCTTTCGTGCCCACGAACGGACCCACACAGGGGAGAAACCATACAAATGCCTGGAGTGTGGAAAGAGCTTCAGTAATTCCTACCATTTAACGTTACATAGAAGAATCCACAGTGGAGAGAAACCCTATCAATGCTTTGAGTGTGGGAAGCACTTCAGTCAAACAAGTAACCTTAATATGCATAAAAGGATCCACACGGGGGAAAAGCCTTATAAATGCACCGAATGTGATAAATGTTTCACCCGTTCGTGGTCCCTCACTTCCCACAAAAGGCTCCACACCGGGGAGAAACCATATGAATGCCGCACGTGTGGAAAATGCTACAATACAAAAACTGACTGTATTGTACATAGTAGAACCCACACTGGGGAGAAGCCATATCAGTGCCACGAGTGTGGAAAATGCTTCAGTGATTCTCGAATACTGACGATCCATAAAAGGATTCACACAGGGGATAAACCCTTTAAGTGCATGGAGTGTGGAAAGAGTTTTAGAAAAAGTAGTTATCTTGATATCCACAAGAGAATCCACACTGGGGAGAAACCATACACATGTAATGAGTGCGGAAAAAGCTTTACAAGCGATAATTCACTCAGGAGCCATAAAAGGATTCACTCAGGGGAGAAACCCTATAAATGCCTGGAGTGTGGAAAATGTTTTAGTGTGAGTGGCCATCTTACTTACCACAATAGGCTCCACACGGGAGAGAAGCCGTTTAAATGCATTGAGTGTGGAAAGAGTTTCCGAGCTGGGAGCAGTTTTAGACTCCATAATAGAATCCACACAGGGGAGAAGCCGTATGAGTGTGTGGAGTGTGGAAAGAAATTCAGAACTGGGGGTGACTTTAATCGTCATAAGAAAACGCATTGCAGGAAAAGATGATACTAATTGGAAGACAACACTGGAAGTCTTTAAGAAGATGTTAGATAGCCATCTGTCTGAAACAGTATAGGGTTTCCTGCCTAGGCAGCGGGTTGGACTAGAAGGCCTCCAAGGTCCCTTCCAACTCTGCTATTGTATTGTATTGTATTGTATTGTATTGGTACGTGTTAATTCTCAAAATTTGCTTCGTGGCCACAGAGGTGTGCCAGGAGAATCTGTAGATAGACATATTTGGCAAATGGGAAGGGCTTCCAAAGCAGCAGAAGCTTTTCGACTCATTAAAATCAAGAGTTGCCTTGCATATTTAAGTCACACCAGAAGAGAGGTTGCTGCTGGTTTGGCCCGGTTCAGCCGAACAGGTAGTGGAATTCAGGCCTGGATCACAGAACCGGCAGCGACTCAGGCCTGCCACCCCCCTGAACCAGTTCCCTCGCTGCTGCTTGGCCTCCGCCATTTTGGATTTTAGTGACTGTGTGTGTGTAGTTCACTGTAAACTTTTCTGTGTATGCGCACAGAACAATTTACATTGAACATGGCGCGCAGGTTGCACGCAGGTTGCGAACCAGCAGTAATGCCGGCAGAAACCCACCCCTGCGCCAGAACAAAGAGAAAAAGGATCTTCGGTGAGCACTTCACTGGGAAAAAGAGACACAAAAGAATGAACCATTGAACCAATACAAGACTCAAGTTTTTTGTCAAAAATAAACACTGGATGGTTGTTGTTGTGTCTGCACCGTCTAAAATTGGTTGGGTTCAACTGATTTCTAGTCTGAGATCCAATATTGAGTGTGTTTGTTTTCTGTTAATGCCCTAACTTGTACAGTAGCTAAAGGCTTAGCTTACATATCTCAGATATGCTCAGGAATTCTGGAAGTTGTAGCCTACAAAATATAAAAGGTCCAAGGTTCACCATTCCTCGTCTAAATAGAAGGAGATTCAATTAACAGGTTAAACTTAGAATAAAGGCGTAAATGCTTCAGCTTGCTAATTCAGAGGCCCAAATATACTAAGGAACAAGAGAAAAGGCATAAACAGAAAAGATTTGCACCTGTACACCTCTAAAAAGAAGAAGTATGCTATTAGAAAAATAGGAAGTATCACCGAAAAGTACTGCTGAAGCAACATTTATGAAAGCGTTGCGGTTACTCTGTGTACATGTTAGGATAGCTTTAAATAACTTGGCTGGGCTTTGTATTATCTACTATAAATGTAAAGGTTCCCCTCGCACAGATGTATTAGTCGTTAACGACTCTAGATGGCGGTGTTCATCTCTGTTTCAAAGCGGAAGAACCAGCGCTGTCTGAAGACATCTCCGTGGTCATGTGGCCGACACGACTAAATGCCAAAGGCGCACGGAACATTGTTACCTTCCCACCAATGGTGGTTCCTATTTTTCTACTTGCATTGCAAGGGCAGATACGAAGACAGATTAAGATCTCGCAGTCGGTTGGGAGACCGTGGGTGCTGGTTACACCCGGTCGCTTGTACCAACCCCCGCGTTCTAGGTGGTCAGGAGCTGCAGACCCAGGGCCTGAGGCTGTTGCTATGCAATGCGAGGTCCGTTGTTAATAAGGCCCCCCTCATTTACGATCTAATCTTGGAGGGGGAGCCGGACCTCGCGGGAATTACGGAGACCTGGTTGGGCCACGAGGGAGGTTTCCCCCTCGTGGAAATGTGCCCACCAGGTTACCGAGCATTTCACCAGCCCCGGGCCCAGGGAAGGGGCGGTGGGGTAGCAGCGATTATTCGGGAGGATTTAGAGCCGAGGGAGTCCACTGTGCCACAGACGTCCGGGTGTGAATCCCTTGTCGTGAAATGGGGCCCTGGGAGACAGTTGGGCCTGCTGATAGTATACCTGGCTCCTCGCTATACATCAGCGGCCCTGCCTGAACTCCTCGAGCTGATCGCATCGGTGGCGGTTGAGACCCCCAAACTCTTAGTGATGGGGGATTTTAACCTGCCATCGGTGGGAGAAGCATCTGAGGGGGTTCGGGAGTTCATGGCTTCCATGACAGCCATGGACCTGACTCAATTGATTCAGGGCCCGACACACGAGGGAGGTCACACCTTGGACCTTGTTTTTGTCTCTGGCCAGTGGTTGAGTGATCTGGGAGGAGGGGACTTAACCATCACTCCCCTGTCATGGTCAGATCACTCACTCCTCCGACTTGACTTCCCTGGTGCTACCCCCCGCTGCGGGGAGGCGGAACTGGAAAACACTAGATGGTTCCGCCCCAGGTGCCTAATGGAACCAGGGAGGTTCCAGATGGAGCTTGGGCCACCTTCTGTAGCCCTGACCCGCCCTCGGGTAGAGGACCTGGTGGTCGCGTGGAACAATGCGACTACCGGGGCCTTGAACCGGGTGGCGCCTTTGCGGCCTCTCCGGCGGCAACGATCCACCCTGGCCCCTTGGTTTACCGAGGAGCTAAGGGTGATGAAGCGTCGCAAGAGATGCCTAGAGAGTCGTTGGAGATCCTCCCGTTCCGAATTTGACCGAACACAGGTACGAGCCCATTTAAGGACGTACCTTGTGGCATTGAGAGCGGCCGAACGTCAATATTGTGCCGCTCTCATTGCATCTGCAGAAAACTGCCCTGCCGCCCTGTTTCGGGTGTCCCGCTCCCTCCTGTTTCAGAGGCCGCGGGAGGCCCCTTTACAGGGTAGGGCAGAGGAATTTGGGAAATACCTGCAGGATAAAATCGCTCAAATCCGGAAGGATTGGGTCCCTTTCAGTGGCCCAGTGGAGATGTCTGTGGCGAGTCTTGAGAGATCAATCTGGGAGGAGTTTGACTTGGTTGCCATCGAGGATTTGGACAGAATGCGTGGACGACTGCGACCTACCACATGTTTACTGGACCCGTGCCCCTCCTGGCTTGTACTGGCATCCTGGGAGGTTACACGTGACTGGCTCCTGGGCCTAGTGAACGCTTCGTTGAGTGAGGGGTCTCTTCCGGCCGCCTTGAAAGAGGCGGTGGTGAGGCCCTTGCTCAAGAAGCCTTCCCTGGACTCTACGGAGCTGGCCAATTATCGTCCTGTCTCCAACCTTCCCTTTCTGGCGAAGGTTGTAGAGAGTGTGGTGGCTTATCAGTTTCCACGACATCTGGAGGAAAATGATTATCTAGACCCGCGCCAGTCCGGCTTTCGCCCCGGGCACAGCATGGAGACGGCCTTGGTCGCGTTGGTGGATGATCTCTGGAGGGCCAGAGATAGGGGTTGTTCCTCTATCGTGGTCCTATTAGACCTCTCGGCGGCTTTTGATACCATCGACCATGGTATCCTGTTGCACCGGCTGGAGGGGTTGGGGGTTTGGGGCACCGTTTTGCGGTGGTTCGGCTCCTACCTTTCCGGCCGGATGCAACGTGTGTTGGCAGGGGAGCAGAGGTCGACCCTAACCCCCCTTACTTGTGGGGTGCCACAGGGGTTGGTCCTCTCGCCACTCCTGTTCAACACATACATGAAGCCGCTGGGTGAGATCATCCGTGGGTTCGGGGTGGGATACCATCTGTACGCTGATGATACTCAGCTGTACATTTCCACCCCGAACCACCCCAACGAGGCCGTCGAAGTGATGTCCTGGTGTGTGGAAGCCATACAGGCCTGGATGGATGACAACCGACTCAAGCTCAACCCCTCCAAGAAGGAGTGGCTGTGGGTTCCGGCCCCCCGGTTCAACCAGCTAATCCCATCCCTGCCCCCGTGGAGCGGGCGCGCAATTTGGGCGTCCTCCTGGATGCCCGGTTGTCCATGGATGACCATGTGACAGCCGTGGCTAGGGGGGCGTTCCACCAGGTTCGCCTGGTGCGCCAATTGCGCCCCCTACTGGACCGGGACGCCTTGCACACAGTCACTCATGCACTGGTGACGTCTCGCCTGGACTACTGTAATGCTCTCTACATGGGGCTTCCCTTGAAATGCACTCGGAGACTGCAGTTGGTCCAGAATGCGGCCGCGCGGGTAATTATGGGGAGTACAAGGTACTCCCATGTGACACCTCTCCTGCGTGAGCTGCACTGGCTTCCTGTGGTCTATCGGGTGCGTTTCAAGGTCTTGATAACGATCTTTAAAGCGCTCCATGGCTCAGGACCTAGATACCTGCGGGATCGTATTCTGCCCCATACATCCCTGCGACCAATTCGCTCACACAGAGAGGGACTTCTCCAGGTGCCGTCCACCAGATAGTGCCGGGGGGTGGCGCCTAGGAGCAGAGCCTTCTCTGTGGCGGGCACAGCCCTGTGGAATGACCTCCCCCCGGATATTAGGATTACCTCTGACCTCCGCGCCTTCCGTGTAAAGCTCAAGACCCACCTATTCCAAGTAGCTGGCCTGGCTCAACCATAGTTTGATGATATCGCTCCTGACGGGTTTTTTAATTTTGTGATTTTATTTAGGGGATTTTAAACTGTGATTTTAATTGTTTCCATCCATCTGTCTACCTCCTCCATGTATATGTCTATTTTGTGTATGTATTGTCCATATTTGTATTTTATATGTTTTTTATTGTACGCTGCCCAAAGTCCTTCGGGAGAGGGTGCGGCTAACAAATAAATTTTATTATTTATTTATTATTATTATTATTTTTACATGCTTTAGAACTGCTAGGTTGGCAGAAGCTGAGACAAGTAACGGGAGCTCACTCCATTACGCTGCGCTAGGGATTCGAACTGGCGACCTTTCTGATTGACAAGCTCAGCGTCTTAGCCACTGAGCCTCCGTGTCACGTTTGTATTATGTATACTATGGCTAAAATGTTAGTGTAAAACAGGCAGGAATTACTGTAAAGGGTGTTGAGGAAATACCTTCTGACTCTGACTTGCAAATTGTGGGAAATGCTCTGTAAAACCCACTGGTAGGTATTGGTGGGATAAAAAGGCTTTAAGAGAGATCTTTGTGCGTCACCTTTTCTGCAGAATAAAGCTTTTGCTTACAATCTCCACCTCAATGTGTTCAGTTTGAGGTGCGAGCACATCTGGCAACACGGCTGGAGCAGGAAAGGTAAGGAAAACCAAAAGTCTCTTTTGAGTCCAGAAGGATCTCCTTCCTTCTTTCAACCAGATGGCAAGAGCAATTTTTGGGGAGGAAATGGAGAATACGCCAGGAACCCTCTCTCTGCAAACTTCAAGCATGTTCCGCTAGGCTTGGAGCTGTTTTACTATAGGAGAAATTCTTTTGTACTGTGTAGTGTAGTTTTTCTTCTGAATGTCAACACACTGGTAAATGTATTAAATATTTCTCAACTCAGACCTTTTAAATATTGAAATATTAAACATTTCCTAGCTTCAGCTTCAGAATGGAATGGCTAGTGGGATGCTCTTATGGAGCATTCAGAGGGTCTTTTGATTTTGCATTTATTGGGAATAATATTAGAAAAAAGCTGTTTCTGTGGTCCCCCCCCCCTTTTTTATTTAAAGCTTTATTCTCCTCTTTAGGAGCACGGGAGCAATCTCTAAGTTGTATTGCTCTCAGACATGCCCTGCCAACACTTCAAATATTATTTTGCTGCATTTGAAACATAGACACATGGAATAACAGAGTTGAAAGGGACCTTGGAGGTCTTCTAGTCCAAACCCCTGCTTATACCATTTCAGACAGATGGCTGTTCAGTCTCTTGAATTTTAAAAGCTCCAGGGATGGAGCACTTACAGCTTCTGGAGGCAAGTCGTTCCACTGTCAGGAAATGGTGGAGGAGAATCAGATTTGCACGTCTCTTAATAAAAGTAGTTTTAGCTTTCCTACAGAATTGATTTCCTGGTCTGGTCTACTGGTGACAGGCATCTTGGACACTTGAGTTACAAGTGCTACAGTGGTGGGTTTCTGCCAGTTCTAACCTCTTCTATAGAAGAGGTTCCACAAATCTACCGTGCCATTTAGAACTGATTCCATCCCCCTCCCCCCACCCGTCTGCAACATGCTTACCCCGCCCGCGGCTCACTGATTGGCTGGCTCACCAATCACCCCGCACACCTCTAAGAGTCCTATCTAAACCTTAAAGACTTAAAGCTGCCAAGTTTGAACACCCCTAGTTTTTTTTTCTAAAGGGTTAGGGGTGCAAGGGTCTTGTAACTTGACAGCTTTAAGACTTGCAAACTTCAATGCCAGAGTTCCTGAGCCAACATGACTGGAGGAGGAATTCTGGGAGTTGAAGTCCACAAGTCTTAAAGCTGTCAAGTTTGAACACCCCTGGGTTTTTTTTCTAAAGGGTTGGGGGTGCAAGGGTCTTGTAACTTGACAGCTTTAAGACTTGCGTGCTTTAAACGCCAGAGTTTCTGAGCTAACATTTTGGTTGCTAAGCAAGAGCGTTCTTAAGTGAGTTTCACCACATTTTACAAGTTGCCCACGCCCACCCAGTCACATGGCTGGTAAGCCACTCCCACTTGGTCACATGGCTGGCAAGCCACTCCCACAAAGCAGGCCACACCTACAGAAAAGGTTCTAAAAAAATGTGAAGCCCACCACTGAAATGTTGGCACGCAATTTGGAACTGGTCGGGATTTAGAACTGAGCTAGCAATCCAGTGTTTCTCTACCTTGCCAACTTGAAGATGGGTGGATTTCAACTCCCAGATTTCCCCTCCAGCCATGCTTCATGTTGCCAAAGTGTGGAAATACTGCTTCAGTCAGTTCCTGCGCTATCAAACACACATTGAGACAACAGCTGCACAACAGCTTCCTGATTTTCATACTCTTTTCTTCCTTTCTTCCTTCTGAGTCAAAAGTCCCTATTTTTTTTTCTTGGTCACTTAATAATAATAATAATAATAATAATAATAAATTTGAATTTATTAGCTGCTCCCTTTCCAGGCAGGACTCGGGGCGGCGTACACTAGGACATATAAAACATAACACGTGTGTACAAACACATAAACATACATATATACAAAGACATACATGCACGGAGGAGGTAATAGATTACAACATTTAGACAATTAAAACCATTAACATACCCCAATAATAAAAAACCCAATATACAATAAAAATTTAAAATTTAAAAAAGACAGTCAGGAGGAATATGAAAAATTACGGTTGAGCCAGGCCAGATAATTGGAAGAGGTGGGTCTTTAACTGTACACGGAAGGAGCGGAGATCGGAAATAATCCTGATGTCACGGGGGAGGTCATTCCACAGGGCTGGGCCCATCACAGAGAAGGCTCTGCTCCTGGGTGTCGCCCCCCGACACTGTTTGGTGGACGGCACCCGGAGAAGTCCCTCTCTGTGTGAGCGAATTGGTCGTAGGGATGTGTGGGGCAGGATGCGATCCTGCATGTAACTAGGTCCTGTGCCATGAAGCGCTTTAAAGATCATAATCAAAACCTTGAAACGCACTCGGTAGACCACAGGAAGCCAGTGCAGCTCGCGCAGGAGAGGTGTTACAGGGGAGTATCTAGTCCTCCCCATAATCACCCGCGCGGCCGCGTTCTGGACCAACTGTAGTCTCCGAGTGCATCTCAAGGGAAGCCCCATGTAGAGAGCATTGCAGTAGTCCAGGCGAGACGTCACTAGCGCATGGGTGACTGTGCGTAGGGCATCCCGGTCCAATAAGGGGCGCAATTGGTGCATCAGGCGGACCTGATGGAACGCCCCCCTTGCCACGGCTGTTACATGGTCATCCATGGACAGCCGGGCATCTAGGAGGATGCCCAAATTGCGCACCTGTTCCATGGGGGCTAGTTGCACGCCCCCAATGGCCAGAGATGGAAGCACCTGGTTGAACCGGGGGGCCGGAAGCCACAGCCACTCCGTCTTGGAAGGGTTGAGTTTTAGTCGGTTGCCATCCATCCAGACCCGTACGGCCTCCAAACACCGGGACATCATTTCGACGGCCTCATTGGGGTGGTTCGGGGTGGAAATGTATAGCTGAGTATCATCAGCATACAGATGATATCCCACCCCAAAACCACGGATGATCTCGCCCAGCGGTTTCATTTATGTGTTGAACAGGAGAGGCGAGAGCACCGATCCCTGTGGCACTCCACATGTGAGTGACCTCCGGGTCGAACTCTGCTCCCCTGCCAACACACGTTGCGTCCGGTCAGAGAGGTAGGAGCCAAACCACCGTAAGACGGTGCCCCTGACTCCCAGCCCCTCTAGCCGGTGCAACAAGATACCATGGTCGATGGTATTGAACGCCGCCGAGAGATCTAATAGGACCAGGATAGAGGAACAACCCCTATCTCTGGCCCTCCAGAGATCATCAACCAATGCGACCAAGGCCGTCTCCGTGCTGTGCCCGGGTCGGAAGCCGGACTGGCGCGGGTCTAGATAATCATTTTCCTCCAGGTGACGTGGGAACTGCTGTACCACCACACTCTCTACAACCTTCGCTAAAAAAGGAAGGTTGGAGACAGGACGATAATTGACTAGGTCCGTTGGGTCCAGGGAAGGCTTCTTGAGCAGGGGCCTCACCACCACCTCTTTCAAGGCGGCCGGTAGAGACCCCTCACCCAATGAGACCCCTCACCCAAGTTGTTGCTCACGTTGGAAGAATAACGTGAGGTTCATCTCGTAACCAGCTCTCCTTTCTTTTGAGATTCTCCCGTGGGTGGACTCTGATTTCCAGGACCCAAAACTGAAGCTGAATGAGATAGGCCAAACTCTGAATGCGGACTCACATTTCCTGCTCCTGGCTCCCTCTCCAGTCATGGATTCAAAAATTTTAGCAACCGATTCTCTGCCCGGTTGCTAGGTGGGTGTGGCCTACTCAATCTCCTGCACCACAGTGTGTGTGTGTGTGTGTGGTGTTTTCACCCTTCTCAGGCTCCAGAGGCTTTCGTTGAGCCTCTGGTAGGGCGAAAATGGCCTCCCTGGGCTCCGGAGGCCCTTTCCAGACTTCTGGAACTTCCAGGAAGCCAGTTTTATGCCCTCCCAGAGCCTCTGCATGGGCCATGCATCCAAAACGAGCACCTGTGGAAACTCCTGGCAGGGGCGGGGTGGGCATGGCCAGCCAGTCCTTGCAACTACCAGTTCGGCGATCCATATGTAAAATAAGTATCCAGTTCACCCAAACCAGTCCGAACCGGCTGAATCCCATCCCTGTCCCTCTCCAAGGGGCCAACCCACAATATTCCCTCCTTGCAACAAGCTCTGGGAAAATTTCAAGGGTCTGAAGCTACCAGGCTGCCAGGACTTCTGATGTTGGAAGAGGGAGCACCCTAGTGGCTCTTGCTAACAAATGCCCAAAAAATTGTGCTGGAGTATTGCATGTGTGTGTGAAGTGCAATAAGGAGGAACAACCCTTTTATTTCTCAAGTGTTTCTCACAATCAAAATTGGCAACTAAGGAAATGCCAGGTGTCTCATTATGATTAGAAAAATTGTTAATGCTTGGCAAGATGAATAGAGATGAATGATTTTGCAATGCCAGCTAATCAAGTTTGCATGTTTATTCACTTATTTATACCCCACCTTTGTTATTTTTACAAATAACTCAATGTGGCACACCTATCCAACACACTTTCCTCCTGTTTTCTTCTCAACAACCATCCAGTGAGGTGAGGTGGGCTGAGAGGTTGTGATTGGCCCAAGGTCATGCAGCTGGCTTTCATGGCTAATGTGGGACTTGAATTCACAGGTTTTTTGCTGAAAACTTCTGGAGGCAAGCTGTTCCACTGATTAATTGTTCTCGCAACCAGGACATTTCTTCTTAGTTCTAAGTTGCTTCTCTCTTTGATTAGTTTCCATTCATTATTTCTTGTCCTGCCATCAGATGCTTTGGAGAATAGCTTGAGTCCCTCTTCTTTGTGGTAACCCCATAAATATTGGAATGCTGCTATCTTGTCATTCCCTAGTTCTTCTTTTCATTTAACTAAACATACCCAATCCTTGAAACAGTTCTTTGTACGTTTTAGCCTCCAGTCCCCTAATCATATTTGTTGCTCTTCTCTGCATTCTTTCTAGAGTCTCAACATCTTATTTATATCATGGCAACTGAAACTGGATGCATTATTCCAAGTGTGATCTTACCAAGACATTATAAAGTTGTACTATAGTAATTGTTCTGCTTTTCAGTAAAGGATTCCTTTATATATAATCACCTAGAAAAGCAGCCAGAGAAACAGACTGAAAAATAATTAATGAACTAAAACTCTCATGGGAATTATACTGTTAAGAAAATCAGTTTCCCATTTCATTTTTCGATATTAGCTTCTCTTTTGTATTTAGATCTGGTCTTAGTAAAATAATGTAGCACTTGGGGAGGAAGATACATCCCAGCAGACCAGCACTGGAAGCCAAGATGGAGAAGACCTGCACGGCCACCATATACTTTCCCTTGGTGCTCAAGTAGGTGGGTACAAAGGATATCCAGACACTGCAAAAGACCAGCATGCTGAAAGTGATCAACTTGGCTTCGTTGAAGGTCCCTGGGAGGTTCCTAGCTAGGAAAGCCACCATGAAACAGATGATGGCCAGGAAGCCCATGTAGCTGAGAGCAATGTAAAACATAACAGTGGAGCCTTCATTGCACTGCAGAATGATCTCCCCAGACTGTGAATGCATGTCGGAACCAGGGAATGGGGGAAAGACTCCTAACCAGATGGAAGAAAGGATGACCTGGATGCTAGAACAGGAAAGGAGGATGGAATTGGCCAAACTTTTCCCTAACCATCTCCTCACTCTGTTCCCTGGCTTTGTGGCTAGGAAGGCCAGCACCACCATGATTGTTTTGGCCAAGACAGAAGAGACAGCAACTGAGAAAATGATGCTGAAGACTGTTTGTCGAAGAAGGCAAGTGGCTCTCCTTGGCCGACCAATGAAAAGGAAGGAAGTGCAGAAAGAAAGCAGTAGGGAGACCAGGAGAACATAGGAGAGATCCTGGTTGTTGGCCTTGATAATGGGAGTTTCTCGGTATTTACTGAAGATTCCCAAAACAAAACTTGAGGTCAAGATTAGGAAGAGGGCAAAGGAGGTAAGGATGGCCCCCAAATTCTCCTGATATGACAAGAAGGTGATGATTTTGGGGATACATTGATCTCGGTTCTTGTTCTGATGTTGATCTTCTGGACATCTGGTGCAGTGGTCTGCATCTGCAAAGGACAAATGTAACATCTTCCATAAATGTGTATAGTGGGAATTATAATTTATAGTACAGGAGTCATATTTTGAACACATGAAACTCAAACCTAACTTTGTGTGTCGGTTTGTATGGGAGAGGAGGAGAGGAGGAGTTATGAGTGCATGTTGGTGTATGTGCTTGCCTGCGCAAGTAAGTTGCCAAAGCTGATAAAAAGAAAAAGGGCAGCTGGGTGAAGAAGGGGCAGAGTTTGAAGCAAGGCATGCTTTGTTTCCAAGAAGTCTTTGTTCCTTCTCTGAAGGAATGTTGGGAACACAAGGTGAGAATTAGATGAACACAGGCTTGGCTGTTTGCCACTGTTTATTATTTATTTATTTATTTATTATTCATGCTTCTAGACCGCCCCCTCTCCCAAAAAGGGACTCGGGGCGGTGTACAGTCCATGCAAAATATATCAAAATACAATAAAAATTGAATATGTACAGTTGGAATGGAGGAGGTTAAAAATGGAATTAAAAGAACTGTACAAAGCAATATATATAAATATAGGATTTTGAACCCCTAAAACACACACAATAAGTTAAAAACAATACCCCTAAAATAACCAGTTAATACATTTGCCAGGAGGGACAGTTGTAATTATGCCAGGCCTGCTAATCGGAACAGGTGAGTCTTCAATTTTTGCCGGAAGGAGCGGAGGTCAGTAGTGATTCTAATGTCGGGGGGGAGGTCATTCCAGAGGGTTGGGCCCATCACAGAGAAGGCCCTACTCCTTGGTGTCGCCCGTTGGCATTGCCTAGTGGACGGCACCAGGAGAAGTCCCTCTCTGTGTGAGGGTGAGGGTGTGAGAATTACTGAGATAACGAATCCTTTGGCTGAGGGCCCGGACAACTCACGTTCAATAGAGTAGTTCTGCAGCAACCCAGATAAGTCAAATGAAGCAACGCAGATAGTCCAAACGAACAGACACGGCTAGAATACACAGATAGATTTTCTTAACTACTAATTCGAATGGTTGTTTCCTGCAAATGTCCCCTCCTAATGCCTCACCTATAATCTCTCTTGGGAGGGCCCAATCCACAACCACCTGTGCTTAATCATCTTCTGTGAGTCTGCCTACGGATTTGCTGCTTCCGTTTCTCAGCCCTTCTCAATCTAGCATCAGAGACAAACTGCCTTTGATCCTCCCCACTGCTTCATGCCTCAGGCACCTCCTGGTGGCCAACCAGCCTCTCTGGTCTCTCCTCTGAGTCTGAACCCTGCACAGGGTCCTCCACATCATACAGGGCAGACTCATATGGTTCCTCGCTATCCGAGTCCATCAGCAGCTCAACCGGATCCTGCTGGGCCACAACACTATCCATATGGTGTTCAAAAAACAACCTACATTTAAACACTAGCAAGACAAAGGAGATGCTGCTGGATTTCCAGAAGCACAGAAAGGAGCCTTCCCCACTGTATATCAAATGGGGCTATATGGAGAGGTTTTCCTCTTTTAAATTCTTGGGAGTGCTCATTAGACAAGACCTCACCTGGAAAAACAACATGTCCCTGGTGGTTACAGAGAGTTCATTTTCTGTGGAAAAAATCAGGTGGAACAACGGCCGATGACCTCATTCTATCAGTTTATGATAGAAAGTATCCTTACATACTGTGTAACAGGGATGTGCGGTCAGGGGAGGCAGGGGAGGCAGAGCCGCACCGCTCTCATCATGAAAATTAAAAAAAAAGGGAAAAGGGAAAAGGACCTGAGGAGCCTTCTGCACACGTGGTCAGGAATGGGAGCGCTCCGTGGTCCCCTTCATGTTGACTCAGGAGTCAGGAAGGAGGGGAATGGGACCACGTGTGCAGGAGGCTCCTCTAGCCTTAGCCTCCCTCCTGTGCACGTCCCATTCCCCGCCTTCCTAAGTCAACATGAAGGGGACTGCGGAGCGTGAGCCGCGGTCCCGTGGAGCACACTCCGTGGTCCCCTTCATGTTGACTTAGGAAGGTGGGGAATGGGACGTGCGCAGGAGGGAGGCTGGAGGTATCACAGAGGAGGGATCGTGCAGCGTGAGCCGCTGTCCCGCGGAGCCACTGTCCCACGGAGCGTGCAGGAGGAAGGCTGGAGGGATCGCAGAGGAGGGATCGCGCAGCGTGAGCCGCTGTCCCGCGGAGCCGCTGTCCCACGGAGTGCGCAGGAGGGAGGCTGGAGGGATCGCAGAGGAGGGATCGCGCAGCGTGAGCCGCTGTCCCGCGGAGCCGCTGTCCCGCAGAGCGCGCTGACGTGGTCCCTTCCCCTCCTTCCTGAGTCAACATGAAGGGGACCGCGGCTCACGCTGATGACGTCACCAGCCTCACCAGCCGTAAAGCTCACTGCACGTCACTGCTATGTAACAGTATGGTACTGTTCTGACCGAGGCTTCCCAAGAGCATGAAACAAACTTCTTATCCTGGCAAAAAACACTTTTATTCATTTACAGTGAATTCTGCTCATTTCCAGCAGCGAAGTCTTTCAAAGGAAGATTTACAGTCACACACCTTATCTGGCTTGGAGAGCTGACAGGCCGATATTTGCAGAACTTGGCAAGGGGTCTTGGAGAGTCACTAACAAATTAGCGAACTAATTGTCTCCTGCTAATTTCACTCCCCTTTCGATCCTCTTTTATTTCCTCTGGGAGTAGCCATTCATCGTCTGGTCTTACTCTCAAGTTGACCCCTGCTCTTTAGTTGTTCCCTTCATCCGGCAACTCTGTGCATGCGCACCCTGGGAACAGGATCCAGCTGTTCGTCTGCCTCACTGATTTCTGACTCTGAAGGCAGCTGATAACTGGCATATGGCTCTGGCCCTTTCTCTGCCTCTGACACAGAGCCCTCATCAGAGCTTTCCCCAGACTCCAGGACTGACCCATGTTCCTCCCCAACCTCCTCACTGTCTGAATCTGCTGCCAGCTCTGCTGCCCTGGCAGACCACAACAGGTACGTTGGTTCAACAGCTGTGGACAGGAAGGTACTACAGAGAGTGATTAATTCGGTACAAGAAACCATTGGTTTCCCCCTAACACCACTGGATGACATTGCCATGTCTTATTGTTTCAGCAGAGTAAGGAAGATACTTAGGGATGGTTCACATCCTGGTCAGTGTCTTTTCTCACTCAGGCAGAAGATACAGAAGTATAGCTAGCCGGACAAACAGGTGTAAAAACAGCTTTTATCCATGGGCTGTCAGACTCCTAAATACAACTACAATCACTCCATGCATACATGGAAACATATGACTGGTTTCCCCCTAATTACCATATTTTTCAGACTATAAGATGCACTGCTGTGTACGATGCACCAAGATTTCAAAGAGGTAAGTAACAAAAAGAGTGTTTGCCTTCCCTTAGCCCCCAGCAGCGCTCTGCAGGCTTCAGCAGGGCTGGCGCAAGGCAAAAAAGCTTCATTTTTCATAAAAATGGGATGTGGGGCGGGGCTTCAGAAGGCCAAAAATGGCTGTATTCGGTGCATACAGTAAGACACACCAACATTTCCATGCTCTTCTAGGGGGAAAAAAGGTGCATCTTATACTCAGAAAAATACAGCACTAATTTAAGGACCATTTTCTATATTATTCCTGTTCTCTTGTATTTTTGTTATGGATTGCACCAGTAGAGGCTAAATCAATTTCGTTGTATATATGTACAATGATAATAAAGGTTATTATTAAGTTAAATATAGGAGGAGGGAGAAAAGAGAGGAAAAAATATCTCAATGAAAAAAAAGCTTCATAGAAAAGATCTCTAGGAACTTTTGCTCCTTTCCCAAAGTCTACCTTGACTCTTAAGTCACCCACCTTCTTGAGTGGAGATGCTCCCTTCTGCACAGGGGATGCAGTCATAACAGCAACTTGGTTTTCCCTCCTGGACCACCTTGAAGTATCCGGGTTGACAAGCCTCCACACACCGAGAATATGGCCAGGGCTGAAAATGAAGAAAAATGTCATTTAGAACCACCTGCACAACTGATCACTTATGAAGTGAGACATAGAGTTGGAAGGGGATTGACAAAATAGGCAGGGGTGGGCTTCAAAAACATTAGCAAGGGTTCTCTGCCCAGTTGCTGGGTGGACGTGGCCATGGTGGGCATGGCTTAGTCAGCCTCCTGCACCGTGTGTGTGTGTGTGTGTGTGTGTGTGTGTGTGTGGTGTTTTTGCCCTCCCTGGGCTTCAGAGGCTTACCTCAAGCCTCCAGGAGGGTGAAAACAGCCTCCCCAGGCTCTGGAGGCCCTCTGGAGTCTGGAAATGAGCCTGTTTCCAGTCTTCCTGAACTTCTAGTAGGCCCATTTTTCAACCTCCCTGAACCTCTGCGTGCGCCTGGCATTTACCTGCACCCAAAACGGGCCTCATGAGGACTCCTTGGAGGGGAGGGGAGGGGTGGGCAGGGCCAGCCAGAAGTGGGATTTGGGAGTTCTCTGAACTGCACATAATCTTAGCTAGAAGTTCTCCCAAACCTCTGTGAACCCTCAGCTGCCCACCCCTGAAAATACAAACGAGCCATGGTGGAGCAGTGGTTAGAATGCAGTATTATAGACTAACTCTGCCATACAGTCAGGAGTTCGATCCTGGGGGGCTTGAGGTTGACTCAGACATCCATCCTTTCAAGATTGATAAAACGAGGACCTAGATTTTGGGGAGCAATATGCTGATATTGTAAATTGCCCAGAGAGTGCTGTAAAGGACTACGGGGTGGTATATAAATCTGAGTGCTGTTGCTAGGTTGAACAAAATCAACCATTCCAGAAATAGAATATTCTAGAAAAAACTCTGGAAGATCTTAGGACCATATTATGCTGAGCATTCCAGGGTTGGTCCGATAATTTTCTTGAAAGTAATTCCTGAACTTGGAAAGCATTTGTGATACTGAAGTCGTGGTATTCTGGACAAAGTAGACCTACTTTGGGGGTGACCTATACAATACAATACAATACAATACAATACAATACAATACAATAGTAGAGTTGGAAGGGACCTTGGAGGTCTTCTAGTCCAACCCCCTCCCTAGGCAGGAAACCCTATATCGTTTCAGACAAATGGCTATCCAACATCTTCTTAAAGACTTCCAGTGTTGGGGCATTCACAACTTCTGGAGGCAACTTCTGTTCCACTGATTAATTGTTCTAACTGTCAGGAAGTTTCTCCTCAGTTCTAAGTTGCTTCTCTCCTTGATTAGTTTCCACCCATTGCTTCTTGTTCTACCCTCAGGTGCCTTGGAGAATAGTTTGACTCTCTCTTCTTTGTGGCAACCCCTGAGATATTGAGGGGTTGCCAACTGCTTCCCATTTGGAGGACTGTGTTTGCCAACTGCTTCCCATTCGGAGGACTGGCTTCTGGAATATTGCCAGAGCTACTCTGGAACAACTATATCATTACTATTCTGAAAAGGAATGGAAATAGTGGAATTCTCCAGCATCTGTTCTATCAAATCTCTGACCACAGCTTCAACTTATTGTCATTTGTCTGAAATGGTGTAGGATTTCCTGCTTAGGCAGGGGGTTGGATTGGAAGACCTCCAAGGTCCCTTCCAACTCTGCTATTGTATTATTGAATCTATATGCATCCAAATGAACAAATGCAGTTTTACTTCTCTTCTCTTAAATCTTCCCTCCATTTCCCTTTATTCTTATGTCATTTCTCCCTGTGTCTTTGGGACGGAAAACTTTCTCCTTAGGGTCTAGAAAACACCTTGCCCATTGTTGATGCTGAATGAAAGGAATATTAATGTACTTCAATTATTGCTGATGCATGCTACATAATTGAGGAAGCCAAAGACTAGTAAGAAGAAGAGCATATGTGCTTCAACAATTATAAAAAGGCCTTTCGATTGTGTCAACCAAAACAAGCTGTGGAATCTGTTTTTAAAAATGGAATCCCAGAATATCTCATTGTCTTCAGGAGAAGCGTATACACAGATCAAAAAGAGTAGGGGTGATATGATAGCAGTCTTCCAATATTATATTTTTAAAAAAGATGTTAAGACTCTGTAAAGAATGCAGAGAAGAATATCAAAGATGATCAGGGGGCTGAAGACTAAAACATATGAAGAACAGTTTCAGGAATTCTGTTTGCCTCGTCTAGTGAAAAGAAGCATAAAGGGTGACATTGTATTATTGTATTATTATTGTACATGATAGCAGTGTTCTAATCTTTGAGGGGCTGCCACAAAGAAGAAGGGTGGGAGAGGTCAACCTGTTCTCCAAAGCACCTGAGGGCAGGACATGAAGCAATGGGTGGAAAGTAACTAAGGAAGCAACCTAGAACTAAGGAGAAATTTCTGACAGAACAATTAATCAGTGGAAGAGCGTTCCCCCAGAAATGGGGGTTGCTGCATCACTGGAGGCTTTCAAAAAGAGATTGGATAGCCACTTGTCTGGAATGGTGTAGGTCAGTGGTGGTGAACCTTTTTGGCACCAAGTGCCGAAAAGGGAGTGTGTGGGTAGGTGTGTGGCACCGAGTGCCGAAAAGGGAGCACTTTGTGCTCACCTGGGGCATGACCAGAAATAGGAGTTGCTTGGTGTATGCATGTGCCGAAAAGTTTACTTCTGGTTTCCAGCAGGCACATGTGCGCCGGCCAGCAACTCTTCCAGTTACTGCTGCGCATGTGCATATGTCGATCAGCTGGTGAGCACGTATGCTCACAGACCAGCTCTTCTGGTTTCCAGCACTGCTGCATGTACAAAGGCCAGCTGATTGTTGCATGCGCGTGCACGCCAGAAACCTAGAAGAGCAATGGCTGATGCCACGCATGCCAGGTGACATGGCTCCGCCTGCCACTTTGGGCACACAGGCCATAGTTTTGCCATAATGGGTATAACCCAAGGGTGGGTTCCTGCCAATTCTAACCTCTTCTATAGAAGAGGTTCCACAAATCTACAGCACCGTTTACAACCGGTTCCAGCTCCCTCCCTCCCCCTGCCCGTCCGCACGTCATCAAGATAAAGAGTGAGAGGAGGAATTCTGGGAGTTGAAGTCCACAAGTCTTAAAGCTGTCAAGTTTGAACACCCTTGGTTTTTTTTTCTAAAGTGTTAGGGGTGCAAGGGTCTTGTAACTTGACAGCTTTAAGATTGCATGCTTCAATGCCAGAGTTCCTGAGCCAACATGACTGGAGGAGGAATTCTGGGAGTTGACGTCCACAAGTCTTAAAGCTGCCAAGTTTGAACACCCCTGAGTTTTTTCTAAAGGGTTAGGGGTGCAAGGGTCTTGTAACTTGACAGCTTTAAGACTTGTACACTTCAATGCCAGAGTTTCTGAGCCAACATTTTGGTTGCTAAGCAAGAGCGTTGTTAAGTGAGTTTCACCACATTTTACAAGTTGGCCATGCCCACCCAGTCACATGGCCGGCAAGCCACTCCCACAAAGCCACACCTACAGTAGAGGTTCTAAAAAAATTTGAAACCCACCACTGGTATAGCCTATGCTCTCCTGCTTGACCAAGCTGTTATACTAAAGACCACCGAGGTCTCTTCCAACTCTGTTATTCTGTTATTTTTCACCTGGTTGTTCCATTTGGACCACATAATGGCTTCCTTGTTAATGCTGAATTTGACGCTTGCAGATTTCTCCCTTGCTAGGCTTCCAAATTTCACTCTGGTGGCTGACCTATTAGGCAACCACAACCAGCTCAGGATGTCAAAGTCAGCCATCAAATTTCCATTTCCATCTGCATACATTCCGTCCATGGTGTTATTGTAGATCTGGGGGTCCTTCAGGAAAGGGTGGAGCTACAGAGAGGAGATGGAACAATGTAGAAGATACATTATCAGTTTGTTATCTCAGTTACCTGCATCTATAGTGGTGTATATAAATCACTTTATGTTACAAAGGGAATGGTTTCATTCTGAATGTGTTTGCTTTCAGAATTTGGGGTAGATATAATCAATCTATAGGGCAGTGCATTGGT
The DNA here is from genome assembly GCF_964273705.1 of Natrix helvetica. Classification (NCBI taxonomy): domain Eukaryota; kingdom Metazoa; phylum Chordata; class Lepidosauria; order Squamata; family Natricidae; genus Natrix; species Natrix helvetica. The sequence continues at coordinate 372,645,671 of NC_138548.1, forward strand.
TAAGAGGCAGGGCTTAGTGACTGGAAATTCACAGTTCAGGTTCAAAACCTGGTCACAGGTGACAGGATGAGCTGCCGTCCTCGCCCCAGCTCCTGCCAACCTACCAATTCGAAAGCATTCAAATATGAATAGCTAAATAGGTGCCACTTCAGTGGGAAGGTAACAGTGCTCCATGATGTCATGCCAGCCACATGACTGCAGAACTGCTCCCTTCTGCACTGTGGCACAGTGGTTAGAATGCAGTACTGCAGGCTACTTCTGCTGCCTGCTGGCTGCCTGCAATTTGGTAGTTTGAATCTCACCAGGTTCAAGGTTGACTCAGCCTTCCATCCTTCCAAGATGGGTAAAATGAGGACCCAGATTATTGGGGGCAAGATGCTGACTTTGTAAACCACTTAGAGAGGGCTGTAAAAGCATTGTGAAGTGCTATATAAGTCTACATGCTATTGCTATTGCTATAGTTGGCAACGACTAGCAGAGTAAAATTTCATGGCTAGCTTATTGATTCTGGCAGATTTTGGGCCCCATTCAAATGATGCAATGAAAGATAATGGTAATGTAGGAAATACAACGAGAATTCCCTTCCTCAGATATCTTGAAACTGAGTAAAGAAAATCTCCATGCACAGAAAAAGAAGATGTCAGCGTTCCAAATATCATGCAGAAATAAATCAGAGTCCAAGGCAGGGTTATCTTTAAAGCTCCAATTTAATAAAACAGACATGTTGGCACATCTGTGGAATTCCAACTCTGATTTACTTCCTGGAATTCCACCCAGTTGAAAGTTCATAATCTTATGCCCACTCCCATAAATCCATCACATGGTCCAATCTTCTTCTTCGACCCCGACAACTCCACCCAGCTGGTTCCGGTCAGGTGCAGAGGTGTGGAGACAAAAGATGACCTTGGGCTTCTATAAAGGAACGACAACAACACATTCCACAATTCTACTCCTTTCTATTCTCCCCCTCCCAATTACTACAATATTGAAACAGTATAGTGAAATGAAAGAAAGTGTGGCAGGCCAAAGATTCCTAAAGGGACCGCTGCAGGCCTGACAGAAGAGCGGTAATGGTATGTGACCCCAATTACATTCATGGAATGTAAATGTAGCAATGCATGCACTGTTTGGAGAGAAATATAAAGAATGGATTTTGGAATTGCTAAACCTGTCTATGGAGAATTCTCAGTCCTCCAGGTCACGGTTGTCCCAAAGGTGGGTTGAGAAATCGGACTTTCTCAATTCTTTTCCTTGGAAAATGTTTAGCTTCTCATCCAAAAAACTCCTTCAGAAACTTCTTGGATGAGAAGCAAAATATTTCCCAAGGAAACCGCCTCTCCATGAAAGTCCAATTGCCTTTTGGAAAAACTATCTTTATATATACATATATACAATAGTAGAGTTGGAAGGGACCTTGGAGGTCTTCTAGTCCAACCCCCTGCCTTGGCAGGAAACCCTATACCATTTCAGACAAATGGCTATCCAACATCTTCTTAAAGACTTCCAGTGTTGGGGCATTCACAACTTCTGGAGGCAAGCTGTTCCACTGATTAATTGTTCTAACTGTCAGGAAGTTTCTCCTCAGTTCTAAGTTGCTTCTCTCCTTGATTAGTTTCCACCCATTGCTTCTTGTCCTACCCTCAGGTGCCTTGGAGAATAGTTTGACTCCCTCTTCTTTGTGGCAACCCCTGAGATATTGGAACACTGCTATCATGTCTCCCCTAGTCCTTCTTTCTCTTAAGCTAGACATACCCAGTTCCTGCAACCGTTCTTCATATGTTTTAGTCTCCAGTCCCCTAATCATCTTTGTTGCTCTTCTCTGCACTCTTTCTAGAATCTAGAATCTTTGGGGCCAAACCTGTCAGATTCAACCAGGGGTGAAATGCTACCGGTTCGGACCGGTTTGCCTGAACTGCTAGTAAAGATGCCAGCGGTTCGCCCGAACTGTTAGCAAAAAAAATAAAATGCTACTGACGATCAGCTGTGCCATGCAATTTATATTAGCTAGAAAGCAGGATTTCCTGCTTTCCAGCTATTCTAAATCACATGGCACAGAAGATTCCCCCCCTCGCGGTTGGTTTACCTTTGCAGGTGCATTTGGTAGCAGGCTCCGCCCACCCACCCGGATGTCATTTTGACACTCTGCGCATGTACGGAAGAGTCTGCGCATGCCTGATAGGTCCTGTGCATGTATGAATGCATGCGCGTGTGTTCTCCCATTGCTACCAAACCGGTAGCAAAGTAAGTGGATTTCACCCCTGGGTTCAATCCATTTATTTCACCCTTTTGTATGAGATACAATACAATACAATAGTAGAGTTGGAAGGGACCTTGGAGGCCTTCTAGTCCAACCCCCTGCCTAGGCAGGAAACCCTATACCGTTTCAGGCAAATGGCTATCCAACATCTTCTTAAAGACTTCCAGTGTTGGGGCATTCACAACTTCTGGAGGCAACTTCTGTTCCACTGATGAATTGTTCTAACTGTCAGGAAGTTTCTCTTCAGTTCTAAGTTGCTTCTCTCCTTGATTAGTTTCCACCCATTGCTTCTTGTTCTACCCTCAGATGCCTTGGAGAATAGCTTGACTCCCTCTTCTTTATGGCAACCCCTGAGATATTGGAACAATGCTATCATGTCTCCCCTAGTCCTTCTTTCTCTTAAGCTAAACATACCCAGTTCCTGCATCCGTTCTTCATATGTTTTAGCCTCCAGTCCCCTAATCATCTTTGTTGCTCTTCTCTGCACTCTTTCTAGAGTCTCCACATCTATTTTACATCGTGGTGACCAAAACTGAATGCAGTATTCCAAGTGTGGCCTTACCAAAGCATTATAAAGTGGCATTAACACTTCACGTGATCTTGATTCTATCCCTCTGTTGATGCAGCCTAGGACTGTGTTGGCTTTTTTGGCAGCTGCTGCACACTGCTGGCTCATATTTAAATGGTTGTCCACTAGGACTCCAAGATCCCTCTCACAGTTACTACTTTTGAGCAAGGTACCACCTATACTGTACCTGCGCATTCCGTTTTTGTTGCCTAAATGTAGAACCTTACTCTTTTCACCATTGAATTTCATTTCATTAGATAGTGCCCAATGTTCAAGTTCAAGATGGGAAAGGGAATACCTGCCATGGCTGAAGCTTTTGAATTTCTAACCTCTCTTTTCCCGCCATTATTGTCCTGAGGGATTGAGAGGAATAGGCCTCATTTAAGGCATGGGCCACTGTCCTGATGGCATTGTAAGTTAAGGAATTGTCTAGTGAGAAGATCCTCTCAATCTTCTCCTGAGGCAGAATCTCCAAGTTCTCTTTCTCTGAACACCTTGTCTGGCCCTTCACAGACAAGGCAGACTTTGCATATGAACAGTGAAAATATTTATGAGTGAGCTGCTCCATAAGATGGTAGAAATATTTAAAACCATTATATCTGGTCCTTTTCTTTGTTTGGATAAGAAAAGAAAAAATACTGTGGGTATATCGGAAAGGGAAATCACTATATATTATCTCCATAGTGAGGTCCCATAAAGCTGTTGTGATCCACACTTTCCCTAGAACACGTTTTCTCAAGAGCTTAAATATATAATCGGTAATAAGTATTCCCGCTGCGAAAGATGTAAACTCTGCATAGTAAACAAACACGTTGATCTGCCTCCATTTGTGGAAAACAGAAATCAGATAGTCGAAATTCTTGCCGTTCAGTAAGGTGGGTTGTGCAAAAACAACACAAATGCCATTCCGTGCCAGCACAGGAGGGAAAGTCCTAATGAAATGTTCTCCATTATCAGTGTCTGCAGCAAAGAGCCCCGTGAACGTCCACCGAAAGTATTGGAGCAATTTAATAATGCCCAAGTATTGGGCACCCTCTTTGGGGACGGTCCGGGAGAAAAAAGGAAACTGAGTTTTATCATTCATGGATGGTGAAGTAAAAGTGTAGCTGATCTGAAAGAGAAAACAGAAGAATGACGCCTAATGATATGGTACTGAAAAAGTAGCATTAGAGCTCAGATAATGACTGGATGACTCCAGACTACAGTACACTACAACACTATGGTTTTCAATGGTGAAAAGAGCAAAGTTCTACATTTAGGCAACAAAAACGGAATGCACAGATACAATATAGGCGATACCTTGCTCAACGTAGTAACTGTGAAAGGGATCTTGGTGTCCTAGTGGACAACCATTTAAATAGGAGCCAGCAGTGTGCAGCAGCTGCCAAAAAAGCCAACACAGTTCTAGGCTGCATCAACAGAGGGATAGAATCAAGATCACGTGAAGTGTTAATACCACTTTATAATGCCTTGGTAAGGCCACAGTGGGAATACTGCATTCAGTTCTGGTCGCCACGATATAAAAAAGATGTGGAGACTCTAGAAAGAGTGCAGAGAAGAGCAACAAAGATGATTAGGGGACTGGAGACTAAAACATATGAAGAACGGTTGCAGGAACTGGGTATGTTTAGCTTAAGAGAAAGAAGGACTAGGGGAGACATGATAGCAGTCTTCCAATATCTCAGGGGTTGCCACAAAGAAGAGGGAGTCAAATTATTCTCCAAGGCACCGGAGGGTAGAACAAGAAGCAATGGGTGGAAACTAATCAAGGAGAGAAGCAACTTAGAACTGAGGAGAAACTTCCTGACAGTTAGAACAATTAATCAGTGGAACAGCTTGCCTCCAGAAGTTGTGAATGCCCCAACACTGGAAGTCTTTAAGAAGATGTTGGATAGCCATTTGCCTGAAACGGTATAAGGTTTCCTGCCTAGGCAGGGGGTTGGACTAGAAGACCTCCAAGGTCCCTTCCAACTCTACTATTGTATTGTATTGTAATGACGCCTAATGATATGGTACTGAAAAAGTAGCATTAGAGCTCAGATAATGACTGGATGACTCCAGACTAGCTTGATGGACACAATGGGACAGTACAACACTAGAAGGCAAGACAAGAAGCAATGTATGGAAACTAATCAAGGAGAGAAGCAACCCAAAACTAAGGAAAAAATTCCTGACAGTGAGAATAATAAACCAGTGGAATGACTTGCCTTCAGAAGTTGTGGGTGCTCCTGAGAAACCGGAAGCAGAAAGACCAGTTGGAAAAACAGCAGGCTCTGCTGAGCCATACGAAAATCCAGCTGGACAAACTGCTGTCGGGAAGTCTTCATACCGGAGGGATGAGGAAGAAGAATAGACATCTTGGATGACTAAGAGGAACCAGCAGTTCCTCAGTAGGTCAGAGAAAAGCTCTTCAAACTGGCAGCGGAGGGCAGCGGCCATAACTAAATGACCGCTACAAAGCTGGAGCATCCAGACTAAGCTATTTGTGCAGGAGTGGTGTTGGAACGGACTGTTGAAACCAGGTGATTGATTAGCCAACTCACAGGTAAAAAAGAAAATCTGATTTTCACCTTAAAAAGGGTCCCCAGAGCTGAATCAGCGGCTAACTAGCTTTTGGGGAATTTTATTGAAGAAAAAGGAGGTAGCGGAGGTTAAAACACTAAAACCTCAGAGGATTTTTGTTTTCTGCAGTTTGGAGGTGAAGAAATTAAATCATAAAAAGAAAGAGCCCAGGGAGACGTTCCTTTTCTCCTTACTTTATTATATTTTTTTGTGGATTTAAAGTACTTTTGACAGCTAATACAAGCTGTTGGATTGTATTGTGGGTTGGAAAGAGCCATCTATTGGCAAGAAGAAAGTACTACATCAGCTAGTGAAAGAAAGAAAACGTGAGTGCAGCTGTGAAGTGTGACCTTGGCTACAGGAAAAGATATTTTGAAACTGTGAGAATCTTTAAGGAGTATCTGTTTTTGTAATATTATTTGGCTGCAACTGTTTATAGCTGTGGAAGAGAAAAAAACACCACCTTGGACTGGACTGGACTAATGCTAAAATTGAGCAATAGAATTAAGAAGACCCTAAATTGTGGTATAACCCACAAATTTAAAAATCTGTTAAAATAGTTAAATTTGTATTATGGAGATTTGGATGTATGATGAATTAATTATTTGGGGTGCTGAAAAGTGCACGTGAGACATTAATTGGTAAAAAAAAAAGAAAATCAGAGGGAGCACACAGAGCAAAAAATAGGAGAAGAGGGGGGTAAAAGAGGGCACAAATGAGGAACAGGAAGACAATATGGAAGAAAGAAGAATTGAAAATAAAACGCAGATAGATGATTTCACTGGGATTTATAGTAACAAAGGAAAAGCAGACAAGGGGAAAGATCCCCCCCCCCCAAAAGAAACCACTAAACAGTAAAGAAGGGAGAACAGGGAAAACTCTGGAGAAAATTACCAGAATAATAAAATTAAATACTCTGAAGAAAAGATACAATAACCATAAAAATAGAAAAAAGAAAAAGAAGTTAGGAGAAAGGGGGAGAAGAAGAAAAATGATTAGAAGTGGAATTCTTGAGAGGCCAAGAGAAAATGGTTAAAAGAGGAAGAAAGGGAAAAAAAGAGTAACATTAGTAGATGAAAAGAAATAGTAGTAAGATTGTTAATATTATGTAACTAATTAAGAAATAAAGAAATTACAGTATATTGTTAATTGTGGGGAAAAAATGAAAGAAATGCTCTCTATGTTAAAATTGAATTAGAGGATATATGTTGTTTATAGTAAAATAGATCAATGGAGGAAATATGAAATGATAATTTGGTGTAACGTTGAAGGGGCAATTGAAGATATTGTTTATGTATTAAGAAAAATAAGCATAAAAATAATGAAAAATTAGGAAAACATTAGGAAAAATAATGGAAGAGAATAATTTGGCTGAAAATGGAAACAGAATTATGATATAAAATGGATTATGTAAATGAGAGGATGTAAAAGAAAGGACCCGGACAACACTTTGTTTATATCATATGTGAAAATTTGTATTAGAAAATAAAAACCTTGAAACAAGAAAAAAGAAATCACTACATCCATCACTACAGGCTTTTAAAAAAGCATCTCATCAATAGACATTATGAGGGCTAAAATTGAGAGGAAATCCAAGTCTCTTGTAGGAGATGACCAGGCTGAACCCAAGGAAGGAGTCAAGCATGTAATCAGTCTCAAGTCACTTCATGCCCAGAAGCGATCTACAGTAAATTCAGCCCTCCTTGAATTCCATCAATTTCTTATCTACCGCCATTTTGCCTATTCTGTTAGTAGTTCAGATTCTTATAGAGAGCTAGCATGGAATAAACTTGTAGTCTTTTGAATAGCTTCACTTCCTGATATCTTGTGCCGGACACCCCCTCTTAGGAGAAGTGAGCAGGAGACCCTATACCATTTCAAATAAATGTTGTCTAGTCTCTTTTTGAAAGCCTCCAGTGATGGAGCACCCACAACTTCTGAAGGCAACTTGATTGCTCTTGATGAACACTGATTCTCAGCTCACCCCCCTTAGACATTACATACTATTGTATTGTATTGTATTGTATTGTATTGTATTGTATCTCTTCCCTCCCGTTTCTTTAGGGCTCTAATGCTGGGAAAGGTGGATGAAAACAAATAGAAGAAGACAATGACTAGCAGCAAGGTGGATGGTCTCAGATGCAGCATCAATGAGTGCACTGTTGGAGGACCTAAAAGATTAGGTTAGAAATAGATTCCCATTGAGAAAATCTAGATGTGTGGTCATCAGGATTAAAAAAAAAACAATTAAAGGCATGTAATCAATCAATCAACATCAAACAATGGACTGAAATAAAACAACTGATGGAAACTCATCAAGGAGAAAAGCAACCGAGAACTAAGGTTCAAGCAACTTAACAGTGAGAGCATTCAACCAGTAGAACGATTTGACTTCAGAAATTGTGGATGCGCCATCACTTGAGGCTTTCAAAAAGAGATTGATCAACCGTTTATCTGAAATGGTACAGGGTTTTCTGCTCTAGCAGGTGGTTCGACTAGAGAAGACCACCAAGGTCCCTTCCAACTCTTGTTATTATATATATATATATTGAGTTTAGAAATCTGAGTCCATAAATACGCAGCATTTGTGGACATTTCTGAGTAAAAGTCTCATATGAGGAAAACAGTAAACTACCCTTCCACTCACATACCTGTGCTATTTTGTATATGCCCAATATAGCAGCAATGTGGATGGATATGTCAGAATCCGCCTCTTCCAGGAGAACCAGCATGTTTTTCTTCCTTCCACAACTGTAGTTGGGAACATTGGCCTCTCCAGTTGACAGCAGGTCCAAGAGACCATCCAAAGTCATTCTTCTGTTCCTAAAGTTGTCTTGGAGATTGTATCCCAGAGTGATGTTGGGTAAGAGCTGGGCATCTTTGTTGATCTCCTGAATGGCAAAAAGGAAGGACAGAATTTTCCAGTACATCACATCTCCTTCCCTGAAAATATATGCACATTGTGTCATCATTCTGCATTGAGGAAAAGTAATGTTCCTGAATTAAGGATCCCTGATTGATTCCACATTTCTGCATCACTGAATTAAAATAGAATTGTAGACTCTAAGACTCTAGGAAGAGTGCAGAGAAGAGCAACAAAGATGATCAAGGGACTGGAGGCTAAAACATACAAAGAACAATTGCTGGAAATGAGTATGTCTAGTTTAAAGAAGAGAAGGACTAGGATGACATGATAGCAGTGTTCCAATATCTCAGGGGCTGCCACAAAGAAGAGGGAGTCAACTTAATCTCCAAAGCACCTGAAGGCCAGACAAGGAATAATAGATAGAAACTGACCAAGGGGAGATTCAACCTGGAAATAAAGAGAAATTTTCTGACAGTGAGAACAATCAACCAATGGAACAGAAGTTGCCTTCGGAAGTTGTGGAAGCTTCATCACTGGGAACTTTCAAGAAGAGACTGGACTGCCATCTGTCAGAAATGGTATAGGAACTCCTGCTTGGGTGGGGGTTGGACTAGATGACTTTCCAACTCTGTTAATCTGTTAAAAAACCCTGACAGTTTTAAAGAATAGATTGGACAACCATATGTCTGAAATAGTGTAGGGCTTCCTGCCTGAGCAGGGGATTGGACTAGAAGACTTCAAAGATTTTTCCCGTAACTCTGTTATTCTATAAGAACTGAAACAACTGGGACAATTTGTAAATCAAAGACTGTGTCTTAGCCCCAAAAATGTTCCTGGTATTGATAAGGCATCTCTCTACCTTCCTGGGTCTTATGAAATGGCTTTCTAACAGTCCAGTCACTTTATCACTGAATGAATGTATAGATTGTGTGGAATTGTCTGTATATGTAACAGATCAGAAGAAAAGCTATGCGAAGAAGGAAACTATGTGAAAAATTGTACTCAATTATTAGCTCCCTCAAATGAAAGGGTATGATCTCTTTCTATGTTTCTTTGCATTTCCACCTTGCTCCCTTGGTTTGAATCTCCTGAGAATACTCATGTACTCAGTGTCCCTTGTGGGATGCATTTTTGCATATTTGTTTTATGAATTTTATGAAGTGATTGGATGCCATCTTGCTTATCTATTCCATCAATCCTGTGTATCTATTTCGCATTCTGTTTTTATTAGTTTTGTCTGTGTTGATATTGTGAGCTGCCGAGAGCTGTTTTGGAGTTGAGTGGTGCTCAAATCTAATAAAATGAATCAGTCAATTAATCAAAATAGAGCTGGAAGGGACCTCTAGTCCAACCCCCTGCTCAAGCAGGAGACCCTGTACCACTTCAGACAAATGACTGTCCAATCTCTTCTTAAAAACCTCTACCCACAACTTCCGAAGGCAAGCTGTTTCACTGGTTAATTATCCTCCCTGTTAGGAAGTTTCTCCTTAGTTCCAGGCTGCTTCTCTCCTTTATTGGTTTCCATCCATTGTTTCTTATCCTGCCTTCTGGTGCTTTGGAAAGTATATTGACCCCCCTCCTCTTTGTGGCAACCTTTCAAATACTGGAATACTGTTATCATGTGATCCCCTAGTCCTTCTTTTCTCTAGATTAACCAAACCCAAATCCTGCAACTGTTCTTCATATATTTTAGTCTTCCAGGCCTTTGATCATCTTAGTTGCTCTTCTCTGCACTTCTCCCAAAGTCTCAACATCTTTTTTGTAATGTGGTGACCAAAATTGCATGTAGTACTCCATGCGTGATCTTACCAAGGCTTTAGAAAGCAGTACTAATACTTCATGTGATTTTGATTCTATGCCTCTGTTTATACAACCAAGGATTATATTAGCTTTTGAGTTCCCACCCAGGGTTTTGCCAATTAGCTTTGGCCCATCTTGGTATTTATTTGGCTAGTTCATGCAAGAGGCTTAATTTGATGACTGAAAGACCTCAAGTGGCATTCAGACAACATGCAAAGCTTTGGTAAGGTGAATCCTACCTCATGTTTGTGTTGGTTAGTGTTTGGTATGCAGCAGGCCTGTTAAGTTAACTTGCAACTGAATGTATTGGATAATCCCACAAAATGGGTTAATTGAGCAATCAGGACTTGTGTGCATTGTGCAATTCTGCCCATTTTGCTTAGGTAAAAGTGGGGGAGAAATATAACTCAGAAATCACTGAGCTATCAAAGTTTTATGGTCTTTCCTACATCGGTTGAGCGAGGAAACCAAAAACTGGAAAGAAGATAGAAGATAAGTATAAGTATAATCTTTATTGTCATTGTACTTAAATACGAAATTGGTTGCATAAGCAACATAGCAGTGTAAGATGTGGACAGAGAACAGCAAGAAAACAAAGAACCACAAAGAAACAGTGTTGTAACTTAAGAGCAAACTCACAAAATGGAAACATATAGAAATAGGAAAGGCTAGAGTCCTTGTGCAATGAGACTCTGTCTTCTAAAAAGTTCAATTCAGCAATTATTTAGTAAATTGCACTAGCATAGCACTTAGACTTATATACTGCTTCACAGTGCTTTTACAGCCCTCTCTAAGTGGTTTACAAAGCCAGCATATTGCCCCCCCAACAATCTGGGTCCTCATTTTACCCACCTCGGAAGGATAGCTGAGTCAATCTTGAGCCTGGTAAGATTTAACTGCCAAATTGCAGGCAGCTGGCAATCAGCAGTAGAAGTAGCCTGCAATACTGCACTCTAACCACTGCGCCACCGTGGCTCATAATTGAGTTTTAAAAAGAAAACCAATTTCACACAACGCCAGCTTGATTTATGCATAAAATAGTCATGTGCCAATCTCAGAGAAAAAGCACAGGGGGTGGTTTAGCTCCCTCATCGATGGGATGACTTACCCGTAAAATTTTGTAGAGGGACTCATGTTGAAACTAAACGGCTGGATCTTAGCAAGATTGGTTGCAGAGAAGAGTCCACTAATGAGATGGAGTCCTGGCTTGTAATGATTGAATGGGTCTACGGCATCCCTCCCCATAGTCAAGAGGCATTTGGCACTGAGTATCCTGCAGGTAGCCTGTGGCAACAGGAAGAGCAGCATGAGAAGCAGAAGCAACCAGACCATGTCTGATCTGATGGGGATTGTATCACCTTAGGAGATGCACCAAGTCTTTTGAAGCAGGATCGAATTTCAATGGGTTTTCTAAGCCACCCGAAGTCCAGCAAGGATTTTCCAGTGATAGAACCAGAGCCAATACAGTAACACAACACCTGTTGGCTGTGAAGCTCAGTCCAGCTTCCCAGTGGCATGAGATGTATTTATGCACTAACTTTACTACTGGTAAATATTGCTACAGTATATGTTGCCCCTGAGTCTGTTGTTCATTTCAAGGCCCGTTTCCAGAGGGGAAAAGAATCCCTTGGCAATGAAGGCAATGAAGAAAACACAGTCATGTTAATATTTACAAGGAGTAGCATGGCCTTTGTGAAATCTTCAGGTCTGTGTGGACCCATGTGCTGGAATCAGGTGGAGAATTACTGATGCAACTCTTACTACCAATCAAGGAAGGAGGCTGATGAGTTTGGCCCAACTTTTTCTGGTGGAACTCTTTCAGAATGGCCAAGACTGAGACAACATCACCAGTGTCCTTAGACCACCTTCAATGCTAGTCATTAATCTAGCCTTGGCTTTCCTTTCTGGACATTTGTGAAAGAGACACGATCCTTCATCTTGAACTTACTTAGGGGCAAGCGGGAGCAAGTGACAAAATGTGTGTTTTTAACACAATAACAGAGTTGGAAGGCACCTTGGAGGTCTTCTAGTCCAACCCCCTGCTCAAGCAGGAAATCCTGTATCACTTCAGACCAAAGGTTGTGCAATCTCTTCTTAAAAACCTCCAGTGATGGAGCACCCACAACTTCTGAAGCAAGTTGTTTCATTGATTAATTGTTCCAATTGTCAGGAAATTTCTCCTTACTTCTAGGTTGGTTCTTTTCTTGTTTAATCTCCATCTATTGCTTCATATTCTGCTTTCAGGTGCTTTGGAGAATAGGTTGACCCTGAGATATTGGAACAGTGCTATCACATCATCTCCTTATGCTTCTTTTCATTAAACTAGACATACCCAATTCCTGGAAGTCTTCTTCATATATTTTATCCTTCTGTCCCCTAATCATCTTTGTCATTTTCCTTTTCACTCCTTCTAGACCAGTGTTTCTCAAACTTGGTGACTTTAAGTCCTGTGGACTTCAACTCCCAGAATCCCCCAGCCAGCTGTGCTGGCTGGGGGATTCTGGGAGTTGAAGTCCACAGGACTTAAAGTCACCAAGTTTGAGAAACACTGTTCTAGACTCTCAACATCTTATTTATATCATGGCAACCAAAACAGAATTATTTCTTTCCATTGTTGCTTGTCCTGTCTTCAGGTGCTTTGGAGAACAGGTTGACCCTGAGATATTGGAACACTGCTATCATGTCACCCCAGGTCTTTTTTTCATTAAATTAGACATACCCAATTCCTGCCGCCATTCTTTGTATGTTTTAGCCTAACCTTTGTTGCTCTTCTCTGCACTCTTTCTAGAGTCTCAACATATTTTTATATCGTGGCAACCAAACTGGATGCAATATTCCAAGTGTGTTCTTACCAGGGCATTATAAAGTATTACTAACACTTCACAGCAGGGGTGGGTTCCTGCCAGTTCTAACCTCTTCTATAGAAGAGATTCCAAAAATCTACCGTGCCATTTAGAACCAGTTCCAGCTCCCTCCCCCTGCCCGTCCGCACCACGCTTGCCCTGCCCACCGCTCACTGATTAGCTGGCTCACTAATCGCCCAGCCCACCTTTAAGAGTCCTATCTAAACCTTAAAGTCTTAAAGCTGTCAAGTTTGAACATCCCTGGTTTTTTTTTCTAAAGGGTTAGGGGTGCAAGGGTCTTGTAACTTGACAGTTTTAAGACTTGTGTGCTTCAAATGCCAGAGTTTCTGAGCCAACATTTTGGTTGCTAAGAAAGAGCGTTGTTAAGTGAGTTTCACCACATTTTACAAGTTGGCCACGCCCACCCAGTCACATGACTGCTAACCACTCCACTTGGTCACATGGCCGGCAAGCCACTGCCACTTGGTCACATGGCTGGCAAGCCACTCCCACAAAGCAGGCCACACCCACAGAAGAGGTTTGAAATTTTGAAACCCACCACTGCTTCACAGGATCTTGATTCTATCACTCTCTTAATGCAGCCTAGGAGTAAATTCTGTTTCTTACATACAGATGTGTGACCTCATGAGGTAAGTCCAAAACGAGTGGATTTTTTGTCATTATTGTGATTAAAAACGGACACATGTGAAGGATGCTAATATTGCTGGAGAGAACATAACTCATCTCATGCTGTGGTTGAGTTTTTCCATTCTGTGGTTGAATTTTCTCATGCTGTGGTTGTTTTTTTCTAATTCTTGCTCTTTAATTTAACAGATACCAAAGAAAGAAAGCACTTCCTGTCCTATCTCTGATATTGTCAATAGGGGCCAATAAAAGAAAAGGCAGAAAATGGGTGTGAAAATTAAAATTAATAACAAAAAACCAAGCAAAACATAAATACTAAGTGCTTGCTAATAGTATTTTTACTAATTATTTTCAGATATATGTGCATACACACTACAGGGTTCTGTTGTTGCATAAATGAAAAAAAAAATTCCCCTAAAGCAAAATTCAATGTTGGTTGCTCTAAAGTAATCAACTTTAGGTACTAGCATTCCACATGAAACTGAGACAATTTACAAAGTGTTTTAACTCAGTGAGTAACTAAAATGGGTAGGACTCTACCAGCTTCTTGTGTCTTCAATGTTGACCTTAAGCTTTGAATCTGATTCAGTGATTAAGCACAATATTCTAGAAGGCATATATCATATTCTCCTTAACACCATTTTGGGGCTGGCCAATCCAAGGTGGAGATTCAGATTAGCTTGGACTGGCAATCTTCAATCTTTGCAAAATTCTAACTTTTGTCCAGTGATTCTACTTCCTCAGTGGTTGGATGCAGCTGGTTTGCACTGGTTTGGGTGAGCTGGTTGTTAAATTCTTCCCACCTCTGCTATCAAAGTGGATCCTGAAGGCTGAGCTGTACTGCAGTGGAGAAACAGCAACAAAGCGGCTGGTGCAAGGGAAGGAGATGGCTGCTTTCCTCCTCTCTTTTTCCTGCTCCTCCTCCTTCCCTCCTGCCAGCCACTCCATTGTCTGTTTCTTCATTGTAGTACAGCTCAGCATTCAGGATCCACTTTCATAGCGGTGGGTGGGTGGGTGGGTAATTTAACAACCGGTTCACCCAGGGTCAGGTTGAGCCATGCCTTCCATGACAGCCAACTTGGCCCTGAGTGAACCAATTGTTAAATTATTTGAATCCCACCACTGTACTTCCTTCTGCAATTCTGGACAACGTCCCAAAGGTACTTTTCAAAACTTTGTCTTTGTTTCTTCTTGAAAACGCTTTGCTTCGCATCCAAGAAGCTTTTCCATTTCCTCAGAACTGAAGAAGCTTCTTGGATGAGAAGGAAAATATTTTCAAGAAAACAAAGAAAAACAAAAGAAGTCCAGGCAACTTTTGACCTGAATGATTGAGAATCTTCATAGACAATTCTGGGCATCCAACCCGGATCCTTAAGAGTCGTGGTGGTGCAGTGGTTACAATGCAGTACTGCAGGCTATGTGTGCTGACTGCCAACCTCGGAAGGATGGAGAGCTGAGTCAACCTTGAACCGGTAAGATTTGAACTGCCAAACTGCTGTTTGAATCTCACTGGCTCCTTCCGAGGTGGGTAAAATGAGGACCCAGATTGTTGGAGGCAATAGGCTGACTGTAAGCTGCTTAAAGTGGGCTGTAAAGTACTGTGAAGCGATATATAAGTCTAAGTGCTATTGTTATTGCTATCCCATTGGAGAAAATGCTGAGCCATGGATCTTCTCTGAGCTGTTGCTGTCCATGGGGTACAGAGCAGAGGTGGTATTCAGCAGGTTTTGACCAGTTTTGGAGAACTGGTAGCAGAAATTTTGAGTAGTTCGGAGAACCCATAAATACCACCTCTGACAGGCCCAACCCACACCTATTCTCTGCCTCCTGAGTCCCAGCTTATCGGAGGGAATGGGGATTTTGCAGTAACCTTCCCCTGGAGTGGGGAGGGAATGGAGATTTTACAATATCCTTTCCCTGGAGTGGGGAGGGAATGGAGCTTGTACAATATCCTTCCCCTGCCATGCCCATCAAGACACACCACACCCACTAAGCCATGCCCGCAGAACTGGTAGTAAAAGTTTTTTGAATCCCACTACTGGTACAGAGCTTCGTAGTGAGCTGTGTGCCGAAAATGGCAATGGAAGCTAGCCATACCCTTTAATAAAATTTGTTATTAGAATGCGTTCATTTGATTGATGGCCCTATATCTCAATCCTTCCCATCCACAGCTCATTGGGACTTCCTGGATGATGTAAGACTTAAAACCAATGTAAGAGCTCTGTTTTGGATCAGGACTAAAACATCAACATGAAAAGAGAGTTCATTACATTGTAAACAGGATTTAAGGTCCTTGAGAAGTCTGTCTTTCTATCTATTGTACCTATTATCTACTTGTCACCATTTTAAAAAAAATAAAACTTAGTGTTTAATTACTAAAATGCCCATAAGTGGCTAGGAAAACAAAAGTAATAAACAGTCTTAGAAGTCTTTCAGATGAGAAGAAAAGCAAACAAGATCTTTTAATTGAGGAATGTCTGGATAAATCCAAACCATTGAATGGGGACAAGGGAAAGAAGTAGGGGAAGAGAAAGACTTCTCCTGCTGTTTGTGATATAAATACCACTCATTAGAATCACTTTTTTCTTTTAGCTTTCATGATGAGTTGTTCCTTAGTATTGAGCTCTGGCCTCAAAATAATAATGTAGCACTTGGGGATGAAGATGCAGCCCAGCAGCCCAGCACTGGAGGCCAAAATGGAGGTGACCTGCACAGCTACCATGTACTTTCCTTTGGTACTGAGATAGGTGGGCACAAAGGAGACCCAGACACTGCAAAAGACCAGCATGCTGAAGGTGATCAGCTTGGCTTCGTTGAAAGCTCCAGGCAGATTCCTGGCCATAAAAGCCACCGTGAAACAAATGGCAGCCAGGAAGCCCATGTAGCCGAGAGCACAGTAAAACATGGTGACGGATCCTTCATTGCATTGCAGGATGATCTCTCCAGGCTGAGAGTGTAGGTCAGACTCAGGAAACGGGGGAGAAGTGCCAAGCCAGCTGCTGCAAATGACAATTTGAAGACCAGAGCAAGAAAGGATAACAGAGTTGGACAAACCCTTCCCCAGCCATTTCTGAACTTTATTCCCTGGCTTGGTGGCCAGGAAAACCAGCACCACCGTTATGGTTTTGGCCAGGACAGAAGAAATGGCAACAGAGAAGATGATGCTGAAGGTTATCTGTCTGAGAAGGCAGGTGACTCTCCTAGGCTGGCCAATGAAGAGGAAGGAAGTGAAGAAGGAAAGCAGGAGAGAGACCAGGAGGATGTAGGAGAGATCTCTGTTGTTGGCTTTGATGATTGGAGTGTCTAGGAATTTAATGAAGATTCCCAAGACAAAGGCTGTGGTTAAAGACAGGAACACGGCAACGGAAATTAGCATGACCCCTAAATAGTCTTTATAATTTAGGAAGGTTTTAATCTTAGGAATGCAGTCATCTCGACTGATATTTGGATGCTGATCTTCCGGACAGGGGGTGCATTTTTCTGAATCTGAAAAGAGCAAGAGTATTACCACTGGTTCTTTCACCTTTTACTGAAGCTATTATTTGCATAAAATTAATAAGAATTGAATGTTGACAGATAAGCTGTTAAGAATAAAGATGCGGAATGCTCAGTGCTAGAGGCAGAATGTTATATTTCTCCAAAGGAGAAATAGAGAAACATGTTCTTAAAGGCAGAAAGCAGCCCCAGTCATACTGTCTAGTAAAACAACTTCCCACAGATGCCTGAAGTCTTTAGAGATGGATATTTTGTGCCCATTAAGGGAGATCTAGTCGCAAACAAAACACTGTCAGCTCCAGCTGATAGATAGGACATGGCTTTTGGGACGTCATAGGATTAACCCATCACAATTAGACTAGCAAAAGGCACAAGACTCACTTAATTGCACAACCCCTGCAGCATCTCAGAACCTTATGAAAATCCATTTACACATCAAACCAATTTGTCAGCTGTCCCAGAACTACATGCTGTTGTTGGCTCTGCTCATCAATAAACAGAGTCCTTCTTTCCAGTCAGCCTCCATTTTATTTCTAGTACCTTTCTCCTGGCTTGGAACCAGACCAAATTTTCTCCCCAACAATTGGAAGACCCCAAAATAATGACAATGGATCATGCCCTTTGTTAGGGATGTAACCCTAGGCTTGGCTTGGCAATGTATATAAGCTATGATTACTTTACTATTACTTTAAATGCTTAGGAGATGCAATTGGCTTGTTACCTCAAGCAGCTATAAGTGGGAGCCAGAATGGCTGTTAGCTCTCTGTTAGAAGCTGGTCGGTGTATAGTGAGGTATTGTTGGTTTGCTACTGTTTAGCTATACTTTGTGTGTTAGACTGACTATTTGATAACTGAATTACTGAACCGTGTATGACTTGTACTGTTAACTGGACTCTGAATACCTCTATATTTCTACATAGTAAACTATTATATTTTTATACTATTCAGTGTCTCTGTATGCTGGTTTGTGCGTGTTATTCCATATCACTCTCATTATGCTTCTCTGCATACTCGCTCTTCTAACGGGGAGCTTAATTACTTAACACCCTTCATCCACACAGCAGTATTGATGGACTCTACTTACAAAGGAGCATAGGTGGGCATGGAATGTTATATAAGATGGTTGAAGAGAAAAAGGGCATTTGGAAGATTATCTGAAGAATAATGAAGAAGATGCACTGACGGCTTACTAAGTAATTTGAAAGACCAAACTGGCCTACAAATGAGGAGCAGAAAAGAGACATGGCCAGCAAGGGGAGAGAAGAGGGGGGGAGGGAGGGAGGGAGGGAGGGAGGGAGGGAGGGAGGGAGAGAGAGAGAGAGAGAGAGAGAGAGAGAGAGAGAGAGATAGATAGATAGATAGATCAGCAAGACCTGGCAATGGTTATGAGCAGGGCATTGGAAGAGTCAGAGGGGCTCATTCTTGCTGCACAAAACCAAACCTTAAAAAACAAATGCATTCAAAACCAGAATTGTTGTGAAGATCGCAACAGACAGCAAATGATGCCACTGCAAAGAAGCTGATGAAACAATGGACCTCCTGGTTAGCTGCTGCAAATAGATCACCCACACTGACTACCAATAATAGCATGACAAAATAGCAACAATGGAGCACTGGAAGACCTGCAAGAAATGCCATTTATCTGCAAGCAAGAATTGGAGGGATCATAACATAGAGAAAGTAGAAATATAAAATGAAGAAGCTAAAGTGCTCTGGGAGTTTAGAATTCAAACAGATAACCAACTGTACATAACCCAGACTTAACAATTGTTGGTAAGAAAGACAAAAAGTCTGGATGACAGATGTTGCAGTACAGTAGAACAGAAGAAGGGAAACATGTTCTGACCCAGGCTTCTTTAGAAACCAAGAAGCAGGGGGACTTCCTGTGGTGACGTCAGCGTGTCTGGAGCTGAGGAACGGGAGCTCTCCTGATCTTTAACTCCAACTTCTTCGTTTGGGCTCATATTTGAGTGCTGTGGATCCTGTAGGGACCAACATATTAAGGGGGAAACTCTGAAGATGCTGGGATGATAAGGCAAATCCTCCCAGCGGCAGGAGAAACCCACTAAACGGACGAGGAATCACCCTGCCACTTTGTCAGGACTGAACAATGGCGGCCACATAAGAAGGAAGCAAAAAGACAGAGCAGCTGAAATCGAGGTATCCGTTACTACAACCCAAAGAAGAGGGAAACAACACATATCTGGCAGAAAGGTGAGCTGGAAAGAAGGAGGCTCTGAGAAGGAGATTTTTTCAGACTTTTGCCGAGAAGCTGTGAGAGCAGATTTACAGGCTGTGAATTGACAGTGTAAATAACTTGAACTAATTAGCCCAGAGAGAAAGCAAAATCCCGACATGGATAACAGGAGTAGGACAGTGTAATTATTGAAAAGACTTGGAAAGTACAAAAGAAGTGTTCAACATTGGGGTTGGTTGTCGATTTGCTGACTTTTTTTCTTGCTCTTCTGGAACGATCAGAGGGGCCCACTACCCACTCACCCACCCTTATTTCCCCTGGTAGCTGGACTGGTTGTATTAATTGACTGACACTAACACTGATACTGAACAGAGGGTGACATCTAGTGGATCAAAACTGGAACCTGCGGTCTGGAAAAATCAGTAACCTTTTATTACCTATTACCCTTATAATTGATACACTGGAGAGATATCAATCTGTATAAGAAAACTGTGTGATATATAACGATAAGATATATGATAATTAAGGATTTAAATAGAATGGAATAATACATAGGAATGTGTAGATACTGAAACGTGATATTAAGGAAAGTTAATTATTACTAAATATTGAGATAGATAACTATTGATAAGATTGATAAGACTGATAACATTGATATTGTTGATAAAGTAGAAGCAAAGTAGAACTTATATGCAATTTTGGACAAGGATAATTAGGGGGATAAAAATGGTAACTTCAGGAAAGTCAATTAAAAAAACCACACCTGGCAACACCCTCCTCCTCAAATCAAAGATCAATTGAGAGCACACTAGGACTGGAGAAAGGTGGAAAGATGGCAGAAACAACAGGGCCAGCACCAACATTGCAAAGTATGCAATTAATGCTCCAAACGATACAAGACGCTTATAAGAAATCAAGAAGTGACAGCTACAAATCATGAAGAGACAAGGAGGAATCATGAAGAAGTGAAAAATGAAATAGGAGAACTAAAAGGAAATATTAAAATCGTGGATGATAAAATTGAAAAGATACAGACCGCCTTAACAATCAATGAACAGAAAATCCAGAACAATGAAACAAAAATAGAACAAACAGACCAGAAGGTGGAAAAAATGGAACTAGAATATAGACAATTGAATAAAGAACTAGAGTTATCAATAATGCGACTTGAAAATGAAAGAGCTGCATTCTATTTAAGATTCCAAAACATACCGGAAGAGAAGGAGGAATATCTGAAAGGGAAAATGATTGAAATCTTTGCCGAAATGCTACAGAGGAAAGAACAAGAGTTGAGAGGAGATATTGATGAAGCTTACCGAGTGCATACAAATTATGCCAGAAGACACAGGCTCCCAAGAGAAGTGCATGTAAGATTTGCAAAAAAACAACAACCAGAGATGAGGTATACAAAAAAACCAGAGAAGGGACGTTTACATACCAGGGAAAAGAGTTGATCACGCTTAACCAGATTCCACGGAGAATCCGTGAACGACGTAGACAATACCAATTTCTAACAAACCATTTAAATAAAAACAGAATAATGTACAGATGGCTGATACCAGAAGGGGTACTGGTGACATGGCAAAGGAAAAGATATAAGATAGAGAATATAGAGGAAGCGCAGGAATTCTATGAGAGATACTGTACAGGGGAAGAAGAACAAGGAAGTAAAGAGGAGCTAGAAAGGGGAAGGTGAGGCCAAGAGGAAGAAACATCAGAAGATATAGAAAGAAACAAGAAAGAAGAACAGAGGCAATAAAGAGAGAGAGCAGAAAAGGAAGGTGCGAGAGGGAAGAGTCAGATACAAACTAGAAGTAACAAGAAAAACCCCATCTAAAGATGGACCAGGAAATAACAATTATCTCAATAAACTTGAACGGATTGAACGCACCAAAAAAAAGAGTGCAGATGTTTAACAAACTGAAGAAACTAAAGGTAGATATAATCTGCATACAGGAAGTGCATATTAAAAGGGACCATAAGAATTTATTGGAAAATAAAAAAAAACTAGGGAAATTATACACAACACTAGCAGAAAAAAAAAGAGAGATAGCAACCTATATAAAGGAAAAAAAAATTCCAAAGAAGTCTACGCTGATGAAGAAGGCAGGATACTAATGATTGAATTAGAGACAACAGAAAACCCGATACTATTAATAGTCATATATGTACCAAATCAGAAACAAGAGGAATTTTATAGGAAACTACACAACAAAATAAATGAATTAGAATATGAAAATATTTGCTTAATTGGGGACTATAATTTAATAGCGGACAAAAAAATGGACTATGAAAGCAAAAAGAAAAACAAAACAAACAAAAATATGCTGCCCAAATCCTTTTTTGAAATGGCAATCGAATACAAATTGCACGATATTTGGAGAGAAAGGCACAAAAACAAGAAAGCAATATACTTTTTATCCGAACCCCCATCAGTCACTATCAAGAATTGACATGGCTTGGATTTCATCTGGACTATGCAATCAAGTAGATGAAATTGAAATAGAAGCAAATGAGTGGGCAGATCATAATCCAATAAAATTAAGATGGAAAGGTCAAAGAAGAAGAAAAAGATGGATGATGAATTCAAGCATTATAAATGAAACAGAATGCACTCAAATGCTGGAGAAAGAACTAAAACATTTTTTTAGAATAAATAAAAGAGAAGATACCTCAATTCAAATTCTCTGGGACACTATGAAAGCATACATAAGAGGCCTTACGATTGCCTATATGGCGAGGAAAACTAGAAAGCAAGAATGTATGCAAAAGGAACTTATGGAAGCCGAAGATGAACTCCAGAAAGACCCAAAGAATAAAATTAAAAAAGAAAAAAGAGAGATAATCAAACATAAGCTCAACCTAATAAATCAAAAGGAATTAGCGCAGAAAATTAAAGCAGCCAGACAAAGCTATTTTGAACAAGCCAACAAACCTGGACGATGGCTGGCATACAGACTGAAGAATGAAAGAGAAAAAAGGATGATATACCAATTGAAAGACGAGGAGGGAAGAATTCAATACAAAGCAGAAGAAAAGAAGAAAATTACTCATAAATACTTCACAAAATTATACACACAAGACAGTATGGAGGAAAATAAAATAAAGCATTATTTAAACACAGCAAAGATAACACCAATCTCAAAAGAGCAAAGGGAGGCGATAAACAGGCCAATAACGTTAGCCGAAGTGGAATCCGTGCTGAAAAACCAGAGAAGTAATAAAACACCAGGACCAGATGGAATACCGGTGGAGCTATACAAATATAATAAAATAATGCTGGAAGAGTTAGGGGTGGATATGTTTAATGAAATTTTAGGAAAAGCCAAGATACCAGAAACATGGACAGAAGCAATAATATCGCTAATCCCAAAAGAAGAAACAAGCCTACAAGAAATTCAAAACTACAGGCCAATTTCATTACTAAATTCTGACTATAAAATATTTGCAGCAATTATGGCAGGAAGAATCAAACAGGTTTTAAATGAACGAATACACCCAGACCAAAATGGATTTCTACCCCACAGACACATTAGAAATAATACGAGAATCATCCTAGACATAATAGAGTACTATGAGGCGCACCCCGAAAAACAAATGGTACTGGTTTTCCTTGATGCACAAAAAGCATTTGACAATGTAATTTGGAAATTTATAATAACAGTATTGGATGAGATGAAATTCGGTGAAAAATTTATAAAAATGATAGAAGGATTTTATAATAACCAGACAGCCAAAGTTCTGATGAATGGAGAACTAACAGAGAAGATCGAAATAAAAAAGGGAATCAGACAGGGATGCCCCCTCTCTCCTTTGCTGTTCATATTGACTTTGGAAATTTTATTAAATGAAATTCGGAAAGATCAGGAAATAAAAGGTTTAAGACTCAAAAATGAAGAATATAAGGCCCAAGCCTATGCCGATGACTTAGTATTTGTACTAGAGGACCCATTAGATTCCAGTCAGAAATTAATTCAAAAATTAGAAGAATATGGCGAAGTGGCAGGATTAAAGATCAATAAAAACAAAACAAAAATGATAACCAAAAACATGACAAAAAAACAAAAAGAGGAACTGGAAATAATAACCAATATGCAAATAGCTAAGAAAGTGAAATACCTGTTGATCTAGGTGTGGGCAAAATGTTCCACAATTAAAGATGATAACTATAACAAATTAGTGATACAAATAAAGAAAGACTTAGAAAATTGGAAAAATATTCAACTATCACTCAAGGTACGCATAGCGACAATCAAAATGAATATTTTACCAAGAATCTTATTCCTGTTGCAAGCCGCACCTATTAACCCAGGTAAAAAATTCTTTCAAGAATTAAATAACATAACCACTAGGCTTATTTGGCAGGGACGAAAAGCGAGGATCAAACTAAAGTCATTGCAAGACAGCAAAGAGAGTGGAGGTTTAGCATTACCAAATTGGGATTTATACGCATTGGCAGTATCAATAACATGGGTAAAGGAGTGGATAGAGCTAAAGAATAAAAGAATTTTGACCCTGGAAGGCCATGATTTGCAAGCAGGCTGGCACACTTTCTTATGGGATGATAAAAATAAAACGCACAAATACTTTCAAAAACATTTAATTAGAAGAGCGTTATTGCAAAAATGGCTCAAAATAAAAAAAATCCATTACGTGAAAATCCCGAATTGGCTATCACTGACAGAAAGGATGACTCACCCAAATTTGATAGATTGGAACAAAAGGCTAAGATATAGAGACTTAATTGATAGACAGGGAAACTTAAAAACAATTGAAGAATTGGCAGAACAGAACATGAAAGTGGACTGGTTAACCTACCTGCAAATCAAAACTAAATACAATAATGATACCAAATTATATGACATTGAAACAGAATCACACGAATTGGATAAAATCATTCAAAGCCCAGATAGAAAAATGATAGGGAGAATATATAAACTTCTCCTGAAATATAAAATGGAAGAGGAAATTGTGAAAGAACAAATGATAAAATGGGCACAGAACTTTGGACACAATATTGAATTAGACAAATGGGAAAAAGTTTGGGGAACAAACTTAAAAATGACACTCTCAGTCGCATATAAGGAAAACCAGTATAAAATGTTTTATAGATGGCACCTAGCACCAACAAGGGTAGCTAAAATATCGTCAAATACATCCCCAAAATGTTGGAAATGCAAATCGATACACGGAACGTATTACCACTTATGGTGGACCTGTGAGGAGGCGAAAATTTTTTGGAAAAAGATCAAAAACTGGCTGGAGGCAATAATGGGAGTTAAAATAGAATGGAAACCGGAAATCTTCTTATTAGGATTACTGCCTGCAAAATACAAAAAAGAAACCCAGTATTTAATACTGCATATAATAAGGGTGGCAAGGATTACCTATGCCCATAAATGGAAAAACAAGCTAACTCCAAGTGAAGATGAAATAATAAGAAAGATGATGGACTGCGCTGAAATGGACAAACTAACTAAAGAAATCCAGGGAAAAGAAGAATCAGAATTCTATCAGATATGGGATAAATGGTATAGGTGGATGGAGGAAAGAAATCAGAATCCTAGGCGATAAATAAGTAGAATGTGGTAGCTCTTACAGATTGTTGTTGGTTTTAAAATGTTTATTCGTTGGATAATATAAATATGAACGATTCTAGATAAAAGTACTTTCAAACAAATACAGTTAAAGGAGAATGTTGGTATATTGGCGGTATATAGATTTTTGATTTAAAATGTACAATTCAATTTGAATGAAATATAAAGAATGATTGTAGTAATGCACGGAATTTAATTGTAACCAATCGATATGCTTGCTGGAAGATGTATTGAAGAGTGTTTTGTGTGTGTGTTTTCTGTCTAATTAAAACAATAAAATTAAAACAAAAAACAAAAAACCAAGAAGCAAAATATAGGTCCCAACAAAATCTCTTTTATTTACACAAGTGTGAATTCCTTTCATTCACAGTCAGCAAGATATTAGCAAACAGTCTTTCAGAGGAATGCTTATCCACACGCACCTTATCTCGTTTGGAGTGTTGCCAGATAACTAGTTTCCAAATACAGACCTGCGGGACCGCATCTCACCTCATACATCCCTACGACCTATCCGCTCTCACAGGGAGGGACTCCTCCAGGTGCCATCCGCCAAGCAGTGCCAGCGGGTGACGCCTAGGAGTAGAGCCTTCTCTGTGATGGGCCCAACCCTCTGGAATGATCTCCCTCCCGATATTAGAATTACCAATGACCTCCGCTCCTTCCGACAGAAGCTCAAGACTCACCTGTTCCGACTAGCTGGCTTAGCTGATTGACAGTTCCATCTTCCACCTCCTGGCAAACATTTTATTGGGGAATTTTAAAGGGAATTTTAATATTTGTATTTTAACTAAGAATTGTACAGTATATTTTTTACCTCCTCCGTCTACGTCCACGTCTATGTCTATGTCTATGTCCATGTCTATGTATTTGTATATGGTTTTAACATGACTGTACACCGCCCCGAGTCCTGCCTAGGAAAGGGTGCGGTCTAGAAATAAAAGTTATTATTATTATTATTATTATTATTATTAAAACAAAACTTGGCACAGAGTCTCTTATAATCACAAACAGAATTTCCAGACCGAATGAATGAATGGTTTCCTGCAAAAGCCCACTCCCCCTTTGTTCCTCTTTTGTTTCCTATGGGAGGGGCCAATTACCACCAAGGTATGGCTTTACTCTTAAGTTGATTTGGGCTTTCTTAGTTGTTGTAGTCTTCTGGAAGCTCTGCACAAGTGCGCACTGGGAACTGGCTCCAGCTGTTGTTCTGCCTCACTGCTGTCTAACTCCCTCTCTGCCTCTGATGCAGAGCTCTCATCTCAACTTTCCTCAACCCCCAAGACTGGCCCATGTTCCTCCCCAACCTCCTCACTGTCTGACTCTGCTGGTCACCGGCAGGCCATAACAAAATGGGAGAAAATCACAAAATATAAAACCCTGCAAATAAAAGCACAACTTTGGCAAAATAAAGCAACGATAGTACCAATAGTAATCAGCGTGTTGGGAGAAATCCCAAACCAACTGGAGCACCACTTGAATATTATGGGCATTGACAAAATTACACTCAGTCAATTGCAAATGGCAGCTTTACTTGGAACAGCTTACGTCCTGCAATGATACCTTTAAAATTATATTAAAGAACATCTGCCTATCTGAGGTCCCCAATATCACCCACCTTCCTGCGTGGAGATGGTTCCTTCTGCACAAGGAATACAATCATAGCAGCAGATGGGCCTCCCTTCCTGAGCTACCTTCCTGAATCCAGGATGGCAACTTTCCACACACCTTGAAGGAGGCAGGGGCTGAGGAGGGAGAAGAACAACATCCAGAAAAATGAATGTATTTTAAGGAAAGTAGCGAAGGATCGACAACCTCATCTAAAGAATAACTTGCAGGCATCTCACCAACTTATCCCATCCAGTGGTGAAATTTTCCCTAATGGTTCTGTGGGCGTGGCTTGGTGGGCGTGGCTAGTTGGTTGTGTGACCGGGTGGGCGTGGCTGCATAACTGACTCACACACAATGTAAAAGAAGCTGGACTTCACACCAAATGTCCCCTGCAACAAGCAGGAACCTCACAGACAATCAGGCACAGCTGATTGTTGCACAGCTGATCGTCGGGAATTTTTAAAAAACTTTTTTTGGGAATTTTTTTTACTGTCTGTTCGGGCAAATAGGTAGTATAAAATGCTAAAAAAAAGTAAAAAAAAGTTCCATGGATTGTGCAGCACAGCTGATTGTCGCACAACTGATGGAACTTTAAAATAAAAACTTTTTAAAGCATTTTTTACTTCAGGCGAACCGGCCCAAACCAGTAGCATTTCATCGCTGCTCCCATCTAGGGATGAGAACACACACAAGTTTCAGAATTAGTTTTGTTTAGATATCGACTTCCTCAGGGAAATGTCAAGAAAAAGACAAACTTTCTGAAGTGAAATCGGAAGTCCTTCAAGCCACTATCGACCCCATTAAGAGAATGACGGAAAGCCTGAAATAAAGGGGTTTCTTCACCTTGTTCATCTCTTCCATCTGAGCAATCTTGTTCTGGTGGATCACCAGTTTGGGACCCTGGATTTCTTGTCTTTCTAGCTGCCCAGATTGCATCCTGATGACGGACTTGTTGGTGTAAACTATCCAGTTCACAATGTCCAAGTCAACAGCTGGGTCTCCATTCTCATCAAGATAAACCCCATCAATGGAATGATTATAAAACTTGGGGTTTTGAAGGAAAGCATGAAACTGGAAAGGAAGAGAAATGGGGAATATATGGAAAGGAAAACAGAAGTCCTGTGATAAGGTTTGAACTGAGTGTTTCTCTACGCAAAGCCCAGGTTCTAGATTTATTCACTCTTTCAAGGCAGAAACTGTAAATATTTAAACCATGACACCTACTAATCTTCTGCTTAAGGTAAAGACTCTAAGAGGTGGTGCTCATCTCCCTTTCAAAGCTGAAGAGCCACCACTGTCTGAAGATGTCTCCATGGCCATGTGGCTGGCATGACTAAATGCTGAAGGCGCATGGAACACTGTTACCTTCCCACCTACTGGAAGTTCAGTAAGGCCTCCAGAGGGCCTCCAGAGACTGGCGAGGCCATTTTCTCCCTCCTGGAGGCTTGAGGAAAACCTCCGGAGCCTGGGGAGGGCAAAAACGCCCCCCACCATAGTGCTGGATGCCAACTAGGCCATGCCCATCAAGGCCACGCCCACCCAGCAACAGGGTGTGAAGGTTCCAAAAGTTGCCCTGGTTAATTTACGAGCCCCGAGATGAAATTCAAAGTAAAACCATTCGTTTATTAGGACTAACATCTTGGCACGGACTTCTGTGTAGCTGAAACTAAATCACACTTAATGGTGTCTGACCTTTAGCCCTGTGCCGCCTCCCCTCTGGCTGAGGTCATCAATCACATTCTCCAACAGGACGTTATGGCAGGGTTCTGGACATGCACATTCACATCCCAGTACAGAAATATGAGACTTTTACTCTGGCCAAAAGTATGCATGGAATTTTCCTCCCCTTCTCAAGGTGATAGTAGTCATGGAAACACCTTAGGCATTGACACCGGGCATAGAACCCCTTGCTAAAATTTTTGAGGCCCACCCCTGAAAATACCTGCCAAGCCTTTAGCCTTGGACCTCCCAGGTTCTCACCACTGTTTCTCACTGGCCGCTTGGATCTGGAGAAATAGGCTGAATGCAAGGCCAGGCCCACAGCCCAGATTATGTTGTAAGTGAAAAAGCTGTCAAGAGACAGGATTCGCTGCATCTCTCCCTGCGGTAGTAGCTCCAGTTCTTCTCTTTCCCTGCACTGTCTCCAGACCTTCACAGACAAGACATCCTTGATGGAGGAACACGTAAAGGATTTCTCTACAAAGCGTTTCATGGAGGAGTGAAATTCCTTGAAAGCGTCAAAGGCCACCCTTTGATTTGTCTGCACAAGAAAAGAAAAAAAGCCACAAATGTTTTGGAAGATAGATGTTTCACTTTCCATGAAATCCCAAGTGAGATCCCAGCAGGCTGCCATGATCAAGACTTTTCCTGCAACAGATTGCTTAAGATGTTGAAGCATTCCGTGCACAATGAAGATTCCTATCTGGAATGAACTAATCTCTGCACCGTAAAGAAAGACGTTCACTTGACTCCACTTGGCAAATGGTTCCCAATTCAACACCAGGTTTATGATTTTTATGGAAAACACTTGAGGCAAAACTGGACAAATGCCATTCTTGATCAGCATGGAAGTCATTGTCCTCATGAACCTCTCCCCTTGGTCCGTGTCTGGAGCCATCAGGCCAACCAAAGTCCACCTGAAATGGAGGAGCAGTTTGACCATCCCTGGGTACTGGACCCCTTCAGCAGGAAGCATCGG
The DNA here is from genome assembly GCF_964273705.1 of Natrix helvetica. NCBI lineage: Eukaryota > Metazoa > Chordata > Lepidosauria > Squamata > Natricidae > Natrix > Natrix helvetica. Next base: position 372,674,807 of record NC_138548.1, read on the forward strand.
GTAGAAGAAAGGAAACTGAGTTTTATCCCTCAGAATTGGGGAAACAAAACTGTAACTGATCTGAAAAAGAAAGACAAATTTACTAAGTGATCCATATAGCCCCCAAATAGCAATTCTCTTCCCACCGAACACTTCTGAAATAAAGATCCTTTTATGGAGACTTTACTTCTCTGCTCAGGTATGGCTTTTCTTTCCTCTTGCTCCCTAAGTGCACCATTTTGCTGGTCCAAGGTGTCAGAAGAGTCCTCATATCTGGTTTGGGACCATAGCCAAAGAGAAGATCTCAAAGGTGCTTTTTCAAAAGGCAATCGGACTTTGTTTTTCCTTAAAGATGGTTTGCTTCTCTGTTTTGTCTCTCAGTTCTGAAGAAGCTTCCTGGATGAGAAACAAAATGTCTTTAAGGAGAAACAGAGTCCAGTTGCCCTTTGAAAAAGTACCAATGGAACAACCATGATCTGGAAGACTGAGAATCTTCATAGATAGATGAAGATGTCTACTCTCTTTTCTCCCTTTAACAGAATAACAGAGTTGGAAGGGGCCTTGGTCTTCTTGTCCAACCCCCTGCTCAGGCAGGAAACCCTATACCAGGAGTCAGCAACCCACAGCTCTGGAGCCACATGTCGCTCTTTCAACCCTCTGCTGCTGTCGCCAGTCATCACCACAATTTTGAGAGGAGCTTCCGATTTGAGGGTAGTGGAGAAAGCAGAACGTGCCAGGAGAGACACTATGACAAGGGGTGGGTTTTCTGGTCAGCTCCTCAGTTGAAAGGGCTTTCGATTAGGACAGGTAGAGGAAAAAAGACGCTGCCCTAGGAGGAGATTCTAAGGTGGGGAAACCGGACTTCCAGTCAACTCTGGAATTGAACAGAGGGCTTCCGGATAGGACCTTTGCGGCTCTTTGAGTGTTTAAGGTTGCCAACTCCTGCCTTATACCATTTCAGACAGATATTGTTGTCCAATCTTTTCTTAAAAACTTCCAGTGTTGGAGCATTCACAATTTCTGGAGGCAAATTGTTCCATGGATTAATTGTTTTAGCTGTCGGGAAATTTCTCCTTAGTTCTATTTTGCTTCTCTCCATTGTTGCCTTTGGAAAGACTAATCCCTCATCTCCAATATCCATGATAAAACTCTGCTCTTGAATTTAAAATTCTATGGCTGTATCATCCTCTCAGTAAATAAATACCTGTGGGACTTTGTAGGTGCCCAACATGTTTGAAACGAGGATGGAGAGGTCCGCGTTGGCCCCTTCGAGAACGGCGAGTGTGTTTTTCTGCTTCCCACATCTGTAGTTGGGAACATTGGCCTCTCCATCTGAAAGCAGGTCCAGAAGAGCGTCCAAAGTAATTTGCTCACTGAAATAGTGTTCATAGATATTATAACCGAGAGTGATGTTAAGTAAGAGACTCCTAGAATAGTGGTTGAACTGGTGGACAGCAGAAAGGAAGGAGAGCATTTTCCAGTATTTTGTGTATTGTCCCCTGCATGTATTATAAAATGAATCAAAAGAAAATTTTACTGAAATACTATTCAATATTCTACTTCACCTGGTATCAAGAGTTCTTATGTGAGAATTAAAACTTTCCTAAAAATATTATGTCAGAGTGCGCACAGCGTGACTACTATTTTGAGACAACCCAGGAACAAAATACAGGACACAGAGGTTTGTCTTACAAAGAGTGGTTTATATACAATACTTCTGCATACAAGGCATACAGGATGTGTGTGTGTATCTCAGTGGTGGATTGCTGCAGGCATTACTGCCAGTGCAGCACACAAAAAACTTTGTGCAATACACTAGGAGAGGAGATACATAATCTAATGGCCTCCTTTATATAGACAGCTTCTTAAAGTGGCAATAGCCCAGCTTCTGAAAGCAGCAGTGACTGTGCTGTCTCATCCTCATTTCATCATCTTAAGTTACAGCCTTACATTGGCTGGCCAGCTTTAAATCATCAATACCCTGACATATTAATATAGAAAACAAGTCAAACTAATACATTTTAGTACTAAAAAAATCTTGTTCCAAAAGTAATAACTTAGTTTATAACATGATCAGAAAGCCAATTTTATGAACAGATTGATTGTATTTCATAGCATTTCAGAATCGATTGTTTAATCTCTCCTATTAAGGGTGCTTGATATCCTGAAATATCTCACATAAATGGAAAGCTTAACATACTGAATTCATGTTATCTCTAAACAAATCTAAATATTATTGGCTTTTGCTTACTCTGGTTTTAAAAATACCTTTGAAGTTGGACCAAGAATTCAATCTAGTTTAAAGATTTCTCTCTTTTTCACTCTTTTGTAAAATTTGGAAATTTTATGTATTCATCAGTAATAAGTATAGAATCATAAAGGTGGAAAGTATCCTTTAGAAGAACAATTCTATTGTGTTTAGAATTTCATTTTTGTTGAGCTTGGGAGCATTAACTATTTGACATAATTTCATCGATGAGGATCATACATTTGCAAAACCAGTGAATAAGTACATTCTTAACTGTGACTCTCTCATGTCAATAACTATGGACCTTCTCAATCGTCCTGGTCATGGCTGTCCCAAAGGTAGTTTTCAAAAGGCAATTGGACTTTTTTTTTCTTTGAAAATGTTTCGCTTCCCATCCAAGAAGCGTTTTCAGTGGCTTCTTCAGTGACATGATAGTAGTTTTCCAATATCTAAGGGGTTACCACAAAGAAGGGCACAACCTATTCTCCAAAGCAGCTGAAAGCAAGACGAGGAACAGTGGATAGAAACTAATCAATGGAGATAAGCAACCTAGAACTAAGGATTAATTTCCTGACACTTAGAACAATTAATCTGTGGAATGACTTGCCTCCGGAAGTTGTGGGCGCTCCAACACTGGAAGTTTTAAAGATGAAATTGGATAACCATTCATCTGAAATGGTATAGGGTTTCCTACCTGAGCAGGGGTTTGGAGTAGAAGACCTCCAAGGTCCCTTTACAGCTCTGTTATTCTATATTCTGTTATTCTGTTGCCTTTTGAAAAGCACCTTTCATTTCAACCGTGAAGGTTTTATGAAGGTTTTTCCCATCACAGTTCAAGGAGAAAATAGAGTATTTCTGAGAACTTGCAGCCATGTCATTTTCAGGAATCAAGATCAATTTGAGGATGGCTTTCTTCTTTTCTTCATGGACCAGAGAGGAGTAAGGAGGAATCATTCCATACTCCATGGGCCCAATGTAGCTCTGCTTAAAGGAGGCGAAGAAAGGGAATGTTGGTTGTCTATGTTGAAATGACAGCAAAGATCTCTTCTTTGATCATCTTACTTGATAGGTCTTGAGGAGCCTCATCAACTGCAGGATGTAAAATGGGTCCCCCAGATATAATAGGAGAAAAAGAGAGCATAAGTTGCTGTTCAAAAGGACAATAGCGGGTCAATTTCAGAGGGCTGGAACTGACTTACAAGAATAATTGAGTGGAAGGAGTCTTGTTGAAGCTAAAGGGTACAAATCTAGTCTGGGTTGCAGAGATTATGCCACTAAGGAGATAATGTCCTGGCTTGTAATAATTCTGCGAATAAACCTCTTCCTGCTCCAGAGTCAAGAGGCACTTGGCTCTGCGCTGCTGAGAAGCTCCCTGAGGCCACAAAAGAAGCACAAGGAGAAGTAACAGCAACATGACTTCCTGGCTTGATTCACTGTGGTGCATTGCAAACTTCTTCTTAAAGGATGAGGGGAAGAGGTCGACGAAATGAAAGCTCTCTTCCGAAAGCTTCATTGGCTTTCCCAATTCAGAGGCCAGACATGGCTTCAAATTTGAAGGAGAGGGAAATAAACGCAGCTCTTGCCTGCCTTAAAAATCTTCCCATGCTCTCTTTTTCTCCATAACCATTTATCAACCAACCTTTCTGATGGGAAGATGCAGTGCAGGATCACTCTGGTGCCTGGCATTTGACATCAAAACATGTTTTTGATGTGCTTGTTGATCAATTTACTCCATAATTCCAGAAAGGTCTCTTGAGACTTAATAGAAAGACACCAGATAAAACTCAACGATTAGCATAATTAAATCCCCTCTAGAAGCTTTGAATTATTCAGCAGGAAGGCACCCAAAGGGAGAACTGGCAGATGTGGCTTCAAACTTAGAAAATGGGACAGTGGAGAATTTGACCCCCAAACTTTTGGCATGGTAATGAATATGAACAGGCTCACAGCAATGCAAATTTATGTCCTTTCCATGTTCTTCTATAGGTAAAGATAAAATTCTTCTCGCACATATGCGCTAGTCGTTCCTGACTCTAGGGCGCAGTGCTCATCTCCGTTTCAAAGCCAAAGAGCCATTGCTGTTCGAAGATGTCTCCATGGTCATGTGGCCTGTGAGATAGCCGAAGGATGAGGCAGGACTCACTTTGAGGCAAGAACAACAGCGTTTATTTGAACAGATAACGATAACAGCAATAGACAAAGCTCGGCACCTTTCCCTGCTTGACAGCTATTTATACGGAGCTGTCAAGCAGGGCAGCCAATGGTAACAGCCTGAACAGCCCGTGCTCAGCCAAGCTGCGTCTTAGCCAATCAAGCACGACTTGACTATTGCTAGCTGTCAGGTAGGGCAGACCGGTCGTAGGTAGAGGATAGAACACTCCTCCCCCCCCCAGTGAGGATGTATGCGCGGAAATCGCGCAAGCGTAGTCGCGAAGATAGGTTGCGCGGCACTGGACCCGCCCAGAATGCCTCAGTTGAGAGTAAGTCACCGGCGGTGGAGGATATGCCCGTGGAAGCTCCTCCCTGAAGGGAGTGGAGCTCTGGGTGATGTAATCGGGGCCTGGTCCGGAAGGCGGAGCCTGCAATTCAGGTACGAAAGGGTGAGGCGGCGCGCCCGTTGTAGGGGGGCTTGAAAACGGCTGCGGGTGGGCAGTGTCGGAGGAGGAGAGGCCTGATTGGGAGGAAGGCCTGTGGATAGGGAAAACCAGGAGGGGCATATCTGGGAAGGCATGGCTCCTCCGAAGGAGGCCAGATGATGGCGTCTGGTGCTGTAAAGCCCAGGTGGGGAAGTGGCTCGCCAGGAGGCAGAGCCCCAGGTAGCGGAATGCCGGGAAGCAACTGAGGAATGGTCGTAGCTGGCCACGGCAGATTGGATTGAGAGATGGTCTCCGGCGGTAGGCGGCACCTCAGTTGATCCACATGGCGCCACCATTCGCTGCCTTCAGGTAGGTGGACCCAGTAAGAACAGGGACCAGTTATGGAGGTGACAGTGGCAGGCACCCACCTTGGATCTCCTGAATAAGATCTGGCCCAGACAGGGTCCCCAACCCAGAAACTACGGGGAGGGGGTCCCAGGTTGCCAGGCTGTTCCCCAGAATAGAGTGGGTGCAATCTATCTAGGGTGGTCCGCAGGTGCTGGCCCATCAGCAGCTCCGCAGGGGTTTTCCCAGAGATGGGGCAAGGGGTGGAATGCTGACCTAGAAGGTAAGCAGCCACCCTTGTTGGCCAATTGACCTGGTCCATCCTGCCCAAGGCCTCCTTGGCCGAGCGGACAGCACGTTCCGCCCGGCCATTGCTGGCCGGATGGTAGGGGGCGACTGGGGCGTGGCAGATGCCCTGAGCGGCCAAAAACTCCCGGAAGGTCGTGGATGCGAACTGAGGCCCATTGTCAGAGACGACAATGTCTGGCAGGCCATGGGTGGCAAAGAGGCGCCGCAAGGCCCGGATAGTGGACTCTGCCGTGGTGGAATCCATTAAGATGAGCTCCACCCAGCGAGAGTAAGTGTCCACGACCACCAGGAATACCTGGCCCCGGTAAAGTCCAGCAAGGGCTGAGGGTCCAAGACCGAGAGGGGACAACGGCTGAGGGCATCAGCATGCCCCAGCTGCTTTCCAAGGTGATAAAGCAAGTGGTAGGAGTATGCCGCTAGGAACTCCGTCCAGTGGGTCATACGTGGGAACAGAATAGGAGGGGTTGGGGGGGTCACTGGCCACAAGTACAAGGAGAGGCTTGTGGTCAGTGAAAAGTGAAAAATGACGTCCGTATAGGTAATCGTGGAACTTTTTAACCCCGGACATGGCAACCAGAGCCTTCTTGTCGATCTGGCTGTAGTTCCTCTGAGCAAGGGACAGTGTCCAGGAATGAAAAGCAATGGGGGCTTCTGAGCCATTTGGGAGGACATGGCTCAGGACAGCCCCCAAGCCCACGGGGGAGGTGTCACATGCAAGCGTCAGAGGCAGCCTGTCACTATTTTGTACTAGGACTGCCGATGACGTAAGCATCGCTTTGACAGCTGCAAACACATGCGCTTCATGGCTGCCCCAGCGCCAGGCCGTGGATTGGTCGAGCAACCGATGTAGCAGCTCGGCTAGTTATGCCTTGTGCGGCAAAAATGTGGGGAACCAATTCAGGCCCAGTAAGGCCGGCAGCGGTTTCTCTACAACCAGGACATGCAAGCACCCATTAAAACCCACATATCCCACCCGCAGTACATAACAACCCAGGGTGGGAATCTGAATCCCCTGGTAGTCACGTAAGGTTGTGTCCAGAGGAGACAGCTGGCCCTGCGTGACACCAGGGCAGAGGCAGGAGAAATCAGCCCAGGAGAGAAGGGAATGGGAGGACCCAGAGTCAACCTTCATTTGGCAAGGTGACCCCTCTAGCAGTAAGGAAACTGTGATCTTCTTAGCACCTGCGAAGCGTGGTCGACCGACACTGCAGGGGTGGCAGGGAGGTCTGGCTCAACAGTAAAGCAGTCGTCTCTGTGGCGCTGTTGGCGGTGGGGCTGCTGGAAGGAAGTCTGCGCTGGTTGGCTGGATGTCTGGCCGGTGGCTTCAGGGCGTTGTGGAAACACCCGGCAGACCTGGGCCAGGTGGCCCTTCTTATGGCAGTGGCGGCATACAGACGCCCTGAAAGGGCAAGAGGCCTGGCAGTGCTTCCTACCGCAACCAAGGCAGGCACTCCCGGCTTGGCGGGAGGGTTGCTGCGGCCGGCGCCACGGAGTGGTGACCAACTGGTCCACCTGGTCCTCCTCCTCAATGTTGTCCAGCGGCACGAGCTCATTGATCAAGCAGGTCCGGTTGTAAATCAGTATATAAACCTAAGTGCTATTGTTATTGCTATCCCATTGGAGAAACTGCTGAGCCATGGATCTTCTCTGAGCTGTTGCTGTCCATGGGGTACAGAGCAGAGGTGGTATTCAGCAGGTTTTGACCAGTTTTGGAGAACTGGTAGTAGAAAATTTTGAGTAGTTCGGAGAACCCATAAATACCACCTCTGACAGGCCCCACCCACACCTATTCTCTGCCTCCTGAATCCCAGCTTATCGGGAGGGAATGGGGATTTTGCAGTAACCTTCCCCTGGAGTGGGGAGGGAATGGAGATTTTACAATATCCTTTCCCTGGAGTGGGGAGGGAATGGAGCTTGTACAATATCCTTCCCCTGCCATGCCCATCAAGACACACCACACCCACTAAGCCATTCCCGCAGAACTGGTAGTAAAAGTTTTTTGAATCCCACTACTGGTACAGAGATTTTTAGTGAGCTGTGTGCCCAAAATGGCAATGGAAGCTAGCCATACCCTTTAATAAAATTTGTTATTAGAATGCATTTGTTTGATTGATGGCCCTATATCTCAATCCTTCCTATCCACAGCTCATTGGGACTTCCTGGATGATGTAAGACTTAAAACCAATATAAAATGCCCACACGTGGCTAGGAAAACAAAAGTAATAAACAATCTTAGAAGTCTTTCAGATTAGAAGAAAAGCAAACAAGATCTTTTAATGGAGGAATGTCTGGATAAATCCAAACCATTGAATGGGGACAAAGAAAAGAAGTAGGGGAAGAGAAAGAGTTAGAATCACTTTTCTCTTTTAGCTTTCATGATGAGTTGTTGCTTAGTATTGAGCTCTGGCCTCAAAATAATAATGTAGCACTTGGGGATGAAGATGCAGCCCAGCAGCCCAGCACTGGAGGCCAAAATGGAGGTGACCTGCACAGCTACCATGTACTTCCCTTTGGTACTGAGATAGGTGGGCACAAAGGAGACCCAGACACTGCAAAAGACCAGCATGCTGAAGGTGATCAGCTTGGCTTCGTTGAAGGCTCCAGGCAGATTCCTGGCCATAAAAGCCACCGTGAAACAAATGGCAGCCAGGAAGCCCATGTAGCCGAGAGCACAGTAAAACATGGTGATGGATCCTTCATTGCATTGCAGGATGATCTCTCCAGGCTGAGAGTGTAGGTCAGACTCAGGAAACGGGGGAGAAGTGCCAAGCCAGCTGCTGCAAATGACAATTTGAAGACCGGAGCAAGAAAGGATAACAGAGTTGGACAAACCCTTCCCCAGCCATTTCTGAACTTTATTCCCTGGCTTGGTGGCCAGGAAAACCAGCACCACCATTATGGTTTTGGCCAGGACAGAAGAAATGGCAACAGAGAAGATGATGCTGAAGGTTATCTGTCTGAGAAGGCAGGTGACTCTCCTTGGCTGGCCAATGAAGAGGAAGGAAGTGAAGAAGGAAAGCAGGAGAGAGACCAGGAGGATGTAGGAGAGATCTCTGTTGTTGGCTTTGATGATTGGAGTGTCTAGGAATTTAATGAAGATTCCCAAGACAAAGGCTGTGGTTAAAGACAGGAACACGGCAACGGAAATTAGCATGACCCCTAAATAGTCTTTATAATTTAGGAAGGTTTTAATCTTAGGAATGCAGTCATCTCGACTGATATTTGGATGTTGATCTTCTGGACAGGGGGTGCATTTTTCTGAATCTGAAAAGAGCAAGAATATTACCACTGGTTCTTTCACCTTTTACTGAAGCTATTATTTGCATAAAATTAATAAGAATTGAATGTTGACAGATAAGCAGTTAAGACCAGACGTGACTTCTTGGGATCCAGATGACAAGGATGATGCCAAGAAGATAGCAGAGTTTCAATGATGCAATGAACGAGCATTGTGTATAATTGGTCTAACGTTGACTGACCAACAGTTAGTTCATATTCGTGGGGAGAATTCTGCAAATCTCGCCAAAACCACGATTGAAATTTATTTTGAGAGCCACATTTTTAAAACCGAAAATACATAGGATGGTACACTGTTTTTAGTTTCAATAAACTCTGGCATTTGAAGCATGCAAGTCTTAAAGCTGTCAAGTTGCAAGACCCTTGCACCCCTAACCCTTTAGAAAAAAAAACCCCAGGGGTCTTCAAACCTGACAGCTTTAAGACTTGTGGAGTTCAACTCCCAGAATTCCTCCTCCAGTCATGTTGGCTCAGGAACTCTGGCATTGAAGCATGCAAGTCTTAAAGCTGTCAAGTTGCAAGACCCTTGCACCCCTAACCCTTTAGAAAAAAAAAAACCCCAGGGTCTTCAAACCTGACAGCTTGAAGACTTGTGGACTTCAACTCCCAGAATTCCTCCTCCAGTCATGTTACGGCGACGTCATCTGCGTGGATCCATCTTCGGCTTTTTTCACAGGGGGCAGGGCTGCTGCTGAAGATGTCGACGAGCCCCTGCCGCCACCAGAACAACAGCTAGCTCCTCCTCCTCCTCCAACAGCACCAGTACATTTGGAGTGAAGCCGCCAAAGCTCCCGCTGGCGCCCCCTCCACTCGGAGCACCGCATTACCCCTGCTGCCTTCTCCGCCACCTCCATGCTTTTGAGAAGCCATGAGGCCTTTTTTCCCTGCTCCTGCCCCCCCCGCCGCCTTCCTACTGGCTCCCGCGGCCTCATGGCTCCTCAAAAGCACAGCAGAGGAGGAGGGGGCAGGGTAACGCGGGGCCCAACTCAGGTGCTCCGAACGGAGGGGGAGGCGCCGCTGCCATAGGCGGGGGCGCCGGCGGGAGCTTTGGTGGCTTCACCTCTGCCGCAGCGTCAGGTGCTGTTAGAGGAGGAGGAGGCGGCAGCAGATATTCCGGTAGCAGCAGGGGCTTTACTTTAGCTGCAGCGCCGGGCGCAAGCAGCTAGGATTGGCCGCCCACAAAGGACCTCCTCCCCGGGCTTGCTTTCCTGGCGTCAGTCGCCCCGCGCTCACCAAAACAAGTCCGGGGAGGTCCTTTGCGGGCGGCCAGTTCTAGCCGTCTGCAAAGGACCTACCCAGCCTCCGGCGCCTGTGACAGCAGAAAGCACTGCGCGGCAGTTGGAAACTGCTGCGTGGTGTTTTCTTGCCACCTGCGCGGGCGCGCAGCCGCGCACCTTAGAGGGAACAGTGGGAGGGAGGGGAGCGGGCGCCCGGCACACAGAAGAGCCGCATTAAAATGTGTAAAGAGCCGCATGTGGCTCGCGAGCCGCGGCTTGCCGACCACTGGCCTATACTGTTAGAAAATGTTTTTCTTGTGGGACTAAGGGGCATATAGCTAGATTCTGTAAAAATGCAAAACGACAGAATACTAGAAAAGCTAAGAAACATGATAATGTCAATTTAGATATGACTAATTTGACTATCTCTAGAAATGCAGCAATAATCCATGATTCATGGGTTGTTGATCAGTAAGAGCTCTAGTTAAGATTGGCTATGTAGTAACCTTTAGGGGAGATAACTGTATCATAGAAAAGGAAGGTAATAGGATTACTGCAAAATTAACAAATGGTTTATATATTATAACTGATAGCCATACTGCTAATTCAATGTATGACAATGTGAAGCCACATGATGAATGCATACATCTGCTACATAGGGGTATGGGGCACATTAATTTCAAAACGCTGCAACAAACTGTAAAGTTGTCAGAGGGAGTGAAATTAAAACCTTGCAGTAAGTATTTAAATTGTAATGTATGTAGTAAGGAAAAGAGCAGGGTTACCCCAGCAAACAGATATAATGGGTTTAAAATGAAGGAACTTTTAGAAGTTGTTTTTGCTGATCTAATTGGACCTATAAAATCCAGTTTGGGAGGTGCCTGTTATGTTTTGAGTATCATGGATCATTACTCAAGATATGGTTTCTGCTACATAATGAAAGACAAGACAGAAACATTTCAACAATTTTTTAATTGGCTGAGATCTGTGGAAAGGAAGATAAAAGCCAAGGTTATTACTGTAGTTACTGATAATGGGATGGAGTTTAAAAATTATAAGTTCCAAACTATGTTAAAAACAGCTGGTATTGAGCATAAACGTTCTGCTCCTTATAGACCTCAACATTATTCATTTGTAGAACGGAGAGGGCAAACGTTACAAGCTATGACTAGAACCATGTTAGCCGATTCAGGATTGCCTGAAACATTATGGGGTGAAGCCATGATGTGTGCTAATCATTTACTGAAGAACGTTGTAAATGCTTCTACTGAAGAGGTACCATTTACTCGTTGGCAGGTAGGAAACCTGATTTGAGCTACTTGCACATGTTTGGAGTTCCTGCATGGGTGCATATTCCAGCACAGATCAGATTAAAGGGACAAACTCGTGCAAGTTAATATTTGTAGGTTATGACTCAAATAATAGATCTTAAAAGAACGTGGGATGATTAAGATCTATCACAGTGCAAATGCAAAGTTTCTGGAGCATTTTGGTTGGGATAAACTGGAAATAAACAATGATGAGGTAGTAATCGAAACCCGAATAGATCAAAAGAATGTATCAGGAATACCAGAAACATGTGATGAAGGGAAGGAGTCTACTCAGGAGAAGGAAATGAAAAATCAGGATGAAATGATAAAGCAGGAGGACGTTCAGAACAGTCCAACTATAAGCTCTGAATTACCCAGAAGGTCAACCCACGTAACGCGGCCACCAGATAGGTATCAGGCATCTGTTGCATGTAAGGTGGATAAGGTACCTGCTGAATACAATGAACTGACTATGTATCCAACTGAGGATAAAAAAGTGAGGCAAGCTGACATGAACAGTGGGTTTAAGTCATTGCAGGATTTGGGAGTGCTTGTCAAGACTGATTTACCTTCAAGTAAATATGCAAGGGGACGTAAACGGGTATAAAAGCGTAAAAGTGGAGTGAATGGGAATTATGTAAACCATTATGGATGGAAATTATGTAAACCACAATGAGTTAGATGATGTTGATATAAAAGGTTCAATGTTTGATAAGGGATGCATTATGCAATGTATCTTGAACCTACATTATGTACTGTATTGTATGTTAAAGAAAAACATAAATCATTATTGTGATGATTATGGATTTAGAATGTGAAGTTGTGTGTAAATACATTGACAACCCAAGAGGGGAGAGTGTTAGGGATGTAACCCCAGGCTTGGCTTGGCAATGTATATAAGCTATGATTACTTTACTATGACTTAAATGCTTAGGAGATGTAATTGGCTTGTTACCTCAAGCAGCTATAAGAGGGAGCCAGAATGGCTGTTAGCTCTCTGTTTGTTACAAGCTGGTCGTTGTATAGTGAGGTATTGTTGGTTTGCTACTGTTTAGCTATACTTTGTGTGTTAGACTGACTATTTGATAACTGAATTACTGAACCGTGTATGACTTGGACTGTTAACTGGACTCTGAATACCTCTATATTTCTACATAGTAAACTACTATATTTTTATACTATTCAGTGTCTCTGTATGCTGGTTTGTGCGTGTTATTCCATATCACTCTCATTTCGCTTCTCTGCATACTTGCTCTTCTAACGGGGAGCTAAATTACTTAACACCCTTCTTCCACGCAGCAGTATTGATGGACTCTACTTACAAAGGAGCATAGGTGGGCATGGAATGGTTGAAGAAAAAAAGGGCATTTGGAAGATTATCTGAAGAATGATGAAGAAGATGCACTGACACTAGTACACATGAAGGCTTACTAAGTAATTGGAAAGACCAAACTGGCCTACAAATGAGGAGCAGAAAAGAGGCATGGCCAGCAAGGGGCGGGGAGAAGAGAGACAGACAGAGAGAGAGAGGGGGGGGGAGGGAGGGAGGGAGGGAGGGAGGGAGGGAGGGAGAGAGAGAGAGAGAGAGAGAGAGAGAGAGAGAGAGAGAGAGAGAGAGAGAGAGAGAGAAGATATCACCAAGACCTGGCAATGGTTACGAGCAGGGCATTTGAAGAGTCAGAGGGGCTCATTCTTGCTGCACAAAACCAAACCTTAAAAAACAAAGGCATTCAAAACCAGAATTGCTGTGAAGATCGCAACAGACAGCAAATGATGCCACTGCAAAGAAGCTGATGAAACAATGGACCTCCTGGTTAGCTGCTGCAAGAAGATCACCCACACTGACTACCAATAAGAGTATGACAAAATAGCAACAATGGAGCACTGGAAGATCTGCAAGAAATGCCATTTATCTGCAAGCAAGAATTGGTGGGATCATATCATAGAGAAAGTAGAAATATAAAATGAAGAAGCTAAAGTGCTCTGGGAGTTTAGAATTCAAACAGATAACCAACTGCCACATAACCGAGACTTAACAATTGTTGGTAAGAAAGACAAAATTTCTGGATGACAGATGTTGCAGTATAGTAGAACAGAAGAAGGGAAACATGTTCTGACCCAGGCTTCCTTAGATACCAAGAAGCAAAATATTGGTCCCAACAAAACCTCTTTTATTTACACGACTGTGAATTCCTTTCATTCACAGTCAGCAAGGTATTAGTAAACAGTCTTTCAGAGGAATGCATATCCACACGCACCTTATCTCGTTTGGAGTGTTGCCAGATAACTAGTTTCCAAACACAGACAAAACAAAACTTGGCACAGAGTCTCTTATAATCACAAACAGAATTTCCAGACCGAATGAATGAATGGTTTCCTGCAAAAGCCCATTCCCCCTTTGTTCCTCTTTTGTTTCCTATGGGAGGGGCCAATTACCACCAAGGTATGGCTTTACTCTTAGTTGTTCTAGTCTTCTGGAAGCTCTGCACAAGTGCGCACTGGGAACTGGCTCCAGCTGTTCTTCTGCCTCACTGCTGTCTAACTCCCTCTCTGCCTCTGATGCAGAGCCCTCGTCTGAACTTTCCTCAACCCCAAGACTGGCTCATGTTCCTCCCCAACCTCCTCACTGTCCGACTCTGCTGGTCACCGGCAGGCCATAACAAAATGGGAGAAAATCACAAAATATACAGCCCTGCAAATAAAAGCACAACTTTTGCAAAATAAACCAACGATAGTACCAATAGTAATCAGCGTCTTGGGAGAAATCCCAAACCAACTGGAGCACAACTTGAATATTATTGGCATTGACAAAATTACACTCAGTCAATTGCAAACGGCAGGTTTACTTGGAACAGCTTACGTCCTGCAATGATACCTTTAAAATTATATTGAAGAAGATCTGCCTATCTGAGGTCCCCAATATCACCCACCTTCCTGGGTGGAGATGGTTCCTTCTGCACAAGGAATACAATCATAGCAGCAGATGGGCCTCCCTTCCTGAGCTACCTTCCTGAATCCAGGATGGCAACTTTCCACACACCTTGAAGGAGGCAGGGGCTGAGGAGGGAGAAGAAGAACATTCAGAAAAATGAATGTATTTTAAGGAAAGTAGCGAAGGATCGACAACCTCATCTAAAGAATAACTTGCAGGCATCTCACCAACTTATCCCATCCAGTGGTGAAATTTTCCCTAATGGTTCTGTGGGTGTGGCTTGGTGGGTGTGGCTTGGTGGTCATGTGACCGGGTGGGTGTGGCTGCACAAGTGACTCACACACAATGTAAAAGAAGCTGGACTTCACACAAAATGTCCCCTGCAACAAGCAGGAACCTCGCAGACAATCAGGCACAGCTGATTGTTGCACAGCTGATCGTCGGGAATTTTTAAAAAACTTTTTTTTGGATTTTTTTTTTCTGTCGATTGGGGCAAATAGGTAGTATAAAATGCTAAAAAAAATTAAAAAAAAGTTCCATGTATTGCGCAGCACAGCTGATTATCACACAACTGATGGAACTGTTTTTTTTTAAAACTTTTTAAAGCATTTTTTACTTCAGGCGAACCGGCCCAAACCAGTAGCATTTCATCCCTGCTCCCATCTAAGGATGAGAACACACACAAGTTTCAGAATTAGTTTAGTTTAGATATTGACGTCCTCAGGGAAATGTCAAGAAAAAGACAAACATTCTGAAGTGAAATCGGAAGTCCTTCAAGCCACTATCGACCCCATTAAGAGAATGACGGAAAGCCTGAAATAAAGGAGTTTCTTCACCTTGTTCATCTCTTCCATCTGAGCAATCTTGTTCTGGTGGATCACCAGTTTGGGACCCTGGATTCCTTGTCTTTCTAGATGCCCAGATTGCATCATGGTGACGGACTTGTTGGTGTAAACCCTCCAGTTCACAATGTCCAAGTCAACAGCTGGGTCTCCATTCTCATCAAGATAAACCCCATCAATGGAATGATTATAAAACTGGGGGTTCTGAAGGGAAGCATGAAACTGGAAAGGAAGAGAAATGGGGAATATTTGGAAAGGAAACCAGAAGTCCTGTGATAAGGTTTGAACTGAGTGTTTCTCTACGCAAAGCCCAGGTTCTAGATTTATTCACTCTTTCAACGCAGAAACTGTAAATATTTAAACCATGACACCTACTAATCTTTTGCTTAGGGTAAAGATAAAGATTCCTCTCACACATATGTGCTAGTCAGGAATGACTAGCACATATGTGCTCATCTCTGTTTCAAAGCTGAAGAGCCACCACAGTCTGAAGATGTCTCCATGGTCGCGTGGCTGGCATGACTAAATGCCGAAGGCGCATGGAACACTGTTACCTTCCCACCTACTGGAAGATCAGGAAGGCCTCCAGAGTGCCTCTGGAGACTGGGGAGGCCATTTTTGCCCTCCTGGAGGCTCCAGGAAAGCCTCCAGAACCCGGGAGGGCAAAAACATCCCCCCACCATAGTGCAGGACGCGCACCATGGTCACGCCCACCCAGCTACCGGGTGTGAAGGTTCCAAGAGTTGCCCTAATTAATTTATGAGCCCTGAGACGAAATTCAAAGTAAAACCATTTGTTTATTAGGACTAACATCTTGGCACGGACTTCTGTGTAGCTGAAACTAAATCACACTTAATGGTGTCTGACCTTTACCCCTGTGCCCCCTCCCCTCTGGCTGAGGTCATCAATCACATTCTCCAACAGGATGTTATGGCAGGGTTCTGGACACGCGCATTCACATCCCAGTAGAGAAATATGAGACTTTTACTCTGGCCAAAAGTATGCATGGAATTTCCCTCCCCTTCTCAAGGTGATGGTAGTCATGGAAACGCCTTAGGCTTTGACACCGGGCATAGAACCCCTTGCTAAAATTTTTGAAGCCCACCCCTGAAAATACCTGCCAAGCCTTCAGCCTTGGACCTCCCAGGTTCTCACCACTGTTTCTCACTGGCCGCTTGGATCTGGAGAAATAGGCTGAATGCAAGGCCAGGCCCACAGCCCAGATTATGTTATAAGTGAAAAAGCTGTCAAGAGACAGGATTCGCTGCATCTCTCCTTGCGGTAGTAGCTCCAGTTCTTCTCTTTCCCTGCACTGTCTCCAGACCTTCACAGACAATACATCCTTGATGGAGGAACACGTAAAGGATTTCTCTACAAAGCGTTTCATGGAGGAGTGAAATTGCTTGAAAGCGTCAAAGGCCACCCTTTGATTTGTTTGCACAAGAAAAGAAAAAAAGCCACAAATGTTTTGGAAGGTGGAGATGCTACTTTCCATGAAATCCCAAGTGAGATCCCAGCAGGCTGCCATGAGCCAGACTTTTCCTGAAACAGGTTGCTTAAGATGTTGAAGCATTCCGTGCACAATGAAGATTCCTATCTCGAATGAACTAATCTCTGCACCGTAAAGAAATACGTTTACTTGACTCCACTTGGCAAATGGTTCCAAATTCAACACCAGGTTTGTGTTTTTTATGGAAAACACTTGAGACAAAACTGGACAAATGCCATTCTTGATCAGCATGGAAGTCAATGTCCTCATGAACCTCTCCCCCTGGTCCGTGTCTGGAGCCATCAGGCCAACCAAGGTCCAGCTGAAATGGAGGAGCAGTTTGACCATCCCTGGGTACTGGACCCCTTCAGCGGGGAGCATCGGGTAGAAGAAAGGAAACTGAGTTTTATCCCTCAGAATCGGGGAAACAAAACTGTAACTGATCTGAAAAAGAAAGACAAATTTATTAAGTAATCCATATAGCCCCCAAATAGCAATTCTCTTCCCACCGAACACTTCCGAAATAAAGATCCTTTTATGGAGACCTTACTTCTCTGCTCAGGTATGGCTTTTCTTTCCACTTGTTCCCTAAGTGCACCATTTTGCTGGTCCATGGTGTCAGAAGAGTCCTCATATCTGGTTTGGGACCATAGCCAAAGGGAAGATCTCAAAGGTGCTTTTTCAAACGACAATTGGACTTTGTTTTTCCTTAAAGATGGTTTGCTTCTGTTTTGTCTCTCAGTTCTGAAGAAGCTTCCTGGATGAGAAACAAAATGTCTTTAAGGAGAAACAGAGTCCAGTTGCTCTTTGAAAAAGCACCATTGGGACAACCATGATCTGGAAGACTGAGAATCTTCATAGATAGATGAAGATGTCTACTCTCTTTTCTCCCTTTAACAGAATAACAGAGTTGGAAGGGGCCTTGGTCTTCTTGTCCAAGCAGGAAACCCTATACCAGGAGTCAGGGTCTGGAGTCACATGTGGCTCTTTCAACCTTCTTCTGCTGTCACCAGTCATCACCACATTTTTGAGAGGAGCTTCTGATTTGGGGGGAGTGGAGAAAGCAGACAGTGCCAGGAGAGACACTATGACAAGGGGTGGGTTTTCTGGTCAGCTCCACAGTTGAAAGGGCTTTCGATTAGGACAGGTAGAGGAAAAAAGACGCTGCCCTAGGAGGAGATTCTAAGGTGGGGAAACTGGACTTCCAGTCAACTCCAGAATTGAACGGAGGGCTTCTGGTTAGGATCTTTGCGGCTCTTTGAGTGTTTAAGGTTGCCGACTCCTGCCATATACCATTTCAGACAGATATTGTTGTCCAATCTTTTCTTAAAAACTTCCAGTGTTGGAGCATTCACAATTTCTGGAGGCAAATTGTTCCATGGATTAATTGTTTTAGCTGTCGGGAAATTTCTCCTTAGTTCTATTTTGCTTCTCTCCATTGTTTCTTGTCTTGGATATACTAATCCCTCATCTCCAATGTCCATGATAAAACTCTGCTCTTGAATTTAAAATTCTATGGCTGTATTATCCTCTCAGTAAATAGATACCTGTGGGACTTTGTAGGTGCCCAACATGTTTGAAACGAGGATGGAGAGGTCCGCATTGGCCCCTTCGAGAACGGCGAGTGTGTTTTTCTGCTTCCCACATCTGTAGTTGGGAACATTGGCCTCTCCATCTGAAAGCAGGTCCAGGAGGGCATCCAAAGTGATTTGCTCACTGAAATAGTGATCATAGATATTATAACCGAGAGTGATGTTAAGTAAGAGACTCCTAGAATCGTGGTTGAACTGGTGGACAGCAGAAAGGAAGGAGAGCATTTTCCAGTACTTTGTGTATTGTCCCCTGCATGTATTAGAAAATGAATCAAAAGAAAATTTTACTGAAATACTATTCAATATTCTACTTCACCTGGTATCAAGAGTTCTTATGTGAGAATTAAAACTTTCCTAAAAATATTATGTCAGAGTGCGCACAGCATGACTACTATTTTGAGACAACCCAGGAACAAAATACAGGACACAGAGGTTTGTCTTACAAAGAGTGGTTTATATACAATACTTCTGCATACAAGGCATACAGGATGTGTGTGTGTGTATCTCAGTGGTGGATTGCTGCCGGCATTACTGCCAGTGCAGCACACAAAAAACTTTGTGCAATACACTAGGAGAGGAGATACATAATCTAATGGCCTCCTTTATATAGACAGCTTCTTTAAGTGGCAATAGCCCAGCTTCTGAAAGCAGCAGTGACTGTGCTGTCTCATCCTCATTTCATCATCTTAAGTTACAGCCTTACATTGGCTGGCCAGCTTTAAATCATCAATACCCTGACATATTAATATAGAAAACAAGTCAAACTAATACATTTTAGTACTAAAAAAATCTTGTTCCAAAAGTAATAACTTAGTTTATAACATGATCAGAAAGCCAATTTTATGAACAGATTGATTGTATTTCATAGCATTTCAGAATCGATTGTTTAATCTCTCCTATTAAGGGTGCTTGATATCCTGAAATATCTCACATAAATGGAAAGCTTAACATACTGAATTCATGTTATCTCTAAACAAATCTAAATATTATTGGCTTTTGCTTACTCTGGTTTTAAAAATACCTTTGAAGTTGGACCAAGAATTCAATCTAGTTTAAAGATTTCTCTCTTTTTCACTCTTTTGTAAAATTTGGAAATTTTATGTATTCATCAGTAATAAGTATAGAATCATAAAGGTGGAAAGTGTCCTTTAGAAGAACAATTCTATTGTGTTTAGAATTTCATTTTTGTTGAGCTTGGGAGCATTAACTATTTGACATAATTTCATCGATGAGGATCATACATTTGCAAAACCAGTGAATAAGTACATTCTTAACTGTGACTCTCTCATGTCAATATCTATGGACCTTCTCAATCATCCAGGTCATGGTTGTCCCAAAGGTAGTTTTCAAAAGGCAATTGGACTTTTTTTTCTTTGAAAATGTTTCGCTTCCCATATAAGAAGCGTCTTCAGTGGCTTCTTCAGTGACAGGATAGCAGTGTTCCAATATTTAAGGGGTTACCACAAAGAAGGGCACAACCCATTCTCCAAAGCAGCTGAAAGCAAGAGGAGGAACAGTGGATAGACACTAATCAATGGAGAGAAGCAACCTAGAACTAAGGATTAATTTCCTGACACTTAGACAATTAATCAGTGGAATGACTTCCCTCCAGAAGTTGTGGGCGCTCCAACACTGGAAGTTTTAAAGATGAAATTGGATAACCATTCATCTGAAATGGTATAGGGTTTCCTACCTGAGCAGGGGTTTGGACTAGAAGACCTCCAAGGTCCCTTTGCAGCTCTGTTATTCTACATTCTGTTATTCTGTTGCCTTTTGAAAAGCACCTTTCATTTCAACCGTGAAGGTTTTTATGAAGGTTTTTCCTATCAAAGTTCATGGAGAAAATGGAGTATTTCTGAGAATTTGCAGCCATGCCATTTTCAGGAATCAAGATCACTTTGAGGATGTCTTTCTTCTTTTCTTCATGGACCAGAGAGGAGTAAGGAGGAATCATTCCATACTCCATGGGCCCAATGTAGCTCTGCTTAAAGGAAGCGAAGAAAGGGAATGCTTGTTGTCCATGTTGAAATGACAGCAAAGATCTCTTCTTTGATCATCTTACTTGATAGGTCTTGAGGAGCCTCATCAACTGCAGGATGTAAAATGGGTCCCCCAGATATAATAGGAGAAAAAGAGAGCATAAGTAGCCGTTCAAAAGGACAATAGCAGGTCAATTTCAGAGGGCTGGAACTGACTTACAAGAATAATTGAATGGAAGGAGTCTTGTTGAAGCTAAAGGGTAGAAATCTAGCCTGGGTTGCAGAGATTATGCCACTAAGGAGATAATGTCCTGGCTTGTAATAATTCTGCGAATAAACCTCTTCCTGCTCCAGAGTCAAGAGGCACTTGGCTCTGCGCTGCTGAGAAGCTCCCTGAGGCCACAAAAGAAGCACAAGGAGAAGTAGCAGCAACATGACTTCCTGGCTTGATTCACTGTGGTGCATTGCAAACTTCTTCTCAAAGGATGAGGCGAAGAGGTCGAAGAAATGAAAGCTCTCTTCTGAAAGCTTCACTGGCTTTCCTAACTCAGAGGCCAGACATGGCTTCAAATTTGAAGGAGAGGGAAATAAACGCAGCTCTTGCCTGCCTTAAAAATCTTCCCATGCTCTCTTTTTCTCCATAACTATTTATCAACCAACCTTTCTGATGAGAAGATGTAGGGCAGGTTTACTCTGGTGCCTGGCTTTTGACATCAAAACATGTTTTTGATGTGCTTGTTGATCAATTTACTCCATAATTCCAGAAAGGTCTCTTGAGACTTAATAGAAAGACACCAGATAAAACTCAACGGTTAGGATAATTAAATCCCCTGTAGAAGCTTTGAATTATTCAGCAGGAAGGCACCCAAAGGGAGCAGATGTGGCTTCAAACTTAGAAAATGGGACAGTGGAGAATTTGACCCCCAAACATTTGGCATGGTCACGAATATGAACAGGCTCACAGCAATGCAAATTTATGTCCTGTCCATGTTCTTCTATAGGTAAAGGTAAGTTCCTCTCACATATATGTGCTAGTCATTCCTGACTCTAGGGGGCAGTGCTCATCTCCGTTTCAAAGCCGAAGACCCAGTGCTGTCCGAAGATGTCTCCATGGTCATGTGGCCTGTTAGATAGCTGAAGGATGAGGCAGGACTCACTCTGAGGCAAGAACAACAGCGTTTATTTGAACAGATAACGATAACAGCAATAGACGAAGCTCGGCACCCTTCCCTGCTTGACAGCTATTTATACGGAGCTGTCAAGCAGGGCAGCCAATGGTAACAGCCTGAACAGCCCGTGCTCAGCCAAGCTGTGTCTTAGCCAATCAGGCACAACTTGACTGTTGCTAGCTGTCAGGTAGGGCAGACCGGTCGTAGGTTGAGGATAGAACACTCCTTCCCCCCTCAGCGAGGATGCACACGTGGAAATCGCGCAAGTGTAGTCGTGAAGATAGGTGAGGCGGCGCTGGACCCGCCCAGAATGCCTCAGTTGAGAGTAAGTCACCGGCGGTGGAAGATGTGCCCGTGGAAACTCCTCCCTGAAGGGAGTGGAGCTCTCGGTGATGTAATCGGGGCCTGGTCTGGAAGGCGGAGCCTGCAATTCAGGTAGGAAAGGGCGAGGACATGGCTCAGGACAGCCCCCAAGCCAACAGGGGAGGTGTCACATGCAAGCGTCAGAGGCAGCCTGTCACTATATTGTACTAGGACTGCCGATGACGTAAGCATGGCTTTGACAGCTGCAAACGCATGCGCTTCATGGCTGCCCCAGCGCCAGGCCGTGGATCGGTCGAGCAACCGATGTAGCGGCTCGGCTAGTGATGCCTTGTGCGGCAAAAATGTGGGGAACCAATTCAGGCCCAGTAAGGCCGGCAGTGGTTTCTCTACAACCAGGACAGGCAAGCACCCATTAAAACCCCCATATCCCACCTGCAGTACATAACAACCCAGGGTGGGAATCTGAGTCCCCTGGTAGTCACATAAGGTTGTGTCCGGAGGAGACAGCTTCGCTCTGCGTGACGCCAGGACAGAGGCAGGAGAAATCAGCCCAGGAGAGAAGGGAATGGGAGGACCCGGAGTCAACCTCCATTTGGCAAGGTGACCCCTCTAGCAGTAAGGAAACTGTGATCTTCTTAGCACCTGCGAGGCGTGGCTGACCGACACTGCAGGGGTGGCAGGGAGGTCTGGCTCAACAGTAAAGCAGTCGTCTCTGTGGAGCTGTTGGCGGCGGGGCTGCTGGAAGGAAGGCTGCGCTGGTTGGCTGGATGTCTGGCTGGTGGCTTCAGGGCATTGTGGCAACAGCAGGGAAGCCCGGCAGACTTGGGCCAGGTGGCCCTTTTTTTTTTTTTAAACAAAGTTTTATTGGTTTTTTTAAAAAAAATAATAAGGAAAAGGGTACTGGAATAGGTTACATAATTTTGATGGTTACAATGTGTGAAGGGTATCCTCGCCCCCCGTACTCATAGTATTCATTTAAACAAGTAATTCAATATTACATAGTGATAGTTTGTCAGCATATAAATTCATATAAAAATTTCAATCAATTTATATAAAGCCGATTTCCTTATTCATTTTTGTGATCTGAGTTTTCTTGGTATTGCCCCCTCTCCCCCCGGCGGCAGAGCTCCGGCCTCTCCCGTGTCCTGTATGTCGGGTGTAGGATCATCAGGTATATCTAGGAGTGCTTTATTTTTTCCATAAAGGCCTGTGCCTCTATGGTTGTGGTGATTCTAACTCTAGTATCCTCCCAGAAAATGAACATACCTTCAGGCATCAACCATCTAAACCACACCCCTTTCTGGTAAAGTTTCTTTGCTAATTGCGAATAGTTTTTTCTTTTCTCTCTGACTTTCTTAGGGATCTGTTTCAGAATGGTTATTTCTCTGTCTTGATATTTCAACACTTGCCCTCTTTGTGCACTCAGAATCTCATCTCTTGTGGTCTTTCTGAGAAATTTAACATGTACCTCCCTGGGAACATTGTGTGTTCTAGCATATGCTGAGTTTACTCTATAAATCAGATCCAGTTCCCACCCCATCTGTTGTTTTTCTTTCTGTATGTAATCAGCCAAGATGTTTATCATGATGTCCCTTAAATCTTCATCATCTGCCTCCACTATATTTTGGAACCTGGTGGCCCTTCTTATGGCAGCGGCGGCATACAGATGCCCTGAAAGGGCAAGAGGCCTGGCCGTGCTTCCTACTGCAACCAAGGCAGGCACTCCCGGCTTGGCGGGAGGATTGCTGCGGCCGGCACCACGGAGTAGTGACCAACTGGTCCACCTGGTCCTCCTCCTCAATGTTGTCCAGCGGCACGAGCTCATTGATCAAGCAGGTCCGGTTGTAAATCAGTATATAAACCTAAGTGCTATTGTTATTGCTATCCCATTGGAGAAATTGCTGAGCCATGGATGTTCTCTGAGCTGTTGCTGTCCATACAGAGCAGAGGTGGTATTCAGCAGGTTTTGACCAGTTTTGGAGAACTGGTAGCAGAAAATTTTGAGTAGTTCGGAGAACCCATAAATACCACCTCTGACAGACCCCACCCACACCTATTCTCTGCCTCCTGAGTCCCAGCTTATTGGGAGGGAATGGGGATTTTGCAGTAACCTTCCCCTGGAGTGGGGAGGGAATGGAGATTTTACAATATCCTTTCCCTGGAGTGGGGAGGGAATGGAGCTTGTACAATATCCTTCCCCTGCCATGCCCATCAAGACACACCACACCCACTAAGCCAGTGGTCGGCAAGCCGCGGCTCGCGAGCCACACGCGGCTCTTTACACATTTTAATGCGGCTCTTCTGTGTGCCGGGCGCCCGCTCACCTCCCTCCACTCGGGCAATTCAAAACAAGTGCCCCTTTCCCTTTTTTTGACCCACAATGATTAGGGAGGATCCTGAAGTCGGGTGGGGATGAGAAGCGAGGAGGCAGAAAAAGAAATGGAGGCTAAGGAGCTTCCCCCCGCCCCCTCCCAGCAAAAATCTAACCGGGGAGCAGGGCAGGCAGTAGCAAATTAGCCGTTCGGTTAACTTGCTACTTCCCGCCTGGCTCCCCGGTTAGATTTTTGCTGGGAGGGGGTGGGGGGAAGCTCCTTAGCCTCCGTTTCTTTTTCTGCCTCCTTGCTTCTCGTCCCCGCCCGACTTCAGGATCCTCCCTAATCAGGAAATCAGGAAAACTAGTACTGACCGTGTCAGTATTGTTTGGAATGGAGCTGAGCACAAGAGAGTCTTTAGAATAGAACAGAGCTGGAAGGGACTTTGGAGGTTTTCTAATTCAGCCGCCTGCTCAAGGAGAACCTATACCAGCTCAATAAATTGTGTATACATTGATGGCATTTTTTAAAAAAAGGCTTAGTCTGTAAAATGTTTCAAAAACTAAAGACAGCATGGCATAAATGAGTGGGATAAATAAATCAGCCCACTTTGTGAAATAAGTGGGAAACAGAATTAACACACAGCCTTGACCTTTTAGTTGTTTGGATGCCTGGAGTTTCTTGCCATGAGCCTTTCTATCCTATTTTAAGAAGAAATTACAATTGGAGTATGGCTGGCTGGGGAATTCTGGGAATTGGAGTCCACACCCCTTAAAGTTGTCAAGGTTGAGAAACAGGCTCACCTTCAGCTTTATGATTTTTAATTTGTGTGTGTGTGTGTGCCATTCCAGTCAGTCTTTATTACTTTATGATTGGGCATATGTGGAAATGGGTGAGTTAATTTGGTGGCCATGGGATTAGGTAACAAAGTTGTGGGAAGGGAACCTTAATCCGGGTGCACTCAAAAGGCTTTCGAGGAAGTTGCAATCACAAATTGGTTTAGCATTCTTGGACAGTTCAGCATTACAAACGTTAAGTCATTTGGGATCCTTCCATGTTGCACGCTGGTTTTTGTTCACAACGTCCTTCCAAGCGTTGATACGTTTTGAGGTTAATTTGCTACTGCCCGCCCGGCTCCCCGGTTAGATTTTTGCTGGGAGGGGGTGGGGTGGGGAGCTCCTTGGCCTCCGTCTCTTTTTCTCCCTCCTCACTTCTTGGGGCTCCACCAATGGGGGAGCAAGGCCCGCCCAGCGCCAGGCTTTGGGCTAACACAGAGGTCTGCAAAGTTGGCTGTTTTAAGACTGGTAGACTTCAATTCTCAGAATTCTGGGAGTTGAAGTCCAACAGTCTTAAGAGCCAATTTTGCAGATCCCTGGGCTAATATGATTGATGCCCTTGGTGGACTTCAATTCTCAGAATTCTGGGAGTTGAAGTCCACAAGTCTTAAAGCTGTCAGGTTTGAAGACCCCTGGGTTTTTTTTCTAAAGGGTTAGGGGTGCAAGGGTCTTGCAACTTGACAGCTTTAAGACTTGCATGCTTCAATGCCAGAGTTCCTGAGCCAACATGACTGGAGGAGGAATTCTGGGAGTTGAAGTCCACAAGTCTTAAAGCTGTCAGGTTTGAAGACCCCTTGGGGTTTTTTTCCTAAAGGGTTAGGGATGCAAGGATCTTGTAACTTGACAGCTTTAAAACTTGCGTGCTTCAAATGCCAGAGTTTATTGAAACTAAAAACAGTGTACCATCCTATGTATTTTCGGTTTTAAAAATGTGGCTCTCAAAATAAATTTCAATCGTGGTTTTGGCGAGATTTGGCTCAGTTGAAAAAAAAGGTTGCACACCACTGCACTAAGCCATTCCCGCAGAACTGGTAGTAAAAGTTTTTTGAATCCCACTACTGGTACAGAGATTTTTAGTGAGCTGTGTGCCCAAAATGGCAATGGAAGCTAGCCATATCCTTTAATAAAATTTGTTATTAGAATGCATTTGTTTGATTGATGGCCCTATATCTCAATCCTTCCTATCCACAGCTCATTGGGACTTCCTGGATGATGTAAGACTTAAAACCAATATAAAATGCCCACACATGGCTAGGAAAACAAAAGTAATAAAAAATCTTAGAAGTCTTTCAGATGAGAAGAAAAGCAAACAAGTTCGTTTAATGGAGGAATGTCTTGATAAATCCAAACCATTGAATGGGGACAAGGAAAAGAAGTCGGGGAAGAGAAAGAGTTCTGCTGTTTGTGATAGAAATACCACTCGTTAGAATCACTTTTCTCTTTTAGCTTTCATGATGAGTTGTTCCTTAGTGTTGATCTCTGGCCTCAAAATAATAATGTAGCACTTGGGGATGAAGATGCAGCCCAGCAGCCCAGCACTGGAGGCCAAAATGGAGGTGACCTGCACAGCTACCATGTACTTCCCTTTGGTACTGAGATAGGTGGGCACAAAGGAGACCCAGACACTGCAAAAGACCAGCATGCTGAAGGTGATCAGCTTGGCTTCGTTGAAGGCTCCAGGCAGGTTCCTGGCCATAAAAGCCACCGTGAAACAAATGGCAGCCAGGAAGCCCATGTAGCCGAGAGCACAGTAAAACATGGTGACGGATCCTTCATTGCATTGCAGGATGATCTCTCCAGGCTGAGAGTGTAGGTCAGACTCAGGAAACGGGGGAGAAGTGCCAAGCCAGCTGCTGCAAATGACAATTTGAAGACCAGAGCAAGAAAGGATAACAGAGTTGGACAAACCCTTCCCCAGCCATTTCTGAACTTTATTCCCTGGCTTGGTGGCCAGGAAAACCAGCACCACCGTTATGGTTTTGGCCAGGACAGAAGAAATGGCAACAGAGAAGATGATGCTGAAGGTTATCTGTCTGAGAAGGCAGGTGGCTCTCCTTGGCTGGCCAATGAAGAGGAAGGAAGTGAAGAAGGAAAGCAGGAGAGAGACCAGGAGGATGTAGGAGAGATCTCTGTTGTTGGCTTTGATGATTGGAGTGTCTAGGAATTTAATGAAGATTCCCAAGACAAAGGCTGTGGTTAAAGACAGGAACACGGCCACAGAAGTTAGCATGACCCCTAAATAGTCTTTATAATTTAGGAAGGTTTTAATCTTAGGAATGCAGTCATCTCGACTGATATTTGGATGTTGATCATCCGGACAGGGGGTGCATTTTTCTGAATCTGAAAAGAGCAAGAATATTACCACTGGTTCTTTCACCTTTTACTGAAGCTATTATTTGCATAAAATTAATAAGAATTGAATGTTGACAGATAAGCAGTTAAGAATAAAGATGAGGAATGCTCAGTGTTAGAGGCAGAATGTTATATTTCTCCAAAGGAGAAATAGAGAAACATGTTCTTAAAGGCAGAAAGCAGCCCCAGTCATACTGTATAGCAAAACAACTTCCCGCAGATGCCTGAAGTCTTTAGAGATGGATATTTTGTGCCCATTAAGGGAGATCTAGTCACAAACAAAACAGTGTCAGCTCCGGCTGATAGATAGGACATGACTTTTGGGACATCATAGGATTAACCCATCACAATTAGACTAGCAAAAGGCACAAGACTCACTTAATTGCACAACCCCCTGCAGCATCTCAGAACCTAATGAAAATCCATTTACTCATCAAACCAATTTGTCAGCTGTCCCAGAACTACATGCTGTTGTTGGCTCTGCTCATCAATAAACAAGAGTCCTTCTTTCCAATCAGCCTCCATTTTATTTCCAGTATCTTTCTCCTGACTTGGAACCAGACCAAATTTTCTCCCCAACAATTGGAAGACCCCAAAATAATGACAATGAATCATGCCCTTCATCCACGCAGCAATATTGATGGACTCTACTTACAAAGGAGCATAGGTGGGCATGGAATGTTAAGAGCAGAAAAGAGACATGGCCAGCAAGGGGAGGGAGGGAGGGAGGGAGGGAGGGAGGGAGGGAGGGAGGGAGGGAGAGAGAGAGAGAGAGAGAGAGAGAGAGAGAGAGAGAGAGAGAGAGATCAGCAAGACCTGGCCATGGTTATGAGCAGGGCATTTGAAGAGTCAGAGGGGCTCATTCTTGCTGCACAAAACCAAGCCTTAAAAACAAATGCATTCAAAACCAGAATTATTGTGAAGATCGCAACAGACAGCAAATGATGCCACTGCAAAGAAGCTAATGAAACAATGGACCTCCTGGTTAGCTGCTGCAAGAAGACCACCCACACTGACTACCAATAATAGCATGACAAAATAGCAACAATGGAGCTGGGAGATCTGCAAGAAATGCCATTTATCTGCAAGCAAGAACTGGTGGGATCATAACACAGAGAAAGTAGAAATATAAAATGAAGACAGACAAAAAGTCTGGATGACAGATGTTGCAGTTCAGTAGAACAGAGGAAGGGAAACATGTTCTGACCCAGGCTTCCTTAGAAACCAAGAAGCAAAATATTGGTCCCAACAAAACCTCTTTTATTTACACGACTGTGAATTCCTTTCATTCACAGTCAGCAAGATATTAGCAAACAGTCTTTCAGAGGAATGCTTATCCACACGCACCTTATCTCGTTTGGAGTGTTGCCAGATAACTAGTTTCCAAACACAGACAAAACAAAACTTGGCACAGAGTCTCTTATAATCACAAACAGAACTTTCCAGATCGAATGAATGAATGGTTTCCTGCAAAAGCCCACTCCCCCTTTGTTCCTCCTTTGTTTCCTTTGGGAGGGGCCAATTACCACCAAGGTATGGCTTTACTCTTAAGTTGATTTGGGCTTTCTTAGTTGTTCTAGTCTTCTGGAAGCTCTGCACAAGGGCGCACTGGGAACTGGCTTCAGCTGTTCTTCTGCCTCACTGCTGTCTAACTCCCTCTCTGCCTCTGATGCAGAGCCCTCGTCTGAACTTTCCTCAACCCCCAAGACTGGCCCATGTTCCTCCCCAACCTCCTCACTGTCTGACTCTGCTGGTCAGCGGCAGGCCATAACAAAGTGGGAGAAAATCACAAAATATAAAGCCCTGCAAATAAAAGCACAACTGTGGCAAAATAAAGCAACGATAGTACCAATAGTAATCAGTGTCTTGGGAGAAATCCCAAACCAACTGGGGCACAACTTGAATATTATGGGCATTGACAAAATTACACTCAGTCAATTGCAAACGGCAGGTTTACTTGGAACAGCTTACGTCCTGCAATGCTACCTTTAAAATTATATTAAAGAACCTCTGCCTATCTGAGGTCCCCAATATCACCCACCTTCCTGGGTGGAGATGGTTCCTTCTGCACAAGGAATACAATCATAGCAGCAGATGGGCCTCCCTTCCTGAGCTACCTTCCTGAATCCAGGATGGCAACTTTCCACACACCTTGAAGGAGGCAGGGGCTGAGGAGGGAGAAGAAGAACATCCAGAAAAATGAATTTATTTTACGGAAAGTAGCGAAGGATCGACAACCTCATCTAAAGAATAACTTGCAGGCATCTCACCAACTTATCCCATCCAGTGGTGAAATTTTCCCTAATGGTTCTGTGGGTGTGGCTTGGTGGGTGTGGCTTGGTGGTCATGTGACCGGGTGGGTGTGGCTGCACAAGTGACTCACACACAATGTAAAAGCAGCTGGACTTCACACCAAATGTCCCCTGCAACAAGCAGGAACCTCGCAGACAATCAGGCACAGCTGATTGTTGCACAGCTGATCGTCGGGAATTTTTAAAAAACTTTTTTTGGGAATTTTTTTTACTGTCTGTTCGGGCAAATAGGTAGTATAAAATGCTAAAAAAAAGTAAAAAAAAGTTCCATGGATTGTGCAGCACAGCTGATTGTCGCACAACTGATGGAACTTTAAAATAAAAACTTTTTAAAGCATTTTTTACTTCAGGCGAACCGGCCCAAACCAGTAGCATTTCATCGCTGCTCCCATCTAGGGATGAGAACACACACAAGTTTCAGAATTAGTTTAGTTTAGATATTGACGTCCTCAGGGAAATGTCAAGAAAAAGACAAACTTTCTGAAGTGAAATCGGAAGTCCTTCAAGCCACTATCGACCCCATTAAGAGAATGACGGAAAGCATGAAATAAAGGGGTTTCTTCACCTTGTTCATCTCTTCCATCTGAGCAATCTTGTTCTGGTGGATCACCAGTTTGGGACCCTGGATTCCTTGTCTTTCTAGATGCCCAGATTGCATCCTGATGACGGACTTGTTGGTGTAAACCATCCAGTTCACAATGTCCAAGTCAACAGCTGGGTCTCCATTCTCATCAAGATAAACCCCATCAATGGAATGATTATAAAACTGGGGGTTTTGAAGGAAAGCATGAAACTGGAAAGGAAGAGAAATGGGGAATATATGGAAAGGAAAACAGAAGTCCTGTGATAAGGTTTGAACTGAGTGTTTCTCGACACAAAGCCCAGGTTCTAGATTTATTCACTCTTTCAAGGCAGAAACTGTAAATATTTAAACCATAACACCTACTAATCTTCTGCTTAAGGTAAAGACTCTAAGAGGTGGTGCTCATCTCCCTTTCAAAGCTGAAGAGCCACCACTGTCTGAAGATGTCTCCATGGTCATGTGGCTGGCATGACTAAATGCCGAAGGCGCATGGAACACTGTTACCTTCCCACCTACTGGAAGTTCAGTAAGGCCTCCAGAGGGCCTCCAGAGACTGGCGAGGCCATTTTCTCCCTCCTGGAGGCTTGAGGAAAACCTCCGGAGCCTGGGGAGGGCAAAAACGCCCCCCACCATAGTGCTGGATGCCAACTAGGCCATGCCCATCAAGGCCACGCCCACCCAGCAACAGGGTGTGAAGGTTCCAAAAGTTGCCCTGGTTAATTTACGAGCCCCGAGATGAAATCCAAAGTAAAACCATTCGTTTATTAGGACTAACATCTTGGCACGGACTTCTGTGTAGCTCAGTGCTTCTCAATTATTTTCTGTCATGCCCCACCTAGGAAGAAGAAAACATTTCGCGCCCCCCCCGCGCAACTGTAAATAGTATCATTTGTCTATAAAATTGTTATAAGTACACCTCTGCATAACATAGCACACCGGTCTTTCCTCGTCTTCCACCGTAGTCACATGCTTTCTTTCCTCTTTCCCTCTTACTTGTCTATCCTTCCTTCCACCCTCCCTTCCTCCTTCCCTTCCTTCCTGCCTCCCTTCCAGTTCCCTCCTTCCTCTTTCCCCCTGCCTGCCTGCCTTCTTTCCCTCCTGCTTATCTATGCTTTCTTCCTTCTTGCACCTCCCTCCCTTCTGCCTGCCTGCCTTCTTTCCTCTTTCCCTATCCTCCTATCCTTCCTTTCTCCCTCCCTCCTTCCCTGCCTCCCTTCCAGTTCCCTCCTTCCTCTTTCCTCCTGCCTGCCTGCCTTCTTTCCCTCCTACTTATCTATGCTTCCTTCCTTCCTTGCACCTCCCTCCCTTCTGCCTGCCTGCCTTCTTTCCTCTTTTCCTATCCTCCTATCCTTCCTTTCTCCCTCCCTCCTTCCCTGCCTCCCTTCCAGTTCCATTCTTCCCTCCTTCCTTCTGCCTCCTTCCTGCCTGCTTGCCTTCTTTCCTCTTTCCCTCCGGCGTGTCTGCTTTTCTTTCCTTCCTTCCACCTCCCTTCTGCCCTTCTTCCCTCCCTCCCTGCCAGCAGCTCCTCCAGCATCCCAGCTGGAAGCAGCAGCACAACAGTCGCCGTTACCAGGGGCGAAGGGGTGGCGGTGGCAAGATCGGGCGACCGCCGCCCCTTTGTCCCTTCCGCAACAGCGGCTGTTGCGCTTCCGCTTCCAGACGGAATGCTGGCGGTGGAGCTGCTGGCGGGGAGGCGAGCTACGCGGTGGCGAAGACAGGCGGTCCCATGCTTCCCTCCCTCCCACCCCCGCCCGAGCAGGCTTCTTGCACAGCTCCAGCCCGCGGCTCCAATGAAAATCCACAGTCCGAAGTGCTGCCACTTCCAGGCGGGATATATTATGCCTCGCCCACGCCTTCGCCGCCGTTGCACCCAGATGGAAAGGGAGCCTTTGCGTCCCCCTTTATGGAGCCTTGCGCCCCCCCAGGGGGGCGCGCCCCACTATTTGAGAACCGCTGGTGTAGCTGAAACTAAATCACACTTAATGGTGTATGACCTTTAGCCCTCTGCCCCCTCCCCTCTGGCTGAGGTCATCAATCACATTCTCCAACAGGACGTTATGGCAGGGTTCTGGACATGCGCATTCACATCCCAGTACAGAAATATGAGACTTTTACTCTGGCCAAAAGTATGCATGGAATTTTCCTTCCCTTCTCAAGGTGATAGTAGTCATGGAAGCACCTAGGCATTGACACTGGGCATAGAAACCCTTGCTAAAATTTTTGAGGCCCACCCTTGAAAATACCTGCCAAGCATTCAGCCTTGGACCTCCCAGGTTCTCACCACTGTTTCTCACTGGCCGCTTGGATCTGGAGAAATAGGCTGAACGCAAGGCCAGGCCCACAGCCCAGATTATGTTGTAAGTGAAAAAGCTGTCAAGAGACAGGATTCGCTGCATCTCTCCCTGCGGTAGTAGCTCCAGTTCTTCTCTTTCCCTGCACTGTCTCCAGACCTTCACAGACAAGACATCCTTGATAGAGGAACACGTAAAGGATTTCTCTACAAAACGTTTCATGGAGGAGTGAAATTGCTTGAAAGCGTCAAAGGCCACCCTTTGATTTGTTTGCACAAGAAAAGAAAAAAAGCCACAAATGTTTTGGAAGGTGGAGATGCTACTTTCCATGAAATCCCAAGTGAGATCCCAGCAGGCTGCCATGATCCAGACTTTTCCTGCAACAGGTTGCTTAAGATGCGTAAGCACAACATGCATAATGAAGATTCCTATCTGGAATGAACTAACCTCTGTACCATAAAGAAATACATTTACTTGACTCCACTTGGCAAATGGTTCCAAATTCAACACCAGGTTGCTGATTTTTATGGAAAACACTTGAGACAAAACTGGACAAATGCCATTCTTGATCAGCATGGAAGTCATTGTCCTCATGAACCTCTCCCCCTGGTCCGTGTCTGGAGCCATCAGGCCAACCAAGGTCCACCTGAAATGGAGGAGCAGTTTGACCATCCCTGGGTACTGGACCCCTTCAGCGGGGAGCATTGAGTAGAAGAAAGGAAACTGAGTTTTATCCCCCAGAATCGGGGAAACAAAACTGTAACTGATCTGAAAAAGAAAGACAAATTTACTAAGTGATCCATATAGCCCCCAAATAGCAATTCTCTTCCCACTGAACACTTCTGAAATAAAGATCCTTTTTTAGATCCTTTTACTTCTCTGCTCAGGTATGGCTTTTCTTTCCACTTGCTCCCTAAGTGCACCATTTTTCTGGTCCAAGGTGTCAGAAGAGTCCTCATATCTAGTTTGGGACCATAGCCAAAGGGAAGATCTCAAAGGTGCTTTTCAAAAGGCAATTGGGCTTTGTTTTTCCTTAAAGATGGTTTGCTTCTCTGTTTTGTCTCTCAGTTCTGAAGAAGATTCTTGGATGAGAAACAAAATGTCTTTAAGGAGAAACAAAGTCCAGTTGCCCTTTGAAAAAGCACCAATGGAACAATCATGACCTGGAAGACTGAGAATCTTCATAGATAGATGAAGATGTCTACTCTCTTTTCTCCCTTTAACAGAATAAGAGAGTTGGAAGGGGCCTTGGTCTTCTTGTCCAACCCCCTGCTCAGGCAGGAAACCCTATACCAGGAGTCAGCAACCCACGGCTCTGGAGTCACATGTGGTTCTTTCAATCCTCTGCTGCTGTCGCCAGTCATCACCACAATTTTGAGAGGAGCTTCTGATTTGGGGGGAGTGGAGAAAGCAGACCGTGCCAGGAGAGACACTATGACAAGGAGTGGGTTTTCTGGTCAGCTCCACAGTTGAAAGGGCTTTCGATTAGGACAGGTAGAGGAAAAAAGACGCTGCCCTAGGAGGAGATTCTAAGGTGGGGAAACCGGACTTCATGTCGACTCTGGAATTGAACGGAGGGCTTCCGGTTAGGACCTTTGCGGCTCTTTGAGTGTTTAAGGTTGCCAACTCCTGCCGTATACCATTTCAGACAGATATTGTTGTCCAATCTTTTCTTAAAAACTTCCAGTGTTGAATGTCCTTTTTCCTTAGGTTTCAAAATGTGGTAGAGACTAATGATGAAGATTGAAGGGACATCATGACAAATATATTGGCTGAATACATTCAAAAAGAAAAACAACAGATGGGATGGGAAATGGATTTGGTTTATAGAGTAAACTCTGCATACGTTAGGACACACAACGTCCCAAGGGAGGTACATATTAAATTTCTTAGAAAGACTACAAGAGATGAGATTCTGAGTGCACAAAGGGGGCAAGTCTTAAAATACCAGGATTGAGAAATAACCATTTTGAAACAGATCCCTAAGAAAGTGAGAGAGAAAAGAAAAAACTACTCGCAATTAGCGAAGAAGTTATACCAGAAAGGGATCTGGTTTCGATGGTTGATGCCTGAGGGTATGCAAATATTCTGGGAGGACACAAGAGTTAGAATTAATACAACCATAGTGTCAGGCCTGTAATTCTGTTCCTTTTAGGATCTTTGGCCTGCCACAGAATTAAAACATATATATATATATTATGCTGTTTCATTGGTATAGTAGTTGGGAGGGGGGAATAGAAAGGAGTAGGATTGTGGAATGTATTGTTATGAATTTCTTAGAAGCTCAAGGTTGTCTTTTGTCTCCGCACCTCGACACCTGGCCGGAAGAAGAGGGGTGTACATGCCAGCGTGGAAGATGAAGATTGGACCATGTGATGAATTATGGGGTGTGGGGAAAAATGATGGACTTTTAACTGGGTGAATTCACCGGATGTACATTAGAGTTGAAATTCACCAGCTTAATGCCAACATGCCTGTCTTATTAAATTGGAGTTTTAAGGATCACTTTGCCTTGGACAATGATTTAATTCTGCATGATATTTGGAACGCTGACATTATTTCAACTCTCCCATACATTTTTTTTCTTTCATCGGGGTACTGAATCCCAGTTCTGACCCAATCCTGGGCAGGACGAAATTTCAGTGAAGATGGAGGAAGGAAAGAATGCAGCAGAGAAAGCTAAGGATGATGGATCACTTATTTTTGTCGAAACTATCTATGCACCTTCTAAAGAAATAGTTCAACAGGCAGAGGCGAGGGGAAGGGAACTTCAGCTGGGCGCCCGGCGAAAGGAACCGAAACCAAGATTTTCCTCACAGACGGAATTAGCTTCGGGATTTATTGCTTCTCAGGAATGCTTGCTAGAAGGAGAGGGGCCCCCCAAGGGGGCTCTGGCAGACGACTGGAGCATGGGGAGAAGAGCAAATGAATGGAGATCTCAGTCGCTCTTACACAGCCAGTCTTTGATGGGCCTTCCGGACCAATTCCGACGCCTAAATGTGAGTGAACAAAAACCCCTGGGGCCCCCAGAACCACCCGGGTGGAGCCTAGCAAAGCCCACATTATCCTTTCCCAGCAGAGAAACTGCTGCGCAGTGGAGCGGAGACCTTGGGTCTTTCCACACAGCCATCAGCGAATCAGCACCCCCCCTCCTGGAGTGAAAAAAAGTTGGGAAGTAAAACTTAACCAGCCGAAAGGGGCCTGGAACACTTTCACCTCCCCCCCTCTGCAAAGCGATGGCTCTGGACCCATCAATCAAGCCAATTCAGGTTGGGCTTTCTTCCCGGGTCATGGATGGGCTCAATGCCAGTGGACGCCTGCCCCTTCCCAACTAATGGTGCCACCCCAAATAGCTGCTCAGAGGCAGAGCCAGGGACTGGGACCACCACAGGGCCCAGCCCCCCCACCAATGCCTCAGCAGGATTTTGCCCAACCGATGGGTGTGGCCCCACAAAGAAGCTTACCACCCCAAGCAGCAGGCCGACAGGTTGCTCCGGTTCAACCACCAGCACCCCCTCCTCCTCCAACACCCCCAAGGTTCCGTGCAACCTATGATGGCAGCCGAGACAAACTAGCTTACTTTATGAATCGAGTGTTGGCATACGTTGACCAAGTAGGCCCACAATACCTGACGGATCGAGAACTGATCCAAGAAATAGCAGAGGGGATGAATGAAGAAGAAGCAGCTCCTGAGTTAGATGACATAACGGGGTTCATCCAACTGATGCGGGCCCGATTTTACGATGTGGCCCAACAGGTAGATGCTGAAGACCAGATCCAGGAATTACGACAGGGGGGTCGGCCGGTCAAAGAATTAGTTTGGGAATTCCGGAGAATAGCTGGAAGACTACGTTACTGGCCAGAGAGACGATTGGTCTATACGTTCAAAAAGGCCTTAGATCCCAAACTGAAACAAGCTTGTGCCATAAGGGGGACCCCAGATCGTATCCAAGAATGGTACACCACTGCAATCATACTGGACCACGAGATTAACACCTATCCAAAGCCAGGTACCAGAACCCCTGAAAAAAAACCGTTAGCCCACCGAACGCAGAGGCAGCAAACTGAAAAGCTCCCGCCAACCCCGCGTTCCTGGGGCCCCAAAATAAAGTGCTACCGTTGTGGTCAGCTTGGCCACCGGGCATCTACATGCTGGGCTCCAGCCCCAGTTCCACAACCACACCAACCACCTGCCAGCACAGTCAAGAAAACCCCCAGAAAACCACCAGAAAAAAGTCGTCTGGCACAACAGCCAGCAGGGGCAGAGAGCAGAGCCACTGAAAACGCCCTGGCCACCTCAGAGGAGGAAGAGGAAGGAAACCCAGAAGACGACCCAATGGTGAGTGCACCTATCCGCCCCTTCCAAATAAAAGCCAAACTCCAAATACCGAAAACGGAGGTAGAAGGGGAAGTTGGGGTGATTATAGATACCGGCTGCACCCGATGCTTAATCAGCATGTCAATAGTGGAGCAACTAGGTATACGCACCAGACCCCTGAAACAACCCATTCCGTTTGAGCAAGTGGATGGAACCCTAATTGGGGGAGCTCCGGCTACAAAGATCACTGAGTTAGTAAAACTGGTGATAGGCCGCCACTATGAGTTCCTCAGATTCATCATGGCCCCAGGAATGCAGGAGTCAGTTATCCTAGGGCTTGCATGGTTGGACAAGTGGGAACCTACCATAAAGTGGGAGGATGGCGTTAGAAAGGTGACTATTGGACTTGGGCCGTTACCACCGGTGGAACCAAAAGGCCACCCAGGAACATTGGAACCTAACAGCCCAACCCAGCCAGAACCTGCAGCAACCGCAGCAGACACTAAACTTCCGGGAATCCAACGAGTCCCAAAGATCTATTGGGATCTGGCGGAGGTGTTCAGTGAGGAAGACGGAAACTACCTTCCACCTCACCGCGCCACAGATTGTGCCATAGAGTTCAAACCTGGGGTAACCTTACCAAAGCCCAAAATGTACTCTATGACGCCTAAAGAGATGATAGAATTGAGGAAATACATCGACACCAATTTGAAAAGAGGGTTTATTGAACCAGCAAAATCAAAAGTAGCGGCCCCAGTGCTCTTCAGGGAAAAGAAAGATGGGGGGGTTCGCCTCTGTGTGGACTTACGAGCTTTGAATGCGGTATGCGAAAAGAATACCTATCCCCTCCCTCTCATGAAAGATATGTTGAACCACTTGGCTAAGGGCAAGATCTTCACCAAGCTGGATTTGAGAGAGGCGTATTACCGTATACGAATCCGGAAAGGGGATGAGTGGAAGACCGCTTTTAATACTCCCTTAGGCAGCTTCCAATATAAAGTCATGCCTTTCGGACTACAAGGAGCACCCGCAGTATTCATGCAGTACATAAATGAAGTGCTACACGACCACCTGTACCGCGGAGTACTTGTTTATTTAGATGACATCTTGATCTTCTCTGAGACCATGGAAGAACATGTGAAACTGGTACGGCAAGTCCTGAAAAAACTTCTAGCTGCCAAACTTTATGCAAAATTGTCAAAGTGTGAATTCCACAAGACCTCGCTAGATTATCTGGGATATCATATCTCCAATGAAGGAGTAGAAATGGACCCAGAAAAAGTGAAAGCGGTGTTAGATTGGAAACCTCCAAGCACTCGCAAACAATTACAAAGCTTCCTTGGATTTGCAAACTTTTATAGGCAGTTTATTCCAACCTTTGCTGAAATTGCCCTACCATTGACTGACCTATTAAGAACGGGGCCTTCTCCTACTAAACCAAAAGCAAACCAACCATTAAAATGGACAATCGACTGTCAAAAGGCTTTTGAGAAATTAAAACGGCTCTTTGCCCAAGAACCCATATTGCAACACCCCGATCCAGAGCGACCGTTCATAATCCAAACGGATGCCAGTGATAGCCGCGGTGCTACTACAAAAGAATAAAGAAGGCCACCTCTTACCATGCGCTTACATCTCCAAGAAACTCACCACTACGGAAAGAAGGTGGCCCATTTGGGAGAAGGAGGCATTTGTGATAAGGTGGAGCATGCTCACCTGGAGGCATCTCCTGGAAGGGGGGGATATACTGTTCGAGGTATGGACTGATCATAAAAACCTCGAAACTCTCCTTGCCCATCGAAAGTTATCCCCTAAACAGGTCCGTTGGGCCCAATATTTCCAAAGGTTCAAATTTGAAATTAAACACATCCCCGCAGGGAAGAACTTGTTAGCAGATGCACTGTCGAGAAAACCCCAGTTTGACAGTAAGAAGGAAGAAATTTTCCACCCCATCATATCTCCTTCTCACCAAAAGGCAGCTCAAGTCACCAGTCGAAGCCAAGATAAACTGAGAACCGAACTGAAAGCAGCCCTCCAGACAGACCCATGGTTCAACAACAACAAAGACATCCTAACGATTAATGATGGCGTAGCCTGGAAGGGATCCAAACTGTACGTCCCTGCAG
Organism: Natrix helvetica; assembly: GCF_964273705.1. Lineage (NCBI taxonomy): Eukaryota > Metazoa > Chordata > Lepidosauria > Squamata > Natricidae > Natrix > Natrix helvetica. Next base: position 372,713,545 of record NC_138548.1, read on the forward strand.
AAATGAGATTGCAAGTGCTACAGCGGAGTCATGATGCGAAACTAGGAGGTCATTTCGGATTCCTGAAAACTCTCCACCTCGCTAGACGTCAATTTTGGTGGCCAAAGATGAGGTCGGAGGTGGAAGATTATGTAAGAAGCTGTGCTACTTGTGCAACAATGAAAACCCGTCCGGGAAAGCCCCCTGGACTACTACAACAAGTGGCCAACCCTAGCCGACCATGGGAAGAGATAGCAATGGACTTCATTGTCGAACTTCCAGATAGCAGTGGTAATAAAGTAATCTGGACAGTTATTGATTTGTTTTCCAAGCAAGCACACTTTATCGCTTGTTCAAGCCTACCATCCACAAAGAAATTAGCGAAAATGTTTGTGAAACACATTTATCGCCTACATGGAGTTCCAAAAAGGATCATTTCAGATCGCGGAGTTCAATTCACCGCCAAGTTCTGGAGAGAATTCCTAAAATCGATCGGGTCCACGCAGGGACTCAGCTCAGCATTTCATCCCAGCACAAATGGGGCAGCAGAGAGGGCCAATGCGATGGTGGAACAGTATATCCGGTGTTATGTGGACTATCAGCAAGACAGTTGGTCGGACTTGCTACCTTTCGCTGAAGTAGCATATAATAATGCGGTTCACAGCAGTACCGGATTAACTCCTTTCCAGATTACCAGTGGCATGGAATTCGTTCCCATGCCTGAACTACCTAAGGAACCTCCCTCATCCATGTCCCTGAATGAATGGCTGGAGGCACTAAAGAAGGGATGGGAGAATACCAAAAAGGCGCTAACAGATGCGGCAGAAGCCTACAAGAAGCAAGCTGATAAACATCGTTCCCTATAACCCCGCTTTCGAGTGGGGGACAAAGTTTTTTTGTCTACTAAATACATAAGATTAAAGATGCCTAGTAAGAAATTAGGTCCAAAATTTCTAGGTCCTTTCCCAATAGAAAAGATAATTAACCCAGTGACAGTTCGACTCAGCCTACCCAGACTCTTAGGGAAACTTTACCCGGTATTCCATTGTAGCTTATTGAAGCCGGTAAGGGAGTCTAGCACGAGACCATCCACCCAACCTCCACCTCCTCCCGTAGTGGTAGAAGGGGAAACACATTATGAAGTGAAAAAAATATTAGATTCCAGGCTGTATAGAGGTCGTTTACAATATTTAGTGCATTGGAAGGGATACCCTTTGTCAGAAGCTACGTGGGTGAAAAGTTGGGATCTGAAAGCAGATAAATTAGTGAAGCAATTCCATGAGAAATTTCCTGATAAGCCAAAGGGTCCCCCTGGGGGAGGAAGAGGTGGTTAAATTTTGATGGTTAACATTTATGTTATTCTCTTTTCAGGAAACGTTTTTCTCTTGAGGAGAGGCCGCCTGTCAGGCCTGTAATTCTGTGCCTTTTAGGATCTTTGGCCTGCCACAGAATTAAAACATATATATATTATGCTGTTTCATTGGTATAGTAGTTGGGAGGGGGGAATAGAAAGGAGTAGGATTGTGGAATGTATTGTTATGAATTTCTTAGAAGCTCAAGGTTGTCTTTTGTCTCCGCACCTCGACACCTGGCCGGAAGAAGAGGGGTGTACATGCCAGCGTGGAAGATGAAGATTGGACCATGTGATGAATTATGGGGTGTGGGGAAAAATGATGGACTTTTAACTGGGTGAATTCACCGGATGTACATTAGAGTTGAAATTCACCAGCTTAATGCCAACATGCCTGTCTTATTAAATTGGAGTTTTAAGGATCACTTTGCCTTGGACAATGATTTAATTCTGCATGATATTTGGAACGCTGACACATAGAGACACAGGCCTTTATGGAAAAAAATTAAGAACTCCTAGATAAACCTGATGATCCTATACCAGATTCACAGGACACGGGAGGGGCCAGAGCTCTGCTGGCGGGGGGAGAAGGGGCAATACCAAGAAAACTCAGATCACAAAAATGAGTAAGAAAATCTGCTTGATATAAATTGATTGAACATTTGAAGACAAAAGTTTATATGCTGACAAAATATTATTATGTAGTATTAAACTAATCTATGTACAAATGAAAACTATGAGTACGGGGGGGGGGGGGGGAAACACTTCCTACATATTGCAACTGCCAAAATTTGTAACCTATTCCACTACCCTTTTTCCTTGATATTTTTTTTAAAAAATCAATAAAATCTTGTTTAAAAAAAAAAACTTCCAGTGTTGGAGCATTCACAATTTCTGGAGGCAAATTTTTCCATGGATTAATGGAAATTTGTCGGGAAATTTCTCCTTAGTTCTATTTTGCTTCTCTCCATTGTTTCTTGTCTTGCCTTTGGAAATCCTAATCCCTCACCTCCAAAGTCCATGATAAAACTCTGCTCTTGGATTTAAAATTCTATGGCTGTATCATCCTCTCAGTAAATAAATACTTGTGGGACTTTGTAGGTGCCCAACATGTTTGAAACGAGGATGGAGAGGTCCGCATTGGCCCCTTCGAGAACGGCGAGTGTGTTTTTCTGCTTCCCACATCTGTAGTTGGGAACATTGGCCTCTCCATCTGAAAGCAGGTCCAGGAGAGCGTCCAAGGTGATTTGCTCACTGAAATAGTTTTCATAGATATTATAACCGAGAGTGATGTTAAGTAAGAGACTCCTAGAATTGTGGTTGAACTGGTGGACAGCAGAAAGGAAGGAGAGCATTTTCCAGTATTTTGTGTATTGTCCCCTGCATGTATTAGAAAATGAATCAAAAGAAAATTTTACTGAAATACTATTCAATATTCTACTTCACCTGGTATCAAGAGTTCTTATGTGAGAATTAAAACTTTCCTAAAAATATTATGTCACAGTGAGCACAGCGTGACTACTATTTTGAGACAACCCAGGAACAAAATACAGGACACAGAGGTTTATACAATACAATACAATACAATAGTAGAGTTGGCAGGGACCTTGGAGGTCTTCTAGTCCAACCCCCTGCCTAGGCAGGAAACCCCATACCATTTCAGACAAATGGCTATCCAACATCTTCTTAAAGACTTCCAGTGTTGGGGCATTCACAACTTCTGGAGGCAAGCTGTTCCACTGATTAATTGTTCTAACTGTCAGGAAATTTCTCCTCAGTTCTAAGTTGCTTATCACCTTGATTAGTTTCCACCCATTGCTTCTTGTTCTACCCTCAGGTGCTTTGGAGAATAGTTTGACTCCCTCTTCTTTGTCGCAGCCCCAGAGATATTGGAAGACTGCTATCATGTCTCCCCCAGTCCTTCTTTCTCTTAAGCTAAACACACCCAGTTCCTGCAACCGTTCTTCATATGTTTTAGTCTCCAGTCCCCTAATCATCTTTGTTGCTCTTCTCTGCACTCTTTCTAGAGTCTCCACATCTTTTTTACATCGTGGCGACCAGAACTGAATGCAGTATTCCAAGTGTGACCTTACCAAGGCAATATAAAGTGGTATTAACACTTCACGTGATCTTGATTCTGTCCCTCTGTTGATGCAGCCTAGAACTGTGTTGACTTTTTTGGCAGCTGCTCCACACTGCTGGCTCATATTTAAATGGATGTCCACTAGGACTCCAAGATCCCTTTCACAGTTATTACTACTGGTATCACCTATACTGTACCTGTGCATTCCGTTTTTGTTGCCTAAATGTAGAACCTTACTCTTTTCACCATTGAATTTCATTTTATTAGATAATGCCCAATGTTCAAGTTTGTCAAGATCCTTCTGTATCTTAAGCCTATCTTCTGGAGTGTTGGCTATTCCTGCCAGCTTGGTGTCATCTGCAAATTTGATGAGTTCCCCATTTATTCCCTCTTCCAAATCATTGATGAAGATGTTGAAGAGTACTGGGTCTAAAGCAGAGCCTTGGGGTACTCCACTGCATACTTCCCTCCATGTAGATGCAGTTCCATTGAGGACTACACGTTGAGTGCGGTTGGTCAGCCAGTTACAAATCCATCTGGTGGTGATGCTGTCTAACCCACATTCTTCTACTTTATCTAGTAGTAGGTTATGGTCTACCTTATCAAAAGCCTTACTGAAGTCCAAGTAAACTATATCGACGGCATTCCTCTGGTCCACTAATTTTGTCACATTATCAAAGAATGCAATAAGATTAGTCTGGCATGATCTGTTTTTGACAAATCCATGTTGGCTTTTGGCTATTACTTTGTTTGCTTCTAGGTGTTCGCAAATTTGTTGCTTGATTATTTTTTCCAGAATCTTTCCTGGTATTGAGGTCAGGCTGATAGGTCTGTAGTTTCCTGGATCTATTTTTTTCCCTTTTTTGAAGATGGGAACTACATCAGCTCTTTTCCAATCTTACAAACATTGGTTTATATATACAAGACTTCTGTATACAAGGCATACAGGATGGGTGTGTTTGTGTGTGTGTGTGTGTGTGTGTGTGTATCTCAGTGGTGGGTTGGTGCCAGCATTACTGCCAGTGCAGCACACAAAAACTTTTGTGCGATACACTAGGAGAGGAGATGCACAATCTAATGGCCTCCTTTATATAGACAGCTTCTTAAAGTGGCAATAGCCCAGCTTCTTAAAGCAGCAGTGCCTGTGCTGTCTCATCCTCATTTCATCATCTTAAGTTACAGCCTCACATTGGCTGGTTAGCTTTAAATCATCATTACCCTGACATTTAATATAGAAAACAAGTCAAATTAATAAATTTTAGTACTAAAAGTACTAAAAAAATCTTGTTCCAAAAGTAATAACTTACTTTATAACATGTTCAGAAAGACAATTTTATGAACAGATTGATGATATTTCATAGCATTTTAGAATCGATTGTTTAATCTCTCCTATTAAGGAGATATCCTGAAATATCTCACATGAATGGAATACTTAACATACTGAATTCATGTTATCTCTAAACAAATCGAAATATTATTGGCTTTTGCTTACTCTGGTTTTATAAATACCTTTGAAGTTGGACCAAGAATTCAATCTAGTTTAAAGATTTCTCTCTTTTTCACTCTTTTGTAAAATTTGGAAATTTTACGTATTCATCAGTAATAAGTACAGAATCATAAAGGTGGAAAGTGTCCTTTAGAAGAACAATTCTATTGTGTTTAGAATTTCATTTTTGTTGAGCTTGGGAGCATTAACTATTTGACATAATTTCATCGATGAGAATCATACATTTGCAAAACCAGTGAATAAGGATATTCTTAACTGTGACTCTCTCATGTCAATATCTATGGACCTTCTCAATCGCCCTGGTCATGGCTGTCCCAAAGGTAGTTTTCAAAAGGCAATTGGACTTTTTTTTTCTTTGAAAATGTTTCGCTTCCCATCCAAGAAGCGTTTTCAGTGGCTTCTTCAGTGACATGATAGTAGTATTCCAATATCTAAGGGGTTACCACAAAGAAGGGCACAACCTATTCTCCAAAGCAGCTGAAAGCAAGACGAGGAACAGTGGATAGAAACTAATCAATGGAGAGAAGCAACCTAGAACTAAGGATTAATTTCCTGACATGTAGAACAATTAATCTGTGGAATGACTTGCCTCCGGAAGTTGTGGGCGCTCCAACACTGGAAGTTTTAAAGATGAAATTGGATAACCATTCATCTGAAATGGTATAGGGTTTCCTACCTGAGCAGGGGTTTGGAGTAGAAGACCTCCAAGGTACCTTTACAGCTCTGTTATTCTATATTCTGTTATTCTGTTGCCTTTTGAAAAGCACCTTTCATTTCAACCGTGAAGGTTTTTATGAAGGTTTTTCCCATCACAGTTCAAGGAGAAAATAGAGTATTACTGAGAATTTGCAGCCATGTCATTTTCAGCAATCAAGATCAGTTTGAGGATGGCTTTCTTCTTTTCTTCATGGACCAGAGAGGAGTAAGGAGGAATCATTCCATACTCCATGGGCTCAATGTAGCTCTGCTTAAAGGAGGCGAAGAAAGGGAATGTTGGTTGTCTATGTTGAAATGACAGCAAAGATCTCTTCTTTGATCATCTTACTTGATAGGTCTTGAGGAGCCTCATCAACTGCAGGATGTAAAATGGGTCCCCCAGATATAATAGGAGAAAAAGAGAGCATAAGTTGCTGTTCAAAAGGACAATAGCGGGTCAATTTCAGAGGGCTGGAACTGACTTACAAGAATAATTGAGTGGAAGGAGTCTTGTTGAAGCTAAAGGGTACAAATCTAGTCTGGGTTGCAGAGATTATGCCACTAAGGAGATAATGTCCTGGCTTGTAATAATTCTGCGAATAAACCTCTTCCTGCTCCAGAGTCAAGAGGCACTTGGCTCTGCGCTGCTGAGAAGCTCCCTGAGGCCACAAAAGAAGCACAAGGAGAAGTAGCAGCAACATGACTTCCTGGCTTGATTCACTGTGGTGCATTGCAAACTTCTTCTCAAAGGATGAGGGGAAGAGGTCAAAGAAATGAAAGCTCTCTTCCGAAAGCTTCACTGGCTTTCCTAATTCAGAGGCCAGACATGGCTTCAAATGTGAAGGAGAGGGAAATAAACGCAGCTCTTGCCTGCCTTAAAAATCTTCCCATGTTATCTTTTTCTCCATAACCATTTATCAACCAACCTTTCTGATGAGAAGATGCAGTACAGGATCACTCTGGTGCCTGGCTTTTGACATCAAAACATGTTTTTGGTGTGCTTGTTGATCAATTTACTCCATAATTCCAGAAAGGTCTCTTGAGACTTAATAGAAAGACACCAGATAAAACTCAACGATTAGGATAATTAAATCCCCTCTAGAAGCTTTGAATTATTCAGCAGGAAGGCACCCAAAGGGAGAACTGGCAGATGTGGCTTCAAACTTAGAAAATGGGACAGTGGAGAATTTGACCCCCAAACTTTTGGCATGGTCATGAATATGAACAGGCTCACAGCAATGCAAATTTATGTCCTTTCCATGTTCTTCTATAGGTAAAGATAAAGTTCCTCTCGCACATATGTGCTAGTTGTTCTTGACTCTAGGGGGCAGTGCTCATCTCCGTTTCAAAGCCGAAGAGCCAGTGCTGTCCAAAGATGTCTCCATGGTCATGTGGCCTGTTAGATAGCTGATGGATGAGGCAGGACTCACTCTGAGGCAAGAACAGTGTTTATTTGAACAGATAACGATAACAGCAATAGACGAAGTTCGGCACCTTTCCCTGCTTGACAGCTATTTATACGGAGCTGGCAAGCAGGGCAGCCAATGATAACATCCTGAACAGCCCGCGCTCAGCCAAGCCGCGGCTTAGCCAATCAGGCGCGACTTGACTGTTGCTAGCTGTCAGGCAGGGCAGACCGGTCGTAGGTCGAGGATAGAACACTCCTTCCCCCCCAGCGAGGATGCACGCGTGGAAATCGCGCAAGTGTAGTCGCGAAGATAGGTGGTGCCTCAGTTGAGAGTAAGTCGCCGGCGGTGGAGAATGTGCCCGTGGAAGCTCCTCCCTGAAGGGAGTGGAGCTCTGAGTCTGGAAGGCGGAGCCTGCAATTCAGGTAGGAAAGGGCGAGGGGGCGCGCCCGTTGGAGGCGGGCTTGAAAACGGCTGCCGGTGGGCAGTGTCGGAGGAGGAGAGGCCTGATTGGGAGAAGGCCTGTGGATAGGGAAAACCAGGAGGGGCATGTCTGGGAAGGCATGGCTCCTCCGAAAGAGGCCAGAAGACGGCGTCTGATGCTGTAAGGCCCAGGTGGGGAAGGGGCTCGCCAGGAGGCAGAGCCGCAGGTAGCGGAATGCCGGGGGGTGATTGAGGAATGGTCGTAGCTGGCCAGGGCAGATTGGATTGAGAGATGGTCTCTGGTGATAGGCGGCACCTCAGTTGATCCACATGGTGCCACCATTCGCTGCCATCGGGTAGGTGGACCCTGTAAGAACAGGGACCAGTTATGGAGGTGACGGTGGCAGGCACCCACCTTGGATCTCCTGAATAAGATCTGGTCCAGACAGGGTCCCCAACCCAGAAACTACGGGGAGGGGGTCCCAGGTTGCCAGGCTGTTCCCCAGAATAGAGTGGGTGCAATCTATCTAGGGTGGTCCGCAGGCGCTGGCCCATCAGCAGCTCCGCAGGGGTTTTCCCAGAGATGGGGCAAGGGGTGGAATGCTGACCTAGAAGGTAAGCAGCCACCCTTGTCGGCCAATTGACCCGGTCCATCCTGCCCAAGGCCTCCTTGGCTGAGCGGACAGCGCGTTCCGCCCGGCCATTGCTGGCCGGATGGTAGGGGGCGACCGGGGCGTGGCAGATGCCCTGAGTGGCCAAAAACTCCCGGAAGGTCGTGGATACGAACTGAGGCCCATTGTCAGAGACGACAATGTCTGGCAGGCCATGGGTGGCAAAGAGGCGCCGCAAGGCCCAGATAGTGGACTCTGCTGTGGTGGAAGCCATTAAGATGAGCTCCACCCTGACTTCCGGTTCCGGCGGCCACGGCGACAGGCAACTTCTTTGCCCACTCCCGCTCCCCGGTGGGCTTCCCTCGCTTCTGGGGAGGCACAGGACACCCTGGAGGGGCGTCCTGCCGAAGGAGCGGCTTGCGGAGGACCCTGGCATCGACGGCGGCTGGTGGGGGCTTCTCTGCTTTGCTCCAGGCATCGAGGAGGAGTTTCGGAGGGTGCGCGTGCGCGTGTGTCTCGCTCCAGGCTGATCGGACGATGCAAAATTGAACGAAGCAGCAGCGGTGTGGTGAGATGCTTCCTCTCTTCATTCCCTTTCTTTTGAACTGATGGACTTTTCAGCAATCCTAAAGTAAAACTCTCGGATTTTCTTGGAGGTGCGGCTGGAGGGAGGGGGATTTTCCCCCCCCTTGGACAAGCGGCTTGAGAAAATTTTGCTTTCGCCCCCAGGGGAAGGAGGAGGGGGGAGAGCCAACCAATGATGCCTCACCCCTGTAAAAGTGTTTTTCACTGGATTTAGCTCCAGGAATTATTGATGACCTGAGAACTTTGTGAACTTTTTAAAACTTTACTATGCCTCTGAGCCCAAAGCTGGCAGGGCAAGATGGCACACTTCCGTTGTCTTCATGAACTGTGAAATCTGACTCCACCTTTAAAATTCAGGCTTCCGGTCTTTGTCTCCGTGTCACCCAGAAGACTCTCTTGTGGATTGTTATTTCTTGAACTTCCTGGGGGGAAAATTCCTCTATATTGCTAGACTGACTAAAGGAACTCCCATCTACTTGGATCTTCTGCCTCCTGGACTCATCTGTCTGCTCTACTTCTCCAGCTGTCCGTTCTCTACACTGATTGATTTCTCTACTTTATAAACTATGTCTCCAAAAAGACCACCCCCTGGAAAACCTGGCTTTGCTACTTCTGCACTGACATCTGCAACATCCAGCCCTGCCACACAGTCAAAGATTACAGAACTGATGCAACCTAAGAGTACAGAGATGGATTTGCAACAAATGCTCCAGCAACTTATACAGGGCCAGGAAGAAATTAAGAAACAGTTAAAGGAAATGAAGGAAGAAATTAAAGAGAATCAAGTCCAAATTTATAAGAATTCACAGAGACTGGACCTTGTGGAGGGGAGGGTGGGGTGGCGGAGGCGAGGGGGGGGGGTAGAAGCATTGCAGAAGGGAAACAAAGAGCTTGATATCCAACAAATGAAAACAGAGTTTGAGAGAATGTCCTTTTATCTTAGATTTCAAAATGTTATAGAAGTGGATGGGGAAAATATAAGGGACATTATGACTAATATTTTAGCTGAATACATACAGAAAGATAAACAACAGATGGAATGGGCGATCTGGTCTATAGAGTGAACTCAGCATATGCCAGAACACACAATGTACCCAGGGAGGTCCATATTATATTTCTTAGGAAAAGCACAAGAGACGAAATTCTGGGTGTACAAAGGGGGCAAGCATTGACATATCACGACAGGGAGATAACCATCTTGAAGCAGATCCCCAAAAAAGTTAGGGAGAAAAGGAAAAATTATTCGCAATTGGTGAATAAATTATACCAGAAGGGGGTGTGGTTTAGATGGTTGATGCCTGAAGGTATGTTCGTATTCTGGGAGGAGACAAGAATTAGAATTAATACACCCATAGAGGCACAGGCCTTTATGGAAAAAAACAAAGCGAATCTAGAAAAAACAGAAGACTCTACAACGGTTATTCAGGACACGGGAGGGGCCGGCGGGGGGAGAAGGGGCAACACCAAGAAAGCTCAGATCACAAAAATGAATAAGAAAAACACATTGTTATAAACAGACCGAAAGTAATAATGAAATTATATGTAGACTTTATATTATAATATATAAATTGATTGAAAATTTTTTCTAGAATTTAATATGCTGATTTTATATGATCATGTATTAATGTTTTATATTTAGATGTAATTAATGAGTTTGGGGGGAGGGGGCGTCTGCCACACTTGCAACTGCCAAAATTTGTACACCATTCCACCTACACTTTTCCTTATAAATGTTTAAAAAAACCAATAAAACTTTTTTTTTAAAAAAAGATGAGCTCCACCCAGCGAGAGTAAGTGTCCACGACTACCAGGAATACCTGGCCCCGGTAAAGTCCAGCAATGACTGAGGGTCCAAGACCGGGAGGGGACAACGGCTGAGGGCATCAGCATGCCCCAGCTGCTTTCCAAGGCGATAAAGCAAGTGGTAGGAGTATGCTGCTAGGAACTCCATCCAGTGGGTCATACGTGGGGACAGAATAGAAGGGGTTGGAGGGTCACTGGCCAGAAGTCCAAGGAGAGGCTTGTGGTCAGTGAAAAGCGAAAAATGACGTCCGTATAGGTAATCGTGGAACTTTTTAACCCCGGACATGGCAACCAGAGCCTTCTTGTCGATCTGGCTATAGTTCCTCTGAGCAGGGGACAGTGTCCAGGAATAAAAAACAATGGGGGCTTCTGAGCCATTTGGGAGGACATGGCTCAGGACAGCCCCCAAGCCCACGGGGGAGGTGTCACATGCAAGCGTCAGAGGCAGCCTGTCACTATATTGTACTAGGCCTGCCGATGACGTAAGCATGGATTTGACAGCCGCGAATGCATGCGCTTCATGGCTGCCCCAGCGCCAGGCTGTTGATCGGTCGAGCAACCGATGTAGCGGCTCAGCTAGTGATGCCTTGTGCAGAAAAAATGACGCGTAAAAATTTAAGAACCCAAGGAACACCTGAAGCTCCGCCTTGGAGGCAGGCGTCGGGGCGTTCCTTATGGCCGACACCTTAAAAGGGGTGGGGTGGATGCCCTGGGCATCTATAGAGAAGTTCAGGAAGTCCACCTTTTGCACAGCAAAAGAACACTTGCTGCGCTTTAATTTTAAGCCCGCGCCCCTAAAACGGTCGAGGACCTTCCGAAGGATTTCAATGAGTCCTGAGCGGCTGGTTGCAGCGATCAGGACATCATCAAAATAGGGTACAATGCCAGGGAGCCTATGGAGCAGCTGCTCCATGAGGCTCTGGAAGAGAATGGAGCAGGTGCTTCACTACAGGGACTGGATAGGGGTTTGCCTGGAGGGCAAGGTTGACGGTTGACTTATAGTTGGCGCAGAGGCAAACAGACTCATCGGCCTTGACAGGGACCACATCTAGAGTGGTTGACGGGCTCTTGCACGTCCTGTGCCAACAATTTGTCCAGCTCCGCATCAAACTTTGCCCTCAAGGCAAAAGGCACCCTGCAGGCCTTCAGCCTGATAGGGGCAACCTGGGGGTCGAGGTTAAGAGAGATAGGAGTGCCCTTGTACTTCCCCAGCTGTCCATCAAAAACATCAGCGTATTCAGCCAAGACGTCCTCGATGTTGGGGTGTGTGGCATCGGTATGATGCACGCCCATGATGGACAGGCCCAATGTGGGGAACCAATCCAGGCCCAGTAAGGCCGGTAGCGGTTTCTCTACAACCAGGAGAGGCAAGTACCCATTAAAACCCCCGTATCCCACCCGCAGTACATAACAACCCAGGGTGGGAATCTGAGTCCCCTGGTAGTCACGTAAGGTTGTGTCCGGAGGAGACAGCTGGCCCTGCGTGACGCCAGGGCAGAGGCAGGAGAAATCAGCCCAGGAGAGAAGGGAATGGGAGGACCCGGAGTCAACCTCCATTTGGCAAGGTGACCCCTCTAGCAGTAAGGAAACTGTGATCTTCTTAGCACCAGTGGAGGCGTGGCTGACAGACACTGCAGGGGTGGCAGGGAGGTCTGGCTCAACAGTAAAGCAGTCGTCTCTGTGACGCTGTTGGCGGTGGGGCTGCTGGAAGGAAGGCTGCGCTGGTTGGCCGGATGTCTGGCCGGTGGCTTCAGGGCATTGTGGCAACAGCAGGGCAGCCCGGCAGACTTGGGCCAGGTGGCCCTTCTTATGGCAGCGGCGGCATACAGACGCCCTGAATGGGCAAGAGGCCTGGCCTTGCTTCCTACCGCAACCAAGGCAGGCACTCCCGGCTTGGCGGGAGGGTTGCTGCGGCCGGCGCCACGGAGTGGTGACCAACCGGTCCACCTGGTCCTCCTCCTTGATGTTGTCCAGCAGCACGAGCTCATTGATCAAGCAGGTCCGGTTGTAAATCAGTATATAAACCTAAGTGCTGTTGTTATTGCTATCCCATTGGAGAAACTGCTGAGCCATGGATCTTCTCTGAGCTGTTGCTGTCCATGGGGTACAGAGCAGAGGTGGTATTCAGCAGGTTTTGACCAGTTTTGGAGAACTGGTAGCAGAAATTTTGAGTAGTTCGGAGAACCCATAAATACCACCTCTGACAGGCCCCACCCACACCTATTCTCTGCCTCCTGAGTCCCAGCTTATCGGGAGGGAATGGGGATTTTGCAGTAACCTTCCCCTGGAGTGGGGAGGGAATGGAGCTTGTACAATATCCTTCCCCTGCCATGCCCACCAAGACACACCACACCCACTAAGCCATTCCTGCAGAACTGGTAGTAAAAGTTTTTTGAATCCCACTACTGGTACAGAGATTTTTAGTGAGCTGTGTGCCCAAAATGGCAATGGAAGCTAGCCATATCCTTTAATAAAATTTGTTATTAGAATGCATTTGTTTGATTGATGGCCCTATATCTCAATCCTTCCTATCCACAGCTCATTGGGACTTCCTGGATGATGTAAGACTTAAAACCAATATAAAATGCCCACACGTGGCTAGGAAAACAAAAGTAATAAACAATCTTAGAAGTCTTTCAGATGAGAAGAAAAGCAAACAAGATCTTTTAATGAGGAATGTCTGGATAAATCCAAACCATTGAATGGGGACAAGGAAAAGAAGTTGGGGAAGAGAAAGAGTTCTCCTGCTGTTTGTGATATAAATACCACTCGTTAGAATCACTTTTCTCTTTTAGCTTTCATGATGAGTTGTTGCTTCGTATTGAGCTCTGGCCTCAAAATAATAATGTAGCACTTGGGGATGAAGATGCAGCCCAGCAGCCCAGCACTGGAGGCCAAAATGGAGGTGACCTGCACAGCTACCATGTACTTCCCTTTGGTACTGAGATAGGTGGGCACAAAGGAGACCCAGACACTGCAAAAGACCAGCATGCTGAAGGTGATCAGCTTGGCTTCGTTGAAGGCTCCAGGCAGGTTCCTGGCCATAAAAGCCACCGTGAAACAAATGGCAGCCAGGAAGCCCATGTATCCGAGAGCACAGTAAAACATGGTGACGGATCCTTTGTTGCATTGCAGGATGATCTCTCCAGGCTGAGAGTGTAGGTCAGACTCAGGAAACGGGGGAGAAGTGCCAAGCCAGCTGCTGCAAATGACAATTTGAAGACCAGAGCAAGAAAGGATAACAGAGTTGGACAAACCCTTCCCCAGCCATTTCTGAACTTTATTCCCTGGCTTGGTGGCCAGGAAAACCAGCACCACCGTTATGGTTTTGGCCAGGACAGAAGAAATGGCAACAGAGAAGATGATGCTGAAGGTTATCTGTCTGAGAAGGCAGGTGACTCTCCTTGGCTGGCCAATGAAGAGGAAGGAAGTGAAGAAGGAAAGCAGGAGAGAGACCAGGAGGATGTAGGAGAGATCTCTGTTGTTGGCTTTGATGATTGGAGTGTCTAGGAATTTAATGAAGATTCCCAAGACAAAGGCTGTGGCTAAAGACAGGAACACGGCAACGGAAATTAGCATGACCCCTAAATAGTCTTTATAATTTAGGAAGGTTTTAATCTTAGGAATGCAGTCATCTCGACTGATATTTGGATGTTGATCTTCCGGACAAGGGGTGCATTTTTCTGAATCTGAAAAGAACAAGAGTATTACCATTGGTTCTTTCCTTTTTTAATGAAGCTATTATTTGCATAAAATTAATAAGAATTGAATGTTGACAGATAAGCAGTTAAGAATAAAGATGCGGGATGCTCAGTGCTAGAGGAAGAATATTATATTTCTCCAGAGGAGAAATAGAGAAACATGTTCTTAAAGGCAGAAAGCAGCCCCAGTCATACTGTCTAGTAAAACAACTTCCAGCAGATGCCTGAAGTCTTTAGAGATGGATATTTTGTACCCATTAAGGGAGATCTAGTCACAAACAAAAACACTGTCAGCTCCAGCTGATAGATAGGACATGACTTTTCGGACATCATAGGATTAACCCATCACAATTAGACTAGCAAAAGACACAAGACTCACTTAATTGCACAATCCCCTGCAGCATCTCAGAATCTTATGGAAATCCATTTACTCATCAAACCAATTTGTCAGCTGTCCAAGAATTACATGCTGTTGTTGGCTCTGCTCATCAATAAACAGAGTCCTTCTTTCCAATCAGCCTCCATTTTATTTCTAGTACCTTTCTCCTGACTTGGAACCAGACCAAATTTTCTCCCCAACAATTGGAAGACCTCAAAATAATGACAATGAATCATGCCCTTTGTTAGGGATGTAACTCTATGCTTGGCTTGGCAATGTATATAAGCTATGATTACTTTACTATTACTTTAAATGCTTAGGAGATGTAATTGGCTTGTTACCTCAAGCAGCTATAAGAGGGAGCCAGAATGGCTGTTAGCTCTCTGTTAGAAGCTGGTCGGTGTATAGTGAGGTATTGTTGGTTTGCTACTGTTTAGCTATATTTTGTGTGTTAGACTGACTATTTGATAATTGAATTCCTGAACTGTGTATGACTTGGACTGTTAACCGGACTCTGAATACTTCTATATTTCTACATAGTAAACTACTATATTTTTATACTATTCAGTGTCTCTGTATGCTGGTTTGTGTGTGTTATTCCATATCACTCTCATTACGCTTCTCTGCACACTCACTCTTCTAACGGGGAGCGTAATTACTTAACACCCTTCATCCACGCAGCAGTATTGATGGACTCTACTTACAAAGGAGCATAGGTGGGCATGGAATGTTATATAAGATGGTTGAAGAAAAAAAGGGCATTTGGAAGATTATCTGAAGAATGATGAAGAAGATGCACTGACACTAGTACACATGAAGGCTTAATAAGTAATTGGAAAGACCAAACTGGCCTACAAATGAGGAGCAGAAAAGAGACATGGCCAGCAAGGGGTTGGTGGAGAGACAAAGAGAGAGACAAAGAAAGAGAGAGAGAGAGAGAGAGAGGGAGGGAGGGAGGGAGGGAGGGAGAGAAAGGGAGGGAGGGGGAGAGAGAGAGAGAGGGAGAGAGAGAGACACACAGAGAGAGACAGAGAGAGGGAGAAGGAGAGGGAGAGGGAGAAGGAGAAAGAGAGATAGAGATAGATATCACCAAGACCTGGCAATGGTTATGAGCAGGGCGTTTGAAGAGTCAGAGGGGCTCATTCTTGCTGAACAAAACCAAACCTTAAAAACAAATGCATTCAAAACCAGAATTGTTGTGAAGATCGCAACAGACAGCAAATGATGCCACTGCAAAGAAGCTGATGAAACAATGGACCTCCTGGTTAGCTGCTGCAAGAAGATCACCCACACTGACTACTAATACTAGCATGACAAAATAGCAACAATGGAGCACTGGAAGATCTGCAAAAAATGCCATTTATCTGCAAGCAAGAATTGGTGGGATCATAACATAGAGAAAGTAGAAATATAAAATGAAGAAGCTAAAGTGCTCTGGGAGTTTAGAATTCAAACAGATAACCAACTGTACATAACCCAGACTTAACAATCATTGGTAAGACAGACAAAAAGTCTGGATGACAGATGTTGCAGTACAGTAGAACAGAGGAAGGGAAACATGTTCTGACCCAGGCTTCCTTAGAAACCAAGAAGCAAAATATTGGTCCCAACAAAACCTCTTTTATTTACACGACTGTGAATTCGTTTCATTCACAGTCAGCAAGATATTAGCAAACAGTCTTTCAGAGGAATGCTTATCCACACGCACCTTATCTCGTTTGGAGTGTTGCCAGATAACTAGTTTCCAAACACAGACAAAACAAAACTTGGCACAGAGTCTCTTATAATCACAAACAGAACTTTCCAGACCGAATGAATGAATGATTTCCTGCAAAAGCCCACTCCCCCTTTGTTCCTCTTTTGTTTCCTATGGGAGGGGCCAATTACCACCAAGGTATGGCTTTACTCTTAGTTGTTCTAGTCTTCTGGAAGCTCTGCACAAGGGTGCACTGGGAACTGGCTCCAGCTGTTCTTCTGCCTCACTGCTGTCTAACTCCCTCTCTGCCTCTGATGCAGAGCCCTCATCTGAACTTTCCTCAACTCCCAAGACTGGCTCATGTTCCTCCCCAACCTCCTCACTGTCTGACTCTGCTGGTCACAGGCAGGCCATAACAAAATGGGAGAAAATCACAAAATATAAAGCCCTGCAAATAAAAGCACAACTTTGGCAAAATAAAGCAACGATAGTACCAATAGTAATCAGCATTTGGGAGAAATCGCAAACCAACTGTCGCACAACTTGAATATTATGGGCATTGACAAAATTACACTCAGTCAATTGCAAAGGGCAGCTTTACTTGGAACAGCTTACGTCCTGCAATGATACCTTTAAAATTATATTAAAGAACATCTGCCTATCTGAGGTCTCCAATATCACCCACCTTCCTGGGTGGAGATGGTTCCTTCTGCACAAGGAATACAATCATAGCAGCAGATGGGCCTCCCTTCCTGAGCTACCTTCCTGAATCCAGGATGGCAACTTTCCACACACCTTGAAGGAGGCAGGGGCTAAGGAGGGAGAAGAAGAACATCCAGAAAAATGAATGTATTTTAAGGAAAGTAGTGAAGGATCGACAACCTCATCTAAAGAATAACTTGCAGGCATCTCACCAACTTATCCCATCCAGTGGTGAAATTTTCCCTAATGGTTCTGTGGGGCATGGCCTGGTGGGTGTGGCTTGGTGGTCATGTGACCGGGTGGGTGTGGCTGCACAAGTGACTCACACACAATGTAAAAGCAGCTGGACTTCACACCAAATGTCCCCTGCAACAAGCAGGAACCTCGCAGACAAAAAGGCACAGCTGATTGTTGCATAGCTGATTGTTGGAAATTTTTTTAAAACTTTTTTTTACTGTCGATTGGGGCAAATAGGTAGTATAAAATGCTAAAAAAAAGTAAAAAAAAGTTCCATGGATTGCGCAGCACAGCTGATTATCGCACAACTGATGGAACTGTTTTTTTTTTTACTTTTTAAAGCATTTTTTACTTCAGGCAAACTGGCCCAAACCAGTAGCATTTCATCCCTGCTCCCATCTAAGGATGAGAACACACACAAGTTCCCAGAATTAGTTTAGTTTAGATAGCGACGTCCTCAAGGAAATGTCAAGAAAAAGACAAACTTTCTGAAGTGAAATCGGAAGTCCTTCAAGCCACTATCGACCCCATTAAGAGAATGACGGAAAGCATGAAATAAAGGGGTTTCTTCACCTTGTTCATCTCTTCCATCTGAGCAATCTTGTTCTGGTGGATCACCAGTTTGGGACCCTGGATTCCTTGTCTTTCTAGATGCCCAGATTGCATCCTGATGACGGACTTGTTGGTGTAAACTATCCAGTTCACAATGTCCAAGTCAACAGCTGGGTCTCCATTCTCATCAAGATAAACCCCATCAATGGAATGATTATAAAACTGGGGGTTTTGAAGGAAAGCATGAAACTGGAAAGGAAGAGAAATGGGGAATATATGGAAAGGAAAACAAAAGTCCTGTGATAAGGTTTGAACTGAGTGTTTCTCGACACAAAGCCCAGGTTCTAGATTTATTCACTCTTTCAAGGCAGAAACTGTAAATATTTAAACCATAACACCTACTAATCTTCTGCTTAAGGTAAAGACTCTAAGAGGTGGTGCTCATCTCCCTTTCAAAGCTGAAGAGCCACCACTGTCTGAAGATGTCTCCATGGTCATGTGGCTGGCATGACTAAATGCCGAAGGCGCATGGAACACTGTTACCTTCCCACCTACTGGAAGTTCAGTAAGGCCTCCAGAGGGCCTCCAGAGACTGGCGAGGCCATTTTCTCCCTCCTGGAGGCTTGAGGAAAACCTCCGGAGCCTGGGGAGGGCAAAAACGCCCCCCACCATAGTGCTGGATGCCAACTAGGCCATGCCCATCAAGGCCACGCCCACCCAGCAACAGGGTGTGAAGGTTCCAAAAGTTGCCCTGGTTAATTTACGAGCCCCGAGATGAAATTCAAAGTAAAACCATTCGTTTATTAGGACTAACATCTTGGCACGGACTTCTGTGTAGCTGAAACTAAATCACACTTAATGGTGTCTGACCTTTAGCCCTGTGCCGCCTCCCCTCTGGCTGAGGTCATCAATCACATTCTCCAACAGGACGTTATGGCAGGGTTCTGGACATGCACATTCACATCCCAGTACAGAAATATGAGACTTTTACTCTGGCCAAAAGTATGCATGGAATTTTCCTCCCCTTCTCAAGGTGATAGTAGTCATGGAAACACCTTAGGCATTGACACCGGGCATAGAACCCCTTGCTAAAATTTTTGAGGCCCACCCCTGAAAATACCTGCCAAGCCTTTAGCCTTGGACCTCCCAGGTTCTCACCACTGTTTCTCACTGGCCGCTTGGATCTGGAGAAATAGGCTGAATGCAAGGCCAGGCCCACAGCCCAGATTATGTTGTAAGTGAAAAAGCTGTCAAGAGACAGGATTCGCTGCATCTCTCCCTGCGGTAGTAGCTCCAGTTCATCTCTTTCCCTGCACTGTCTCCAGACCTTCACAGACAAGACATCCTTGATGGAGGAACACGTAAAGGATTTCTCTACAAAGCGTTTCATGGAGGAGTGAAATTGCTTGAAAGCGTCAAAGGCCACCCTTTGATTTGTCTGCACAAGAAAAGAAAAAAAGCCACAAATGTTTTGGAAGATAGATATTTCACTTTCCATGAAATCCCAAGTGAGATCCCAGCAGGCTGCCATGATCAAGACTTTTCCTGCAACAGATTGCTTAAGATGTTGAAGCATTCCGTGCACAATGAAGATTCCTATCTGGAATGAACTAATCTCTGCACCGTAAAGAAAGACGTTCACTTGACTCCACTTGGCAAATGGTTCCCAATTCAACACCAGGTTTATGATTTTTATGGAAAACACTTGAGGCAAAACTGGACAAATGCCATTCTTGATCAGCATGGAAGTCATTGTCCTCATGAACTTCTCCCCTTGGTCCGTGTCTGGAGCCATCAGGCCAACCAAAGTCCACCTGAAATGGAGGAGCAGTTTGACCATCCCTGGGTACTGGACCCCTTCAGCAGGAAGCATCGTGTAGAAGAAAGGAAACTGAGTTTTATCCCTCAGAATTGGGGAAACAAAACTGTAACTGATCTGAAAAAGAAAGACAAATTTATTAAGTGATCCATATAGCCCCCAAATAGCAATTCTCTTCCCACCGAACACTTCTGAAATAAAGATCCTTTTATGGAGACTTTACTTCTCTGCTCAGGTATGGCTTTTCTTTCCACTTGCTCCCTAACTGCACCATTTGCTGGTCCATGGTGTCAGAAGAGTTCTCATATCTAGTTTGGGACCATAGCCAAAGGGAACATCTCAAAGGTGCGTTTTCAAAAGGCAATTGGACTTTGTTTTTCCTTAAAGATGGTTTGCTTCTCTGTTTTGTCTCTCAGTTCTGAAGAAGCTTCCTGGATGAGAAACAAAATGTCTTTAAGGAGAAACAGAGTCCAGTTGCTCTTTGAAAAAGCACCATTGGGACAACCATGATCTGGAAGACTGAGAATCTTCATAGATAGATGAAGATGTCTACTCTCTTTTCTCCCTTTAACAGAATAACAGAGTTGGAAGGGACCTTGGTCTTCTTGTCCAACCCCCTGCTCAGGCAGGAAACCCTATACCAGGAGTCAGCAACCCATGGCTCTGGAGTCACATGTGGTTCTTTCAATCCTCTGCTGCTGTCGCCAGTCATCACCACAATTTTGAGAGGAGCTTCTGATTTGTGGGGAGTGGAGAAAGCAGACCGTGCCAGGAGAGACACTATGACAAGGGGTGGGTTTTCTGGTCAGCTCCACAGTTGAAAGGGCTTTCGATTAGGACAGGTAGAGGAAAAAAGACGCTGCCCTAGGAGGAGATTCTAAGGTGGGGAAACCGGACTTCATGTCGACTCTGGAATTGAACGGAGGGCTTCCGGTTAGGACCTTTGCGGCTCTTTGAGTGTTTAAGGTTGCCAACTCCTGCCGTATACCATTTCAGACAGATATTGTTGTCCAATCTTTTCTTAAAAACTTCCAGTGTTGAATGTCCTTTTTCCTTAGGTTTCAAAATGTGGTAGAGACTAATGATGAAGATTGAAGGGACATCATGACAAATATATTGGCTGAATACATTCAAAAAGAAAAACAACAGATGGGATGGGAAATGGATTTGGTTTATAGAGTAAACTCTGCATACGTTAGGACACACAACGTCCCAAGGGAGGTACATATTAAATTTCTTAGAAAGACTACAAGAGATGAGATTCTGAGTGCACAAAGGGGGCAAGTCTTAAAATACCAGGATTGAGAAATAACCATTTTGAAACAGATCCCTAAGAAAGTGAGAGAGAAAAGAAAAAACTACTCGCAATTAGCGAAGAAGTTATACCAGAAAGGGATCTGGTTTCGATGGTTGATGCCTGAGGGTATGCAAATTTCTGGGAGGACACAAGAGTTAGAATTAATACAACCATAGTGTCAGGCCTGTAATTCTGTTCCTTTTAGGATCTTTGGCCTGCCACAGAATTAAAACATATATATATATTATGCTGTTTCATTGGTATAGTAGTTGGGAGGGGGGAATAGAAAGGAGTAGGATTGTGGAATGTATTGTTATGAATTTCTTAGAAGCTCAAGGTTGTCTTTTGTCTCCGCACCTCGACACCTGGCCGGAAGAAGAGGGGTGTACATGCCAGCGTGGAAGATGAAGATTGGACCATGTGATGAATTATGGGGTGTGGGGAAAAATGATGGACTTTTAACTGGGTGAATTCACCGGATGTACATTAGAGTTGAAATTCACCAGCTTAATGCCAACATGCCTGTCTTATTAAATTGGAGTTTTAAGGATCACTTTGCCTTGGACAATGATTTAATTCTGCATGATATTTGGAACGCTGACATTATTTCAACTCTCCCATACATTTTTTTTCTTTCATCGGGGTACTGAATCCCAGTTCTGACCCAATCCTGGGCAGGACGAAATTTCAGTGAAGATGGAGGAAGGAAAGAATGCAGCAGAGAAAGCTAAGGATGATGGATCACTTATTTTTGTCGAAACTATCTATGCACCTTCTAAAGAAATAGTTCAACAGGCAGAGGCGAGGGCAAGGGAACTTCAGCTGGGCGCCCGGCGAAAGGAACCGAAACCAAGATTTTCCTCACAGACGGAATTAGCTTTGGGATTTATTGCTTCTCAGGAATGCTTGCTAGAAGGAGAGGGGCCCCCCAAGGGGGCTCTGGCAGACAACTGGAGCATGGGGAGAAGAGCAAATGAATGGAGATCTCAGTCGCTCTCACACAGCCAGTCTTTGATGGGCCTTCCGGACCAATTCCGACGCCTAAATGTGAGTGAACAAAAACCCCTGGGGCCCCCAGAACCACCCGGGTGGAGCCTAGCAAAGCCCACATTATCCTTTCCCAGCAGAGAAACTGCTGCGCAGTGGAGCGGAGACCTTGGGTCTTTCCACACAGCCATCAGCGAATCAGCACCCCCCCTCCTGGAGTGAAAAAAAGTTGGGAAGTAAAACTTAACCAGCCGAAAGGGGCCTGGAACACTTTCACCTCCCCCCCTCTGCAAAGCGATGGCTCTGGACCCATCAATCAAGCCAATTCAGGTTGGGCTTTCTTCCCGGGTCATGGATGGGCTCAATGCCAGTGGACGCCTGCCCCTTCCCAACTAATGGCGCCACCCCAAATAGCTGCTCAGAGGCAGAGCCAGGGACTGGGACCACCACAGGGCCCAGCCCCCCCACCAATGCCTCAGCAGGCTTTTGCCCAACCGATGGGTGTGGCCCCACAAAGAAGCTTACCACCCCAAGCAGCAGGCCGACAGGTTGCTCCGGTTCAACCACCAGCACCCCCTCCTCCTCCAACACCCCCAAGGTTCCGTGCAACCTATGATGGCAGCCGAGACAAACTAGCTTACTTTATGAATCGAGTGTTGGCATACGTTGACCAAGTAGGCCCACAATACCTGACGGATCGAGAACTGATCCAAGAAATAGCAGAGGGGATGAATGAAGGAGAGGCAACACAATGGATAGCGGAACTCCATGAAGAAGCAGCTCCTGAGTTAGATGACATAACGGGGTTCATCCAACTGATGCGGGCCCGATTTTACGATGTGGCCCAACAGGTAGATGCTGAAGACCAGATCCAGGAATTACGACAGGGGGGTCGGCCGGTCAAAGAATTAGTTTGGGAATTCCGGAGAATAGCTGGAAGACTACGTTACTGGCCAGAGAGACTATTGGTCTATACGTTCAAAAAGGCCTTAGATCCCAAACTGAAACAAGCTTGTGCCATAAGGGGGACCCCAGATCGTATCTAAGAATGGTACACCACTGCAATCATACTGGACCACGAGATTAACACCTATCCAAAGCCAGGTACCAGAACCCCTGAAAAAAAACCGTTAGCCCACCGAACGCAGAGGCAGCAAACTGAAAAGCTCCCGCCAACCCCGCGTTCCTGGGCCCCCAAAATAAAGTGCTACCGTTGTGGTCAGCTTGGCCACCGGGCATCTACATGCTGGGCTCCAGCCCCAGTTCCACAACCACACCAACCACCTGCCAGCACAGTCAAGAAAACCCCCAGAAAACCACCAGAAAAAAGTCGTCTGGCACAACAGCCAGCAGGGGCAGAGAGCAGAGCCACTGAAAACGCCCTGGCCACCTCAGAGGAGGAAGAGGAAGGAAACCCAGAAGACGACCCAATGGTGAGTGCACCTATCCGCCCCTTCCAAATAAAAGCCAAACTCCAAATACCGAAAACGGAGGTAGAAGGGGAAGTTGGGGTGATTATAGATACCGGCTGCACCCGATGCTTAATCAGCATGTCAATAGTGGAGCAACTAGGTATACGCACCAGACCCCTGAAACAACCCATTCCGTTTGAGCAAGTGGATGGAACCCTAATTGGGGGAGCTCCAGCTACAAAGATCACTGAGTTAGTAAAACTGGTGATAGGCCGCCACTATGAGTTCCTCAGATTCATCGTGGCCCCAGGAATGCAGGAGTCAGTTATCCTAGGGCTTGCATGGTTGGACAAGTGGGAACCTACCATAAAGTGGGAGGATGGCGTTAGAAAGGTGACTATTGGACTTGGGCCGTTACCACCGGTGGAACCAAAAGGCCACCCAGGAACATTGGAACCTAACAGCCCAACCCAGCCAGAACCTGCAGCAACCGCAGCAGACACTAAACTTCCGGGAATCCAACGAGTCCCAAAGATCTATTGGGATCTGGCGGAGGTGTTCAGTGAGGAAGACGGAAACTACCTTCCACCTCACCGCGCCACAGATTGTGCCATAGAGTTCAAACCTGGGGTAACCTTACCAAAGCCCAAAATGTACTCTATGACGCCTAAAGAGATGATAGAATTGAGGAAATACATCGACACCAATTTGAAAAGAGGGTTTATTGAACCAGCAAAATCAAAAGTAGCGGCCCCAGTGCTCTTCAGGGAAAAGAAAGATGGGGGGGTTCGCCTCTGTGTGGACTTACGAGCTTTGAATGCGGTATGCGAAAAGAATACCTATCCCCTCCCTCTCATGAAAGATATGTTGAACCACTTGGCTAAGGGCAAGATCTTCACCAAGCTGGATTTGAGAGAGGCGTATTACCGTATACGAATCCGGAAAGGGGATGAGTGGAAGACCGCTTTTAATACTCCCTTAGGCAGCTTCCAATATAAAGTCATGCCTTTCGGACTACAAGGAGCACCCGCAGTATTCATGCAGTACATAAATGAAGTGCTACACGACCACCTGTACCGCGGAGTACTTGTTTATTTAGATGACATCTTGATCTTCTCTGAGACCATGGAAGAACATGTGAAACTGGTACGGCAAGTCCTGAAAAAACTTCTAGCTGCCAAACTTTATGCAAAATTGTCAAAGTGTGAATTCCACAAGACCTCGCTAGATTATCTGGGATATCATATCTCCAATGAAGGAGTAGAAATGGACCCAGAAAAAGTGAAAGCGGTGTTAGATTGGAAACCTCCAAGCACTCGCAAACAATTACAAAGCTTCCTTGGATTTGCAAACTTTTATAGGCAGTTTATTCCAACCTTTGCTGAAATTGCCCTACCATTGACTGACCTATTAAGAACGGGGCCTTCTCCTACTAAACCAAAAGCAAACCAACCATTAAAATGGACAATCGACTGTCAAAAGGCTTTTGAGAAATTAAAACGGCTCTTTGCCCAAGAACCCATATTGCAACACCCCGATCCAGAGCGACCGTTCATAATCCAAACGGATGCCAGTGATAGCCGCGGTGCTACTACAAAAGAATAAAGAAGGCCACCTCTTACCATGCGCTTACATCTCCAAGAAACTCACCACTACGGAAAGAAGGTGGCCCATTTGGGAGAAGGAGGCATTTGTGATAAGGTGGAGCATGCTCACCTGGAGGCATCTCCTGGAAGGGGGGGATATACTGTTCGAGGTATGGACTGATCATAAAAACCTCGAAACTCTCCTTGCCCATCGAAAGTTATCCCCTAAACAGGTCCGTTGGGCCCAATATTTCCAAAGGTTCAAATTTGAAATTAAACACATCCCCGCAGGGAAGAACTTGTTAGCAGATGCACTGTCGAGAAAACCCCAGTTTGACAGTAAGAAGGAAGAAATTTTCCACCCCATCATATCTCCTTCTCACCAAAAGGCAGCTCAAGTCACCAGTCGAAGCCAAGATAAACTGAGAACCGAACTGAAAGCAGCCCTCCAGACAGACCCATGGTTCAACAACAACAAAGACATCCTAACGATTAATGATGGCGTAGCCTGGAAGGGATCCAAACTGTACGTCCCTGCAGAAATGAGATTGCAAGTGCTACAGCGGAGTCATGATGCGAAACTAGGAGGTCATTTCGGATTCCTGAAAACTCTCCACCTCGCTAGACGTCAATTTTGGTGGCCAAAGATGAGGTCGGAGGTGGAAGATTATGTAAGAAGCTGTGCTACTTGTGCAACAATGAAAACCCGTCCGGGAAAGCCCCCTGGACTACTACAACAAGTGGCCAACCCTAGCCGACCATGGGAAGAGATAGCAATGGACTTCATTGTCGAACTTCCAGATAGCAGTGGTAATAAAGTAATCTGGACAGTTATTGATTTGTTTTCCAAGCAAGCACACTTTATCGCTTGTTCAAGCCTACCATCCACAAAGAAATTAGCGAAAATGTTTGTGAAACACATTTATCGCCTACATGGAGTTCCAAAAAGGATCATTTCAGATCGCGGAGTTCAATTCACCGCCAAGTTCTGGAGAGAATTCCTAAAATCGATCGGGTCCACGCAGGGACTCAGCTCAGCATTTCATCCCAGCACAAATGGGGCAGCAGAGAGGGCCAATGCGATGGTGGAACAGTATATCCGGTGTTATGTGGACTATCAGCAAGACAATTGGTCGGACTTGCTACCTTTCGCTGAAGTAGCATATAATAATGCGGTTCACAGCAGTACCGGATTAACTCCTTTCCAGATTACCAGTGGCATGGAATTCGTTCCCATGCCTGAACTACCTAAGGAACCTCCCTCATCCATGTCCCTGAATGAATGGCTGGAGGCACTAAAGAAGGGATGGGAGAATACCAAAAAGGTGCTAACAGATGCGGCAGAAGCCTACAAGAAGCAAGCTGATAAACATCGTTCCCTATAACCCCGCTTTCGAGTGGGGGACAAAGTTTTTTTGTCTACTAAATACATAAGATTAAAGATGCCTAGTAAGAAATTAGGTCCAAAATTTCTAGGTCCTTTCCCAATAGAAAAGATAATTAACCCAGTTACAGTTCGACTCAGCCTACCCAGACTCTTAGGGAAACTTTACCCGGTATTCCATTGTAGCTTATTGAAGCCGGTAAGGGAGTCTAGCACGAGACCATCCACCCAACCTCCACCTCCTCCCGTAGTGGTAGAAGGGGAAACACATTATGAAGTGAAAAAAATATTAGATTCCAGGCTGTATAGAGGTCGTTTACAATATTTAGTGCATTGGAAGGGATACCCTTTGTCAGAAGCTACGTGGGTGAAAAGTTGGGATCTGAAAGCAGATAAATTAGTGAAGCAATTCCATGAGAAATTCCCTGATAAGCCAAAGGGTCCCCCTGGGGGAGGAAGAGGTGGTTAAATTTTGATGGTTAACATTTATGTTATTCTCTTTTCAGGAAACGTTTTTTTCTTGAGGAGAGGCCGCCTGTCAGGCCTGTAATTCTGTGCCTTTTAGGATCTTTGGCCTGCCACAGAATTAAAACATATATATATTATGCTGTTTCATTGGTATAGTAGTTGGGAGGGGGGAATAGAAAGGAGTAGGATTGTGGAATGTATTGTTATGAATTTCTTAGAAGCTCAAGGTTGTCTTTTGTCTCCGCACCTCGACACCTGGCCGGAAGAAGAGGGGTGTACATGCCAGCGTGGAAGATGAAGATTGGACCATGTGATGAATTATGGGGTGTGGGGAAAAATGATGGACTTTTAACTGGGTGAATTCACCGGATGTACATTAGAGTTGAAATTCACCAGCTTAATGCCAACATGCCTGTCTTATTAAATTGGAGTTTTAAGGATCACTTTGCCTTGGACAATGATTTAATTCTGCATGATATTTGGAACGCTGACACATAGAGACACAGGCCTTTATGGAAAAAAATTAAGAACTCCTAGATAAACCTGATGATCCTATACCAGATTCACAGGACACGGGAGGGGCCAGAGCTCTGCTGGCGGGGGGAGAAGGGGCAATACCAAGAAAACTCAGATCACAAAAATGAGTAAGAAAATCTGCTTGATATAAATTGATTGAACATTTGAAGACAAAAGTTTATATGCTGACAAAATATTATTATGTAGTATTAAACTAATCTATGTACAAATGAAAACTATGAGTACGGGGGGGGGGGGGGGGGGGAAACACTTCCTACATATTGCAACTGCCAAAATTTGTAACCTATTCCACTACCCTTTTTCCTTGATATTTTTTTTAAAAAATCAATAAAATCTTGTTTAAAAAAAAAAACTTCCAGTGTTGGAGCATTCACAATTTCTGGAGGCAAATTTTTCCATGGATTAATGGAAATTTGTCGGGAAATTTCTCCTTAGTTCTATTTTGCTTCTCTCCATTGTTTCTTGTCTTGCCTTTGGAAATCCTAATCCCTCACCTCCAAAGTCCATGATAAAACTCTGCTCTTGGATTTAAAATTCTATGGCTGTATCATCCTCTCAGTAAATAAATACCTGTGGGACTTTGTAGGTGCCCAACATGTTTGAAACGAGGATGGAGAGGTCCGCATTGGCCCCTTCGAGAACGGCGAGTGTGTTTTTCTGCTTCCCACATCTGTAGTTGGGAACATTGGCCTCTCCATCTGAAAGCAGGTCCAGGAGAGCGTCCAAGGTGATTTGCTCACTGAAATAGTTTTCATAGATATTATAACCGAGAGTGATGTTAAGTAAGAGACTCCTAGAATTGTGGTTGAACTGGTGGACAGCAGAAAGGAAGGAGAGCATTTTCCAGTATTTTGTGTATTGTCCCCTGCATGTATTAGAAAATGAATCAAAAGAAAATTTTACTGAAATACTATTCAATATTCTACTTCACCTGGTATCAAGAGTTCTTATGTGAGAATTAAAACTTTCCTAAAAATATTATGTCACAGTGAGCACAGCGTGACTACTATTTTGAGACAACCCAGGAACAAAATACAGGACACAGAGGTTTATACAATACAATACAATACAATAGTAGAGTTGGCAGGGACCTTGGAGGTCTTCTAGTCCAACCCCCTGCCTAGGCAGGAAACCCCATACCATTTCAGACAAATGGCTATCCAACATCTTCTTAAAGACTTCCAGTGTTGGGGCATTCACAACTTCTGGAGGCAAGCTGTTCCACTGATTAATTGTTCTAACTGTCAGGAAATTTCTCCTCAGTTCTAAGTTGCTTATCACCTTGATTAGTTTCCACCCATTGCTTCTTGTTCTACCCTCAGGTGCTTTGGAGAATAGTTTGACTCCCTCTTCTTTGTCGCAGCCCCAGAGATATTGGAAGACTGCTATCATGTCTCCCCCAGTCCTTCTTTCTCTTAAGCTAAACACACCCAGTTCCTGCAACCGTTCTTCATATGTTTTAGTCTCCAGTCCCCTAATCATCTTTGTTGCTCTTCTCTGCACTCTTTCTAGAGTCTCCACATCTTTTTTACATCGTGGCGACCAGAACTGAATGCAGTATTCCAAGTGTGACCTTACCAAGGCATTATAAAGTGGTATTAACACTTCACGTGATCTTGATTCTGTCCCTCTGTTGATGCAGCCTAGAACTGTGTTGACTTTTTTGGCAGCTGCTCCACACTGCTGGCTCATATTTAAATGGATGTCCACTAGGACTCCAAGATCCCTTTCACAGTTACTACTACTGGTATCACCTATACTGTACCTGTGCATTCCGTTTTTGTTGCCTAAATGTAGAACCTTACTCTTTTCACCATTGAATTTCATTTTATTAGATAATGCCCAATGTTCAAGTTTGTCAAGATCCTTCTGTATCTTAAGCCTATCTTCTGGAGTGTTGGCTATTCCTGCCAGCTTGGTGTCATCTGCAAATTTGATGAGTTCCCCATTTATTCCCTCTTCCAAATCATTGATGAAGATGTTGAAGAGTACTGGGTCTAAAGCAGAGCCTTGGGGTACTCCACTGCATACTTCCCTCCATGTAGATGCAGTTCCATTGAGGACTACACGTTGAGTGCGGTTGGTCAGCCAGTTACAAATCCATCTGGTGGTGATGCTGTCTAACCCACATTCTTCTACTTTATCTAGTAGTAGGTTATGGTCTACCTTATCAAAAGCCTTACTGAAGTCCAAGTAAACTATATCGACGGCATTCCTCTGGTCCACTAATTTTGTCACATTATCAAAGAATGCAATAAGATTAGTCTGGCATGATCTGTTTTTGACAAATCCATGTTGGCTTTTGGCTATTACTTTGTTTGCTTCTAGGTGTTCGCAAATTCGTTGCTTGATTATTTTTTCCAGAATCTTTCCTGGTATTGAGGTCAGGCTGATAGGTCTGAGGTTTCCTGGATCTATTTTTTTCCCTTTTTTGAAGATGGGAACTACATCAGCTCTTTTCCAATCTTACAAACATTGGTTTATATATACAAGACTTCTGTATACAAGGCATACAGGATGGGTGTGTTTGTGTGTGTGTGTGTGTGTGTGTGTATCTCAGTGGTGGGTTGGGGCCAGCATTACTGCCAGTGCAGCACACAAAATCTTTTGTGCGATACACTAGGAGAGGAGATGCGCAATCTAATGGCCTCCTTTATATAGACAGCTTCTTAAAGTGGCAATAGCCCAGCTTCTTAAAGCAGCAGTGCCTGTGCTGTCTCATCCTCATTTCATCATCTTAAGTTACAGCCTCACATTGGCTGGTTAGCTTTAAATCATCATTACCCTGACATTTAATATAGAAAACAAGTCAAATTAATAAATTTTAGTACTAAAAGTACTAAAAAAATCTTGTTCCAAAAGTAATAACTTACTTTATAACATGTTCAGAAAGACAATTTTATGAACAGATTGATGATATTTCATAGCATTTTAGAATCGATTGTTTAATCTCTCCTATTAAGGAGATATCCTGAAATATCTCACATGAATGGAATACTTAACATACTGAATTCATGTTATCTATAAACAAATCGAAATATTATTGGCTTTTGCTTACTCTGGTTTTATAAATACCTTTGAAGTTGGACCAAGAATTCAATCTAGTTTAAAGATTTCTCTCTTTTTCACTCTTTTGTAAAATTTGGAAATTTTACGTATTCATCAGTAATAAGTATAGAATCATAAAGGTGGAAAGTGTCCTTTAGAAGAACAATTCTATTGTGTTTAGAATTTCATTTTTGTTGAGCTTGGGAGCATTAACTATTTGACATAATTTCATCGATGAGAATCATACATTTGCAAAACCAGTGAATAAAGATATTCTTAACTGTGACTCTCTCATGTCAATATCTATGGACCTTCTCAATCGCCCTGGTCATGGTTGTCCCAAAGGTAGTTTTCAAAAGGCAATTGGACTTTTTTTTTCTTTGAAAATGTTTCGCTTCCCATCCAAGAAGCGTTTTCAGTGGCTTCTTCAGTGACATGATAGTAGTATTCCAATATCTAAGGGGTTACCACAAAGAAGGGCACAACCTATTCTCCAAAGCAGCTGAAAGCAAGACGAGGAACAGTGGATAGAAACTAATCAATGGAGAGAAGCAACCTAGAACTAAGGATTAATTTCCTGACATGTAGAACAATTAATCTGTGGAATGACTTGCCTCCGGAAGTTGTGGGCGCTCCAACACTGGAAGTTTTAAAGATGAAATTGGATAACCATTCATCTGAAATGGTATAGGGTTTCCTACCTGAGCAGGGGTTTGGAGTAGAAGACCTCTAAGGTACCTTTGCAGCTCTGTTATTCTACATTCTGTTATTCTGTTGCCTTTTGAAAAGCACCTTTCATTTCAACCGTGAAGGTTTTTATGAAGGTTTTTCCCATCACAGTTCAAGGAGAAAATAGAGTATTACTGAGAATTTGCAGCCATGTCATTTTCAGCAATCAAGATCAGTTTGAGGATGGCTTTCTTCTTTTCTTCATGGACCAGAGAGGAGTAAGGAGGAATCATTCCATACTCCATGGGCCCAATGTAGCTCTGCTTAAAGGAGGCGAAGAAAGGGAATGTTGGTTGTCTATGTTGAAATGACAGCAAAGATCTCTTCTTTGATCATCTTACTTGATAGGTCTTGAGGAGCCTCATCAACTGCAGGATGTAAAATGGGTCCCCCAGATATAATAGGAGAAAAAGAGAGCATAAGTTGCTGTTCAAAAGGACAATAGTGGGTCAATTTCAGAGGGCTGGAACTGACTTACAAGAATAATTGAGTGGAAGGAGTCTTGTTGAAGCTAAAGGGTACAAATCTAGTCTGGGTTGCAGAGATTATGCCACTAAGGAGATAATGTCCTGGCTTGTAATAATTCTGCGAATAAACCTCTTCCTGCTCCAGAGTCAAGAGGCACTTGGCTCTGCGCTGCTGAGAAGCTCCCTGAGGCCACAAAAGAAGCACAAGGAGAAGTAGCAGCAACATGACTTCCTGGCTTGATTCACTGTGGTGCATTGCAAACTTCTTCTCAAAGGATGAGGGGAAGAGGTCAAAGAAATGAAAGCTCTCTTCCGAAAGCTTCACTGGCTTTCCTAATTCAGAGGCCAGACATGGCTTCAAATGTGAAGGAGAGGGAAATAAACGCAGCTCTTGCCTGCCTTAAAAATCTTCCCATGTTATCTTTTTCTCCATAACCATTTATCAACCAACCTTTCTGATGAGTAGATGCAGTGCAGGATCACTCTGGTGCCTGGCTTTTGACATCAAAACATGTTTTTGGTGTGCTTGTTGATCAATTTACTCCATAATTCCAGAAAGGTCTCTTGAGACTTAATAGAAAGACACCAGATAAAACTCAACGATTAGGATAATTAAATCCCCTCTAGAAGCTTTGAATTATTCAGCAGGAAGGCACCCAAAGGGAGAACTGGCAGATGTGGCTTCAAACTTAGAAAATGGGACAGTGGAGAATTTGACCCCCAAACTTTTGGCATGGTCATGAATATGAACAGGCTCACAGCAATGCAAATTTATGTCCTTTCCATGTTCTTCTATAGGTAATGATAAAGTTCCTCTCGCACATATGTGCTAGTTGTTCTTGACTCTAGGGGGCAGTGCTCATCTCCGTTTCAAAGCCGAAGAGCCAGTGCTGTCCAAAGATGTCTCCATGGTCATGTGGCCTGTTAGATAGCTGAAGGATGAGGCAGGACTCACTCTGAGGCAAGAACAGTGTTTATTTGAACAGATAACGATAACAGCAATAGACGAAGTTCGGCACCTTTCCCTGCTTGACAGCTATTTATACGGAGCTGGCAAGCAGGGCAGCCAATGGTAACATCCTGAACAGCCCGCGCTCAGCCAAGCCGCGGCTTAGCCAATCAGGCGCGACTTGACTGTTGCTAGCTGTCAGGCAGGGCAGACCGGTCGTAGGTCGAGGATAGAACACTCCTTCCCCCCCAGCGAGGATGCACGCGTGGAAATCGCGCAAGTGTAGTCGCGAAGATAGGTGGGTCGGCGCTGGACCCGCCCAGAATGCCTCAGTTGAGAGTAAGTCGCCGGCGGTGGAGGATGTGCCCGTGGAAGCTCCTCCCTGAAGGGAGTGGAGCTCTGAGTCCGGAAGGCGGAGCCTGCAATTCAGGTAGGAAAGGGCGAGGGGGCGCGCCCGTTGGAGGCGGGCTTGAAAACGGCTGCCGGTGGGCAGTGTCGGAGGAGGAGAGGCCTGATTGGGAGAAGGCCTGTGGATAGGGAAAACCAGGAGGGGCATGTCTGGGAAGGCATGGCTCCTCCGAAAGAGGCCAGAAGACGGCGTCTGATGCTGTAAGGCCCAGGTGGGGAAGGGGCTCGCCAGGAGGCAGAGCCGCAGGTAGCGGAATGCCGGGGGGTGATTGAGGAATGGTCGTAGCTGGCCAGGGCAGATTGGATTGAGAGATGGTCTCTGGTGATAGGCGGCACCTCAGTTGATCCACATGGCGCCACCATTCGCTGCCATCGGGTAGGTGGACCCTGTAAGAACAGGGACCAGTTATGGAGGTGACGGTGGCAGGCACCCATCTTGGATCTCCTGAATAAGATCTGGTCCAGACAGGGTCCCCAACCCAGAAACTACGGGGAGGGGGTCCCAGGTTGCCAGGCTGTTCCCCAGAATAGAGTGGGTGCAATCTATCTAGGATGGTCCGCAGGCGCTGGCCCATCAGCAGCTCCGCAGGGGTTTTCCCAGAGATGGGGCAAGGGGTGGAATGCTGACCTAGAAGGTAAGCAGCCACCCTTGTCGGCCAATTGACCCGGTCCATCCTGCCCAAGGCCTCCTTGGCTGAGCGGACAGCGCGTTCCGCCCGGCCATTGCTGGCCGGATGGTAGGGGGCGACCGGGGCGTGGCAGATGCCCTGAGTGGCCAAAAACTCCCGGAAGGTCGTGGATACGAACTGAGGCCCATTGTCAGAGACGACAATGTCTGGCAGGCCATGGGTGGCAAAGAGGCGCCGCAAGGCCCAGATAGTGGACTCTGCTGTGGTGGAAGCCATTAAGATGAGCTCCACCCTGACTTCCGGTTCCGGCGGCCACGGCGACAGGCAACTTCTTTGCCCGCTCCCGCTCCCCGGTGGGCTTCCCTCGCTTCTGGGGAGGCACAGGACACCCTGGAGGGGCGTCCTGCCGAAAGAGCGGCTTGCGGAGGACCCTGGCATCGGCGGCGGCTGGTGGGGCTTCTCTGCTTTGCTCCAGGCATCGAGGAGGAGTTTCGGAGGGCGCGCGTGCGCGTGTGTCTCGCTCCAGGCTGATCGGACGATGCAAAATTGAACGAAGCAGCGGCGGTGTGGTGAGATGCTTCCTCTCTTCATTCCCTTTCTTTTGAACTGATGGACTTTTCAGCAATCCTAAAGTAAAACTCTCGGATTTTCTTGGAGGTGCGGCTGGAGGGAGGGGGATTTCCCCCCCCCTTGGACAAGCGGCTTGAGAAAATTTTGCTTTCGCCCCCAGGGGAAGGAGGAGGGGGGAGAGCCAACCAATGATGCCTCACCCCTGTAAAAGTGTTTTTCACTGGATTTAGCTCCAGGAATTATTGATGACCTGAGAACTTTGTGAACTTTTTAAAACTTTACTATGCCTCTGAGCCCAAAGCTGGCAGGGCAAGATGGCACACTTCCGTTGTCTTCATGAACTGTGAAATCTGACTCCACCTTTAAAATTCAGGCTTCCGGTCTTTGTCTCCGTGTCACCCAGAAGACTCTCTTGTGGATTGTTATTTCTTGAACTTCCTGGGGGGAAAATTCCTCTATATTGCTAGACTGACTAAAGGAACTCCCATCTACTTGGATCTTCTGCCTCCTGGACTCATCTGTCTGCTCTACTTCTCCAGCTGTCCATTCTCTACACTGATTGATTTCTCTACTTTATAAACTATGTCTCCAAAAAGACCACCCCCTGGAAAACCTGGCTTTGCTACTTCTGCACTGACATCTGCAACATCCAGCCCTGCCACACAGTCAAAGATTACAGAACTGATGCAACCTAAGAGTACAGAGATGGATTTGCAACAAATGCTCCAGCAACTTATACAGGGCCAGGAAGAAATTAAGAAACAGTTAAAGGAAATGAAGGAAGAAATTAAAGAGAATCAAGTCCAAATTTATAAGAATTCACAGAGACTGGACCTTGTGGAGGGTGGGGTGGCGGAGGCGAGGGGGGGGGGTAGAAGCATTGCAGAAGGGAAACAAAGAGCTTGATATCCAACAAATGAAAACAGAGTTTGAGAGAATGTCCTTTTATCTTAGATTTCAAAATGTTATAGAAGTGGATGGGGAAAATATAAGGGACATTATGACTAATATTTTAGCTGAATACATACATAAAGATAAACAACAGATGGAATGGGAGATCTGGTCTATAGAGTGAACTCAGCATATGCCAGAACACACAATGTACCCAGGGAGGTCCATATTAAATTTCTTAGGAAAAGCACAAGAGACGAAATTCTGGGTGTACAAAGGGGGCAAGCATTGACATATCACGACAGGGAGATAACCATCTTGAAGCAGATCCCCAAAAAAGTTAGGGAGAAAAGGAAAAATTATTCGCAATTGGTGAATAAATTATACCAGAAGGGGGTGTGGTTTAGATGTTTGATGCCTGAAGGTATGTTCGTATTCTGGGAGGAGACAAGAATTAGAATTAATACACCCATAGAGGCACAGGCCTTTATGGAAAAAAACAAAGCGAATCTAGAAAAAACAGAAGACTCTACAACGGTTATTCAGGACACGGGAGGGGCCGGAGCTCTGCCAGCGGGGGGAGAAGGGGCAACACCAAGAAAGCTCAGATCACAAAAATGAATAAGAAAAACACATTGTTATAAACAGACCGAAAGTAATAATGAAATTATATGTAGACTTTATATTATAATATATAAATTGATTGAAAATTTTTTCTAGAATTTAATATGCTGATTTTATATGATCATGTATTAATGTTTTATATTTAGATGTAATTAATGAGTTTGGGGGGAGGGGGCGTCTGCCACACTTGCAACTGCCAAAATTTGTACACCATTCCACCTACCCTTTTCCTTATAAATGTTTAAAAAAACCAATAAAACTTTTTTTTAAAAAAAAGATGAGCTCCACCCAGCGAGAGTAAGTGTCCACGACTACCAGGAATACCTGGCCCCGGTAAAGTCCAGCAATGACTGAGGGTCCAAGACCGGGAGGGGACAACGGCTGAGGGCATCAGCATGCCCCAGCTGCTTTCCAAGGCGATAAAGCAAGTGGTAGGAGTATGCTGCTAGGAACTCCATCCAGTGGGTCATACGTGGGGACAGAATAGAAGGGGTTGGAGGGTCACTGGCCAGAAGTCCAAGGAGAGGCTTGTGGTCAGTGAAAAGCGAAAAATGACGTCCGTATAGGTAATCGTGGAACTTTTTAACCCCGGACATGGCAACCAGAGCCTTCTTGTCGATCTGGCTATAGTTCCTCTGAGCAGTGGACAGTGTCCAGGAATAAAAAACAATGGGGGCTTCTGAGCCATTTGGGAGGACATGGCTCAGGACAGCCCCCAAGCCCACGGGGAAGGTGTCACATGCAAGCGTCAGAGGCAGCCTGTCACTATATTGTACTAGGCCTGCCGATGACGTAAGCATGGATTTGACAGCCGCGAACGCATGCGCTTCATGGCTGCCCCAGCGCCAGGCCGTTGATCGGTCGAGCAACCGATGTAGCGGCTCAGCTAGTGATGCCTTGTGCAGAAAAAATGGCGCGTAAAAATTTAAGAACCCAAGGAACACCTGAAGCTCCGCCTTGGAGGCAGGCGTCGGGACGTTCCTTATGGCCGACACCTTAAAAGGGGTGGGGTGGATGCCCTGGGCATCTATAGAGAAGTTCAGGAAGTCCACCTTTTGCACAGCAAAAGAACACTTGCTGCGCTTTAATTTTAAGCCCGCCCCCTAAAACGGTCGAGGACCTTCCGAAGGATTTCAATGAGTCCTGAGCGGCTGGTTGCAGCGATCAGGACATCATCAAAATAGGGTACAATGCCAGGGAGCCTATGGAGCAGCTGCTCCATGAGGCTCTGGAAGAGAATGGAGCAGGTGCTTCACTACAGGGACTGGATAGGGGTTTGCCTGGAGGGCAAGGTTGACGGTTGACTTATAGTTGGCGCAGAGGCAAACAGACTCATCGGCCTTGACAGGGACCACATCTAGAGTGGTTGACGGGCTCTTGCACGCCCTGTGCCAACAATTTGTCCAGCTCCGCATCAACCTTTGCCCTCAAGGCAAAAGGCACCCTGCAGGCCTTCAGCCTGATAGGGGCAACCTGGGGGTCGAGGTTAAGAGAGATAGGAGTGCCCTTGTACTTCCCCAGCTGTCCATCAAAAACATCAGCGTATTCAGCCAAGACGTCCTCGATGTTGGGGTGTGTGGCATCGGTATGATGCACGCCCATGATGGACAGGCCCAATGTGGGGAACCAATCCAGGCCCAGTAAGGCCGGTAGCGGTTTCTCTACAACCAGGAGAGGCAAGCACCCATTAAAACCCCCGTATCCCACCCGCAGTACATAACAACCCAGGGTGGGAATCTGAGTCCCCTGGTAGTCACGTAAGGTTGTGTCCGGAGGAGACAGCTGGCCCTGCGTGACGCCAGGGCAGAGGCAGGAGAAATCAGCCCAGGAGAGAAGGGAATGGGAGGACCCGGAGTCAACCTCCATTTGGCAAGGTGACCCCTCTAGCAGTAAGGAAACTGTGATCTTCTTAGCACCAGTGGAGGCGTGGCTGACAGACACTGCAGGGGTGGCAGGGAGGTCTGGCTCAACAGTAAAGCAGTCGTCTCTGTGACGCTGTTGGCGGTGGGGCTGCTGGAAGGAAGGCTGCGCTGGTTGGCCGGATGTCTGGCCGGTGGCTTCAGGGCATTGTGGCAACAGCAGGGCAGCCCGGCAGACTTGGGCCAGGTGGCCCTTCTTATGGCAGCGGCGGCATACAGACGCCCTGAATGGGCAAGAGGCCTGGCCGTGCTTCCTACCGCAACCAAGGCAGGCACTCCCGGCTTGGCGGGAGGGTTGCTGCGGCCGGCGCCACGGAGTGGTGACCAACCGGTCCACCTGGTCCTCCTCCTTTATGTTGTCCAGCGGCACGAGCTCATTGATCAAGCAGGTCCGGTTGTAAATCAGTATATAAACCTAAGTGCTGTTGTTATTGCTATCCCACTGGAGAAACTGCTGAGCCATGGATCTTCTCTGAGCTGTTGCTGTCCATGGGGTACAGAGCAGAGGTGGTATTCAGCAGGTTTTGACCAGTTTTGGAGAACTGGTAGCAGAAATTTTGAGTAGTTCGGATAACCCATAAATACCACCTCTGACAGGCCCAACCCACACCTATTCTCTGCCTCCTGAATCCCAGCTTATCGGGAGGGAATGGGGATTTTGCAGTAACCTTCCCCTGGAGTGGGGAGGGAATGGAGATTTTACAATATCCTTTCCCTGGAGTGGGGAGGGAATGGAGCTTGTACAATATCCTTCCCCTGCCATGCCCATCAAGACACACCACACCCACTAAACCATTCCCGCAGAACTGGTAGTAAAAGTTTTTTGAATCCCACTACTGGTACAGAGATTTTTAGTGAGCTGTGTGCCCAAAATGGCAATGGAAGCTAGCCATATCCTTTAATAAAATTTGTTATTAGAATTCATTTGTTTGATTGATGGCCCTATATCTCAATCCTTCCTATCCACAGCTCATTGGGACTTCCTGGATGATGTAAGACTTAAAACCAATATAAAATGCCCACACATGGCTAGGAAAACAAAAGTAATAAAAAATCTTAGAAGTCTTTCAGATGAGAAGAAAAGCAAACAAGTTCGTTTAATGGAGGAATGTCTTGATAAATCCAAACCATTGAATGGGGACAAGGAAAAGAAGTCGGGGAAGAGAAAGAGTTCTGCTGTTTGTGATAGAAATACCACTCGTTAGAATCACTTTTCTCTTTTAGCTTTCATGATGAGTTGTTGCTTAGTATTGAGCTCTGGCCTCAAAATAATAATGTAGCACTTGGGGATGAAGATGCAGCCCAGCAGCCCAGCACTGGAGGCCAAAATGGAGGTGACCTGCACAGCTACCATGTACTTCCCTTTGGTACTGAGATAGGTGGGCACAAAGGAGACCCAGACACTGCAAAAGACCAGCATGCTGAAGGTGATCAGCTTGGCTTCGTTGAAGGCTCCAGGCAGATTCCTGGCCATAAAAGCCACCGTGAAACAAATGGCAGCCAGGAAGCCCATGTATCCGAGAGCACAGTAAAACATGGTGACGGATCCTTCATTGCATTGCAGGATGATCTCTCCAGGCTGAGAGTGTAGGTCAGACTCAGGAAACGGGGGAGAAGTGCCAAGCCAGCTGCTGCAAATGACAATTTGAAGACCAGAGCAAGAAAGGATAACAGAGTTGGACAAACCCTTCCCCAGCCATTTCTGAACTTTATTCCCTGGCTTGGTGGCCAGGAAAACCAGCACCACCATTATGGTTTTGGCCAGGACAGAAGAAATGGCAACAGAGAAGATGATGCTGAAGGTTATCTGTCTGAGAAGGCAGGTGACTCTCCTTGGCTGGCCAATGAAGAGGAAGGAAGTGAAGAAGGAAAGCAGGAGAGAGACCAGGAGGATGTAGGAGAGATCTCTGTTGTTGGCTTTGATGATTGGAGTGTCTAGGAATTTAATGAAGATTCCCAAGACAAAGGCTGTGGCTAAAGACAGGAACACGGCAACGGAAATTAGCATGACCCCTAAATAGTCTTTATAATTTAGGAAGGTTTTAATCTTAGGAATGCAGTCATCTCGACTGATATTTGGATGTTGATCTTCCGGACAAGGGGTGCATTTTTCTGAATCTGAAAAGAACAAGAGTATTACCACTGGTTCTTTCCTTTTTTAATGAAGCTATTATTTGCATAAAATTAATAAGAATTGAATGTTGACAGATAAGCAGTTAAGAATAAAGATGCGGGATGCTCAGTGCTAGAGGCAGAATATTATATTTCTCCAGAGGAGAAATAGAGAAACATGTTCTTAAAGGCAGAAAGCAGCCCCAGTCATACTGTCTAGTAAAACAACTTCCAGCAGATGCCTGAAGTCTTTAGAGATGGATATTTTGTACCCATTAAGGGAGATCTAGTCACAAACAAAAACACTGTCAGCTCCAGCTGATAGATAGGACATGACTTTTCGGACATCATAGGATTAACCCATCACAATTAGACTAGCAAAAGACACAAGACTCACTTAATTGCACAATCCCCTGCAGCATCTCAGAATCTTATGGAAATCCATTTACTCATCAAACCAATTTGTCAGCTGTCCAAGAATTACATGCTGTTGTTGGCTCTGCTCATCAATAAACAGAGTCCTTCTTTCCAATCAGCCTTCATTTTATTTCTAGTACCTTTCTCCTGACTTGGAACCAGACCAAATTTTCTCCCCAACAATTGGAAGACCTCAAAATAATGACAATGAATCATGCCCTTTGTTAGGGATGTAACTCTATGCTTGGCTTAGCAATGTATATAAGCTATGATTACTTTACTATTACTTTAAATGCTTAGGAGATGTAATTGGCTTGTTACCTCAAGCAGCTATAAGAGGGAGCCAGAATGGCTGTTAGCTCTCTGTTAGAAGCTGGTCAGTGTATAGTGAGGTATTGTTGGTTTGCTACTGTTTAGCTATATTTTGTGTGTTAGACTGACTATTTGATAATTGAATTCCTGAACTGTGTATGACTTGGACTGTTAACCGGACTCTGAATACTTCTATATTTCTACATAGTAAACTACTATATTTTTATACTATTCAGTGTCTCTGTATGCTGGTTTGTGTGTGTTATTCCATATCACTCTCATTACGCTTCTCTGCACACTCACTCTTCTAACGGGGAGCGTAATTACTTAACACCCTTCATCCACGCAGCAGTATTGATGGACTCTACTTACAAAGGAGCATAGGTGGGCATGGAATGTTATATAAGATGGTTGAAGAAAAAAAGGGCATTTGGAAGATTATCTGAAGAATGATGAAGAAGATGCACTGACACTAGTACACATGAAGGCTTAATAAGTAATTGGAAAGACCAAACTGGCCTACAAATGAGGAGCAGAAAAGAGACATGGCCAGCAAGGGGTTGGTGGAGAGACAAAGAGAGAGACAAAGAAAGAGAGAGAGAGAGGGAGGGAGGGAGGGAGGGAGGGAGGGAGAGAAAGGGAGGGAGGGAGGGGGAGAGAGAGAGAGAGGGAGAGAGAGAGACACACAGAGAGAGACAGAGAGAGGGAGAAGGAGAGGGAGAGGGAGAAGGAGAAAGAGAGATAGAGATAGATATCACCAAGACCTGGCAATGGTTATGAGCAGGGTGTTTGAAGAGTCAGAGGGGCTCATTCTTGCTGAACAAAACCAAACCTTAAAAACAAATGCATTCAAAACCAGAATTGTTGTGAAGATCGCAA
The DNA here is from genome assembly GCF_964273705.1 of Natrix helvetica. NCBI lineage: Eukaryota > Metazoa > Chordata > Lepidosauria > Squamata > Natricidae > Natrix > Natrix helvetica. The sequence continues at coordinate 372,754,700 of NC_138548.1, forward strand.
CAGACAGCAAATGATGCCACTGCAAAGAAGCTGATGAAACAATGGACCTCCTGGTTAGCTGCTGCAAGAAGATCACCCACACTGACTACCAATACTAGCATGACAAAATAGCAACAATGGAGCACTGGAAGATCTGCAAAAAATGCCATTTATCTGCAAGCAAGAATTGGTGGGATCATAACATAGAGAAAGTAGAAATATAAAATGAAGAAGCTAAAGTGCTCTGGGAGTTTAGAATTCAAACAGATAACCAACTGTACATAACCCAGACTTAACAATCATTGGTAAGACAGACAAAAAGTCTGGATGACAGATGTTGCAGTACAGTAGAACAGAGGAAGGGAAACATGTTCTGACCCAGGCTTCCTTAGAAACCAAGAAGCAAAATATTGGTCCCAACAAAACCTCTTTTATTTACACGACTGTGAATTCCTTTCATTCACAGTCAGCAAGATATTAGCAAACAGTCTTTCAGAGGAATGCTTATCCACACGCACCTTATCTCGTTTGGAGTGTTGCCAGATAACTAGTTTCCAAACACAGACAAAACAAAACTTGGCACAGAGTCTCTTATAATCACAAACAGAACTTTCCAGACCGAATGAATGAATGATTTCCTGCAAAAGCCCACTCCCCCTTTGTTCCTCTTTTGTTTCCTATGGGAGGGGCCAATTACCACCAAGGTATGGCTTTACTCTTAGTTGTTCTAGTCTTCTGGAAGCTCTGCACAAGGGTGCACTGGGAACTGGCTCCAGCTGTTCTTCTGCCTCACTGCTGTCTAACTCCCTCTCTGCCTCTGATGCAGAGCCCTCATCTGAACTTTCCTCAACCCCCAAGACTGGCTCATGTTCCTCCCCAAACTCCTCACTGTCTGACTCTGCTGGTCACAGGCAGGCCATAACAAAATGGGAGAAAATCACAAAATATAAAGCCCTGCAAATAAAAGCACAACTTTGGCAAAATAAAGCAACGATAGTACCAATAGTAATCAGCATTTGGGAGAAATCGCAAACCAACTGTCGCACAACTTGAATATTATGGGCATTGACAAAATTACACTCAGTCAATTGCAAATGGCAGCTTTACTTGGAACAGCTTACGTCCTGCAATGATACCTTTAAAATTATATTAAAGAACATCTGCCTATCTGAGGTCTCCAATATCACCCACCTTCCTGGGTGGAGATGGTTCCTTCTGCACAAGGAATACAATCATAGCAGCAGATGGGCCTCCCTTCCTGAGCTACCTTCCTGAATCCAGGATGGCAACTTTCCACACACCTTGAAGGAGGCAGGGGCTAAGGAGGGAGAAGAAGAACATCCAGAAAAATGAATGTATTTTAAGGAAAGTAGTGAAGGATCGACAACCTCATCTAAAGAATAACTTGCAGGCATCTCACCAACTTATCCCATCCAGTGGTGAAATTTTCCCTAATGGTTCTGTGGGGCATGGCCTGGTGGGTGTGGCTTGGTGGTCATGTGACCGGGTGGGTGTGGCTGCACAAGTGACTCACACACAATGTAAAAGCAGCTGGACTTCACAAAAAATGGCACCTGCGAGAAGCAGGAACCTCGCAGACAAAAAGGCACAGCTGATTGTTGCATAGCTGATTGTTGGAAATTTTTTTAAAACTTTTTTTTACTGTAGATTGGGGCAAATAGGTAGTATAAAATGCTAAAAAAAAGTAAAAAAAAGTTCCATGGATTGCGCAGCACAGCTGATTATCGCACAACTGATGGAACTGTTTTTTTTTTTTTTTACTTTTTAAAGCATTTTTTACTTCAGGCAAACTGGCCCAAACCAGTAGCATTTCATCCCTGCTCCCATCTAAGGATGAGAACACACACAGGTTCCCAGAATTAGTTTAGTTTAGATAGCGACGTCCTCAAGGAAATGTCAAGAAAAAGACAAACTTTCTGAAGTGAAATCGGAAGTCCTTCAAGCCACTATCGACCCCATTAAGAGAATGACGGAAAGCCTGAAATAAAGGGGTTTCTTCACCTTGTTCATCTCTTCCATCTGAGCAATCTTGTTCTGGTGGATCACCAGTTTGGGACTCTGGATTCCTTGTCTTTCTAGATGCCCAGATTGCATCCTGATGACGGACTTGTTGGTGTAAACTATCCAGTTCACAATGTCCAAGTCAACAGCTGGGTCTCCATTCTCATCAAGATAAACCCCATCAATGGAATGATTATAAAACTGGGGGTTTTGAAGGAAAGCATGAAACTGGAAAGGAAGAGAAATGGGGAATATATGGAAAGGAAAACAAAAGTCCTGTGATAAGGTTTGAACTGAGTGTTTCTCGACACAAAGCCCAGGTTCTAGATTTATTCACTCTTTCAAGGCAGAAACTGTAAATATTTAAACCATAACACCTACTAATCTTCTGCTTAAGGTAAAGACTCTAAGAGGTGGTGCTCATCTCCCTTTCAAAGCTGAAGAGCCACCACTGTCTGAAGATGTCTCCATGGTCATGTGGCTGGCATGACTAAATGCTGAAGGCGCATGGAACACTGTTACCTTCCCACCTACTGGAAGTTCAGTAAGGCCTCCAGAGGGCCTCCAGAGACTGGCGAGGCCATTTTCTCCCTCCTGGAGGCTTGAGGAAAACCTCCGGAGCCTGGGGAGGGCAAAAACGCCCCCCACCATAGTGCTGGATGCCAACTAGGCCATGCCCATCAAGGCCATGCCCACCCAGCAACAGGGTGTGAAGGTTCCAAAAGTTGCCCTGGTTAATTTACGAGCCCCGAGATGAAATTCAAAGTAAAACCATTCGTTTATTAGGACTAACATCTTGGCACGGACTTCTGTGTAGCTGAAACTAAATCACACTTAATGGTGTCTGACCTTTAGCCCTGTGCCGCCTCCCCTCTGGCTGAGGTCATCAATCACATTCTCCAACAGGACGTTATGGCAGGGTTCTGGACATGCACATTCACATCCCAGTACAGAAATATGAGACTTTTACTCTGGCCAAAAGTATGCATGGAATTTTCCTCCCCTTCTCAAGGTGATAGTAGTCATGGAAACACCTTAGGCATTGACACCGGGCATAGAACCCCTTGCTAAAATTTTTGAGGCCCACCCCTGAAAATACCTGCCAAGCCTTTAGCCTTGGACCTCCCAGGTTCTCACCACTGTTTCTCACTGGCCGCTTGGATCTGGAGAAATAGGCTGAATGCAAGGCCAGGCCCACAGCCCAGATTATGTTGTAAGTGAAAAAGCTGTCAAGAGACAGGATTCGCTGCATCTCTCCCTGCGGTAGTAGCTCCAGTTCATCTCTTTCCCTGCACTGTCTCCAGACCTTCACAGACAAGACATCCTTGATAGAGGAACACGTAAAGGATTTCTCTACAAAACGTTTCATGGAGGAGTGAAATTGCTTGAAAGCGTCAAAGTTCACCCTTTGATTTGTCTGCACAAGAAAAGAAAAAAAGCCACAAATGTTTTGGAAGATAGATATTTCACTTTCCATGAAATCCCAAGTGAGATCCCAGCAGGCTGCCATGATCAAGACTTTTCCTGCAACAGATTGCTTAAGATGTTGAAGCATTCCGTGCACAATGAAGATTCCTATCTGGAATGAACTAATCTCTGCACCGTAAAGAAAGACGTTCACTTGACTCCACTTGGCAAATGGTTCCCAATTCAACACCAGGTTTATGATTTTTATGGAAAACACTTGAGGCAAAACTGGACAAATGCCATTCTTGATCAGCATGGAAGTCATTGTCCTCATGAACCTCTCCCCTTGGTCCGTGTCTGGAGCCATCAGGCCAACCAAAGTCCACCTGAAATGGAGGAGCAGTTTGACCATCCCTGGGTACTGGACCCCTTCAGTGGGGAGCATCGAGTAGAAGAAAGGAAACTGACTTTTATCCCTCAGAATTGGGGAAACAAAATTGTAACTGATCTGAAAAAGAAAGACAAATTTACTAAGTAATCCATATAGCCCCCAAATAGCAATTCTCTTCCCACCGAACACTTCCGAAATAAAGATCCTTTTATGGAGACCTTACTTCTCTGCTCAGGTATGGCTTTTCTTTCCACTTGCTCCCTAAGTGCACCATTTTGCTGGTCCAAGGTGTCAGAAGAGTCCTCATATCTAGTTTGGGACCATAGCCAAAAGGAATTGGACTTTGTTTTTCCTTAAAGATGGTTTGCTTCTCTGTTTTGTCTCTCAGTTCTGAAGAAGCTTCTTGGATGAGAAACAAAATGTCTTTAAGGAGAAACAGAGTCCAGTTGCCCTTTGAAAAAGCACCATTGGGACTACCATGACCCGGAAGATTGAGAATCTTCATAGATAAATGAAGATGTCTACTCTCTTTTCTCCCTTTAACAGAATAAGAGAGTTGGAAGGGGCCTTGGTCTTCTTGTCCAACCCCCTGCTCAGGCAGGAAACCCTATACCAGGAGTCAGCAACCCATGGCTCTGGAGTCACATGTGGTTCTTTCAATCCTCTGCTGCTGTCGCCAGTCATCACCACAATTTTGAGAGGAGCTTCTGATTTGTGGGGAGTGGAGAAAGCAGACCGTGCCAGGAGAGACACTATGACAAGGGGTGGGTTTTCTGGTCAGCTCCACAGTTGAAAGGGCTTTCGATTAGGACAGGTAGAGGAAAAAAGACGCTGCCCTAGGAGGAGATTCTAAGGTGGGGAAACCGGACTTCATGTCGACTCTGGAATTGAACGGAGGGCTTCCGGTTAGGAGCTTTGCGGCTCTTTGAGTGTTTAAGGTTGCCAACTCCTGCCGTATACCATTTCAGACAGATATTGTTGTCCAATCTTTTCTTTAAAACTTCCAGTGTTGGAGCATTCACAATTTCTGGAGGCAAATTTTTCCATGGATTAATTGTTTTAGCGGTCGGGAAATTTCTCCTTAGTTCTATTTTGCTTCTCTCCATTGTTTCTTGTCTTGGATATACTAATCCCTCACCTCCAAAGTCCATGATAAAACTCTGCTCTTGGATTTAAAATTCTATGGCTGTATCATCCTCTCAGTAAATAAATACCTGTGGGACTTTGTAGGTGCCCAACATGTTTGAAACGAGGATGGAGAGGTCCGCATTGGCCCCTTCGAGAACGGCGAGTGTGTTTTTCTGCTTCCCACATCTGTAGTTGGGAACATTGGCCTCTCCATCTGAAAGCAGGTCCAGGAGAGCGTCCAAGGTGATTTGCTCACTGAAATAGTTTTCATAGATATTATAACCAAGAGTGATGTTAAATAAGAGACTCCTAGAATTGTGGTTGAACTGGTGGACAGCAGAAAGGAAGGAGAGCATTTTCCAGTATTTTGTGTATTGTCCCCTGCATGTATTATAAAATGAATCAAAAGAAAATTTTACTGAAATACTATTCAATATTCTACTTCACCTGGTATCAAGAGTTCTTATGTGAGAATTAAAATTTTCCTAAAAATATTATGTCAGTGCGCACAGCGTGACTACTATTTTGAAACAACCCAGAAACAAAATACAGGACACAGAGGTTTGTCTTACAAAGAGTGGTTTATATACAATACTTCTGCATACAAGGTATAGAGGATGTGTGCGTGTGTGTGTGTGTGTGTCTGTGTGTGTGTGTATCTCAGTGGTGGGTTGCTGCCGGCATTTCTTCCAGTGCAGCAACCAAAAAACTTTGTGCAATACAGTAGGAGAGGAGATACGCAATCTAATGGCCTCCTTTATATAGACAGCTTCTTAAAGCAGCAGTCCCTGTGCTGTCTCATCCTCATTTCATCATCTTAAGTTACAGCCTCACATTGGCTGGTTAGCTTTAAATCATCATTACCCTGACATTTAATATAGAAAACAACTCAAATTAATAAATTTTAGTACTAAAAGTACTAAAAAAATCTTGTTCCAAAAGTAATAACTTAGTTTATAACATGATCAGAAAGCCAATTTTATGAACAGTTGATGATATTTCATAGCATTTTAGAATCGATTGTTTAATCTCTCCTATTAAGGAGATATCCTGAAATATCTCACATGAATGGAATACTTAACATACTGAATTCATGTTATCTCAAAACAAATTGAAATATTATTGGCTTTTGCTTACTCTGGTTTTATAAATACCTTTGAAGTTGGACCAAGAATTCAATCTAGTTTAAAGATTTCTCTCTTTTTCACTCTTTTGTAAAATTTGGAAATTTTACGTATTCATCAGTAATAAGTATAGAATCATAAAGGTGGAAAGTATCCTTTAGAAGAACAATTCTATTGTGTTTAGAATTTCATTTTTGTTGAGCTTGGGAGCATTAACTATTTGACATAATTTCATCGATGAGGATCATACATTTGCAAAACCAGTGAATAAGTACATTCTTAACTGTGACTCTCTCATGTCAATAACTATGGACCTTCTCAATCGTCCTGGTCATGGCTGTCCCAAAGGTAGTTTTCAAAAGGCAATTGGACTTTTTTTTTCTTTGAAAATGTTTCGCTTCCCATCCAAGAAGCGTTTTCAGTGGCTTCTTCAGTGACATGATAGTAGTTTTCCAATATCTAAGGGGTTACCACAAAGAAGGGCACAACCTATTCTCCAAAGCAGCTGAAAGCAAGACGAGGAACAGTGGATAGAAACTAATCAATGGAGATAAGCAACCTAGAACTAAGGATTAATTTCCTGACACTTAGAACAATTAATCTGTGGAATGACTTGCCTCCGGAAGTTGTGGGCGCTCCAACACTGGAAGTTTTAAAGATGAAATTGGATAACCATTCATCTGAAATGGTATAGGGTTTCCTACCTGAGCAGGGGTTTGGAGTAGAAGACCTCCAAGGTCCCTTTACAGCTCTGTTATTCTATATTCTGTTATTCTGTTGCCTTTTGAAAAGCACCTTTCATTTCAACCGTGAAGGTTTTATGAAGGTTTTTCCCATCACAGTTCAAGGAGAAAATAGAGTATTTCTGAGAACTTGCAGCCATGTCATTTTCAGGAATCAAGATCAATTTGAGGATGGCTTTCTTCTTTTCTTCATGGACCAGAGAGGAGTAAGGAGGAATCATTCCATACTCCATGGGCCCAATGTAGCTCTGCTTAAAGGAGGCGAAGAAAGGGAATGTTTGTTGTCCATGTTGAAATGACAGCAAAGATCTCTTCTTTGATCATCTTACTTGATAGGTCTTGAGGAGCCTCATCAACTGCAGGAGGTAAAATGGGTCCCCCAGATATAATAGGAGAAAAAGAGAGCATAAATAGCCATTCAAAAGGACAATAGCAGGTCAATTTCAGAGGGCTGGAACTGACTTACAAGAATAATTGAATGGAAGGAGTCTTGTTGAAGCTAAAGGGTACAAATCTAGCCTGGGTTGCAGAGATTATGCCACTAAGGAGATAATGTCCTGGCTTGTAATAATTCTGGGAATAAACCTCTTCCTGCTCCAGAGTCAAGAGGCACTTGGCTCTGCGCTGCTGAGAAGCTCCCTGAGGCCACAAAAGAAGCACAAGGAGAAGTAGCAGCAACATGACTTCCTGGCTTGATTCACTGTGGTGCATTGCAAACTTCTTCTCAAAGGATGAGGCGAAGAGGTGGAAGAAATGAAAGCTCTTTTCCGAAAGCTTCACTGGCTTTCCAAATTCAGAGGCCAGACATGGCTTCAAATGTGAAGGAGAGGGAAATAAACGCAACTCTTGCCTGCCTTAAAAATCTTCCCATGCTCTCTTTTTCTCCATAACTATTTATCAACCAACCTTTCTGATTAGAGGATGCAGTGCAGGATCACTCTGGTGCCTGGCTTTTGACATCAAAACATGTTTTTGATGTGCTTGTTGATCAATTTGCTCCATAATTCCAGAAAGGTCTCTTGAGACTTAATAAGAAAGACACCAGATAAAACTCAACGATTAGGATAATTAAATCCCCTCTAGAAGCTTTGAATTATTCAGCAGGAAGGCACCCAAAGGGAGAACTGGCAGATGTGGCTTCAAACATAGAAAATGGGACAGTGGAGAATTTGACCCCCAAACTTTTGGCATGGTCATGAATATGAACAGGCTCACAGCAATGCAAATTTATGTCCTGTCCATGTTCTTCTATAGGTAAAGGTAAATTCCTCTCACATATATGTGCTAGTCATTCCTGACTCTAGGGGGCAGTGCTCATCTCCATTTCAAAGCCGAAGAGCCAGTGCTGTCTGAAGATGTCTCCATGGTCATGTGGCCTGTTAGATAGCCAAAGGATGAGGCAGGACTCACTCTGAGGCAAGAACAACAGCGTTTATTTGAACAGACAACGATAACAGCAATAGACGCCGGATAGTGGACTCTGCCATGGTGGAAGCCATTAAGATGAGCACCACCCAGTGAGAGTAAGCGTCCACGACCACCAGGAATACCTGGCCCCGGTAAAGTCCAGCAAAATCCAAATGGAGACGGGACCAAGGCCCCCTGGGCATCTCCCATTCCCTAGGGGCCGTGGCCGGGGGAGCAGACCGGGACTGTTGGCAGGGGGAGCACTAGGCCACCCAGGAGGCTATCTCATCGTCCAAATGAGGCCACCAGACATAGCTCCGAGCGAGTGCTTTCATGCACGCTATGCCCGGGTGGCCCTCATGGAGGCGAGACAGCACCTGGTGGCGAAGGGCCGGTGGGATGATCATCCTGTCACCCCACAGGAGGCACCCCCTGTGGAGAGACAGCTCCAGCTGCCGGGTCTTGAAGGGACGGAAGTCATCAGAGACCCTCCCTCCCGGCCAACCCCTCATGACCCATGCCATGACCTGTGAGAGGACAGGATCAGCCCTGGAATAGGCAGCCACATCACTAGCTGACAGTGGCAGGTCTAGGTCAGCGATAGAGAGGACAGAGAGGCAAGGCACTACCTGAGGGTCCGAGACCGGGAGGGGACAACGGCTGAGGGCATCAGCATGCCCCAGCTGCTTTCCAGGGCAATAAAGCAAGTGGTAGGAGTATGCCGCTAGGAACTCCGTCCAGTGGGTCATATGTGGGGACAGAATAGGAGGGGTTGGACGGTCACTGGCCAGAAGCCCAAGGAGAGGCTTGTGGTTAGTGAAAAGTGTAAAATGCCGTCCGTATAGGTAATTTTTGTGGCCCAGCCGGTGCCGGTGCCGCTGCCACCAGACTCCGAGAGTGATAGTCCATACGAGTCAGCTCCAGAGGAGATGGGCGATCCTGGACAGGATTCGGAGGCTGAGCAGGAATCCGAGAGTCTGGTCGGCCACCAGGTGGCGCCAGAGGCATGGAGCAGCGGTGAGAGCCAAAGGAGGAGGACTCCCGATGCCCTGCCTTGGAGCAGGGGGAGGACAGTGACTCAGGACTTAGCAGGGCGTTTCTAGATGCCCGTTTCCGGCGCGCCCACAGACGCAAGGAGCGTGGGCGTAATTATAGGCAGTAAAGAGCTCTCAGGTGCTGTTTGGGAGATGCCCTTTTTAGGTTATAAAAGGGTTGACTCTGAAGAGGCTCTGCGTAGCAGTCAACAAAGGACTTATGCCAGAAGCTCTAGTCTGGGATCCTGGCAAGCTGGATAGCTGCTTTTGTGTTCTGTCCCTGTGAGTTTTGTCTTGGTGGCTTGCTGCCACGAAACCTCTTGTCTGTTCGTGTAATAAACCTTGTTCCCTTGTACTGTTCCGGAGTGTGTGTGCTGTGTGGGCAACAGAGGAAGTGGGGTCAGAACAGGTAATCATGGAACTTTTTAACCCCGGACATGGCAGCCAGAGCCTCTTTGTCGATCTGGCTGTAGTTCCTCTCAGCAGGGGACAGTGTCCGGGAATAAAAAGCAATGGGGGCTTCTGAGCCATTTGGGAGGACATGGCTCAGGACAGCCCCCAAGCCCATGGGGGAGGCATCACATGCAAGCGTCAGAGGCAGCCTTTCACTATATTGTACTGCCGATGACTTAAGCATGGCTTTGACAGCTGCGAATGCAAGCGCTTTGCGGCTGCCCCAGCGCCAGGCTGCGGATCGGTCAAGCAACCAATGTAGCGGCGTAGCTAGTGACGCCTTGTGCGGCAAAAATGGCGCGTAAAAATTTAAGAGCCCAAGGAACGCCTGAAGCTCCAGCTTGGAGGCAGGCGTCAGGGCGTTCCTTATGGCCGACACCTTAGAAGGGGTGGGGTGGATGCCCTGGGAATCTATAGAGATGCCCAGGAAATCCACCTTTTCCGCAGCAAAAAAACACTTGCTGCGCTATAATTTTAAGCCCGCGCCCCTAAAACAGTCGAGGACCTTCCGAAGGATTTCAATGAGTCCTGAGCGGCTGGTTGCAGCAATCAGGACATCATCATGTTCTTCTATACAGTTGTACAATTGAAAAAGAAAGACTCAAGAGTACAGGCAGTCCTCAACCTATGACCACAATTGAATCCAAAAATTATGTTGCTAAGTGAGACATTTGGTAGGTGAGGCTTGCCCCATTTTACGACCCTTCTTGCCACAGTTGTTAAGTGAATCACTGCAGTTGTGAAATTAGTCACAACAGTTATTTAGTGAATCTGGCTTCCCCATTGACTTTGTTTGTCAGGAAGTTACAAACGGGGATCACATTATCCCAGGATATGGCATCCATGATAAATATGAGTCAGTTGCCAAGCGTCTAAATTTTGATCAGGTGATCCTGGGGATGCTGCAGTGGTTGTAAGTGTAAAAAATGGTCTTAAGTCACTTTCCCCAGTACCATTGTCACTTCAAACAGTCATCAAATGAACTATTGTAGGTCACGGACTACCCCATAGCCTTTTTAACTGGTTTTAATGACCAAGAAATAAGAACTTACAAAGAATCTTGAAAACTGAATAAGAAAAACTCCCGTGCTTTATCAGTGAATTAATTTAGTCAGAGTCTCTTTGAGTTGTGTGAATCTTTTTTCCAGCTTGTGAACCTGTGCTCTTTTCTCCAATAAGATTAAACCCAAATCTGGTTGTTGTTCTTAACTATTTGAGGTTTTTCTATGACTTTTCCTGCCCTTTAGTGAGTCTCAGAGCTTTCTCTTCTTATCTATAATCTCCGTAGATTATGATTTTTAGGGGATTTGAGCTTCCTTGATCTAGTTAGCAGAGAAGGATGAGCAACTGAGATAGCCAGTAGCTGTTGTTTTGAAGAGCAATAGCAATATATCTTAGACTTACAGTATATATCACCTCACAGTGCGGTATATAAGAGTCAGGCTATTGCCCCCAAGAATCTGGATCCTCATTTTACCAACCTAGGAAAGATGAGGCTGAGTCAACCTTGAGGCGGTCAGGATCAAACTCCTGGAGTGAGCAGTGAGTTAGCCTGAAATACTGCATTCTAACTATGCTGACAAAGTGGGGATCATCAAATGCATTTCTTGTTAATTTTATTTCTGTTTCACCTTTTAAAATTCAGCAAAACTGAAGAGAAAGGGAGGATGCTTGGCATGAGATGTTTCATTGTTGCCCTCAGTTAATTTCAAGGACAATTCATCTCGTTCCATAAAGCAACAATAAATACCCTGTACTTGGTTTGAAAAAGTCACTGCTCGTTGTGAAGCTAGAATAAACCTTGATTATATATTTCTTCAATTAATAAGGCCTTTATTAAATATAATGCCTGTAGTAACAATTTGAAAGATGAGTGGCTCCAGAATTAAAGAAATGTATGCATTGAGATGTAGAGACACACAATAATTCTAAGTACTCAACTGGAAAAATACATGAGAAACCCATTATTTATTTACTTTTAGTCAAATAACATTATGATTCACTTGGATTGATCACATGGCATGGTTAAAAAATAATTTATAATAGGTACTGTTTTATTTTAACATCAGATGTTCTTTTGTATTCAGATTTGGCTTCAGAATGATAATATAGCACTTGGAGATGAAGATGCAGCCGAGCAGGCCAGCATTGGAAGCCAAGATGGAGAAGATCTGCACGGCCACCATATACTTCCCTTTGGTGCTCAGGTAGGTCGGCACGAAGGATACCCAAACACTGCAGAAGATCAGCATGCTGAAGGTGATCAGCTTGGTTTCATTGAAAGCCCCTGGGAGGTTCCTGGCTAGGAAAGCCACCATAAAGCAGACAGCAGCCAAGAAGCCCATGTAGCTAAGAGCAACATAAAACATGGCAGCAGAGCCTTCATTGCATTGCAGGATGATCTCTGCAGGTTGAGAGTGCAGGTCAGAGTCAGGGAATGGGGCAGAAGCGGCCAGCCAGCCGATGCAAATGAAAACCTGGACACTGGAACAACCAAGAACGATGGAGTTGGCCAAGCTCTTCCCTAGCCATTTCTTCAGTTTATTCCCTGGCTTTGTGGCCAAAAAGGCCACTACTACTGTGATTGTCTTTGCTAGGACAGAAGAGATGGCAGTTGAGAAGATGATGCTGAAGACCATTTGCTGCAGGAGACAGGTTGGTTTGGTTGGCTGACCAATGAAGAGGAAGGGGGTCAAGAAAGAAAGCAGGAGTGAGATCAGGAGGATGAAGGAAAGGTCCTGGTTGTTTGCTTTGACAATTGGAGTTTTTAAGTATTTAATGAAGATTACCAAAACAAAGCCCGAGATTAGTGACAAGAAGAGGGAAATGGTTGCTAGGACAATTCCCCATGAGTCTTTATAGGATAAGAAGGTTATAGCCTTGGAGATGCAGCGATCTTGGTTTATGTTTGGATGCTGACCTTCTGGACATTTGGTGCAAGTTTCTGAATCTATAAGGAAAATCCATAACACAAAGAAAGAAAATAATTATTCTTATATAAAAGGCACTGGTTGGGTGAGAGATGATGTTGAGAGACTGGAAAGGAAGATGTGACAATATGAATTGATGTATGTGGTGGAAGACCTTAAAATATCTCGGTTAGGGAAGCAAAATATAAGTTTTGGGTAGTGATGGCCAATGATTCTGGAAAGTGAAAGGACCTGAGACATGCACCCTCTCTTCTCCATACCCTTAGAACAGTGCTGGGATTCCAAAATTTTTACTACCAGTTCTGGTGGGCGTGGCTTGGTGGGTGTGGATACTGTAAAATCTCCATTCCCTCCCCACTCCAGGGGAAAGTTACTGTAAAATCTCTATTCCTTCTCCACTCCAGGGGAAGGTTGCTATAAAATCTCTATTCCATCACCACTCCAGGGGAAGGATGCTGTAAAATCTCCATTCCCTCCCCATTCCAAGGGAAGGTTACTGCAAAATCCCCATTCCATAGGAAAAAATGTCTACTTCCAGACTACAGAAGGAAAACATTGGCACTGTAATAATAGTGAAAGCAAACAAAGGGTGACAGACTCTGCTATAACTCTCCTACTCCACCAGCTGCTGTTCTCCTATTGAGTTGATGGAGTAGTAGTGCTAGAGAAGCTCTAAGACTTAATCCTCCTCTCTCAAGTTCTCACTACTCAGAGAAACTGGCTAAATGGCAATAGCAATATGTTTATGGAGATTCTCATTCATCCAGGTCATGATAGTTTCAAAGGCCCTGTTCAAAAGTTAACAAGAAGCTGAAGCTGCTGAGAACTGAAGAAGCTTCTTGAATGAGAAGCAAAATGTCTTTAAGGAAGAAAACTAAGAGAATCCAGTTGCTTATTGAAAATCAGCTTGGGACAACAATAGCAATAGCTCTTAGACTTATATACTGCTTTACAGTACTTTACAGCCCTCTCTAAATGGTTTTACAGGGTCAGCATATTGCCCTCCAACAATCTGGATCCTCCTTTTATTGACCTCAGAAGGATGGAAGGCTGAGTCAACCTTGAGCCTCATCAAGGTCAAACTTCTGGCACTGGGCAGAGTTAGCCTGCAATACGGCATTCTAACTACTGTGCTACCTTTTCTTATAATCCCAGACCCCCTCATTGTCCCACAATATTTTTATGTGCTGCCCAAGTTTAACATCCAATGTTTTGTTTCATTTTGTTTTTATGGGATTTATATGCTGCCCTTCTCCCAAAGGACTCAGGGCGGAGTACAACATTAAAAAACACACATCCCGAAAGTTAAAGAGAATGTCATCTCTTACTTCTTAGTCTCAGAAATTGTGAAATACGTTCTGCATATTAGGTTTAAAAAATTGTCAAGAAAAGAACCAAACTTAGAATTGCCTTTGTATAGCCTTTCAAGGGAGAATGTTGGTCCTTTCCTCAAGATTTTCCTGTTGTCACCCACCTTCTTTGGTTGAGATGGTTCCTTCTGCACATGGCAAACAGTTGTAGCAGCAAATGGGTTCTCCTTCACGAGCCACCTTCACAAATCCAGGACAACAGCTTTCTACACACCTGGAAGGAGGCAATGGCTAAGCAGAGAAAAGAAGAATATCCAAGAAATGAATTTACTTCAAGAGAGAGAAGGAGAGAGCATAGTAAGGAATGAATAATGATCTTCAGTTTAAGGTTTAGCTTTGCTTAATTTTAAGCCTATCCAAATCGTGATGGTCGTCTTCCTGATTCAGTTATATATTGCTTATATCTCCTCTCCTGAAATTTCACACTACACTTTCTAGATTCAGGTTCTACATTAATGGCCCAAATGTATTTTTACAGAGGACAACTGGACTTTCTAGGGCTTTTTTCCCCATGAAAATGTTTTGCTTTTCATTACAGAACTTTCTTCAAATCTGAGGCTTCTTGGATGAGAATTGAAATGTTTTCAAGGGGAAAAAAACCCATGAAAGTCCAGTTGACCTGTGAAAAAGGACCTTTGAGAAAACCATGTTTGAGAATCTCCATTGACATTCTACATTAGGTTAATCTAGAGAAAATAAGGACCAGGGGGAAAATGATAGCAGTGTTATAGTATTTGACAGGTTGTCACAAAGATGAAGGAGTCAATTTATTATCCAAAGCACCAAAGGGCAGGGCAGGAAACAATGGATGGAAACTACTCAAGGAGAAAAGCAACCTGTAACTAAGGAGAAACTTCCTAACACCGAGGACAATCAACCCGTTGAGCAGCTTGTCTTCAGAAGTTGTGGGTGACTCATCACTGGAGGCTTTTTTAGAAGAGACTTGACAGCCTCTTGTCTGAAATGGTATAGGGTCTCCTGCTTGAGCATCAGGTTGGACTAGAACAGTGGTCACCAACTGGTGGCCCACTGGTGGTCCACGAGAAAATTTTGGTGGTCCACAGAAAAATTATTTGCATTTTTTATATTGCACTAAATCAGAAGAGCTTAAACTATGACCCCTGGGACGGATACGTGCAATGAACGTTTGTGTTGCTGCAGAGAGTCTCCCCCTTTGGTAAGGTGACCAACTTTTTTACAATGAAAAGGAGGACAAAACACATTTTATTGTCCAAAATGCTAAGGTGACCAACTTTTCTACAATGAAAAGGAGGACAAATAAATTGGAAAAAATATATCGTAAATAAAAGAAATATTTTATTCATTGCAATAATAATACACTAAAATATGATATATGCATAATAAAACATTTGTAACATTTTATATTGTAATTATGCTTACATGCCTGTTAATTATTATTTAAATGAGTACTTTTCCATTGAATTAATATTTTTTGTCAATGTATCATCTTCTAACAATATATTGGAAATATCTGAACAAGAAATATCCTTCATATTGAATTTTACAGCAAGTGCTGCAGCTAGAGTATCAACATTCAATCTCGATTTCTCACTTGTCCAAAAATCATTGGCAATTGAAAAAACTCTTTCAACTGCTGCATTAGTTCCAGGGCAGCACAACGTAAATTGAACAAGTATAAATAAATTTTCACATGGAATATGTTCATTTTTGAAATGGCTGAAAATATCCACCCATCTTTTATCAATTTCAACATATTGATTTTCCCATTGTATTAATTTTTCAGAACTTAAATATACATTCAGTCTTCTAATTTCTTCAAAGAGACAATTGTCGTCTATTTTAATGTCTGGCATTTCTTTAGATAAAAACTCAACACAAGATTCAATATCTGTCCAATATACTTGCGATGGAGTAAAAAAACACTGTTGAAAACTGTTATTTCCCGTGATATTTGTTTCAGACCGTTCTTCGATATATTGAAAACATGTTTGGTAAAAATTCTGCACTTCTTTGATAAACTTTTCCGTTATGCCCGGATTTGATTCCTCTAAGTCTGACAATTTTCTTTTTATAATTAAAGGAAGAAATTTATCTTCAAATCGAGATTTATTTTGAAGGATAAAGTCATTCAAAATAAGACAAATTTCTGTAGCTGAAATGCGTTCACCTTCAATCTTTTGAATCGCTTTGTGAAAAATAGATGCTTGACTATGTACAAAATACATTAATATCTCAGATATTTCATTATTGAAAAACGATTCCAGGATTTTAGGACATTTGTCTAAACTTAAAAAATATGAACGGAGAGGCTCAAATAATTGTAGAACACGCTCTACAGCAGGTGTTAGAGCAAGCCATCTAACTTTTGAATATCCTAAAAGTTTTTTGTATTCAACATTCGCTTCTTCACAAAATTGTTTTAAAGTAGCCACACGAACGGTAAAACGACTAAAATACAAATAAATCGTAGTTATAATTACTTCTACATCAATTGGCATGGCACATGACGCCGTGTTGATTGCATTTGACAAAATATGTGCATTACAACCTATTCCTAGTATTTTCTTTTGGAGTAAATGTTGTAATTTTACATACACATTATTCACCCCTTTGCTTCTTCGCCCACCAAAATTTGTGTTTGTATTATCAGCTGTTAGTGCAACAACTTTGGATTTCAAATTGTTTTCATTTATTACTCTGTATAGATGGTTTGACAAAATTTCAGCAGTTTCACCCTCAATGGATTCTAAATTTAAAAATTTTACTTGAATCCCCTTGGTAACATTAAAATATCTTACTAGTATTGGATACAATTTGGTTTCATTATGATTTGATGCATCAGATAAAACCGTTACAAATGCTGCAATTTTCAAGTCTGCTGTAAGTATTTTATCACAGTAATTTTTAAATACTGATTTAATAATAGCCTCGCATTTTGTCCTGGTGCATGAAATCTTAGCATTGTGAAACTTTTTCAATAAAATATAAAGCTGCACGAACGATGCAAGCACATTATGAATAAATAAAATTAATTATTACAACTGAAACTTTAACATAAGCAAATAACTTCACTAAAATTTAAATTTAAATTATTTTACACTTCTGTTGACAACAGGGTTACAACTTGTAAATAAAAGTATACATATTTGCAGTGAGGTTTATAGCTAGTGAGGCAGCAATTTTTTTAGACTTGTGGACTTCAACTCCCAGAATTCCACAGTCAGGCATGCTCAGTTGCGACCTGCCACCCTCCACCCTGGGATTCAGCCACGGCACCGCCTGCCAGAGCTGCGCGGAATCCGGGGCGCACTTGTGGGCGAGGGCAGCGCAGATGGGGAGCGGACGGAGCGGAGGAAGCCTCTCCCCCCCCCACTTCCCACACCCGAAAGAACAAAGGGAACCTCTGCCGCCGCCCGGGCAACCTGGCCAGCCTCTCTCGCAGCGGCTCTCTGGTGCCGAGCTTGGTAGTCCCTGGACGAGTGCAAGCACCGCAGGGGGCTGCAAGCACCGCAGCCTGGACTGGAGCCTCGAGTCTAGGGCAGTGAGTCATTCGATAGGAAACTTGCCTCTTGGAAGGAATGACTTGGCTTGGCTCCTGCTTTGTCTCTCCTGCCTCTTCGCTTCTCCATTCGGTCGTTGGGCGGCAGATCAAAAGCGGGAGCCAAGCTGGGTCATTCCTCCCAAAAGGCAAGTTTCCCATCAAATGACTCACTGCCCTGATGATGAAAGGTTAGGCTGTGCCTCACTTGCTCACCAAATTATTAAATAGATAAATTAATGAATTAATAAAACGTGAATTGTACTTGCCTCTGTATTATTGACTATTCACTGAGAAAGAAATAATTACCGGGAGTCATTCAATTGCCGACGTGCTGTGTCGTGTTTTGATAAACAAAGCCACTTGCACGCGGCGCTCTATCTCAAGATCTCTCGTGTGGAGCGCATGCGTCTCATAATTACTGGAAATATCGAAAAGGAGGACATGTAGGAGGACACTTTTCGAGGGAGGACAGAACTTACAAAAGAAGGACTGTCCTCCCTAAAGGAGGACGGTTGGTCACCTTACCTTTGGGGTCTTTTTGTGCAGGTCAGAAGGGGGGAGAAATTCTGACTTGGCGTCTGCTTCAGCTTCCTTGTGTGGGGCTTTGGGCGAAGGCTGGAGGGAAGTGCCACTGGTGGTGAAAAGCCAGAGGGCCTTGTTCTAGTGGGACTGTATCATGGCCTGGAACTGACTGACTATCTCAGCTCACTGAGCCTCCAGGCGCCAATGCCTGACCTTGCACTCCCTCAGGTCTTCCCTCTGCTTGGAAAATCTATGCTTGTAGTCCTCAGGGAGGTGCTTCTGCTGAGCCTCCTTCTTGGTCAGATCCAATTTGAACTGAGCCAGCTGTTTTGCCAACCCTTTCTCATGGTGGCTGCTTAGCTCCAACAACTGCTTCCTGTTGGGGCCCTAAGGATCCTGGGCAGGCGGGCAAGGAGTAGCTAGGAGGGGAGGGGCAAGTAGAGGCTGGCAAGGCGCCCCTTGAATTGAGTGGCATCGAGTTGGCCACGCAGCCAGTCATTAGGCAGATCATATTAGTGGCCAGCGGGATTTAAAATTATGATTTTAGTGGTCCCTGGGGCCCAAAAGGTTGGGGATCCCTGGGCTAGAAGACCTCCAAGATCCCTTACAGCTCTCTTGATTCTCATTAATGTTACATTATTTCAATGTAGGTTGGATGGAATACAGGTAGTCCTTGACTTACAACTATTTATTTAGCAATAGTTTGATGTTACAATGGGACTGAAAAAAAGTGATTGGCCACCGGTCCTCACACTAACAGCTATTGCAGGATCCCCAAGGTCACACAATCAAAATTTGGGCACTTGGCACAAAGCATGTATTTAAGAGGTTTGCCGCATCCTGGGCTCCTGTGAATACCATTTATGACATTCCAAGTTGTCTGCTGACATGCAAACTCAATGGAGGGAAGCTGTATTTGCTTAACAACCACATGATTCACTTAACAACTGCAGTGAATAATATATCAGCATCAAACAATATATTATTTACCATCAAGAACTAATGAGATAAAATTGACCGGCGGTTCAATCTCCCCATCCCAAATCTAGAAAAACTCCGTTATTAAATGCATTAGAAGGTATGAAATGAAAGCAATACTCACTTTGCTCAGCATTTCCATCCGTGCAATACTATTTTGATTAATTGCAAATGTATGCCTTCCTAGATGCCCCAATGTCATTCTAGTGATGGTTTTATTGGCAGAAACGACAGAGTTTAGGATGTCTAAGTTAGCAGCCAGATCTCCTTTCTCATCCAAGTATACACCTTCCATGGAATTATTATGAAACTGAGGCTTCTGGAGGAAGGAGTGAAGCTGGGATGGAAAAGAGAAAACAAGGTTTAGAAAGTAAGTCAACATTTCTTCCATCTATGCCGTAGCCGTCTCTTCACTGCTTCAGTTTGCACTTCTGTACGTCCTGTGCTTTTTGAAGGAAGTTGAACATCACTTGCTCTGATGAGCTTTCTTTTCTAGGCTATTATTAAAGAAGTTTGGGGAGAAGATACAATGGTTCCATATATAGATGAATTGGATGCTTGCAGGAGAGTGACTGGCAGATCTTTGGGTGACAGTTAACAGAGGGATCACACTAGAATCCCTACGTAGCTCCAAGCAGACTAAGTCCAATTCCCCTTGAATTCCATGAACCCTTATCAAACTCCAAGCAAGTGCTAACCATTAGTCTTGAAGATTCCTGTGCATCGGCTATTTAGGAATACATCGGTTTAAATGAACTTTCCTATGGGGATCTGATTTTTCTTTTGCATATGACACTGCTGTAGCTGAGGAAAAAAATATTTATCACAGGAAGCACAATGTGTAAATCTTGGTGAATCCTCTGCAGCTTTTTTTTGCCGCTTTCTGAACTTCACTGAACTGAATAATCTTTCAAATTATCATCGGTGTTTGCATGCTTGCCTGCCACTTCCATGGCCCAGTTCTAAATGGGCCACAGCCTGGTATTGGCTGTGGCTCAGGGGTTGGGGACCCCAGGTATGGGGTTTCCCCCTTGAGTAAGGGATTAGACTAGAAGACCTCTAAAGTCCCTTTCAATTCTGTTATTCTGTTACTCTGGCAGTCTCTCCTTCACCCCTGAGAGTCTCCCTCTCCCTGACGCTTGTTCAGATCCCTCCTCATGGGTTGTTTCTAATCAGACTTAGATTAAGAGAACTGACTGCAGCCAGAGGTGCTGGAGCCAGAGAGCTTCTGCTCACTAGCAGACGTGTGTACTACATCAGTGGGGAGAGCTTTAAAGTGGATAGGGCACAGCCGTGCGACAGCGTGCAAAGAGAAAAAGTAAAAAAGGAGATACGGTGTGTTCTCAAGAAGCAGATGTTGTTCTATGAAATGAAGAACAAACATGACCTGGTAGGGAAGATAACATATTATCATTATAGATTCATTTTTTCTTTAGAATACCATATTTTTTGGAGTATAAGATGCACTTTTCCTCCCCACAAAAGTGGGAGGGTGTTGATGTGGCGCTGGTTTGCCACCACGGCAAACAGGCGGCGGCAAACATGTGGTGGCGGTGGCAAACAAGCCATGGCAAATGGGCCGTGGCAAACAAGTGATGGTGAACGGGCTGCACCAAAGGGATTGCGGAAAATGGGCTGCAGTGAATGGGCTGTAGCAAACAAGCCAGATGAATACCAGATGGATGCTGGGAGGCAGAGGCAGATTTTCTGTCCCAAAAGCTAGGTGCGTCTTATAGTCCGGAGTATTTTATAATCTGAAAAATACAGTAAGTTATTTGTTTTCAAAATAATTGCACTGGAGAGGTGTATATCATGGAGGAGAAATACCTGCCAAGGCTTTAGGTTTTGAATCTCCAACCACTTGACAACTTTTCTCATGCCTCTCCTAGATTGGGATAAATTGGCCCAATTCAAAGCCCGTGCCACAGCCCAGATCGTGTTATAAATGAAATAGCTGTCTAGAGCCAGGATCTGTTCTATCCTCTCTCTGGGCAGAGGCTCCAGGTCTTCTCTCTCTCTGCATCGTCTCCATATTTTCACAGATGATGCAGCCTTTCCATATGAACATTGGAAGGCTTCCTCTAGAACCTGATCCATGAAAGAATACAAGCGCTTAAATCCATCATAGTTTGCCACTTTCTTTGTTTTCATGAGAAAGGAAAAAATGGCATGGACGTTGGGCAAAGAAGAGATGGAAACCTTCAAACCTAAAGTGAGGTCCCAGCGGGCTGTTGTGATCCAAATTTTTCCTACAATGGGCTTTTTAAAGGCAGTCAGCACTTTTTCTATAACTGCTATGCCTTCTAGGAAAGAACTTGTCTCTGCATGGTAAACAAAGACATTGACTTGTTTCCATTTTTGGTATTGATGAAATTTTACTTTTAATTCACTGGCAACCACTGTAAACCTTTGTGATATAACTGCACAAATGCCGTTCTCTGTCAGCATAGAAACCAACATATTCATGAACCTCTGGCCATTGCTAGTGTCTGGAGCAACCAAACCAACCAGCGTCCACTTGAAATGGAGGAGAAGTTTGAGAATCCCTGGATACTGGACTCCTTCAATGGGGACCATTGGATAGAAAAAAGGAAACTGAGTTTTGTCACTCAGAATGTGTGAAGCAAATGTGTAACTGATCTGAAAAGGAGAGAAAACAAGTAGACTATCATTTGATATCCATAAAGATCGAATATGAAGATGCTTATCCATAGGAAGACCACCTCTTTCAGTGAAGACCTTTGGGTGGGGGACTTTTCTGCTGCTTTGGCTTATACATTGCTCCTTTTCTCACTGCTCTTTGAATCCAGCACTTTCCTATCACAAAGAACCACTACAGTCAATCAATCAATCAATCAATCAATCAATCAATCAATCAATCAATCAACCACTGGTCCTAAAAGCTTAAAAACTTTTGATGAATATTATCTTCATTTAGTAGCAGCCCTTGCAAAGCTCACTAATTTCCATAGCATTATCTCCTTGTCTAAATCCATTACTAGAATAACAGAGATGGAAGGAAGCAAATGGTTGTCCAATCTCTTTTTGAAAACTTCCAGTGTTGGAGCACCCACAACTTCTGGAGGCATGTTGTTCCACTGATTAATTGTTTGAACTATCAGGACATTTCTCCTTAATTCCGGGTTGCTGCTCTCTTTGATTAGTTTCCATCCATTGCTTCTTGTCCTGCCTTCTGATACATGAAATATTCAATTTTGCATGAACCAGGCCAATATGATTTTTTTTTAACAAGAGCGGGTACAGAAATTTTCAACACAATTGAAGCACAAATAGAGTAGTACAGAAGCTGAAGTGCAAACAGAGTAGGACAGTAAATAATCTTCTATAATTTCCTTGGAGCAAGGGGGGAAGCACAAACTATATGGGATCTTGAGAATTCAGTCCTCTCTATAGTTGCAGGTTCCATTTGCTGGAGCCCAATCTCCCAAGTTCCTCTTGAAGGGATTTTATTTTGGGATAAATTAAATGTATTTCTTTGGGCACACAAGGGTGGCTCAGTCTGGATAGGGACTCCAATGGGAGAAAAAGCACAGCTTGCCTTCAGAAGCTTTGGATGCTCCATCACTGGAAGCTTTCCAAAAGGGATTGGACAACCATTTGTCTGAAATGGTAGAGGGTCTCCTGCTCAAGCAGGGGTTTGGACTAGAAGACCTTGAAGGTCCCTTCCAACTCTATTATTCTATGGTCTATGACCTGGTTCATCCTTCCCTCCCTTTGAGCAACTTGAACTTTCATCTTTAAAGCCTATCACGACTGACAATTGTCTTCTCAGCAAAGACACACCTGTGGGATTTTGTAGGCGTCCAGAAAGGTTGACATTTGGATGGAGATATCAGTTTCTGCACCTTCAAGAACCACCAATGGGGTTTTCTCACGTCCACAGCTGTAATTGGGTACGTTGGCCTCCCCATCTGAAAGCAGGTCCAGCAAACCCTCTGCAGTCATTCGTGTGTTGAAATAACCTTCATAGATATTATAACCTAATGTCAAATTAGGCAGGAGATGAGGATCCTGGTTGATCTCCTGAACAGCAAAAAGGTAGGAAAGCATTTTCCAGTATTTTGTGGATGCACTCCTACAAGTTTAAATATATCATAAATCAGTGAAAACAATGCTTTGATTAAAATTATTCACTGTTATGCTTCTAATTCGATGAAGAACAAAAAGTTCCATGCCTCAATTACAACATATGATTGTTTTAACTGTTTGTCAAAATGTCAAACGGGGACAGTGAAATAATTAGTGTTTTAAAATTATTCTCTAGGAGAAATGCCGTCTCTATTTTACCACTCAAAAATATTAAACAGACTCAAGGCACATCATACCATTCTCATAATTAAAATGTTACCCCAGGAGTTTGGTATATCTCTCTCCTTAGTTCTCCTTAGTTGCTTCTCTCCTTGATTCATTTCCATCTATTGTTTCTTGTCCTACCCACAGGTGTTTTGGAGAATAGTTTGACTTCCTCTTCTTTGTGGCAGCCCCTGAGATATTGGAACACTGCTATCATGTCTCCCCTAGTCCTTCTTTTCATTAAACTAAAGTAATTCATGACTCCTTCTAGACAGCTGTTTCATAACATGCTTCAATCTATCCCTGCTGCTTTCCCACTGGATCCTCATGTATAATGATATGACATACAAAAATGTCTCTCAAAGGTTGGGAAGGTGAAGAACCTGGCATGACTTTTTGAATGGGATTCAAAGACATCTGCAAGATGAATGAATGAATGAATGAATCAATGAACCAATTTTCCTATTTTGCGGAACTTCAGACTATCAGGTAATTTTGTTATGGAAAAAATATTGTGGGTTCCTCTAATCTATTGCAAAGGGAGAAAACATCTATTTTTTTTTGCATTCTTTAGTCCATGTTTTCCTGAGTAATCAAAATCCATGCCTCAATTACAACATATAACTGTTTTAACTGTTTGTCAAAATGTCAAACGTGGACAGTGAAATAATTAGGGTTTTAAAATTATTCTCTGGGAGAAATGCTGTCTCTATTTTATCGCTCAAAAATATTAAACAGACTCAAGGCACATCATACCATTCTCATAATTAAAATATTACACCAGGAGTTTTGTATATACCTCTCCTTAGTTCTTCTTAGTAATCAAAATCCAACCAGAGGAAACATTTGTATTTTGTGGAGGGGCCAGGTAAAGGATGAGTATCACTCTGTCCTTTTATGTGGGGTATAGCTCTGCTTAGATTATCTAAAACAAAATGATGGTTTAATTTACATATTCAATCTCTACCTGGCCACTGCACTTGACTGTTGTAAAGGAGCCTCATCAATTACAGTGTGTATCATGGATCCTGAAAGGTAAATTAAGGCAGTAAAGTAGCAGGTCAAAGAATTATGCCTGGTAATTTAAGGCTGGAATTGCAGGATCCAATCTGAGCCGGTCTCCAGGACCAGAGGTTTAATCTTCCAAGCTTTCGGACATGTGTTTTGAAGCCATTACAAAATGAACTTCTTTTTCTCCAGAAATAAAGGCAGGAATTCTAGGACACTATCAGAAATGGAACTGCTGCAGTTCAGTGCAGAAAAGTGGACTTACAGGGAAATCCGAGTCAAAGGATCCGTGTTGAAGGTTAATGGTAGAAACCGAGCCTTGGTTGCAGAGACTATGCCAGTGGTGAAAAGCTCTCCTGGCCTGACATGGTTTTGTGGGTCTGTTTCCTCTTGACCCAAAGTCAGGAAGCATTTGGCTTCCCGCTTCCCATGGACTGTTGGTGGGCACAACAGGAGCAGAAGTAGAAACAGCAACAGCCTGTCTTGGTAGCCTGATCCAGCCTCCTGTGTCGCAATGGCTTCTTTCAAGGAATGAGAAGAAAGGTGGAGGAAACCCAGCCTGCTTCCAAGACAGAAGCAACAGAGGTTTCTTTTAAAATCCAAACAGAATCCACCCAATTCCTCACTTCTGAAGGGGACAAAAATACACACAGCCTCTGCCGGTCCTAACATCCTCTCCAGGCTCTTTCTCTTCAGAAGTATTTATTCATAGAGCATTCATAATGCAGACACCTTCCAACTTTGCTTTGGAGTCTGACCCTGATATCGAAAAATATCCCTGTGTTAAATTTTCTGAAAGTTTGCAGAAATGTCTCTTGGGATTACAAGGCAGGAAGTAAATTACTGTGAATTTGATAATTGCAGGGAAGAGAACCATCGTCTGTTTGAACTCTGAATGACTCTATAGCAGGGGTGAAATGCTACCACTTCGGACTGGTTTGCCTGAACTGGTAGTAAAAAATGTTACCGGTTTGCCAAAACCAATAGTAAAAAAATACTACCAGTTTGGGCAAACTGGTATTTCTGATGATTAGCTGTGACACACAATTTATATTAGCTACAATTGTTGGATTGCCTGCTTTCTAGCTAATATAAATCATGTGGCACAGCTGATTCCTCACCCTCGCTGTGCTACTTAACTTTGCATGCGTGCTTGGTAGCAGTGGCCGTGCCCCCACCCTGACGTCATCACGTTCTGTTTGTGATGCTCTGCGCACGTGTGGAAGGTCCTGAGCATGCACAGGACACAAATTTGTGAACCGGTAGCGATGGTAAGTTGATTTCACCCCTGCTCTATAGGTAGGTGCACAAAGGGAGAATTCACAGATGTGGCTCTAAACTTAGAAGAGGGGCCAATGAATGAGTTAAAAGAAGAAGAGAATCACAAATATCTCTTCTAAAATGCTTCTATACTAGGGGTTTTGAATTGGCAGCCCACAGGCTGGATGCGTCATGCACAGGCCACGCCCACCCCAGCTCTGTGAAGGAAAAAAACAAGAGGTGGTATTCAGCAGGTTCTGACCAGTTCTGGAGAACCGGTAGCGGAAATTTTGAGTAGTTTGAAGAACCGGTAAATATCAGCTCTGACTGGCCCCGCCCCCATCTATTCTCTGCCTTCCAAGTCCCGGCTGATTGGAAGGAAATGGGGATTTTGCAGTAACCTTCCCCTGGAGTGGGGAGGGAATGGAGATTTTACAGTATCCTTCCCCTGCCACGCCCACCAAGCCATGCACAAGAACCGGTAGTAAAAAAAATTTGAATCCCACCACTGGGAAATACATTGTGAAATGTCACATGACAGTAACTTGACATAGCGAGTTTGACACCCATGCACTGTACTATCCAGTATCAAGAGAGGTTTTAAACATGGATGTGGATGGTCATACATCAATATAGATTTAGTTCGTCTCGATTTGTGAGCAATGTGGCTTTCAGTATACAGTTAGCTGAGGACAATCCTCAGCTGAGGAGAGCCACTGCTTTTCTTATATATGTAAAGAAAAATGGAGAACAGCCAAAACATTTCCAATTTGTTTTATTATGTCTAATTTCTTTTAGCTTTCCCCAAGCCCAGCAAAAGGCCTGAGAAGTCTTGCTCATTCTATGTTGCAATTGTAGGTGGGCTGTTCCATTAAAAAAAAGAATGACTTAATTGACCCTCTTGGCAAACACAACACCCCCACCCTCAAATTTGATGTACTCAACAGTAAACAGAAGAGGAAAAGTAATATGTAATAACAAATGATAGTTCATTTATATCATGACATGGAAACGAAATAGAAAGTTACATTTTGTTTCATTTTTGGAGTAATATTAAATGGTCAAACATTGGCACCTGGACTTAATAAATATCATTTTGAGAAACAGCTTCATAAAAATCACATTTCTCTTTTTTTACATCAAATGGCGGTCCAATTGCATCGTGAACAAAAGATAGAATGTATAAATCTTATTATCCGTTAATTGCTTTTATTTGACAGGTGAATATAATATTTTGTGAGGCTGCCAAGGAAATAAGATCCACCATGAGAGGGGTCATATAAAGACAAATTTATGTTCTGTATGAACATATCAGGTGTTTTGCATAAAACTGGACGGAGACAGAGAACTTTCCCTTAAGGAATGATCATTTATGATTGAAAATCTTGTTTGAAAATTGTGCTCTGAAGAAATAATGTTGTCAGTTATGTTTCCATTTTATTTTTCATTGTTAGCTTCTCCTTCATATTGAGATCAGGCCTCAGGACAATAATGTAACACTTAGGGATGAAGATGCAGCCCAGCAGGCCAGCACTAGAGACCAAGATGGAGAAGACCTGCACAGCTACCAAATACTTCCCTTTGGTACTCAAATATGCAGGCACAAAGGACACCCAAACACTGCAGAAGATCAGCATGCTGAAGGTGATTAGCTTTGCTTCATTGAAGGTCCCAGGTAGATTCCTGGCCAGGAAAGCCACTGTGAAGCAGATGGCAGCCAGGAAGCCCATGTATCCTAAGGCAGTGTAAAACATGGCGATCTTTCCATCATTGCATTGTAGAATAATCTCTCTAGGCTGGGAGTTCGTGTCAGAATCAGGGAATGGATGAGAGATTCCCAACCAAAGAATACAGATGATCACTTGGACACCAGAACAGGCAAAGACAATGGAATAGGTTAAAGTCTTCCCCAACCATCTCCTCACTCCATTCCCTGGTTTTGTGGCCAAGAAGGCCAATACCACTGTGACTGTTTTGGCCAAGAGAGATGAAACAGCCACTGAGAAGATGATGCTGAAGGTTGTCTGTCGGAGAAGGCAGGTGGCTCTCTTTGGATGGCCAATGAAGAGGAAGGAGGTCAAGAAGGAGCCCAGGAGGGAAATGAGGAGGATGTAGGAGAGATTCCGGTTATTGGCCCTGACTATGGGAGTTTCCAAGAATTTGGTGAAGATTCCTAAGACAAAGAGTGTGGTGAAGGAGAGCAAAAGGGCAAAGGAAGCCAGGAGGATTCCCAAAGGTTCATTATAGGACAGGAAGGTTATAATCTTTGGAATGCACTCATCCTGATTTTTGTTTGGATATTGGTCTTCTGGACATCTAGTGCAACGCTCAGCATCTGCAAAGAATCAAGGCAACCTTTCTTTTATTTCATCCTGTTTCCAATTCTTTTACATCATCTGAGGGATGCCTTTTAGGTCTGTCGGCTTAGTGTCTTAATGACACTGGAGATGGTCTTTGCTCCAGCAGTTTGAGTCCTAGGACTGTGGGGTGGGGT
Organism: Natrix helvetica; assembly: GCF_964273705.1. Classification (NCBI taxonomy): domain Eukaryota; kingdom Metazoa; phylum Chordata; class Lepidosauria; order Squamata; family Natricidae; genus Natrix; species Natrix helvetica. Next base: position 372,782,787 of record NC_138548.1, read on the forward strand.
GAGCTCCTGCCACTCGCCTCAACTTCTGCCCGCCCAGCAGTTCAAAAGCATGTTATTTGCAAGTGGATAAATAGGTACCACTTGGGTGGGAGATGAGCCGGTACTTTGTGCAGAGGGTTAGACTCCTGCTGGCACTGGACCTTCCTGATTGAGATACACATTAACAAGGTGGCTTTAGTAGTAGGAGAGGGCCCTAATGACGTTGCAGGAAAGCCACACTCAACTTTCTTGGTGGTGCAGAGCCCCCCCCCCGGCAAGTCACACTTTGGAAAGCCCACAAGCTAAACAGGGCTATCAGTCTGAGGCAACCAAACTACTACTCTGCATTAGCATGAGAGTCTCCTAGCTAATGTAACAATGCCCTACGCTAAATAAATAAAAGATACCTTTTGAAATGAAAGAGCCAGAACATCTAAGCATGGCCTGCAGTAAATGGACTTTAGAAAAGGCTAGAAATGAACATTGATACAAATACTATAGATCCAAAGATTTACAGTGTACAGTATATAATGGAGTTTATGGGGTGGAAGGCATCCTATTCCTAATACTTTTCTGCAGCCTTGCTCAACAAATGCTGCTTATGCACTTGTTGATGGCCTAACAGCTTTCAGATGCCTTCTCCAAGGTCAACTCCATGACTCCCTACAAATCATAGGAATTGGAATGTACCTTTGAAGCCACCTAATATTATATTTATTGCAAGATTCACTAGAGCAGGGGTCCCCAACCCCTTGTCCACAACCTGCTGCTGGTCTGTGGCTTGTTGGAACCAGTCTGCTCAAACGCTGGGCAAGTGTACAAAGGTTTATTTGCTCATGCACAATATGTTGCATGCATGCAACTATTCCCTCCCCCCATCATTGCCAGTCCACAGGCACAAAAGGGTTGGACCTTCCGTCTCTATCAGATGACCTTATGAGCTCAGCATCTCATGTGGCAGCTAATCCCACTGGCTGACAGCAATTCAATTTGATAATTAAGAATAAACCAAATAAAGTCATAAGAAAATTGTTGATACTGACTGCAAATCGAGCATGGCTGGAAACAACAGGAGTGGAATGTTGAAAGGAGACATTAACAAACTGGAAACTTATCTCAAACCTCAAAACATGGAAAAAGAAAAGGGAGAAAATTTGGCAGAAACAATGAGAGAAATTCTGGCAGAAGCACTGGTGATAACTAAGGGCAAGTGGATGGAAGGAACAGATGGAGGGTTTCGAGTTTTTACAAGATACGCAATGAACAACAAGGTGCCAAGAGAAGTTCACATAAGACTTATCAAGAAAACAATTAGAATACAAATACCACAAATGGTCAGAGATATAGGACTACACTATTACTGGAAGGATACAGGATGATGATATGAAATGTTAGAATAAAAATTAAGTTAAACTTAGTTAAATTTAGAGTATTATGTATAAAATAAAATAATAATAGTTATAGCTAAATAAATTATTATTAATGATAATAATGCACATATATACACTAGATTGATAATATGAAATTTTATATAAATTGTAAGTGAGGACTATGGACAGGATGTTGAAAAACTTTGTTACAAAAGATAAATAATTCTATACAGAATAGAATATAAAGATGTAATACTATTGGATGATTTCAGGATGATGGAATGAAATGCCATAATATAAATTTATTTTAAATTTAGAATATTTTACATAAAAGGATGTAATAATAGTTATATTCAAATGAATGTTTAATAACCATAACAATTGTATATATATACATATTAGAATGATGATATGAGCCTTTATGTAAATTGCAAGTGAAGTCTATTGGGAGAAAGCACGAAGATTTTGTAACCAATCGACACACTGCAAATAATTGGAGAAGGGTTTTTATTTTGTGTGCATTTATGTCTGTTTGTTTTTATGTTTGTTTAAAAATAAAAACTTCTTTATAAAAAAAAAGAATAAGCCAAACAAGAGAAGATTCAAGTTTAGGAAAACGGAAAACTTTTGGGCAATTTTTAAAATCAGCATCTTCAGGGCTACCCACCTTCTTGAGTAGAGATGGTCCCCTCCGTACAGGAAACACAGTCGTAGCAACAAATTGGTTCACCTTCCCGAATTACCTTAACAAATCCTGCACGGCAGCTATCCACACACCGAGAAGGTGGCAGACTCTAAAAGAATAAACGTTCATTTGTTTTAAAAAAAGGCTTGGGACAGGTTTAGCTAAGGAAATGACACATAGTGATGGCTTGGCCAATCTTGTGCCTTGCAGCTTTGCCAAGCTGACCATAAAATCCAGAGCTATGCAATGAAGATAGTAAACACTGCACCAAAATATGCGCCAAAGACAAATTCCTTATGTGTCCAATCACATTTAGCCAATAAAGAATTCTCTTCTCTTCTCTCTTTGTTTCCACTCCTCCACTACTTCCTTCCTATATTTTGTTTTATTTCCTTTATCATATTTGAGATAGGAAACTCATCCTACTGAGAATTGAACTTTGGTTTGCAATTAATGTAGAGTCTCAGGTAGAAGCCCATCTCTCTCTTGTAAACATACTGCATGCATCTGAGGAAGTGGACCTTGAACCATAAAAGCTCTGGGTTCAACTTCAAACCTGGCACAGCTAGAAATCCCCCCCCCCTCAGTCTCTGTCTCTCTCATCTTTCTGTCTGTCATTTCTGTCTATCTTGCTTTCTCATCTATCTATTATCTATGCCTGCCTGCCTGCCTGCCTGCAACTATCTGTCTGTCTGTCTGTCTGTCTGTCAGTCTGTCTGTCTGTCTGTCTGCCTGCCTGCCTGCCTGCCTGCCTACCTACCTACCTACCTACCTACCTACCTACCTACCTACCTACCTATCCTCTATTTAATCATTTCTTCCTTATTTTCTCTCTATCTCATAGAGATCTGTCTCAACTCTAGGGTTTAAATCTTAAGGCTTTTTCTCCCACTTTTTCTGTTCAGTTAGGTGACATCTATGCTAATGATTCTCAAACTTTTTTTCACCACAGACCCCTTTTAAATACCTTTTTATGGCCATGGACCATGTCTCTGGACCACCAAGATGTAATTCAAGATTTAAAGTGCTAGACAGCTTTATCAAACATTTGTGGACCCCCCCGTGATGACATCACAGCTCCCTAGGAGTCCGCAGAGACAGACTGAGGAACTCTGATCTACTCCATATAACTCACCCTTTCTCATTTATCTGAACATCGCTCAGGATTAGTTCCTCCCACAGTAAACTAGCAAAGCTAGAACAGATCAGTGGAAATTGGACTACAAAATTTTGTGCCCTTCCGATACAATCAATGCATTGAAATGATCTGAAATAATTTCCCCTCACCTGGTTAAGCCCATTTGGCCACACGATATCATCCTCACTGATAGTGAACTTGAGTCCTGAGATTTCGTGTCTTTGTAGTGTCCCAAATTTCATGCGAACAACAGACCAATTGGGAAACTTCACCCAGTTCACAATGTCGAAATCAGCTGCCAACTCTCCATTCTTCCCCAAATACACTCCACTCATAGAGCTGTTGTAGAACTGGGAGTTTTGCAAGAAAGAGTGAAGCTGGCAAAGCAAAGAGAAGGTTGGAATAAATAGCAAAACAAAAAACAAAAAACCTCATGACATTTTATTTCTGCAAATACCCCTTTGGAATCTTGGATGGTTCAGATCTCCTGCAACAATCAAGGGGCTCCATCTGTCTCTTTTCCCCACCACAAGTGAAAGGTCATATGAAGAACGGTTGCAGGATTTGGGTTTGGCCAGTCTAGAGAAAAGAAGGACTAGGGGTAACATGATAGCAATGTTCAGGTACTTTAGGGGCTGCCACAAAGAAGAGGGCATCAAATAATTCTTCAAAGCACTAGAGGACAGGACAAGAAACAATGGATGGAAACTAATCAAGGAGAGAACCAACCTGGAATTAAGGAGAACTATTCTAATAGTTACATCAATTAATTGGTGGAACAGAAATTGCCTCCAGAAGTTGTGAATGCTTAATTACTGGAGGTTTTGAAAAAGAGATTGGACAGCCACTTGTCTGAAATGGAATAGGGTCTCCTGTTTGAACAGGGGGTTGGTCTAGAAGACCACCAAGGTCCCTTCTAGTTTTATTCTGAATTGAATTTACATTTTCTCTGGGGGTGTGGCCTACTTTTCTAGATCACATATTAATTCCCTGAAGCTGTGGTGAAATTTCTCGTTGAAGCAGTGGTGGGTTCCAAATGGATGCTTGCAACGCACGCATGCGTCTTAGTTCCTCCGTGAGCCTCCGTGACGCTCCAGCTGCTACACGAAGCATCGCGCAGGCGCTGTATGCACCATGCATTTGCACTGAAGCACTTTAGCCTTAAAAGACAGGTAAGGAGCTCGGGCTGGCTGGTGGGCCCTCCGGAGCACCGTACTGGAACGGTATGCGGTGCTCCGGGCAGGCTCTGGAACGCTAGTACCGGGGTGTACTGCCTGCAACCCACCACTGGGTTGAAGGAATGTGTTCTGCTTCAACGTGGCCACAGTTTAGTTAAAACCAACAAATAAGCAAGATGAGTAGAAGATGGAAAACTTTTTTGTTCTCCTGGATTTGTATTTGGAGATACAGTGCCTCCAACTGAGAGTTGACCTCAACTCTTCAAGACAGTGAACCCTTGATAGATGTTTCCTTATGAATGTACACACCATGAAATAGTGATCAACACCATATCCTCACTATCCCATCAAAGTCCTCTAGAAATATGGTGCCCATGATTGTCCATAATACATCAAGCATGACTCACTAGTGCTGAGTGGAGGGGGATTAATTAACTTTGATATAATGTTTCTTCTCAGGCAGGTCAGAACTGTTCTAGCCCTTTTAACCAGCTCTCTTACCCTGCTGACTCATGCTTGGGCTTGTTGTAAATGGGGACATCCAAACTTTTCTCAGATATGGTGTTTCCAAGCCAAGAATTCTCCTCTTGTATGTCTGTTTGGTTTATTTTTCTCCCTAAATGTTGTTCCTTCTATTTTTCTCGCCATAATGACTTTCCTTTTTCTTTCAGTCCAATTTGAGGTGGGCTGGGAAGCACGTCCTTATTCAGCTCAGTGATTAGTATGGACCTGAAGATTACAGTTGATTAGATTCTTGAGATCACAGTTATTTGTCGTTGTTGTTAGTTGCAAAGTCATGTCTGACCCATTGCGACCCCATGGACAATGTTCCTCCAGGCCTTCCTGTCCTCTACCATCCTCTGGAGTCTATTTAAGCTTAAGCCTACTGGTCAGCGACTCCATCCAGCCATCTCATTCTCTGCCATCCCCTTCTTCTTTTGCCCTCAATCGTTCCCAGCATGAGGCTCTTCCCCTGTGAGTCCTTCCTTCTCATTAGGTGGCCAAAGTTTTTTTTAAAAAGAATTTTATTGGTTTTTAAACATTTTTGGGGAAAGGTAAGAGGGTACATAGAAGATTTTGGCAGCTCCCACGCTAGTGTAGAAATCCCTCCAAATCTCACAATTTTTACAATATTAAAAACAACGTATAAAAGATAGGCAAAAAACAGAATCTTATTCTACATTGTATCAATCCTGTGTTCAATCATCTTTTCCTTTGTCACTCTCTAGTATATCAACAATTACAAATATTTCAAATACATTTATTTTTGTGACCTGAGCCTTTTCGATATTGCTCCCTCCTCCCTGTCCCCAGGTGGAGCCACCCCCCCCTCTCCTTCATATCTTATACCTTGCTACCCTTTTCACTACCTTCCCTGTGTTCGTCCTCTAGGAGAGAAAAGTGCTTTTTAATGAAGGCTTCAGCCTCCTGCACTGTATTAATTCTAATTCTATTTCCCTCCCAAAAAATCAACATTCCCTCTGGCAATAATGGTGGCCATAGTACTTGAGTTTCATATTCAAAAGCCTTCTAAAGAGCAGCCAGGGTTGATGTCTTCTAGGACTGACCGGTTTGATCACCTTGTAGTCCAAGGGACTCGCGGGAGTCTTCTCCAGCACCATAGTTCAAAGGCCTCAATTCTTTGGCGCTCAGCTTTTCTTATGGTCCAACTTTCACAGCCATACATTGCAACTGGAAAAACCATAGCCTTGACTATAGGCACTTTTGTTGGCAGGGTGATGTCTAAGCTTTTTAGTATGCTGTCTAGACTTGCCATAGCTTTCTTCCCCAGGAGCAAGTGTCTTAATTTCTTGGCTGAAGTCCCCATCTACGGTGATCTTGGAGCCCAGGAAAATAAAATCTGTCCATTTCCTCCCCATCTATTTGCCAGGAATTGAGTTATAGAACAGTTATACAGTTATCAAACTGCCTATTAAAGTCTTTGTTCAGTGAAGTCTCTGTGCTGAGAAGGGAAATACCTGCCATGGTTGCATCCTGCGAACTTCCTCCCCATCTCCATTGTCCTTGATCATCCTCTTGGAAAGAGAGGAATAGGCTGCATTGAATGCCCGTGTCACAGTCCAGATGGCATTGTAATTGCGGTTGCTATCCAGGGAGTAGATATTTTCTATCTCTTCTTGAGGGAGGTTTGCCACTTCTTTCTCTGTGCATTTTTTGTAAGCTTTCACAGACAGAGGGTGCTTTGTGTAGGAACAATGGAATGCGTAATCTGCAAACCTTTCACAAGAATGATAAAAGGATAAGTCGTATGTTGTCCTTTGCTTTGTCTGGATCATGAAGGAAAAAATACCATGGATGTGTTGGAAAAGTAGAAATTCAAAATAAGTCAAGTCATGGGTCAAATCCCACAAAGCTGTTGTAATCCATACTTTACCAGCTATGGGCTCTATCAAGCCAACCGTCAACTGTTGAATCATCAGCAATCCATCATAGAAATCATAAGTTTCCGTGTAATGAATCAATACATTGACTTGCCTCCACTTGTGAAATAGAATGGGATGGTTCCGGACCACACTGGACTTATTCAGTCTCGAGAATCTTTTTGAGAAAATCACACAAACCCCAACTCTGACCAGTTGAGCTGAGAAGGACTTTATGAACCGGTCTCCATTCTCTGTGTCAGCAGCGATTAGTCCAGTTAATGTCCACTTGAAATGCTGGAGCAGTTTGACAATACCCGAATAGTGTGTTCCTTCTTCAGGAACTGTCCGGTAGAAAAAGGGGAACTGGTTTTCATCGCTCAGAACTTGAGAAACAAAAGCATAAGTCACCTGATAAAGAAAGGGAAAGTTGATTCACATTGTTTGACATATGGGTGACTCAGATTTTTAAGTGGAAAAAAAATAATGATCTTTATGAAGGAGGAAAGATTCTTCCGTTGCTAGGTAGACCTTGAGCGTAAGGACAGAGTTTCTTTCCTTTTGTGGGGAAGAGTTTATTAGCAATAGCAATAGCACTTAGACTTATATACCGCTTCATAGTGCTTTACAGCTCTCTCTAAATGATTTACAGAGTCAGCATATTGCCCCCCACAACCTGGGTCCGCATTTTACTGACCTTACTGAAGGATGGAAGGCTGAGTCAAGCTTGAGCCTGGTGAGATTTGATTTGTCAAATTGCTGGTGATCATAGCCTACAGTATTGCATTGTAACCACTGTGTCATCACGGCTCATATTCAAATTATTTGATATAGGGTTACTCAGGTGGAAAACATAATGATTTTTATGCAGGAGGAAAGATTCTTCCATTGCTAGGTAGACCATGAGTGTAAGGGCAGAGTTTCTTTCCTTTTGTGGGGAATGCTTCTTCCCTTGCTTGGGAGTGTCCTTCTCATCTGGATGATGCTCCACATCTCCTTCCAACTGGTGTAGGTGAAAAGATCATAAAGCTTCTGCCACATTTCATTCATACTTTTGGGTGTGGACCAATAGATCACAAATTATGCATGAACCATCTATGTATTACAGCTGTCAAAAGAACCAATGGAAGTTTAGGCTGCAGAGATCTGGTGTGATCACAGGATGTGATAGCTCCAATGGTCACATCTGGAAAACAGTGTCTAGGTCTGGTCACGATTATATAAAAAAGATGCTGAGGAACGGAAAAGCTTGGAGGCTGAATCCTATTGATAAAGGAGAATATTTATAGCTCAGGGTTGAAATGAGAGGTCCTTGGTGCTCTCTGAAAATGTCTGTTTTCTTGCAGATGTTTCATTACTCTAACTAGGTTACATCATCAGTGCTAGTAAGAAGTGCTGTTTGCTGTCAGTTTATTTTCTGGTGACTTGCTTGTCTGTGTGGGTGAGGGTGGTCTTAGAGATTCTTTGGTTGGGCTGTTTAGTGATGGCTCTTTGGCAGTTTCTTGATTAGGATATTGCTTACTCGATTGTTGGCCTGAAGTTGATCTTAGAATATAATAGAATAACAGAGTTGGAAGGGACCTTGTAAGTCTTCTAGTCCAACTCTCTGCTTAGGCAGGAAACCCTTCACCACTTCAGACAAATGGTTGTCCAATCTCTTCTTTAAAACTTCCAGTGTTGGAGCATTCACAGCTTCTGGAGGCAAGTTGTTCCACTGATTAATTGTTCTAACTATCAGAAAATGTCTCCTAAATTCTAAGTTGCTTGTCTCCTTAATTAGTTTCCACCCATTGCTTCTTTTTATCAGACTAGACATACCCAGTTCCTGCAACCGTTCTTCATATGTTTTAGCCTCCAGTCCCCTAATTATCTTCGTTACTCTTCTCTGCATTCTTTCCAGAGTTGCCATATCTTTTTTACATTGTGGCGACCACTATAAAATATATGGAAGAAACTTTATGAGCTTCTTGTGGAAGCTTGTGGAAGGGGATGTGGGGCACCATTAGGATGAGAAGGACACTCCCAAGCAATAGAAGAAGCATTCCCCACAAAAGGAATGTGGTGAACAAAACTGGATGTTGTATTCCAGAGATTAATGTTGGGGTTAATCTATGCTGATCTGAGTGCTGATTACTGGTGGAGATATGCTGGAGTCTTTTTCTCCTTTGGGTTGGTCGATTGTCTCTTTTGCATAGTCTATAGATGTTGTTAATGTCCATGTGTCTATCGATGACTGATATGTCAGAGTGCCAGGCTTCTAGAAATTCCCTGGCGTATTTGGACTTGGCCTGGTCTAGGATGGTCAGATTTTTGCCAATTGAAACTCTGGTTAAATCTGTCTATATATTGTGAAGTTAAAGAATTTTCTTCATGTTTTCTGACTGTCAGAATCCTATTAAAATGGCTAAAAGAACTGAGCAAGGAGAAAACTGAGGAGAAAGCTAAGGGGAGACATGATAACAGTTTTACAATGTTTGATGGGGTATCACAGGGAAGAAGGTATGGATCCAAGATAAAAAGCAAGATACAATATAATACAATAGTAGAGTTGGAAGGGACCTTGGAGGCCTTCTAGTCCAACCCCCTGCCTAGGCAGGAAACCCTATACCGTTTCAGACAGATGGCTATGCAACATCTTCTTAAAGACTTCCAGTGTTGGGGCATTCACAACTTCTGGAGGCAAGCAGTTCCACTGATTAATTGTTCTAACTGTCAGGAAATGTCTCCTCAGTTCTAAGTTGCTTCTCTCCTTGATTAGTTTCCACCCATTGCTTCTTGTTCTACCCTCAGGTGCCTTGGAGAATAGTTTGACTCCCTCTTCTTTGTGGCAACCCCTGAGATATTGGAAGACTGCTATCATGTCTCCCCTAGTCCTTCTTTCTCTTAAGCTAGACATACCCAGTTCCTGCAACTGTTCTTCGTATGTTTTAGTCTCCAGTCCCCTAATCATCTTTGTTGCTCTTCTCTGCACTCTTTCTAGAGTCTCCACATCTTTTTTACATCGTGGCGACCAGAACTGAGATGGAATATTTGCAGAAGGAGATTCAGACTTGAAATAAGGAGGACCATGAGAGAGGAACAGCCTGTCTCCTGCAGCCATGAGGACCTATCAGTGGACATTTTCAAACAAAACCATTTGTTTAGAATAAAATGAAGATTCCTGCCACAGATGGAGGATTGCATATTAATGAATGAATGAATTAAATTTTTATGTCATCCATCTCCCCTGTAAGGCGGATGAAGGCATTAGAAGATTTTGCAAGACAATGGATTAGACGACTGTATAATAGACTGGAAGCCATTTGTGGATTTCTACATGTTAAATACAATGGCAGATGGCTAACAGAGGGATTAATTTTACCTTTGCGGTAATCTGTTCACTGGCTTTTTTATTAACATACTGTATATAGTGAAAAGCTGTTGAGTCAATTCAATTATTAGACAAATAGATTTCCACATCTGGGATATTTGTTTATCTAATATAGAATTTTGGTTAAATAGAGATGGTAAAGTTTATAATTATCTGTAGACCTGTTAGATAAGGAGAGGAATACATATTAATTTTTTGATGTATCTTTCAGCATTCAGCCATGATGGATATTTTTTTGTCTAATGTTATTTTTCTCTTTTGTACATAAGATCCCTTTTTTCATTGTTAATGTTGGATGTTTGTTAATTTGTTTTCCTCCCTTTTTCTGTTTTGCATTTTCTCTTTGGGGATAAAAGGAAAATAAATATGTTGAAAACATTGCATAATCTTATTTTGCCCCTGTAATGGAAAATTTTTATGCAATCTCATCTTTCTTTGCGCACCCAGTTCAGTGTGGCTATTTATTAGTTTTTTCCATAGCAAGACTCAAAGTCTTACCTCAAGGGTACAGGAGGAAAGGTATAGCGGTGGCCCATTCTTGGAACATGTAAAGCTAGGTCTGGATGAGTCTGGAGTATTGTGTAAGAGTCTGGACATGATCTTTCCAGTAGAACATTGATCAGCTAGAATGAGTTTGGAGGAAGGTCCTGAATCCTTTGTGCTGCAGGAGTATAAGGAGATGCCTAATGAGTACCTAAATTAGTTTGTAAATCCCCCCCCCCAAATACCTGTGGGATTTTGTAGATGCTCAACATGGTTGAAACCTGGATGGAGATATCAGAGTCAGTTCCTTCAAGGACAGCCAGAAGATGATTCTGACCTCTTTCACATTTATAGTTTGGGATGTTTGCTTGTCCAGCTGAGAGAAGGTTGAACAAAGCATCCGTAGTTATTCGTGTGTCAAAATAATTCTCATGAAGGCTGTAGCCAAGGGTGACATTGGACAAGATCTGGGGATCCTGGTTGATGCCTCGCAGGGCAAATAAGAAGGACAGGAAGTTCACATGTATATTGGCACTTCTCCTGCAAAATAAACCCATCAGATAGATTGGGCTAAGAGACAAGGACTGGCTCAAAGTAATTCAGTCCACAAGTGAGGGTAGAACCTTGGTCTTCCATCTCTCTTGCCAATTCAACACTTTAACTACTATACTACCTTGTCCCCAGAAACCCAGAATGGTACATATATCAGTATCTCCTAACAACAACTTGCTAAGTAGTTTGACTAAGAATCGGTGATTGCCCCAAAGTCACCCACTGAGCTTCCAAGGTGATGGATAGACTTGGTCCTGTGTCTCCCAGCCCCCAATCCATTTAGGAGATTATGGGGAGTCTGGGAAAATAACAAGTATGTTAGTAATCAACATCAAATGATAGGAAAGAGGTTGTCTGAAACTAAATGGCACCTCACTTCAGGTTGCTGAAGGCCTGGGAAGACATGTCACAGTGTTCCTAAGACTTAATAAGGAACTCAGTAATAAAAGAAAGCTGAAATACTTAGGAGACTACATGAAGGAGGCTAAAATAAACTGACAAGACTAAACTAAGGAGACTAAACTAATGAGAAAGTTCCCAACAGTGAGAACAATCAACCAGTGGAACAACTTGCCTTCAGAAGGTGTGGGTGCTGGAGGTTTTTTAAAAAGGACTAGACAACTACTTTCCTAAAAAGGAATAGGGTCTCCTGCTTGAGCAGGGGGTTGTATTAGAAGACCTCCAAGGTCCCTTCCAGCTCTGTTATACTGTTACTTTACCTAATTCTTCTGATAAAACTATGAGTCTTTCTGCAACTACTAAGAGGGAAGCCCACCTTCACCAGCTGCCTCAGTTCTCTTACTTAGGGCAAAACCCTCATCTTCCCTAATCATATCAAACATCAGCTTGTATTCGTCCAAGACAGACTCACAAGTGGAAAGAAATAGTGGCAATATCCACCTACCAGGCTTATCTGAGCAACTATCACAATGAAGGATTTCTGAATGTTTTGCAGAAATCTGCTCCTTTATATTTATTCCTGTTGGATCCACTTCTACCTTTTGCACTTTTATCATTTGCTCTGTTAGAGCAAAAATCAGCTCCATCCCTTGAATGGCCAATGGAGACCCAGCAGTTCCTTCTCATTGCTACACTAACTGTTGCTCTTTCAAACATTCTACAAAACATGTTTTTCCCCCTAGTCTAACATGGGCAACTCTGATGGATTCATGGAGGGAAGATCTTAACCAGAATAAGAGCAGAATGATCTCACAATTCCTCAGGATTTAATTCATCTTCTTCCTCCGTGCTGTATTCATTCCTGTATAGCTTTCATAGAAATATGTATGTCCCTAATGTATTTTCCCTAAAGTCAACAGAGAATTCTGCTATCTAAGGCAGGCAGAGAATTGAGGCGATAATTCTTGATAGTTGAACCTGCTGAAATCAGTAGCAACTATGGGAAACGTACATAAGAAGTATGCTTGAGGGAGAGATGTCAAAATTGTACAGTCGGAGCTGAGTTTTTCTTAGAGAGAGTAGGCCCCCAATGAGATAATCTCCTGGCCTGTAGTAATTCAATAGCTCCATTCCATACTGTTCCAATGTCAAAGGACACTTTGCCCTCTGCACCCCATAGGCAGTGTGGGGAAGAATTAGCACCAGAAACAGATGCTGCAGGTCCATCCTTTCTATGGCTTTGCAACCCCTCTTCTCAATCAGTCAGAAGGAAAGTTGGAGGCAACTGAAAGCCCCTTGAAGACCAAGGCCATTCAGAGTCTTTCTCAATGCAGATGGGGCGAGCCATGGTTTCCACATATTTCAGGGTTTGGGAAGAACTCAATTCTACCTTTGAAAAACTTGTTCCTGGCTCTCAAGTAAGAGGGGAGAGATTTATTCCCTTGCTTTCCAGGCTGATGTAAATTGTCACATGGGTTGGTCTTGAGTCTGATTCTTTGGGGGAAACTTTGGAGAGTTGGTAAGGAGCAGAAGAAAGAGCAATTGCTATGGTTTTGCTAATTACAAGGAGAAGCTTCTCCTTGGTGACATCTCCAACTTTCTCTGTCACTCCATGATCACAGGTACATCTGGAGAAAAACATGTTTGCAAGAGCTCCCTGATGCAATGCTGTTCGGCTTGACGTGGATTGATAAGGGGAAAAGATTAGGATCTTTTACCATGAAACAGATTGCTCAAAACTTGGATCCGGATAGTCAGAGTTCAGGTAGAGTGCCTTGTAATAGTCCAGACAGGAGGTGATCAAAGTGTGAGTGGCAGTGACTAAGAGTTTCCAGTCTAATAGTGGGTGTAACTGGTAAACAACTTGCATCTGTGTAAAAGTACTTCTACTGTGGCTGTCACCCAGAGGTGGGTTCCTACCAGTTACGACTGGTTTGGTAACTTGGTGGCCTGGGTCACTGGAACTGGCAGTGATCCAGGCCTGCCACACCCCTGAACCAGTTCTTCCGGCAGTGCCAACTTGTTTTTTGCTTCTGCGCATGCGCAGAGCAATTTTAGTGGTAATGTACACCCCCGAGCAAACCGCACCCCTGAGCAAACTGGCAGTAGCGGCTTCCAGAACCCACCCCTGCTGTCATCTGCTCTTCGATTAGGATCTCCTAAGAATATACAACAGAGGTGTATAACTCGATTTCATTGAGGGCTGCATCAGGATTGTGGGTGCCAGTATGATGTCACTTATGTCAGCGGTGCCTGTAGTGACCTGAGCACTCTGCCAGCGAAAACAGGCTCCTGAGCTCCGTTTTTGGTTGTGACTGCTTCCTGCAACCCTATGCCAGTGAAAATGGAGCTTGCGGGAAGGCTACATACAACCCTCACGAGCTCCTTTTTAAGTGGTGGAGACACCGTGGGCTGATCCTTTACTATTTCCAGGGCAGCCCGTGGGCTGGATCTAAGCACCCCATGGGCTGGATCCAGCCCCCAGTCTTTGATTTTGACACCCCTGATCGACAAGAACCATAAATCATCTCAGTGATTAAAGATCAGGGGTGGTAGGGTGGGAGATGGGGTGGTATGTTTCTGGGAAACATGATTCCAGTGTCTTATACCGGTTAGGTATTCCAGATCTCTGGGTTACAAGATGTCTGGAGTACTGCTGGCACAGAACAAAAAAATGATGAATGCACGTGAAAGCCACTGTTAAAGCCTACCTATTTCATGGCGCTAAAGGTGGAAAAGCACAAATATTTCTCCTCCCTTATTGCACCGTGTTGTGGGCCAGCAGCAGCCTGCTGAGCTGTTTGTGGACTCTGACAGCTCTGACCATTATGGGACTGCTCTGGAGGATGAGGAAGACTATGGAGGATGTTTGGAGTCAGAGCAGGAACTAGAGAGGCCTGTTGGCCACCAGGTGGCATCTGAGTCAGGGAGCAGTGAGGAGGAACAGTGGGAGGTTGTCCCTGATGTGCGTCTGCATAGAATTGATAGGAGAAAGGAACAGCTGTGGAGAAGACGTCATAGAAGGAAGTAAGGACAGCTGGCTAAGGATGTGGCCCCTCCCAAAGAGTTTGTAGGTGGAGTGACGGGAGGAGAATCTTTGCAGGAAACAACAGTCCATTATACGAGCCATTGAGAAAGCATTCTGTAAGTTTAATCTTGGGTTCTTGAAGATAACTTTCTAGGCTCCTAGCCAAGGGGTGGCTTTCTCTATGTAATTAGTCATGGCAGACAGCCAAGCCTGTGTCTGCATATTCATTGGAATCACGGGACAGAACACACCTACAGATAGCCAACTGGCAGCCCTGTTGAAAATGACCCAGATCCTTTTGGGTAAAGAGGATCCTGAGATTCACATTCAGGATCATGCTGAGGAATCTGCAGAGCATCTATTGCAGGGGTGCCCAGGACCTACGGGGTGGTTAGTTCTGGCCCACAGGGTTGCTCTGGAAACAGCAGACCAGCCCGTGGTGCCTCTGACAGCCAAAATGTAGCTTGTGAGGGCTGCATACAGCCCTCTTGAGCTCCATTTTCATTGACAGAGAGTTGCAGGAGGCCGTTGCAGCTAAAAATGGAGCTCGTGAGGGCCATGGGCAACATTCCCAAGCTCTGTTTTTGCTGGCAGAGGGTTGCAGGAGATCGTCACGGTCAAAATTGGAGCTCGGGAGTCTATTTTTTAAGCATGGTTTGTCATGGAGAAAATTTTATAAGAGCTGGCATAATGACATATAATCAATTGTTTCATCAACCTCACTAGATATTGATTCTATATCCAATTTCTTGTTGTTTCCAGCAGTTCAGACAACTTGCTTCTTTACCTTATCACCACTCTGCTCCAATTTACATAAGAGCATAAGGAGGGACTCCAGATCACATTAGCCCCACTTTTTGCAATCAAATTAAAAAAAATGTGCTTCAAGATATTTGTGTTTTTGGTTGAGGAAATTCTGTTACACACTCATCCAAACCATCCATACACACCTATGAACATTTCTAAACACTCAATAGCAAAGAGAACAGGGAAAATCACATTTATTAAAAAGCTGGTAGACTATTTCCATCATCTGAAGACATAATAAAGTTGAAATAATGGAGAAATGGAGGAAAAAACAATGTTGTTTAGCTTTATTTATTTTTTTTAAAAAAAGCTCAATAAAGTGTCCAATACAGGTAAAATATGAATTTTTGGGAACCAGCTGTACGAAATGCACTTGATTATTTTATTTTGACATTAAATGTTCTTTTGTATTCAAATCTGGTCTTAGGAAAATAATGTAGCATTTGGGAAAAAAAATGAAGCTCAGCAATCCAGCGCTGGAGGCCAAGATAGAGAAGACCTGCACGGCCACCATGTATTTTCCTTTGGTGCTTAGGTAGGTGGGCACAAAGGAGATCCAGACACTGCAGAAGACCAGCATGCTGAACGTGATCAGCTTGGCTTCGTTGAAGGCCCCAGGCAGATTCCTGGCCATAAAAGCCACCATGAAGCAGATAGCAGACAGGAAGCCCATATAGCTGAGGGCACAGTAAAATATGGTGATGGATCCTTCATTGCATTGCAGGATGATCTCTCCAGGCTGAGAGTGCAGATCAGACTCAGGAAATGGGGGAGAAGTGCCAAGCCAGCTGCTGCATATGACTATTTGGGCACCAGAGCAAGAAAGGACCATAGAGACGGTCAAGCTCTTCCCCAGCCATTTCTGAACTTTATTCCCTGGTTTGGTGGCCAAGAAAACCAGCACCACTGTGATTGTTTTGGCCAAGACAGAAGAAATGGCAACTGAGAAGATGATGCTGAAGGTTATCTGTCGGAGAAGGCAGGTGGCTCTGCTTGGCTGGCCAATGAACAAGAAGGAGGTGAAGAAAGAAAACAGGAGGGAGACCAGGAGGATGAAAGAGAGGTCCCGATTGTTGGCTTTGACGATTGGAGTGTCTTGGAATTTAATGAAGATTCCCAAGACAAAGGCTGTGAGGAAAGAGAGGAAGAAGGCAAAAAAAGCCAGGATGATCCCCAGATTCTCTTGATAGGATAGGAAGGTTTTAATCTTGGGAATACAATTATCTCGAAGGATGTTTGGATGTCGATCATCTGGACATTTGGTACATTTTTCTGCATCTGTAAGAAGTAAAAGTAAGATTTCTCATAAATCACATATTTTAATTATATTGGGAAATAGGAAAAGCATGAATAATTGTATGTGAAGGAAATCAATGTGCAATAAGAAAAAATGGGGACTGTCTTCCACTATTTATTTATTTATTTATTTTACTGTGCTTCTAGACCGCCCCCTCTCCCAAAAGGGACTCGGGGCGGTGTACAGTCCATGCAAAGAATATAACAAAATACAATAAATAGAAGAATTAAATATGTACAGTTAAATATGGAGGAGGTTAAAATAGAATTAAAAGAACTGTACAGTTAGCCAGTATATATAAATATAATTTTAAAACCCCTAAGACACACACAAATTAAATTAAAAACAATACCCCTAAAATAACCAGTTAATAGTACGTTTACCAGGAGGAACAGTTGTAATTATGTCAGGCCCGCTAAGCGGAACAGGTGAGTCTTCAATTTTTGCCGGAAGGAGCGGAGGTCAGTAGTGGTTCTGATGTCGGGGGGGAGGTCATTCCAGAGGGTTGGGCCCATCACAGAGAAGGCCCTACTCCTTGGTGTCGCCCGCTGGCATTGCCTAGTGGACGGCACCAGGAGAAGCCCCTCCCTGTGTGAGCGAATTGGCCGCAGGGATGTATGTGGGAGGATGCGATCCCGCAAGTAACTAGGTCCTGTGCCATGGAGCGCTTTAAAGATGGTAATCAGGACCTTGAAACGTACCCGAAAAACCACAGGTAGCCAGTGCAGCTCGCACAGAAGAGGTGTTACGTGGGAGTACCTAGTACTCCCCATCACAGCCCGCGCGGCTGCGTTCTGAACTAACTGCAGTCTCCGGGCGCGTCCCAAGGGCAGCCCCATGTAGAGAGCGTTACAGTAGTCCAGGCGGGACGTCACCAGCGCATGAGTGACCGTGCGTAGGGCATCCCGGTCCAGTAGGGGGCGCAATTGGCGCACCAGGCGAACCTGGTGGAACGCCCCCCTTGCCACGGCTGCCACATGGTCATCCATTGACAGCCGGGCATCAAGGAGGATGCCCAAATTGCGTGCCCGTTCCACAGGGGGCAGTTGTTCGCCCCCTATGGCCAGCGATGGAATCAGCTGGCTGAACCGAGGTGCCGGTAGCCACAGCCACTCAGTCTTGGAGGGGTTGAGTTTGAGTCTGTTGTCCCCCATCCAGACCCCGACGGCTTCCAAACACCGGGACATCACTTCGACAGCCTCGTTGGGGTGGTTTGGGGTTGAAATGTACAGCTGAGTATCATCAGCGTACAGGTGGTATTCAACCCCAAAACCACGGATGATCTCGCCCAGCGGCTTCACATATGTGTTGAACAGGAGAGGCGAGAGGACCGACCCCTGTGGCACCCCACAAGTGAGTGGCCTCAGGGTCGACCTCTGCCCCCCGTCAACACACATTGCTTCCGGTCGGAGAGGTAGGAGCCGAACCACCGCAAAACGGTACCTCCGACTCCTATCCCCTCCAACCGGTGCAATAGGATACCATGGTCGATGGTATCAAAAGCCGCCGAGAGGTCTAATAGGACCAGGATAGAGGAACAACCTCTATCTCTGGCCCTCCAGAGATCATCAACCAACGCGACCAAGGCTGTCTCCGTGCTGTGCCCGGGTCGGAAGCCGGACTGGCGTGAGTCTAGATAATCGGATTCGTCAAGGTGTCGTGGAAACTGCTGCGCCACCACATTCTCAACAACCTTCGCTAGAAACGGAAGGTTGGAGACTGGACGATAGTTAGCTAGCTCCGATGGGTCGAGTGAAGGCCTCTTAAGTAAGGGCCTCACCACCGCCTCCTTCAAGGCGGTTGGTAAGGATCCCTCACCCAATGAGGCATTCACCAGGCCCAGAAGCCAGCCTCGGGTCACCTCCCAAGATGCCAGTACCAACCAGGAGGGACACGGGTCCATTGAACATGTGGTGGGTCGCAGCTGTCCACGCAGCCTGTCCAAATCCTCGGGGGCAACAGAATCAAACTCCTCCCAGAATGGTCTCACAAGACTCACTGTTGGCGGCCCGTCCGACCAACTGAAGGGGGCCCACCCGCTCCGGATCTGAGCGACTTTGTCCTGCAGATATTCCCCAAACTCCTCTGCTCTGCCCTGCAAGGGCGCCCCCTGCGTCCTCTGTGATAAGAGGGAGCGGGTCACCCTAAACAGGGCGGCAGGGTGGTTATCCGCGGACGCAATAAGAGCGGCACAATATCTACGTTTGGCCGCTCTCAATGCCACAAGGTAGGTCCGTAAATAGGCTCTTACCTGTGTTCGATCAGATTCGGAACGTGAGGACCTCCACCTGCTCTCTAGACGTCTCCTATGGCGCTTCATCACCCTCAACTCCTTGGTATACCAAGGAGCTCGGGTGGGTCACCGCCGCAGGAGAGGTCGCAAAGGCGCAACCCGGTCTAAGGCTCCGGCTGCCGCCCTATTCCAGGCGGCTGCTAGGTCCTCCGACTGAGCGCGGGTCAGGGCTACAGGTAATGGCCCAAGCTCCGTCTGGAACCTATCCGGCTCCATCAGGTGCTTGGGGCGGTACCAGCTTGGACCGTCTGGTCCCGCCTCCTCGCGGTGGGGGGTAGCACCAGGGAAGTCCAGCCGGAGACATGAGTGATCTGACCATGACAGGGGTGTAACAGCTATGTCCCCTATTCCCAGATCACTCGTCCACTGCTCAGATACAAAAACAAGGTCCAGTGTGTGGCCACCTTCGTGTGTGGGGCCCTGAATTAATTGGGTCAGGTCCATGGCTGTCATGGAAGCCATGAACTCCCGAGCCACCTCAGATGCTGCTCCCGTTGACGGCAGGTTGAAATCCCCCATAACCACAAGCTTGGGGATCTCAACTGCCGTCTCCGAGATCAGCTCGAGGAGCTCGGGCAGAGCCGCTGATGTATAGCGAGGAGCCAAGTATACAATCAGCAAACCCCACTGCCTCCCTGGGCCCCATTTCACACCAAGGGACTCACACCCGGGTATCTGAGGAACAGTGAACTCTCTCGGCTCTAGACCCTCCCGTATAACTACCGCCACCCCACCACCCTTACCCAGGGCCCGAGGCTGATGAAATGCACGGAAACCTGGTGGGCACATTTCCACAAGGGGTAAACCACCCTCGTGGCCCAACCAGGTCTCCGTTATCCCTGCAAGGTCCAGCTCCCCCTCAGAGATCAACTCATTAATGAGGGGGGCCTTGTTGGTCACGGACCTTGCATTGCAAAGCATCAGCTGCAGGCCCCGGCTCTGTAGTTCCTGGCCACCTAGGTTGCAGGGGTTGGTGCAAATGACCGGGCGTAGCCAACAGCCACGGTCTCCCAACCGACCTTGTGATCTTCTCTTGTCCTCGCATCCCCCCTCCCCGCGACCGTTGTAATTAAACAACCCTCTATTGGAATAACTTGTTCCTTCTCCCCCCCCCACCCCGCTCACTTCCTTCCCGGACTCACCTGTTCGTCTGGCACTGGCTTCTCTCCCGGCCTGGTTATCCCACCCCCCCTCCCTGGAACCCCTTAATAACAATAAAAAACATTTAGATAAAAAGCCCCTCAGCCTCCATTTCTTCCACCTCTCGGGGTTCACAAACCCGTCATCAAGACAGGCCCTTGAGAGTGTCAAGGGCCATACCTGCGAGAGAGGGGCCTCCCGCAGGCGGAGCAGGTCTGACCTCGAATAGATAATTAGTTAAAAGCCCAGTGGGATCAGGGTGCTAATAAAAAGTTGATAGACGATGAGTTGGGGTCTCAGTGGGAGGAAGGAGATGTTAAAGTGCTTGGATGAAAAAAGGGGGGGGGGAATGATCGAATATCCCTTGGTCGTATAGAATGGCAAAGATGACCAAAAGGTGGGAGACTATTTAAGATGGTTCAAGATGGTTCCAGAGGCTCTCACCCGGCACTCCAGGGTTTTCCAAAGTTCAGGCTAAAGTAAAGTTTGGGGTGGAGCTCTCCAGAAATTCACCATACTTCGCAAAGGTCCACAGAGACTCAAAGTAGGCATTTGGTGCCCCCTGCTGGCGTCGGCAAGGCCCGGGGGGGGCATAGGGGCATGGGAGCAGCCAGGATACGATGGGAAAAAACGACAGGAGTCCCTGGCAGTGGCGACCTTTCTTTCCCCTCACCCGCCGCTGTTCACATAGAGGATGAATTTCTGCTGAGTATATTTAAGTTGGTTTTCAGAACTAGCAAAAACACGTATATACCACTCTACAGTGCTTTAAAGCACTTTTTTGGAATATATTTTTATTATTTTTACATTTAAAACAATGCAGTACTGCGAAGTCGAATTGACCATACATTCACATTATATACAACTAGTCTCAACCATTAACTATTAGCCTACTTAATACATTGTCTATTCTTCTGTCCAATCACAATATTTCCAGTCTTGTCACCTTGTCTTATACCAATCATAAAATCTTTTCCAGACTTCAAAATATTCTGATTCCCCTTTATTTTTAAGTTCAAGAGTGAGCCTATCTGCTTCCGCACAGGTCAACAAATTTCTGATTATATCCAGCTCTGATGGTGTATTTTCTTTTTTCCAATATTGTGCATAAGTTATGTGGGTAACAGTTAGTACATGTATAATTAGATAAAGTGTATCTTTCTTAAACCCTTCTGGTATTATACCTAGGAGAAAAATTTCTGCTTTACAGCACTTTGAGCAGGGTACAATGTCAGTATATTACCCCAAACAATCTGGGTCCTCCTTTTAATGATCTTGAAAGGATGGAAGGCTGAATCAAGGTCAAGATCGAACTCCTGGATGTGGGCAGAGTCAGCCTGCAATATTGCATTCTAACTACTGCGCCACCACCATGAGCAAGGAAGGAAAATTGTAGACCCAAGCAACAAATCGAAAGATGTCTTTCCAGGGAAAGTAACTTCCTGACACAACTTTTTGTTCCAAAGAAACCAAAACTGTCAGTTCAGTCATAAGACCATTATATAAATTGGATGATAAAGATAAAGGATAGGAAGGAAGCAAAACCATCATCTCAGTTGCCAAACCTTTAGAAGACCAAATAATGCTGAGAAGATGTGAGGCGATCCCAGGAGGGATCTGAAACCAGAAGACAGTTTGATAAACTCCATGAGATTAATACCTTAGAAAGAACTTGTGTTCATCAAACTTGTTTATTACTTCCGTACTCGGACCTTGCACAGAAAATGACTAGAGTCTCTCTTCTTCCTGAAGTCTTACCTACCTTCCTGGGTGGAGATGGTTCCTTTTGCACAAGGAAGACAATCATAGCAGCAGATGGGCTCCCCTTCCCGGGCTACTTTCACAAATCCAGGATGACAGCTTTCTACACATCTGGAAGGAGGTAAGGGCTGAGGAGAGAGAGAGAGAAACATTCAGAAAATAAATTTATTTCATGAAAGGAGACAAAGAAGGAAGAAGGACTTGGTGATCTGAAATTCAAGACTGAGTTTCACTTTGTTTGAAGGCTATGAAAATGCTGGAGCTCATCCAACAGATTCAGGTGGATGTTGCTTCCAAGCTATCCTCATTTTTCACAGACTGCAAGTTTTAGATTCACATTCTACATTTATATACTGAAGGAAAAATAGAATGGATATTTTGCTTTGTTAAAATTAATCCTGTTGCCCATGAATCAAATCTAACTACATTTAACAGGACTAATAAATAATAAATAAATAAAACGAATAATAAATACTAATAGATAATTTAATGAGACTAATTTAATGGGACTAATAAATAAACATGAAGAACAATTATAGGAATCAGGGTATGTCTAGTCTAATGAAAAGAAGGACTAGAGGAGACATGATAGCACTGTTCAAAACTATTTTCCAAAGCCCCAAAAGGTAAAACAAGAAACAATGGTTGGAAACTAACCAAGGAGAGAAGCAACCTGGAATTAAGGAGAAACTTCCTAACAGTGAGGACAATAAACCAGTGGAACAGTTCACCTCCAGAAGTTGCAAGTGATCCATCACTGAAGGCTTTCAAAAAGAGAATGGATAACCATTTGTCTGAAATAATAGGGGGTTTCCTGCTCGAGCAGCGGGTTGAGGACCTCTGAGGTCCCTTTCAACTCTATTATTCCATCTTCTAATTATAATAAATACATAAGGGTACATTTCTTATGAAAAGCTAGACAGTTAAACACAGAATTGTCTTGGACAAATTGATGACATTCAATTTGTCCGAGAGAAATTGGACAGTTCCTGTCCAAAGAATGCAACCTAGTTGGTAAGAGCTCCAGCAAAAGCATGAAATAAGCATATTCCCACCTTCAACCCTTCCATCTCAGAGGACAAATTTGGATTGATCATAAATGTGAAATCCTTTGATCCTTGTCTTTCTAGACTTCCAAACTTTACTTTGTTAATAAAGGTCTTGGAGAAAATCACCCAGTTCATAAGGTCCAGGTCTGATGCCAGGTCTCCA
This sequence comes from Natrix helvetica, assembly GCF_964273705.1. Classification (NCBI taxonomy): domain Eukaryota; kingdom Metazoa; phylum Chordata; class Lepidosauria; order Squamata; family Natricidae; genus Natrix; species Natrix helvetica. The sequence goes on from NC_138548.1 coordinate 372,805,860, forward strand.
TTTTCATTCAAATAAACTCCTTCTATGGAATTATTGTAAAACTGAGGACCTTGAAGGAAGGAGTGAAGCTGGCAGAGAAGAGAGAATGATTATTCTTAGAATGGATTCCCGACATTCTATGGTGTATTGGGGATGAACAGAAGATCTAGCTGTCTACATACCAAATGACGATAATCAGATTAATTTCCCAAGTAAAATGAAGCCCAAGAAGGAACTTTATGTCCATACGTTGCATGAATATCTGAAAAGCTCAGGGGGATTTTCAAACAACACAATATATAAAAATACTTTAAACCCAAAGATGCACTAAGGCAGAAGCTTTCAGAAAGAGTGCTAACGATTAGATGGTTGCAAGGAACATAAATCAGTCTAGTTCAGATGTATACATGTACATGGCAAGAAAAATGAATCTTGCAAGGCGGACGGCATAGGGAACAAAGCTGTTACTGAATCTAGTGGTCCTGCTCAAAATATTTCGGAACCTTGTCCCAGAGGGGAACAACAGAAACAGACCATAAAGTGAGTGTGTGGGGTCTCTAATAATGCTTTGAGCTCTAAGTGCATAGCGCTTATATGCAGCATCCTGAATAATGGAAAGCAAGCTTTCTATAATCTTCTCTGCTGTCCTCACCACTCTCTGTATATACTTTCTATCTGAGGCACTGCTACCACCAAACCAAACAGTGATGCAGTTTGTTAAAATGTTCTCAGTCGTATCTCTGTAAAAAGTGGCCAGGAGAGAAGGAGAAAGATTTGCTATCCTCATTCAAGGCAGGAAATGGAAATGCTGGTTTGCGCGCTTCACTAAAGATGACGCGTGGGGAGACCAATTCAGGTTGTTGGTTATCTGCACCCTCCGATACTTAATATTGCTGACCCCCCTACCTTTCGTGATAAATGGAGTGAAGGATCATTCTTACAGGGAGGCTCAAAGTGAGGCAGGTCTTACATGTCATTTCAACCCTGAGCTACAAATATTCTCCTTTATTATAGAACCTATTGCTAAAGCAAGGGAACAAGAGAAAGGGATTCAAATGAGAGATGAGCTGGAAAGTTGGGATCCAATTTAATGTTTATCTTTCAATATAGGAATATATATAGAATATAGAATTATTATAAGAAACACACACAAACACACACACACACACCTATAGTTCTTCCATGTATAAAACTGATTCTTATCTGCAGAAGAGTGATGAGGAGCAGAAAAGAAATACCTGCCAAGCCTTCAGCCTTGGAGACTCTGAGTGCTTCCCCTCTTTGATCCTTGCCCTCTTAGATCTGGATAAATAGGTTGCATGTAAGGCCCAGGCTACAGCCCAGACAGTGTTGTAAATGAAATAATTATCCAGAGACAGGATCTGATCCACCTCCTGCAGGGACACAACCTCCAGTTCTTCTCTCTCTCTGCACCGTTTCCAAACTTTCACAGAAAAGGCATCCGTGATGTAGGAGCATAGAAAAGATGCCTGTGCAAGGTAATGCATGGTGGGGTAAAAATGTGTAAACCCACCGTATTTTGCCATGTGGCTCCTCTTCATCAGAAAGGAAAAAATGCTATGAAGGAATTGAACGGGAAAGTAATCGTGTGCCAAGAAAATGGTGAAATCCCAGCGTATTGTTGTGATCAGGACTTTTCCTCTAACCGACTCCTTCAAAGCTTCAAATATTGATTGTATGATCACCAACCCTATATTGAATGAGTAATCCTCAGCCCCATAAAGAAACACATTCACCTGTCTCCAGTTTTCATATGGATCAATATATACGGGCACCTTATAAATTGTTTTGGAAAAAGTTTGTGTTAAAACAGGACAAATGCCATTCCTTAGCAACATAGAAGTTAATATCCTCATGAACCTCTCTCCCTGGTCAGTGTCTGGAGCCATCAGGCCAACCAAAGTCCACCTGTAATGAAGGAGCAGCCTGACTATCCCTGGGTACTGGAGTCCTTCAGCGGGGAGCATAGGGTAGAAGAAAGGAGAGTGAGTTTTATCACTTGAAGTCTGGGAAACAAAACTGTAGCTGATCTGAAAAGCAATGAAAGGTGTCTTTTATTTAATGCCCATCACATCCAAAATTAAAGAAAATAATTCTGACTTGATTGAAACAACAATTTGATTCCTAGCAAATGATGAATTGATTTCATTGCCTTTAGCTTCTCAGGTGGAGAATCTTTCAAACTAACAATGACAGAATTAGAAGAAACCTTGGACATCTTCTAGTTCAGTTCTCTGCTCAAACAGGAGACCTTGTACCATTTTGGATACTTGTTCATATCCAATCTCTTCTTTAAAACTTCCAGTGATTGAGTATCTACAATCTCCGTTGGCAAACTATTCCAGTGATTAAATTGTTTTTATTGTTAAGAAATCTCTTTTTATTTCTAGATTGGTCAACTCCTTGATTAGTTTCCGCACATTGCTTCTTCTTTTTTTGTTCAAATTTTTATTAGTTTTATTATCATGTGTGTGTGTGTGTGTGGGGAGAAGCCCCCCCAGGTCTTGCAACTTTTACAAACAAAGATAGAAAAATATCAACATTTACATAAGTATTAGCAGTTTTAAGTTTAACACAAAATCATCAGTATGTGTCAATCATTTGTTTTGTATCACTTCCATGAAAATACATTGTAGCAACAATTGCAATAGTGTTCCAAATCACTTTTGTGATCTAAGTCTTCTAGCTGTTGCGTCCTCCCTCCCGTCCACCGGCTGAGCCTCAGCCCCTCCCTCCTTTGTTTCTTGTGTAACATCCCCCATTTCACCTAAGAGAGCACTGTGTTTTTTAGTGAAAGCCTCTGCAGTTTTCCTGTTTTGTTTGTTTCAACTTCTGGAGGAGCTTAGATTGGAAATGGGGGGAAATTCCACCCCCCTTGGAAAAGCGGCACTTGAAAAATCTCTTCCTTTTATGGGGGAGAGAGAAAGTTTGAAAACTACTTTCACTTCCCTTAAATAATGGGGAATTTTTTGGGGTTTTTTTGGAAAACTTTATGGCTTTCAACTAATTTCCACCCCAGAGACTTCCAGGAGCCTCTTCAAGTACGTTATTCCCCTGGATTTGGAATATTTTGACCCACCTATTTGCTCTAGTTTTCTACTAGAGGACTTATTCTCCTTTGGACTTGTTTGTTTGGTGATCCCTACCAGCTGTGCTCTCCCACAGATGTCATCTCTTTGCACAGAATAACAACTATCTCTGAGCCTCATGATGGGTCCAAAGAAATTGCTGCCTGGTAAGGCCTCATCGGCCCCAACATCTTCCACGTCCAGCCCCGCACACCAGTCACAACTGGGATCTTTTCTACAACCTAAAGCCTCTGAAGAGAATGCAAAGGATTTGTCTACTCAACAGATGCTTCAAATCATCTTAAAGGGACAGGACGAAATTAAAAAACAACTGCAGGACTTAAATGAACAGCTCAGAGAGACGAACCAGCAAACCACACGGAATCAACAGAGGATAGGTGTGCTGGAGGAGGGGGCGGTTGGGATGAGAGACGAGATGAAGACAATCCAAAGGGGGAATGCAGAATTTGGGAATCAGATGTTAAAAATGGAATTTGAAAGGATGTCTTTTTTTCTTAGGTTCCAAAACTTGCCAGAAGTTGAGAACAAAGATCTTAAGGAGATTATGACCACAATACTAGCAGAATATATTAATAGAGATAAACAACAGCTCTGGTGGGACATTGATCTGATCTATAGGGTTAATTCAGCTTATGCAAGAACACACAATGTTCCAAGGGAAGTTCATGTCAAATTTCTTAGAAAAACTACAAGAGATGAGGTTCTAGGAGCTCAATGGGGAGGACCATTTAAATATAAAGAAATAACCATTCTTAAACAGAACCCAAAGAAAGTAAGAGATAACAGAAGGAAATATTCCTTCTTAGCAAAAAAATTATATAATAATGGGGTTTGGTTCGGGTGGCTGTTTCCAGAAGTCATGTTGATTTTTTGGGAGGGCAGCAGAATTAGAATCAACACAGTAGCCGCCCATTGCTTCTTGTCCTGCCTACAGGTGCTTTGGAGAGTAGGATGAAAACTTTTGGACTATGTCCAGAGTGGGAGGGAATATGTCTCTTCTAATCCTTCTCTCCGTTTGCATATTGAGCCGTTATCTTTAATACAGTACATAATATCACTCTTTTGTTCACTTTTAATAGAGGATCTATGAGTGAATGTTACACGACTAAAATTTCTCTTCCCAGCACAAACACACCTGTGGGACTTTGTAGATCCCTGATAGGGTTGAAATTTGGATAGAAACATCTATTTCAGCTCCTTCTAGAAGAGCCATGACATTTCTCTGCCTTCCACAGCTGTAGTTGGGAACATTGGCTTCCCCATCTGAAAGCAGATCCAGCAGAGCATCCGAGGTCATTTGTGCACTGTAATATTGTTCATAAATATTGTAACCCAGGGTGATGTTGGGCAAGAGATTGGAATCCTTGTTGATCTCCTGGACAGCAAAAAGGAAGGAGAGCCTTTTCCAGTAATCTGTATGCGCTCTCCTGCAAATATCAACATATTAGAACGCAATCAATAAAAAGCATTTTATTTCACATTTTTTATTATAAAATGCATAATTGATTCAGGTCCAGAGGTGGTATTCAGCCGGTTCAGAACGGTTCAGCTGAACTGACAGTGGAAATCGGGGGTGAGCCCATTCACTTGGTCCAGCTCTATGCCGTCCTATTTAGGCATGTTTTCAAGCCAAAGCACATTTGTGGTGTGCGAGTGTGCGAGTGAAGCGAGTGTGTGAGCATGCTCATATTTGTGAACCGGTAGGGAAAGTAAGCGACTACCACCTCAGCTCAGGTCCATTCTTTGTGAATGAATTGCATTTATTTTTTTAAAAAGTTATCTTTTAAGAAAACCCAGTAAACTGCTTTAATATAAGTCATCAGATCAGTTTCAAAGACATGATACCAGTTTGTGATGGAAGTTACCTTCTGAAATATTTAAGAGTTGGAAGTTTGATCTATCCCTCTATATAAACTAGGGGGCCATTAAACTCTAAAGTTGGAAAGGCTGCCATTCTTACCTTTAGACACATACACACAAACACACATTAAGGAGTAGCTGTGACTGTTAACAAAGCAAAATGTTTGCTGGAGAAATTTAGGTTTTGAAGTCCTTGAGGGGAGACTTAACTGATATTGAAATCATTACATGGCTATGAAACCAGGAATCTGTAGGAGATGACCTGGCTGAGCCCAAGGGAGGGGTCAAGCATGTCATCAGTCTTGAATCCCTTCACACCCACAAGAGATCAAAGTCCAACCAATCATGAAGTCCATTCACTCTTATCTACTGCTAATTTGCCTTGACCATTCTTAGTTCAGATTCTTATAGAGAGCTAGCATCAGTGGTGGGTTGCCAATTCGGACATGTGCGACACTTTTGCACATGCACAGAAGCATCCCGGTGGGAGGACAGAGCCTCCTGCTGTCGCTACTACCAGTTCGCCCTATCCGGGCCAAACCGGCAACAACGCACCTCTGGCTAGCATGGAATAACAGAATAACAGAAGGGACCTTGGGGGTCTTTTGTCTGCTCTATCAGGAAACCTTATACTATATCAGATAACTGGTGGTCCAATCACTGCTTAAATACCTCCAGTGTTGGGGCATCTACAACTTCTGCAGCAAGTCGTTTCACTGGTTAATTGTTCTCACTGTAGAAAATTTCTCCTCAGTTCTAAGTTGCTTCTCTCCTTGATTACTTTCCACCCATTCCTTCTTGTCCTACCCTCAGGTGCTTTGGAGAATAGCTTGACTCCCTCTTCTTTGTGGCAGCCCCTGAGATATTGGAACACTGCTATCATGTCTCCCCTAGTCCTTCTTTTCCTTAAACTAGACCCAGTTCTTGCAACTGTTCTTCCTATGTTTTAGCTTCCAGTCCCCTAATCCTCTTTGTTGCTCTTCTATGCACACTTTCTAGAGTCTCAACATCTTTTTTATATTCCTGATTTCTTGCACCTGAGAGAATCATTTCAAAAAGCACTCATACATGTTTGGAAATTCCATGACTTAACAAACTCCTGTCTGTGATTCCTTCATATTATCAGTAAATTTGAGTCCAGAAAAAAGAATACGGAGATTATCTCATTTTCAATGTAGGGGGGAAATATAGCATTCTTGCATTTTTGTGTCCAATGTTGACATTTTTATGGGGTAAGGGAAGGGGTAAAAGGGAGCACCCACTCTTTCTTCTCCAGTCTAGCTCTCCAGTCTAGCTCTACTTGGACAATATCCCAGAAAGTGAGATTCGAGGTAACAAAAGTGATCAAGTGATTTGTAGACTGGAAGATAACTGTATGCAATTTATTTATTTATTTATTTATTATTCATGCTTCTAGACCGCCCCCTCTCCCAAAAAGGGACTCGGGGCAGTGTACAGTCCATGCCAAATATATCAAAATACAATAAAAATTGAATATGTACAGTTGGAATGGAGGAGGTTAAAAATGGAATTAAAAGAACTGTACAAAGCAATATATATAAATATAGGATTTTGAACCCCTAAAACACACACAATAAGTTAAAAACAATACCCCTAAAATAACCAGTTAATACATTTGCCAGGAGGGACAGTTGTAATTATGCCAGGAATGGACATTCACTTACCACAATAATTCATTCAATGGAGCTGTGTTAAAACTTAAGAGGTGAAACTTAGCCCTCGTTGCAGAGTACATGCCATCAATGAAAAACTCTCCTGGCCTGTAATGATTCTTGGGGTTCACCCCTTCCTTCATCAGAGTCAAGAGACATTTAGCCTTCAGATTCATATAGACTCCTTGGGTCCACAGCAGCAGCAAAAGCAGCAACATGATTTGTGCTCCTGACTGAGCCACCAGCCCTGTTCTTGCTTGGAATGAAGTTTGAGAAGACTCTACAAGTTGTAGATGCCCTCCTTCAAGACCTAAACTTCAAGGGCTTTTCTAATCAAGATAAGGTCCAGCCAAGGCTCCACAACTGAAGGGAAGATGCATGACCATAGCCCCTGCCTACACTAAAAGGCTCCCCTTACTTCTTCTTTCTCCAGAATCATTTATGCACTCACAACTGTAGAATAGAATAACAGAGTTGGAAGGGACCTTGGAGGTCTTCTAATGCAACCCCCTGCCTAGTTAGGAAACCCTACACTGTTTCAGACAAATGGTTATTCAACATCTTCTTAAAAACTTCCAGTGTTGGAGCATTCACAACTTCTGGAGGCAAGTTGTTCCACTGATTAATTGTTCTAACTGTCAGGAAATTTCTCCTTAATTCCGAGTTGCTCCTCTCTTTGGTTAGTTCCCATCCATTGCTTCTTGTCCTGCCTTCTGATACATGAAATATTCAATTTTGCATGAACCAGGCCAATATGATTTTTTTTAACAAGAGCGGGTACAGAAATTTTCAACACAATTGAAGCGCAAACAGAGTAGTACAGAAGCTGAAGCACAAACAGAGTAGGACAGTAAATAATCTTCTATAATTTCCTTGGAGCAAGGGGGGAAGCACATACTATATGGGATCTTGAGAATTCAGTCCTCTCTATAGTTGCAGGTTCCATTTGCTGGAGCCCAATCTCCCAAGTTCCTCTTGAAGGGATTTTATTTTGGGATAAATTAAATGTATTTCTTTGGGCACACAAGGGTGACTCAGTCTGGATAGGGACTAAGTTCTAAGTTCAGGAAATTTCTCCTAAGTTCTAAGTTGCTTCTCTCCTTGATTAATTTCCACCCACTGCTTCTTGTTCTACCTTCAGGTGCCTTGGAAAATAGTTTGACTCCCTCTTCTTTGTAGCAGCCCCTGAAATATTGGAGCCACTGCTATCATGTCTCCCCTGGTCTTTCTTTTCATTAAACTAGACATACCCAGTTCCAGCAACCGTTCTTCCTATGTTTTAGCCTCCAGTCCCCTAATCATCTTGGTTGTCTTCTCTGCACTCTTTCTAGAGTCTCACTTTCCAGTGTCATGAAATCAGCAAATAAGGTTTGTCTGGCATTGATGGAAAAACATGTTGTTGACCTCTATTGTCAAATTTTCTAAAGTTTGTAGAAAAGTCTCTAGAGACTAAGCCTCAAAACAAGAAGGAAATCACTACAATTTGGAAAATTGTAAGGTGAAAAGACATTGCTTCTCTGAACTTTTGAACTTCTGAAGATTTGAACTCTGGGAGTAAGACAGAAGAAGTTAGATTCAAACTCATGTCAAAATAATTCTCATGAAGTTTGTAGCCTAGGGTGACATTGGACAAGATCTGGGGATCCTGGGTGACACCTCGTAGGGCAAATAAGAAAGATAGGAAGTTCACATGTATATACTGCATTCAGTTCTGGTCGCCATGATGTAAAAAGGATGTGGAGACTCGGGAAAGAGTGCAGAGAAGAGCAAGAAAGATGATTAGGGGACTGGAGACTAAAACATATGAAGAACGGTTGCAGGAACTGGGTATGTTTAGCTTAAGAGATAGAAGTACTAGGGGAGACATGATAGCAGTGTTCCAATATCTCAGGGGTTGCCACAAAGAAGAGGGAGTCAAACTATTCTCCAAGGCACCTGTGGGTAGAACAAGAAGCAATGGGTGGAAACTAATCAAGGAGAGAAGCAACTTAGAACTGAGGAGAAATTTCCTGACAGTTAGAACAATTAATCAGTGGAACAGCTTGCCTCCAGAAGTTGTGAATGCCCCAACACTCGAAGTCTTTAAGAAGATGTTGGATAGCCATTTGCCTGAAATGGTATAGGGTTTCCTGCCTAGGCAGGGGGTTGGACTAGAAGACCTCCAAGGTCCCTTCCAACTCTACTATTGTATTGTATTGTATTGTATTGTATTGTATTGTATTGTATTGTATTGTATTGTATTGTATTGTATATTGGCAACTCTCCTGCAAAATAAACCCATCAGATAGATTGGGCTAAGAGACAAGGACTGGCTCAAAGCAATTCAGTCCACAAGCGAGGGTAGAACCTTGGTCTTCCATCCCTCTTGCCAATCCAACACCTTAACTACTATACTACCTTGTCCCCAGAAACCCAGAATGGCACATGTATCAGTATCTTCTAACAATAACTTGCTAAGTAGTTTGACTAAGAATCGGTGATTGCCCCAAAGTCACCCACTGAGCTTCCAGGGTGATGGATAGACTTGGTCCTGTGTTTTCCAGCCCCTAATCCATCTAGGAGATTATGGGGAGTCTGGGAAAATAACAGGTGAGATGTTAGTAATCAACATCAAGTGATAGGAAAGAGGTTGTCTGAAATGAAATGGCACCTCAATTCAGGTTGCTGAAGGCCTGGGAAGACATGTCACAATATTCCTACAATTTAATGAGGAACCCAGTAACTAAAGAAAGATGAAATACTTAGGAGACTACTGTACATGAAGGAGACTAAAATAAACTGATAAGACTAAACTAAGGAGACTAAACTAAGGAGAAAGTTCCCAACAGTGAGAACAATCAACCAGTGGAACAACTTGCCTTCAGAAGGTTTGAGGTTTTTAAGAAAGAACTGGACAACTATTTGTCTAAAAGGTATAGGTTAGGGTGCTTGAACAGGGGGTTGTATAAAAGACCTCCAAGGTCCCTTCCAACTCTGCTCTATTGTTATTTTATCCCTAATTCTTCTGATAGATCATAGAACCATCAGTCTTTCTGCAACTACTAAGAGAGAAGCTCACCTTTACCAGCCCCCCTCCTTCATTTTCTGAGGGATTGTTTTACTGCCTCTGTTCCCTGACTTAAGGAAAAACCATCTGATCTTCCCTAATCATATCAAACATCAGCTTGTATTCGGCCAAGAGAGGCTCACCAGTGGAAAGAAATAGTGGCAATATCCACCTGCCAGGCTTATCTGAGCAACTATCACGATGAAGGATTTCTGAGTGTTTTGCAGAAATCTGCTCCTTTATATTTATTCCTGTTAGATCCACTTCGTCCATTTGCACTTCTCCAACTTTCTCTGTCACTCCATGATCACAGGTACATCTGGAGAAAAACATGTTTGCAAGAGCTCCCTGATGCAATGCTGTTCGGCTTGACGTGGATTGATAAGGGGAAAAGATTAGGATCTTTTACCATGAAACAGATTACTCAAAACTAGGATCTGGATAGTTAGAGTTCATGTAGAGTACCTTGTAATCGTCCGGACAGGAGGTGATCAAAGTGTGAGTGACAGTGACCAAGACAGTGGTTCTCAACCTTCCCAATGCCGCAACCCTTTAATACAGTTCCTCATGGTGTGGTGACCTCCAACCATAAAATTGGTGTCTCAGTTCGTAAGACCATCGAAAATAGGTGTTTTCCGATGGCCTTAGGTGACAGCTGTGAAAGGGTCATTCGATTCCCAAAGGGATCCTCAGGTTGAGAACCACTGGACTCAGAGTTTCCAGTCAAATAGTGGGTGTAACTGGTGCACAATTTGCATCTGTGTAAAAGTGCTCCTACTGTGGCTCTCACCTAGAGGTAGGTTCCTACTGATTAGGTCTGGTTTGGCTGAACCGATAGTAACTTGGTGGCCTGGGTCCCTGGAACTGGCAGTGACCCAGGCCTGCCACGCCATGAACTGGTTCTCCCGGAAGCGCCATAGGCACCGCCATATTGTTTTTTGCTTCTGTGGATGCACAGAGCAATTTTAGTGGTACTGTACACCCCCGAGCAAACTGGCAGTAGCGGTTGCCAGAACCCATCCCTGCTGTCACCTGCTCTTTGATTAGGATCTCCTAAGTATCTACAACAGAGGTGTATAACTTGATTTCATTGAGGGCCGCATCAGGATTGTGGGCTCCAGCATGATGACACTTGTGTCAGGGGTGCCTGTAGTGGCCTGAGCACTCTGCAAGTGAAAACAGGCTCCTAACCTCCGTTTTTGGCTGTGACGGGCTCCTGCAACCCTCTGCTAATGAAAACGGAGCTTGAGGGAAGGCTGCATACAACCCTCATGAACTCCTTTTTAAGTTGTGGAGGCACTGTGGGGTGATCCTTTACTATTTCCAGGGCAGCCCCATGGGCCGGATCTAAGCACCCCATGGGCCGGATCCAGCCTCCAGTCTTTGATTTTGACACCCCTGATCTACAAGAACCATAAATCATCTCAGTGATTAAAGATCAGGGGTGGTAGAGTGGGAGATGGGGCGGTATGTTTCTGGGAAGCATGATACCAGTGTCTTATACTGGTTAGGTATTCCAGATCTCTGGGTTACAAGATATCTGGAGTACTGCTGGCACAGAACAAAAAAAAAAAAAAAAAGGATGAACACAAGTGACAGCCACTGTTAATGCCTACCTATTTCATGGCGCTAAAGGTGGAAAAGCACAAATATTTCTCCTCCCTTATTGCACCGTGTTGTGGGCCAGCAGCAGCCGGCTGAGCTGTTGCTGGACTCTGACAGCTCAGACTATTATGGGACTGCTGTGGAGGATGAGAAAGACTCTGGAGGGTGTTTGGAGTCAGAGCAGGAACTAGAGAGGCTTGTTGGCCACCAGGTGGCATCTGAGTCAGGAAGCAGTGAGGAGGAACAGAGGGAGGTTGTCCCTGATGTGCGTATGCATAGAATTGATAGGAGAAAGGAATAGTTGTGGAGAAGACATCATAGAAGGAAGTAAGGACAGCTGGCTAAGGATGTGGCCCCTCCCAAAGAGTTCATAGGTGGAGTGATGGGAGGGGAATCTTTGCAGGAAACAACAGTCCATTATACGAGCCATTGAGAAAACATTCTGTAAGTTTAATCTTGGGTTCTTGAAGATACCTTTCTAGGCTCCTAGCCAAGGGGTGGCTTTATCTATGTAATTAGTCATGGCAGACAGCCAAGCCTGTGTCTGCATATTCATTGGAATCACGGGACAGAACACACCTACAGATAGCCAACTGGCAGCCCTGTTGAAAATGACCCAGATCCTTTTGGGTAAAGAGGGTCCTGAGATTCACATTCAGGATCATGCTGAGGAATCTGCAGAGCATCTATTGCAGGGGTGCCCAGGGCCTATGGGGTGGTTAGTTCTGGCCCGCAGGGTTGCCCTGGAAACAGCAGACCAGCCCGTGGTGCCTCTGACAGACAAAATGTAGCTTGTGAGGGCTGCATACAGCCCTCTTGAGCTCCGTTTTCATTGACAGAGAGTTGCAGGAGGCCATTGAAGCTAAAAATGGAGCTCATGAGGGCCACGGGCAACATTCTCAAGCGTTGTTTTTGCTGGCAGAGGGTTGCAGGAGATCGTCGCAGTCAAAATTGGAGCTCAGGAGTCTATTTCTTAAGCATGTTTTCTCATGGAGAAAATTTTATAAGAACTGGCATAATGACATATAATCAATTGTTTCATCAACCTGACTAGATATTGATTCAATATCCAATCAATTTCTTGTGGTTTCTAGCAGTTCAGACAACTTGCTTCTTTACGTTATCACCACTCTGCTCCAATTTACATAAGAGCATAAGGAGGGACTCCAGATCACATTAGCCCCACTTTTTGCAATCAAATTAAAAAAATGTGCTTCAAGACATTTGTGTTCTTGGTTGAGGAAATTCTTTTACACACTCATCCAAAGCATCCATACACACCTATGAACTTTTCTAAACACTCGATAGCAAAGAGAACAGGGAAAATCACATTTATTAAAAAGCAGGTAGACTATTTCCATCATCTGAAGACATAATAAAGTTGAAATAATGGAGAAATGGAGGAAAAAACAATGTTGTTTAGCTTTATTTACTTTTTTTAATAAAAGCTCAATAAAGTGTCCAATACAGGTAAAATATGAATTTTTGGGAACCAGCTGTACAAAATGCACTTGATTATTTTATTTTCACATTAAATGTTCTTTTGTATTCAAATCTGGTCTTAGGAAAATAATGTAGCATTTGGGGAAAAAAATGAAGCTCAGCAATCCAGCGCTGGAGGCCAAGATGGAGAAGACCTGCACGGCCACCATGTATTTTCCTTTGGTGCTTAGGTAGGTGGGCACAAAGGAGATCCAGACACTGCAGAAGACCAGCATGCTGAATGTGATCAGCTTGGCTTCGTTGAAGGCCCCAGGCAGATTCCTGGCCATAAAAGCCACCATGAAGCAGATAGCAGACAGGAAGCCCATATAGCTGAGGGCACAGTAAAATATGGTGATGGATCCTTCATTGCATTGTTGGATGATCTCTCCAGGCTGAGAGTGCAGATCAGACTCAGGAAATGGGGGAGAAGTGCCAAGCCAGCTGCTGCATATGACTATTTGGGCACCAGAGCAAGAAAGGACCATAGAGACGGTCAAGCTCTTCCCCAGCCATTTCTGAACTTTATTCCCTGGTTTTGTGGCCAAGAAAACCAGCACCACTGTGATTGTTTTGGCCAAGACAGAAGAAATGGCAACTGAGAAGATGATGCTGAAGGTTATCTGTCGGAGAAGGCAGGTGGCTCTGCTTGGCTGGCCAATGAACAAGAAGGAGGTGAAGAAAGAAAACAGGAGGGAGACCAGGAGGATGTAAGAGAGGTCCCGATTGTTGGCTTTGACGATTGGAGTGTCTTGGAATTTAATGAAGATTCCCAAGACAAAGGCTGTGAGGAAAGAGAGGAAGAAGGCAAAAAAAGCCAGGATGATCCCCAGATTCTCTTGATAGGATAGGAAGGTTTTAATCTTGGGAATACAATTATCTCGAAGGATGTTTGGATGTCGATCATCTGGACATTTGGTACATTTTTCTGCATCTGTAAGAAGTAAAAGTAAGACTTCTCATAAATCACATATTTTAATTATATGGGGAAATAGGAAAAGCATGAATAATTATATGTGAAGGAAATCAATGTGCAATAAGGAAAAAATGGGGACTGTCTTCCACTGTTCACATAGAGGATGAACTTCTGCTGAGTATATTTAAGTTGGTTTTCAGAAATAGCAAAAACACGTATATACCACTCTACAGTGCTTTAAAGCACTTTTTTTGGAATATATTTTTATTATTTTTACATTTAAAACAATGCACTACTGGAAACTCGAATTGACCATACATTCACATTATATACAACTAGTCTCAACCATTAACTTCTAGCCTACTTAATACATTGTCTATCCTTCTGTCCAATCACAATATATACAGTTTCTTCCAGTCTTGTTACCTTGTCTTATACCAATCATAAAATCTGTTCCAGACTTTAAAATATTCTGATTCTCCTTTATTTTTAAGTTCAAGAGTGAGCCTATCTGCTTCCGCACACAACACATTTCTGATTATATCTAGCTCTGATGGTGTATTTTCTTTTCTCCATTATTGTGCATAAGTTATGCGCGCCGCAGTTAGTATATGTATAATTAGATAAATTGTATCTTTCTTAAATCCTTACGGTATTATACCTAGGAGAAAAATTTCTGCTTTACAACACTTTGAGCAGCGTACAATGTCAGTATATTACCCCAAACAATCTGGGTCCTCCTTTTAATGATCTTGAAAGGATGGAAGGCTGAATCCAGGTCAAGATCGAACTCCTGGTTGTGGGCAGAATCAGCCTACAATACTGCATTCTAACTACTGCGCCACCACCATGAGCAAGGAAGGAGAATTGTAGACCCAAGCAACAAATCAAAAGATGTCTTTCAAGGAAAGCAACTCCCTGACACAAGTTTAAGTTCCAAAGAAACCAAAACTGTCAGTTCAGTCATAAGACCATTATATAGATTGGATGATAAAGATAAAGGATAGGAAGGAAGCAAAATCATCATCTCAGTTGCCAAACCTTAAGAAGACCAAATAATGCTGAGAAGATGTGAGGAGATCCCAGGAGGGGAACCCAGAATCTGAAACCAGAAGACAGTTTGATAAACTCCATGAGATTAATACCTTAGAAAGAACTTGTGTTCATCAAACTTGTCTATTACCTCTGTACTAGGACCTTGCAGAGAAAATGACTAGAGTCTCTCTTCTTCCTGAAGTCTTACCTACCTTCCTGGGTGGAGATGGTTCCATTTGCACAAGGAAAACAATCATAGCAGCAGATGGGTTCCCCTTCCCGGGCTACTTTCGCAAATCCAGGATGACAGCTTTCTACACATCTGGAAGGAGGTAAGGGCTGAGGAGAGAGAGAGAGAGAGAGAAACATTCAGAAAATAAATTTATTTCATGAAAGGAGACAAAGAAGGAAGAAGGACTTGGTGACCTGAAATTCAAGACTGAGTTTCACTTAGTTTGAAGGCTATAAAAATGCTGGAGCTCATCCAACAGATTCAGGTGGATGTTGCTTCCGTGTTATCCTCATTTTTCACAGACTGCAAGTTTTAGATTCACACTCTACATTTATATATATAATTACTCAAGGAAAAATAGAATGGATAGTTTGCTTTGTTAAAATTAATCCTGTTGCCCATGAATCAAATCTAACTACATTTAACAGGACTAATAAATAATAAATAAATAAAACGAATAATAAATACTAATAGATAATTTAATGAGACTAATTTAATGGGACTAATAAATAAACATGAAGAATAATTATAGGAATCGGGGTATGTCTAGTCTAATGAAAAGAAGGACTAGGGGAGACATGATAGCACTGTTCAAAACTATTTTCCAAAGCCCCAAAAGGTAAAACAAGAAACAATGGTTGGAAACTAACCAAGGAGAGAAGCAACCTGGAATTAAGGAGAAACTTCCTAACAGTGAGGACAATAAACCAGTGGAACAGTTCACCTCCAGAAGTTGCAAGTGATCCATCACTGAAGGCTTTCAAAAAGAGAATGGATAACCATTTGTCTGAAATAATATGGGGTTTCCTGCTCGAGCAGCGGGTTGAGGACCTCAGAGGTCCCTTTTAACTCTATTATTCCATCTTCTAATTATAATAAATACATAAGGGTACATTTCTTATGAAAAACTAGACAGTTAAACACAGAATTGTCTTGGACAAATTGATGACATTCAATTTGTCCGAGAGAAATTGGATAGTTCCTGTCCAAAGAATGCAACCTAGTTGGTAAGAGCTTCAGCAAGCATGAAATAAGCATATTCCCACCTTCAACCCTTCCATCTCAGAGGACAAATTTGGATTGATCATAAATGTGAAATCCTTTGATCCTTCTCTTTCTAGACTTCCAAACTTTACTTTGTTAATAAAGGTCTTGGAGAAAATCACCCAGTTCATAAGGTCCAGGTCTGATGCCAGGTCTCCATTTTCATTCAAATAAACTCCTTCTATGGAATTATTGTAAAACTGAGGACTTTGAAGGAAGGAGTGAAGCTGGCAGAGAAGAGAGAATGATTATTATTAGAATGGATTCCCGACATTCTATAGTGTGTTGGGGATGAACAGAAGATCTCGCTGTCTACATACCAAATGAAGATAATCAGATTAATTTCCCAAGTAAAATGAAGCCCAAGAAGGAACTTTATGTCCATACGTTGCATGAATATCTGAAAAGCTCAGGGGGATTTTCAAACAACACAATATATAAAAATACTTTAAACCCCAAAATGCACTAAGGCAGAAGCTTTCAGAAAGAGTGCTAACGATTAGATGGCTGCAAGGAACATAAATCAGTCTAGTTCAGATGTATACATGTACATGGCAAGAAAAATGAATCTTGCAAGGCGGACGGCATAGGGAACAAAGCTGTTACAGAATCTAGTGGTCCTGCTCAAAATACTTCGGAACCTTGTCCCAGGGGGGAACAACAGAAGCAGACCATAAAGTGAGTGTGTGGGGTCTCTAACAATGCTTTCAGCTCTAAGTGCGTAGCGCTTATACGCAGAATCCTGAATAATGGAAAGCAAGCTTCCTATAATCTTCTCCGCTGTCCTCACCACTCTCTGTATATACTTTCTATCTGAGGCACTGCTACCACCAAACCAAACAGTGATGCAGTTTGTTAAAATGTTCTCAGTCGTATCTCTGTAAAAAGGGTGAGGAGAGAAGGAGAAAAATCTGCTATCCTTATTCAAGGCAGGAAATGGAAACGCTGGTTTGCGCGCTTCACTAAAGATGACGCATGGAGAGACCAATTCAGATTGTTGGCTATCTGCATCCTCAGATACTTAATATTGCTGACCCCCCTACCTTTCCTGATAAATGGAGTGAAGGATCATTCTTACAGGGAGGCTCAAAGTGAGGCAGGTCTGACATCTCATTTCAACCCTACAAATATTCTCCCTTATTAGAGAACCTATTGCTAAAGAAAGGAAACAAGAGAAAAGGATTCAAAGCCTTCATTAAAAACATTTCTCTCTCCTAGAGGACGAACACAGGGAAGGTAGTGAAAAGGGTAGCCAGGTACAAGATATGAAGGAGGGAGCGGGGCGGTGGCTCCACCTGGGGACAGGGAGGAAGGAGCAATATCGAAAAGGCTCAGGTCACAAAAATAAATGTATTTGAAATATTTGTAATTGTTGATATACTAGAAAGTGACAAAGGAAAGGATGATTGAACACAGGATTGATACAATGTAGAATAAGATTCTGTTTTTTGCTTATCTTTTATACGTTGTTTTTAATATTGTAAAAATTGTGAGATTTGGAGGGATTTATACCACTAGCGTGGGAGCTGCCAAAATTTTCTATGTACCCTCTTACCTTTTCCCATAAATGTTTAAAAACCTATAAAATTCTTTTTAAAAAAATAGAGAGAGAGGGATTCAAACGAGAGATGAGCTGGAAAGTTGGGATCCAATTTAATGTTTATCTTTCAATATAGGAATATATATAGAATATAGAATTATTATAATAAACACACACACACACACACACAGACACAGACACAGACACACACACACACACACACAGTTCTTCCATGTATAAAAGTGATTCTTATCTGCAGAAGAGTGATGAGGAGCAGAAAAGAAATACCTGCCAAGCCTTCAGCCTTGGAGACTCTGAGTGCTTCCCCTCTTTGATCCTTGCGCTCTTAGATCTGGATAAATAGGTTGCATGTAAGGCCCGTGCTACAGACCAGACAGTGTTGTAAATGAAATAATTATCCAGAGACAGGATCTGATCCCTCTCCTGCAGGGGCACAACCTCCAGTTCTTCTCTCTCTCTGCACCGTTTCCAAACTTTCACAGAAAAGGCATCCGTGATGTAGGAGCATAGAAAAGATGCCTGTGCAAGGTAATGCATGGTGGGGTAAAAATGTGTATACCCACCGTATTTTGCCATGTGGCTCCTCTTCATCAGAAAGGAAAAAATGCTATGAAGGAATTGAACGGGAAAGTCATCGTGTGCCAAGAAAATGGTGAAATCCCAGCGTATTGTTGTGATCAGGACTTTTCCTCTAACCGACTCCTTCAAAGCTTCAAATATTGATTGTATGATCTTCAGCCCTATATTGAATGAATAATCCTCTGCCCCATAAAGAAACACATTCACCTGTCTCCAGTTTTTGTATGGATCAATATTTATGGACACCTCATAAATTGTTTTGGAAAAGGTTTGTGTTAAAACAGGACAAATGCCATTCCTTAGCAACATAGAAGTTAATATCCTCATGAACCTCTCTCCCTGGTCAGTCTCTGGAGCCATCAGGCCAACCAAAGTCCACCTGTAATGAAGGAGCAGCCGGACTATCCCTGGGTACTGGAGTCCTTCAGCGGGGAGCATCGGGTAGAAGAAAGGAGAGTGAGTTTTATCACTTGAAGTCTGGGAAACAAAACTGTAGCTGATCTGAAAAGCAATGAAAGGTGTCTTTTATTTAATGCCCATCACATCCAAAATTAAAGAAAAGAATTCTGGCTTGATTGAAACGACGACTTGATTCCTAGTAAATGTTTATGAATTGATTTCATTGCCTTTAGCTTCTCTAATAGAGAATCTTTCAAACTAACAATGACAGAATTAGAACAAACTTTGGACATCTTCTTGTTCAGTTCTCTGCTCAAGCAGGAGACCTTGTACCATTTTGGATACTTGTTTATATCCAATCTCTTCTTAAAAACCTCCAGTGATTGAGTATCTACAATCTCTGTTGGCAAACTATTCCAGTGATTAAATTGTTTTTACTGTTAAGAAATCTCTTTTTATTTCTAGATTGGTCATCTCCTTGATTAGTTTCCGCCAGTTGCTTCTTGTCCTGCCTACAGGTGCTTTGGAGAATAGGATGAAAACTCTTGGACTGTGTCCAGAGTGGGAGGGAATATGTCTCTTCTAATCCTTTCCTCCATTTGCATATTGAGCCGTTATCCTTAATACAGTACATAATATCACTCTTTTGTTCACTTTCAATAGAGGACCTCTGAGTGAATGTTACACGACTAAAATTTCTGTTCCCAGCACAAACACACCTGTGGAACTTTGTAGATCCCTGATAGGGTTGAAATTTGGATAGAAACATCTATTTCAGCCCCTTCTAGAAGAGCCATAACATTTCTTTGCCTTCCACAGCTGTAGTTGGGAACATTGGCTTCCCCATCTGAAAGGAGATCCAGCAGAGCATCTGAAGTAATTTGTGCACTGTAATATTGTTCATAAATATTGTAACCCAGGGTGATGTTGGGCAAGAGATTGGAATCCTTGTTGATCTCCTGGACAGCAAAAAGGAAGGAGAGCCTTTTCCAGTGTTCTGGAAATGCTCTCCTGCAAATATCAACATATTAGAATGCAATCAATAAAAAGCATTTTATTTCACATTTTTAAATTATAAAATGCATCATTGACTCAGATCCAGAGGTGGTATTCAGCCGGTTCAGACCGGTTCAGCTGAACTGACAGTGGAATTCAGGGGTGGGCCCATTCACTCGCTCCAGCTCTATGCTGTCCTATTTAGGCACGTTTTCAAGCCAAAGCACATGTGTGGACGGGGCGCTTGCGAGTGAAGCGAGTGTGTGAGCATGCTCATATTTGTGAACCTGTAGGGAAAGTAAGTGACTACCACCTCAGCTCAGGTCCATTCTTTGTGAATGAATTACAATTTTTTTTTAAAAAAGTTATCTTTTAAGAAAACCCAGTAAATTGCTTAAATATAAGTCATCAGATCAGTTTCAAAGAGATGATACCAGTTTGTGATGGAAGTTACCTTCTGAAATATTTAAGAGTTGGAAGTTTGATCTATCCCTCTATATAAACTATGGAACCATTAAACCCTAACGTTGGAAAGGCTACCATTCTCACCTTTAGACACATACACACAAACACACATTAAGGAGTAGCTGTGACTGTTAACAAAGCCAAATGTTCGCTTCGAGAAATTTAGGGGTTTTTTTGCCACAATTTTTTTTTCAAAACAAACATAAAAAACCTTCTTCTTTACATACTGTAGAAAGTGTATCAGTTGGTTACAAAAAGCTTTCGTGCATCTCTTCCAATGTCATGAAGTTTAGTTCATATTAACTCTAGTATTTTAACAGGTGTTTATACATATTACCATCATCATACCTCCACTTTTATTTGACTATAATTATTTAAACGTCCTTCATCATAAAATATACCAAAATTTAGTACATAACCATATACTGGCATTTCATATACTATATCTAAAATCCTCCATTGATGCTGAATCCTTATGTCCTATTCTAGCTAAACATCGATAATATTTCATAACAAAATTTTCTAATCCTCCTTTCAAAATCACTGTTTATAATTTACATTCAGTTTCCTTATATTATACATACATACATACATACATACATACATACATACATACATACATACATACATACATACATATATATATATATATATATATATGTATGTATTTGTGTTACAACCCCTGGTATGCCCATAGGGTATGGCTAGCTGATGAGAGCTAATTAGCTCGAAATAGATCTATACTAGTCTCCCTTTATTTATTTATCAGTACAAATACAACACACACACACACACACACGTATATATATATATTCATATATATATGAATTATTATCATTATCCTTCTTTATTTGACTATATCCTATATCATAACATTTTCCCCTAATAATTAAAACTTAACTGTGTCTAATTTAATTCTTTTTTATTGTTATTATTATTATTAACCTTTATATATAATCCAAAAGGATTTCTAGCCTTCCCTTCATGCTTATCATTCAATATTCATATCCAGTTATTGCTTATCATAACACTACACATTGTATACATTATTATCATTATCCATTTTTTATTTAACTATACCAACCCACCATGAATTCCATTCACTCTTATCTACTGCTAATTTGCCTTGACCATTCTTAGTTCAGATTCTTATAGAGAGCTAGCATCAGTGGTGGGTTGCCAATTCGGACATGTGCGACACTTTTGCACGAGGACAGAAACGTCCGAGTGGGTGGGTGGAGCCTCCTGCTGCCGCTACTACCAGTTCACCCTATCCAGGCCAAACTGGCAACAATGCACCTCTGGCTAGCATGGAATAACCGAATAACAGAAGGGACCTTGGGGGTCTTTTTGTCTGCTCTATCAGGAAACCTTATACTGTATCAGATAACTGGTAGTCCAATCACTTCTTAAAAACTTCCAGTGTTGGGGCATCTACAACTTCTGCAGCAAGTCGTTTCACTGGTTAATTGTTCTCACTGTAGAAAATTTCTCCCCAGTTCTAAGTTGCTTCTCTCCTTGATTAGTTTCCACCCATTGCTTCTTGTCCTACCCTCAGGTGCCTTGGAGAATAGTTTGACTCCCTCTTCTTTCTCTCAACCCCCTGAGATATTGGAAGACTGCTATCATGCCTCCCCTAGTCCTTCTTTCTCTTAAGCTAGACATACCCAGTTCCTGCAACCGTTCTTCATATGTTTTAGTCTCCAGTCCCCTAATCCTCTTTGTTGCTCTTCTCTGCACTCTTTCTAGAGTCTCCACATCTTTTTTATATTCCTGATTTCTTGAACCTGAGAGAATCATTTCAAAAAGCACTCATACATGTTTGGAAATTCCATGACTTAACAAATTCCTGTCTGTGATTCCTTCATATTATCAGTAAATTTGAGTCCAGAAAAAAGAATACGGAGATTATCTCATTTTCAATGTAGGGGGGGAATATAGCATTCTTGCATTTTTGTGTCCAATGTCGACACTTTTATGGGGTAAGGGAGGGGTAAATGGGAGCACCCACCCTCTCTTCTCCAGTCTAGCTCTCCAGTCTAGCTCTACTTGGACAATATCACAGAAAGTGAGATTAGAGGTAACAAAAGTGATCAAGTGATTTGTAGACTGGAAGATAACTGTATGCCATGAATGGACATTCACTTACCACAATAATTCATTCAATGGAGCTGTGTTAAAATTTAAGAGGTGAAACTTAGCCCTCGTTGCAGAGTACATGCCATCAATGAAAAAT
Organism: Natrix helvetica; assembly: GCF_964273705.1. Taxonomy (NCBI): domain Eukaryota; kingdom Metazoa; phylum Chordata; class Lepidosauria; order Squamata; family Natricidae; genus Natrix; species Natrix helvetica. Next base: position 372,828,078 of record NC_138548.1, read on the forward strand.
TCTCCTGGCCTGTAATGATTCTTGGGGTTCACCCCTTCCTTCATCAGAGTCAAGAGACATTTAGCCTTCAGATTCATATAGACTCCTTGGGTCCACAGCAGCAGCAAAAGCAGCAACATGATTTGTGCTCCTGATTGAGCCACCAGCCCTGTTCTTGCTTGGAATAAAGTTTGAGAAGACTCTACAAGTTGTAGAAGCCCTCCTTCAAGACCTAAGCTTCAAGGGCTTTTCTAATCAAGATAAGGTCCAGCCAAGGCTCCACAACTGAAGGGAAGATGCATGACCACAGCCCCTGCCTACACTAAAAGGCTCCCCTTCTTCTTTCTCCAGAACCATTTATGCACTCACAACTATAGAATAGAATAACAGAGTTGGAAGGGACCTTGGAGGTCTTCTAATCCAACCCTCTGCCTAGGCAGGAAACCCTATACTGTTTCAGACAAATAGCTATCCGACATCTTCTTAAAGACTTCCAGTGTTGGGGCATTCACAACTTCTGGAGGCAAGCTGTTGCACTGATTAATTGTTCTAACTGTCAGGAAATTTCTCCTCAGTTCTAAGTTGCTTCTCTCCTTGATTAGTTTCCACCCATTGCTTCTTGTCCTACCCTCAGGTGCCTTGGAGAATAGTTTGACTCCCTCTTCTTTGTATCAGCCCATGAAATATTGGAGCCACTGCTATCATGTCTCCCCTGGTCTTTCTTTTCATTAAACTAGACATACCCAGTTCCTGCAACCGTTCTTCCCTTTGTTTTAGCCTCGAGTCCCCTAATCATCTTTGTTGTCTTCTCTGCACTCTTTCTAGAGTCTCACTTTCCAGTGTCATGAAATCAGCAGATAAGGTTTTGTCTGGCATTGATGGGAAAACATGTTGTTGACCTCTATTGTCAAATTTTCTAAAGTTTGTAGAAAAGTCACTAGAGATTAAGTCTCAAAACAACAAGGAAATCACTATGGTTTGGAAAATTGTAAGGAGGAAATACATTGCTTCTCTGAACTTTTGAACTTCTGAAGATTTGAACTCTGGGAGTAAGACAGAAGAAGTTAGATTCAAACTCATGTCAAAATAATTCTCATGAAGGCTATAGCCTAGGTTGACATTGGGCAAGATCTGGGGATCCTGGTTGACACCTCGCAGGGCAAATAAGAAGGACAGGAAGTTCATGTGTATATTGGTGCTTCTCCTGCAAAATAAGCCCACCAGATAGATTAGGCTAAGAGACAAGGATTGGCTCAAAGTAATTCAGTCCACAGGTGAGGGTAGAACCTTGGTCTTCCATCCCTCTTGCCAGTCCAACAGCTTAACTACTATACTACCTTGTCCCCAGAAACCCAGAATGGCACATGTATCAGTATCTCCTAACAACAACTTGCTAAGCAGTTTGACTAAGAATCGGTGATTGCCCCAAAGTCACCCACTGAGCTTCCAGGGTGATGGATAGACTTGGTCCTGTGTCTCCCAGCCACCTAATCCATCTAGGAGATTATGGGGAGTCTGGGAAAATAACAGGTGAGATGTTAGTAATCAACATCAAGCGATAGCAAAGTAGTTGTCTGAAACGAAATGGCACCTCAATTCATGTTGCTGAAGGCCTGGGAAGACATGTCACAATGTTCCTAAGACTTAATAAGGAACTCAGTAATAAAAGAAAGCTGAAATACTTAGGAGACTACATGAAGGAGACTAAAATAAACTGACAAGACTAAACTAAGGAGACTAAACTAAGGAGAAAGTTCCCAACAGTGAGAACAATCAACCAGTGGAACAACTTGCCTTCAGAAGGTGTGAGGTTTTTAAGAAAGAACTGGACAACTATTTGTCTAAAAGGTATAGGTTAGGGTGCTTGAACAGGGGGTTGTATAAAAGACCTCCAAGGTCCCTTCCAACTCTGCTATATTGTTATTTCATCCCTAATTCTTCCGATAGATCATAGAACCATCAGTCTTTCTGCAACTACTAAGAGAGAAGCTCACCTTTACCAGCCTCCCTCCTTCATTTTCTGAGGGATTGTTTTACTGCCTCAGTTCCCTTACTTAGGACAAAACCATCTGATCTTCCTTAATCATATCAAACATCAGCTTGTATTCGGCCAAGAGAGTCTCACCAGTGGAAAGAAATAGTGGCAATATCCACCTGCTAGGCTTATCTGAGCAATTATCATGATGAAGGATTTCTGAGTGTTTTGCAGAAATCTGCTCCTTTATATTTATTCCTGTTAGATCCACTTCTACCTTTTGCACTTTTATCATTTGCTCTGTTAGAGCAAAAATCAGCTCCATCCCTTGAATGGCCAATGGAGACCCAGCAGTTCCTTCTCATTGCTATACTAACTGTTGCTCTTTCAAACATTCTACAAAACATGTTTTCCCCTTAGTCTAATATAGGCAGCTCTGATGGATTCATGGAGGGAGGATCCTAACAGATTAAGAGCAGAATGATCTAACTATTCCTTAGGATTTAATTCATCTTTTTCCTCTGTGCTGCATTCATTCCTGTATATCTTTTGTAGAACTATGTATTTTCCCAATGTATTTTCCCTAAAGTCAACAGAGAATTCTGCTATCTAAGGCAGGCAGAGAATTGAGGCGATAATTCTTGATAGTGGAACCAGCTGAAATCAGTATCAACTATGGGAAACTTACACAAGAAGTATGCTTGAGGGAGAGATGTCAAAATTGTACAGTTGGAGCCGTGTTTTTCTTAGAGAGAGATGCCCCCAATGAGATAATCTCCTGGTCTGTAGTGATTCAATGGCTCCATTCCATAGTGTTCCAAAGTCAAAAGACGCTTCGCCCTCTGCACCCCATAGGCAGTGTGGGGCAGAATTAACATCAGAAACAGATGCTGCAGGTTCATCCTTTCTATGACTTTGCAACCCCTTTCTCAATCAGTCAGAAGGAAAGTTGGAGGCAACTGAAAGCCCCTTGAAGACCAAGGCCATTCAGAGTCTTTATCAATGCAGATGGAGCCAGCCATGGTTTCCAAATCTTTCAGGGTTTGGGAAGAACTCAATTCTACCTTTGAACAACTTGTTCCTGCTCTCAAGTACATCTGGAGAAAAACATTTTTGCAAGAGCTCCCTGATGCAATGCTGCTCGGCTTGACGTGGATTGATAAGGGGAAAAGATTAGGATCTTTGACCATGAAACAGATTGCTCAAAACTAGGATCTGGATAGTTAGAGTTCATGTAGAGTACCTTGTAATCGTCCAGACAGGAGGTGATCAAAGTGTGAGTGACAGTGACTAAGACAGTGGTTCTCAACCTTCCCAATGCCGCAACCCTTTAATACAGTTCCTCATGGTGTGGTGACCTCCAACCATAAAATTGGTGTCTCAGTTCGTAAGACCATCGAAAATAGGTGTTTTCCGATGGTCTTAGGTGACAGCTGTGAAAGGGTCATTCGATTCCCAAAGGGATCCACAGGTTGAGAACCACCGGACTCAGAGTTTCCAGTCAAATAGTGGGTGTAACTAGTGCACAATTTGCATCTGTGTAAAAGTACTCGTACTGTGGCTGTCACCTAGAGGTGGGTTCCTACTGATTAGGTCTGGTTTGGCTGAACCGATAGTAACTTGGTGGCCTGGGTAGCTGGAACTGGCAGCGACCCAGGCCTGCCACACCATGAACCGGTTCTCCCGGAAGCGCCATAGGCACCACCATCTTGTTTTTTGCTTCTGTGGATGCACAGAGCAATTTTAGTGGTACTGTGCAGCCCCGAGCAAACCACACCCCTGTGCAAACTGGCAGTAGCGGTTACCAGAACCCACCCCTGCTGTCACCTGCTCTTTGATTAGGATCTCCTAAGTATCTACAACAGAGGTGTATAACTTGATTTCATTGAGGGGCGCATCAGAATTGTGGGCGCCAGCATGATGTCACTTATGTCAGGGGTGCCTGTAGTGGCCTGAGCACTCTGCCAGCGAAAACAAGCTCCTGACCTCCGTTTTTGGCTCTGACGGCCTCCTGCAACCCTATGGCAGCGAAAACAGAGCTTGGGGGAAGGCTACATAAAACACTCACGAGCTCCTTTTTAAGTTGTGGAGGCACCGTGGGGTGATCCTTTACTATTTCCAGGACAGCCCCGTGGGCCGAATCTAAGCACCCCATGGGCCGGATCCAGCCCCCAGCCTTTGATTTTGACACCCCTGATCTACAAGAACCATAAATGATCTCAGTGATTAAAGATCAGGGGTGGTAGAGTGGGAGATGGGGCGGTATTTTTCTGGGAAGCATGATTCCAGTGTGTTATACCGGTTAGGTATTCCAGATCTCTGGGTTACAAGATATCTGGAGTACTGCTGGCACAGAACAAAAAAAAGATGAACACAAGTGACAGCCACTGTTAATGCCTACATATTTCATGGCACTAAAGGTGCAAAAGCACAAATATTTCTCCTCCCTTATTGCACCGTGTTGTGGGCCAGCAGCAGCCTGCTGAGCTGTTGGTGGACTCTGACAGCTCAGTCCATTATGGGGCTTCTCTGGAGGATGAGGAAGACTCTGGAGGATGTTTGGAGTCAGAGCAAGAACTAGAGAGACCTGTTGGCCACCAGGTGGCATCTGAGCAATGAGGAGGAACAGAGGGAGGTTGTCCCTGATGTGCGTATGTGTAGAATTGATAGGAGAAAGGAACAGCTGGGGAGAAGACATCATAGAAGGAAGTAAGGACAGCTGGCTAAGGATGTGGCCCCTCCCAAAGAGTTCATAGGTGGAGTGACAGGAGGGGAATCTTTGCAGGAAACAACAGTCCATTATACAAGCCATTGAGAAAGCATTCTGTAAGTTTAATCTTGGGTTCTTGAAGATAACTTTCTAGGATCCCAGCTAAGGGGTGGCTTTATCTATGTAATTAGTCATGGCAGACAGCCAAGCCTGTGTCTGCATATTTATTGGAATCACGGGACAGAACACACCTACAGATAGCCAACTGGCAGCCCTGTTGAAAATGACCCAGATCCTTTTGGGTAAAGAGGATCCTGAGATTCACATTCAGGATCATGCTGAGGAATCTGCAGAGCATCTTTTGCAGGGTTGCCCAGGGCCTATGGAGTGGTTAGTTCTGGCCCGCAGGGTTGCCCGGGAAACAGCGGACCAGCCCGTGGTGCCTCTGACAGACAAAATGTAGCTTGTGAGGGCAGCATACAGTCCTCTTGAGCTCCGTTTTCATTGACAGAGAGTTGCAGGAGGCCATTGCAGCTAAAAATGGAGCTCGTGAGGGCCATGGGCAACATTCTCAAGCTCTGTTTTTGCTGGCAGAGGGTTGCAGGAGATCATCGCAGTCAAAATTGGACCTTGGGAGTCTATTTTTTAAGCATGGTTTGTCATGGAGAAAATTTTATAAGAGCTGGCATAATCACATATAATCAATTGTTTCATCAACCTCACTAGATATTGATTCTATATCCAATTTCTTGTTGTTTCTAGCAGTTCAGACAACTTGCTTCTTTACCTTATCACCACTCTGCTCCAATTTATATAAGAGCATAAGGAGGGACTCCAGATCACATTAGCCACACTTTTTGCAATTAAATTAAAAAATGTGCTTCAAGATATTTGTGTTCTTGGTTGAGGAAATTCTGTTACACCCTCATCCAAACCATCCATACACACCTATGAACATTTCTAAACACTCGATAGCAAAGAGAACAGGGGAAATCACATTTATTAAACAGCCGGTAAACTATTTCCATCATCTGAAGACATAATAAATTTGAAATAATGGAGAAATGGAGGAAAAAAACAATGTTGTTTAGCTTTATTTACTTTTTTAAAAAAAGCTCAATAAAGTGTCCAATACAGGTAAAATATGAATTTTTGGGAACCAGCTGTACGAAATGCACTTGATTATTTTATTTTGACATTAAATGTTCTTTTGTATTCAAATCTGGTCTTAGGAAAATAATGTAGCATTTGGGAAAAAAAATGAAGCTCAGCAATCCAGCGCTGGAGGCCAAGATAGAGAAGACCTGCACGGCCACCATGTATTTTCCTTTGGTGCTTAGGTAGGTGGGCACAAAGGAGATCCAGACACTGCAGAAGACCAGCATGCTGAACGTGATCAGCTTGGCTTCGTTGAAGGCCCCAGGCAGATTCCTGGCCATAAAAGCCACCATGAAGCAGATAGCAGACAGGAAGCCCATATAGCTGAGGGCACAGTAAAATATGGTGATGGATCCTTCATTGCATTGTTGGATGATCTCTCCAGGCTGAGAGTGCAGATCAGACTCAGGAAATGGGGGAGAAGTGCCAAGCCAGCTGCTGCATATGACTATTTGGGCACCAGAGCAAGAAAGGACCATAGAGACGGTCAAGCTCTTCCCCAGCCATTTCTGAACTTTATTCCCTGGTTTTGTGGCCAAGAAAACCAGCACCACTGTGATTGTTTTGGCCAAGACAGAAGAAATGGCAACTGAGAAGATGATGCTGAAGGTTATCTGTCGGAGAAGGCAGGTGGCTCTGCTTGGCTGGCCAATGAACAAGAAGGAGGTGAAGAAAGAAAACAGGAGGGAGACCAGGAGGATGTAAGAGAGGTCCCGATTGTTGGCTTTGACGATTGGAGTGTCTTGGAATTTAATGAAGATTCCCAAGACAAAGGCTGTGAGGAAAGAGAGGAAGAAGGCAAAAAAAGCCAGGATGATCCCCAGATTCTCTTGATAGGATAGGAAGGTTTTAATCTTGGGAATACAATTATCTCGAAGGATGTTTGGATGTCGATCATCTGGACATTTGGTACATTTTTCTGCATCTGTAAGAAGTAAAAGTAAGACTTCTCATAAATCACATATTTTAATTATATGGGGAAATAGGAAAAGCATGAATAATTATATGTGAAGGAAATCAATGTGCAATAAGGAAAAAATGGGGACTGTCTTCCACTGTTCACATAGAGGATGAACTTCTGCTGAGTATATTTAAGTTGGTTTTCAGAAATAGCAAAAACACGTATATACCACTCTACAGTGCTTTAAAGCACTTTTTTTGGAATATAGTTTTATTATTTTTACATTTAAAACAATGCACTACTGCAAACTCGAATTGACCATACATTCACATTATATACAACTAGTCTCAACCATTAACTTCTAGCCTACTTAATACATTGTCTATCCTTCTGTCCAATCACAATATATACAGTTTGTTCCAATCTTGTCACCTTGTCTTATACCAATCATAAAATCCGTTCCAGACATTAAAATATTCTGATTCCCCTTTATTTTTAAGTTCAAGAGTGAGCCTATCTGCTTCCGCACAGGCCAACACATTTCTGATTATATCTAGCTCCGATGGTGTATTTTCATTTTTCCAATATTGTGCATAAATTATGCGCGCCATAGTTAGTACATGTATAATTAGATAAAGTGATAAAGTATATCTTTCTTAAACCCTTCCGATATTATACCTAGGAGAAAAATTTCTGCTTTACAGCACTTTGAGCAGTGTACAATGTCAGTATATTACCCCAAATAATCTGGGTCCTCCTTTTAATGATCTTGAAAGGATGGAAGGCTGAATCAAGGTCAAGATCGAACTCCTGGTTGTGGGCAGAATCAGCCTACAATACTGCATTCTAACTACTGCGTCACCACGATGAGCAAGGAAGGAGAATTGTAGACCCAAGCAACAAATCAAAAGATGTCTTTCCAGGAAAAGCAACTCCCTGACACAACTTTATGTTACAAAGAAACTAAAACTGTCAGTTCAGTCATAAGACCATTATATAGATTGGATGATAAAGATAAAGGATAGGAAGGAAGCAAAATCATCATCTCAGTTACCAAACCTTAAGAAGACCAAATAATGCTGAGAAGATGTGAGGAGATCCCAGGAGGGATCTGAAAACAGAAGACCGTTTGATAAACTCCATGAGATTAATACCTTAGAAAGAACTTTTGTTCATCAAACTTGTTTATTACTTTTGTACTAGGACCTTGCACAGAAAATGACTAGAGTCTCTCTTCTTCCTGAAGTCGTACCTACCTTCCTGGGTGGAGATGGTTCCTTTTGCACAAGGAATACAATCATAGCAGCAGATGGGTTCCCCTTCCCGGGCTACTTTCACAAATCCAGGATGACAGCTTTCTACACATCTGGAAGGAGGTAAGGGCTGAGGAGAGAGAGAGAGAGAGAAACATTCAGAAAATAAATTTATTTCATGAAAGGAGACAAAGAAGGAAGATGGACTTGGTGATCTGAAATTCAAGACTGAGTTTCACTTTGTTTGAAGGCTATGAAAATGCTGGAGCTCATCCAAGAGATTCAGGTGGATGTTGCTTCCATGTTATCCTCATTTTTCACAGACTGCAAGTTTTAGATTCACACTCTACATTTATATATATAATTACTCAAGGAAAAATAGAATGGATATTTTGCTTTGGTAAAATTAATCCTGTTGCCCATGAATCAAATCTAACTACATTTAACAGGACTAATAAATAATAAATAAATAAAACGAATAATAAATACTAATAGATAATTTAATGAGACTAATTTAATAGGACTAATAAATAAACACGAAGAACAATTATAGGAATCTGGGTATGTCTAGTCTAATGAAAAGAAACACTGGGGGAGACATGATAGCACTTTTCAAAACTATTTTCCAAAGCCCCAAAATGTAAAACAAGAAACAATGGTTGGAAACTAAACAAGGAGAGAAGCAACCTGGAATTAAGGAGAAACTTCCTAACAGTGAGGACAATAAACCAGTGGAACAATTCACCTCCAGAAGTTGCAAGTGATCCATCACTGAAGGCTTTCAAAAAGAGAATGGATAACCATTTGTCTGAAATAATATGGGGTTTCCTGCTCGAGCAGCGGGTTGAGGAGCTCTGAGGTCCCTTTCAACTCTATTATTCCATCTTCTAATGATAATAAATACACAAGGGTACATTTCTTATGAAAAGCTAGACAGTTAAACACAGAATTGTCTTGGACAAATTGATGACATTCAATTTGTCCGAGAGAAATTGGACAGTTCCTGTCCAAAGAATGCAACCTAGTTGGTAAGAGCTTCAGCAAAAGCATGAAATCAACATATTCCCACCTTCAACCCTTCCATCCCAGAGGACAAATTTGGATTGATAATAAATGTGAAATCCTTTGATCCTTGTCTTTCTAGACTTCCAAACTTTACTTGGTTAATAAAGGTCTTGGAGAAAATCACCCAGTTCATAAGGTCCAGGTCTGATGCCAGGTCTCCATTTTCATTCAAATAAACTCCTTCTATGGAATCATTGTAAAACTGAGGACTTTGAAGGAAGGAGTGAAGCTGGCATAGAAGAGAGAATGATTTTTCTTAGAATGGATTCCCAACATTCTATGGTGTGTTGGGGATGAACACAAGATCTCGCTGTTTACATACCAAATGACAACAATCAGATTAATTTCTCAAGTAAAATGAAGCCCAAGAAGGAACTTTATGTCCATAGATTGCATGAATATCTGAAAAGCTCAGGGGGATTTTCAAACAACACAATATATAAAAATACTTTAAACCCAAAAATGCACTAAGTCAGAAGCTTTCAGAAAGAGTGCTAACGATTAGATGGCTGCAAGGAACATAAATCAGTCTAGTTCAGATGTATACATGTACATGGCAAGAAAAATGAATATTGCAAGGCGGATGGCATAGGGAACAAAGCTGTTACAGAATCTAGTAGTCCTGCTCAAAATACTTCGGAACCTTGTCCCAGAGGGGAACAACAGAAACAGACTGTAAAGTGAGTGTGTGGGGTCTCTAACAATGCTTTGAGCTCTAAGTGCATAGTGCTTATACGCAGCATCTTGAATAATGGAAAGCAAGCTTCCTATAATCTTCTCTGCTGTCCTCACCACTCTCTGTATATACTTTCTATCTGAGGCACTGCTACCACCAAACCAAACAGTGATGCAGTTTGTTAAAATGTTCTCAGTCGTATCTCTGTAAAAAGTGGCCAGGAGAGAAGGAGAAAGATTTGCTATTCTCATCCAAGGCAGGAAATGGAAATGCTGGTTTGCACGCTTCACTAAAGATGACCTGTGGAGAGAACAATTCAGATTGTTGGTTATCTGCACCCTCAGATACCTAACCCTACCTTTCCCGATAAATGGAGTTAAGGATCATTCTTACAGGGAGGCTCAAAGTGAGGCAGGTCTGACATCTCATTTCAACCCTACAAATATTCTCCTTTATTAGAGAACCTATTGCTAAAGAAAGGAAACAAGAGAAAAGGATTCAAAGCCTTCATTAAAAACATTTCTCTCTCCTAGAGGACGAACACAGGGAAGGTAGTGAAAAGGGTAGCAAGGTGCAAGATATGAAGGAGAGGGGGTGTGTGGCTCCACCTGGGGACAGGGAGGAAGGAGCAATATCGAAAAGGCTCAGGTCACAAAAATAAAAGTATTTACCTTTACCTTTATTTCGATTTTTATACCGCCCCCTCTCCCCAAAGGGACTTGGGGCGGTGTACAGTCAAATGAAATAGATAAAATGGACTACAAACATGCAAACATAAAAACATAGAAGAGGAGGCAATACAACACTGTACAGGTAAAGCAGATAAAAACAGTATATAAACAATCCTAAAAAATACCCAATTAAAATTACCCAGTTAAAATATATCTGCCAAGAGGTATAATGAGGTTATGAATGGTCCAGGCCGGCTAAACGGAACAGGTGAGTCTTCAGTTTTCGTCGAAAGGAGAGAAAGTCGGTGGTGGTTCTGATATCGGGGGGGAGGTCATTCCAGAGGGTTGGGCCCATCACAGAGAAGGCTCTACTCCTAGGTGTCGCCCGTTGGCACTGCCTAGTGGACGGCACCCGGAGGAGCCCCTCCCTGTGAGAGCGAATTGGTCGCAGGGAAGTGTGTGGTAGCATGCGATCCCGCAAGTACCTAGGTCCTGAGCCATGGAGCGCTTTAAAGATGGTGATTAACACCTTGAAACGCACCCGAAAGACCATAGGCAGCCAGTGCAGCTCGCGCAGGAGCGGTGTTACGTGGGAGTACCTAGTACTCCCAAAAATAGCCCGCGCGGCTGCGTTCTGGACTAGCTGCAGTCTTTGAGCGCGTCCCAAGGGAAGCCCCATGTAGAGGGCATTGCAGTAGTCCAGCCGAGACATCACCAGTGCATGAGTGACCGTGCGTAGGGCATCCCGGTCCAGTAGGGGGCGCAATTGACGCACCAGGCGAACCTGGTGGAATGCCCCCCTTGCCACGGCTGCCACATGGTCATCCATTGACAGCCGGGCATCTAGGAGGACACCCAAATTGCGCCCCCGTTCCACAGGGGGCAATTGCTTGCCCCCTATGGTCAGCGATGGAATCAACTGACTGAACCGGGGTGCCGGTAGCCACAGCCACTCAGTCTTGGAGGGGTTGAGCTTGAGTCTGTTGTCCCCCATCCAGACCCCGATGGCTTCCAAACACCGGGTCATCACCTGGACAGCCTCGTTGGGGTGGTCTGGGGTGGAAATGTACAGCTGCGTATCGTCAGCGTACAGATGATACTCCACCCCAAAACCACGGATGATCTCCCCCAGCGCTTCACATATGCGTTGAACAGAAGGGGCGAGAGGACCGACCCCTGAGGCACCCCACAAGTGAGTGGCCTCAGAGTCGACCTCTGCCCCCCTGCCAACACACATTGCATCTGGTCGGAGAGGTAGGAGCCGAACCACCGCAAAACGGTGCCTCCAACTCCCATCCCCCCCAGCCGGCACAATAGGATACCATGGTCGATGGTATCAAAAGCCGCCGAGAGATCTAATAGGACCAGGATAGAGGAACAACCCCTATCTCTGGCCCTCCAGAGATCATCGACCAACGCGACCAAGGCCGTCTCCGTGCTGTGTCCGGGCCAGAAGCCGGACTGGCGTGGGCCTAGATATTCGGATTCCTCAAGTTGTCGTGGAAACTGCTGTGCCACCACATTCTCTACAACCTTCACTAAAAAGGGAAGGTTGGAGACTGGACGATAATTAGCTAGCTCCATCGGGTCAAGGGAAGGCCTCTTGAGTAAGGGCCTCACCACCGCCTCTTTCAAGGCGGCAGGAAAGGACCCCTCGCTCAAAGAGGCATTCACCAGGCCCAGTAGCCAGCCTCGTGTCACTTCCCAGGATGCCAGTACCAACCAGGAGGGACACGGGTCCATTAAATATGTGGTCGGTCGCAGCCGTCCACGCAACCTATCCAAATCCTCGGGGGCAACAGACACAAACTCCTCCCAGAGTGGTCTCACAAGAGTCACTGTTGGCGGCTCCTCTGGTCCACTGAAGGGGGTCCATCCGCTCCGGATCTGAGCGATTTTGTCCTGCAGATATTCCCCAAACTCCTCTGCTCTGCCCTGTAAAGGGGCTTCCCGCGTCCTCTGTGATAAGAGAGAGCGGGTCACCCGAAACAGGGCGGCAGGGCGGTTATCGGCGGACGCAATAAGAGTGGCACAATGTCTGCGTTTGGCCACTCTTAATGCCACAAGGTAAGTCCGTAAATAGGCTCTTACTTGTGTTCGGTCAGATTTGGAGCGTGAAGACCTCCACCTGCCCTCTAGGCGTCTCCTATGGCGCTTCATCACCCTCAGGTCCTCGGTGAACCAAGGAGCCCGGGTGGGTCGTCGCCGCAGGAGAGGCCGCAAAGGCGCAACTCAGTCCAGGGCCCCAGCGGCCGCCCTATTCCAGGCGGCCACTAGGTTCTCGGAGCGAGAGCGGGTCAGGGCTACAGGGAATGGCCCAAGCTCCGTCTGGAACCTATCCGGTTCCATCAGGCGCCTGGGGCGGTACCAACTTGGACAGTTTGGTTCCGCCTCCTCGCGGTGGGGGGTAGCACCAGGGAAGTCCAGCCGGAGACATGAGTGATCTGACCATGACAGGGGAGTAATGGTTACATCCCCTCTTCCCAGATCACTCGCCCACTGTTCAGATACAAAAACAAGGTCCAGAGTGTGGCCACCTCCGTGTGTGGGGCCCTGAATTAATTGGGTCAGGTCCATGGCTGTCATGGAAGCCATGAACTCCCGAGCTACTTCGGATGCTTCCCCCATCGACGGCAAGTTGAAATCCCCCATAACCACAAGCTTGGGGGTCTCAACTGCCGTCTCTGAGATCAGCTCGAGGAGCTCGGGCAGGGCTGCTAACGTATAGCGAGGAGCCAAGTATACAATCAGCAAGCCCCACTGCCTCCCTGGGCCCCATTTCACACCAAGGGACTCACATCCGGGTATCTGAGGTACAGTGAACTCCCTCGGGTCTAGACATTCCCGTATAACTACCGCCACCCCACCACCCTTACCCAGGGCCCGAGGCTGATGGAATGCATGGAAACCCGGCGGGCACATTTCCACGAGGGGTAAACCACCCTCGTGGCCCAACCAGGTCTCCGTTATCCCTGCAAGGTCCAGCTCCCCCTCTGAGATCAACTCATTAATGAGGGGGGCTTTGTTGGTCACGGACCTTGCATTGCAGAGCATCAGCCTCAGGCCTTGGCTCTGTAGTTCCTGACCACCTAGGTTGCGGGGGTTGGTACAAATGACCGGGTGTAACCAACAACCACGGTCTCCCAACCGACGCTGTGGTCTTCTCCTGTCCTCGCATCCCCCCTCCCCGCGACCGATGTAATAAGACAACCCTCTATTGGAACGTTCTTTCCCCTCCCCCCCTCCACCACACTCACTTCCCTCCTGGGAAATTATTTGAAATAATTGTAATTGTTGATATACTAGAAAGTGACAAAGGAAAAATGATTGAACACATGGTTGATACAATGTAGAATAAGATTCTGTTTTTTGCTTATCTTTTATACGTTGTTTTTAATATTGTAAAAATTGTGAGATTTGGAGGGATTTCTACCACTAGCGTGGGAGCTGCCAAAATTTTCTATGTACCCCTTTACCTTTTCCCATAAATGTTTAAAAACCTATAAAATTCTTTTTAAAAAAATAGAGAGAGAGGGATTCAAACGAGAGATGAGCTGGAAAGTTGGGATCCAATTTAATGTTTATCTTTCAATATAGAAATACATATAGAATATAGAATTATTATAATAAACACACACAGACACACAGATATATCTAGTTCTTCCATGTATAAAAGTGATTCTTATCTGCAGAAGAGTGATGAGGAGCAGAAAAGAAATACCTGCCAAGCCTTCAGCCTTGGAGACTCTGAGTTCTTCCCCTCTTTGATCCTTGCGCTCTTAGATCTGGATAAATAGGTTGCATGTAAGGCCCGTGCTACAGCCCAGACAGTGTTGTAAATGAAATAATTATCCAGAGACAGGATGTGATCCCTCTCCTGCAGGGACACAACCTCCAGTTCTTCTTTCTCTCTGCACCGTTTCCAAACTTTCACAGAAAAGGCATCCGTTATGTAGGAGCATAGAAAAGATGCCTGTGCAAGGTAATGCATGGTGGGGTAAAAATGTGTAAGCCCATCGTATTTTGCCATGTGGCTCCTCTTCATCAGAAAGGAAAAAATGCTATGAAGGAATTGAATGGGGAAGTCATGTTGTGTTAAGAAAATGGTGAAATCCCATCGTATTGTTGTGATCAGGACTTTTCCTCTAACCGACTCCTTCAAAGTTTCAAATACCAGTTGTATGATCTTCAGCCCTATATTGAATGAATAATCCTCCGCCCCATAAAGAAACACATTCACCTGTCTCCAGTTTTTGTATGGATCAATATTTATGTGCACCTTATAAATTGTTTTGGAAAAAGTTTGTGTTAAAACAGGACAAATGCCATTCCTTAGCAACATAGAAGTTAATGTCCTCCTGAACCTCTCTCCCTGGTCAGTCTCTGGAGCCATCAGGCCAACCAAAGTCCACCTGTAATGAAGGAGCAGCCTGACTATCCCTGGGTACTGGAGTCCTTCAGCGGGGAGCATCGGGTAGAAGAAAGGAGAGTGAGTTTTATCACTTGATGTCTGGGAAACAAAACTGTAGCTGATCTGAAAAGCAATGAAAGGTGTCTTTTATTTAATGCCCATCACATCCAAAATTAAATAAAAGAATTCTGGCTTGATTGAAACAACGATTGGATTCCTAGTAAATGTTTATGAATTGATTTCATTGCCTTTAGCTTCTCTAGTGGAGAATCTTTCAAACTAACAATGACAGAATTAGAAGAAACCTTGGACATCTTCTAGTTCAGTTCTCTGCTCAAGCAGGAGACCTTGTACCATTTTGGATACTTGTTTATATCCAATCTTTTCTTCAAAACCTCCAGTGATTGAGTATCTACAATCTCTGTTGGCAAACTATTCCAGTGATTAAATTGTTTTTACTGTTAAGAAATCTCTTTTTATTTCTAGATTGGTCATCTCCTTGATTAGTTTCCGCCAGTTGCTTCTTGTCCTGCCTACAGGTTCTTTGGAGAATAGGATAGAAAACTCTTGGACTATGTCCAGAGTGAGAGGTAATATGTCTCTTCTAATCCTTCCCTCCATTTGCATATTGAGCCGTTATCCTTAATACAGTACATAATATCACTCTTTTGTTCACTTTTAATAGAGGACCTCTGAGTGAATGTTACACAACTAAAATTTCTCTTCCCAGCACAAACGCACCTGTGGGACTTTGTAGATCCCTGATAGGGTTGAAATTTGGGTAGAAACATCTATTTCAGCTCCTTCTAGAAGAGCCATGACATTTCTCTGCCTTCCACAGCTGTAGTTGGGAACATTGGCTTCCCCATCTGAAAGCAGATCCAGCAGAGCATCCGAGGTCATTTGTGCACTGAAATATTGTTCATAAATATTGTAACCCAGGGTGATGTTGGGCAAGAGATTGGAATCCTTGTTGATCTCCTGGACAGCAAAAAGGAAGGAGAGCCTTTTCCAGTGTTCTGGAAATGCTCTCCTGCAAATATCAACATATTAGAACGCAATCAATAAAAAGCATTTTATTTCACTTTTTTATTATAAAATGCATCATTGACTCAGGTCCAGAGGTGGTATTCAGCCGGTTCAGACTGGTTCAGCTGAACTGACAGTGGAAATCGGGAATGAGCCCATCTACTCGCTCCAGCTCTATGCTGTCCTATTTAGGCACGTTTTCAAGCCAAAGCACATCTGTGGACGGGGCGCTTGCGAGTGAAGTGAGTGTGAGAGCATGCTCATATTTGTGAACCGGTAGGGAAAGTAAGCGACTACCACCTCAGCTCAGGTCCATTCTTTGTGAATGAATTACATTATTTTTTTAAAAAGTTATCTTTTAAGAAAACCCAGTAAACTGCTTTAATATAAGTCATCAGATCAGTTTCAAAGACATGATACCAGTTTGTGATGGAAGTTGCCTTCTGAAATATTTAAGATTTGGAAGTTTGATCTATCCCTCTATATAAACTATGGAACCATTAAACCCTAAAGTTGGAAAGGCTGCCATTCTCACCTTTAGACACATACACACAAACACACATTAAGGAGTAGCTGTGACTGTCAACAAAGCCAAATGTTCGCTGGAGAAATTTAGGTTTTGAAGTCCTTGAGGGGAGACTTAACTGATATTGAAATCATTACATGGCTATGAAACCAGGAATCTGTAGGAGATGACCTGGCTGAGCCCAAGGGAGGGGTCAAGCATGTCATCAGTCTTGAATCCCTTCACACCCACAAGAGATCTAAGTCCAACCCATCATGAAGTCCATTCACTCTTATCTACTGCTAATTTGCCTTGACCATTCTTAGTTCAGAGCTAGCATCAGTGGTGGGTTGTCATTTTGAACATGTGCGACACTTTTGCACATGCACAGAAGTGTCTGGGTGGGTGGGCGGAGCCTCCTGCTGCTGCTACTACCAGTTCACCCTATCCGGGCCAAACCAGCAAAAACGCACATCTGGCTAGCAAGGAATAACAGAATAACAGAAGGGACCTTGGGGGTCTTTTGTCTGCTCTATCAGGAAACCTTCTACTATATCAGATAACTGGTGGTTCAATCACTTCTTAAAAACTTGCAGTGTAGGGGCATCTACAACTTCTGCAGCAAGTCGTTCCACTGGTTAATTGTTCTCACTGTAGAAAATTTCTCCCCAGTTCTAAGTTGCTTCTCTCCTTGATTAGTTTCCACCCATTGCTTCTTGTTCTACCCTCAGGTGCTTGGAGAATAGTTTGACTCCCTCTTCTTTGTGGCAACCTCTGAGATATTGGAATAATGCTATCATGTCTCCCCTAGTCCTTCTTTTCATTAAACTATACATACCCAGTTCCTGCAACCGTTCTTCCTATGTTTTAGCTTCCAGTCCCCTAATCCTCTTTGTTGCTCTTCTATGCACACTTTCTAGAGTCTCAACAACCTTTTTATATTCCTGATTTCTTGCACCTGAGAGAATAATTTCAAAAAGCACTCATACATGTTTGGAAATTCCATGACTTAACAAATTCCTGTCTGTGATTCCTTCATATTATCAGTAAATTTGAGTCCAGAAAAAAGAATACGGAGTTTATCTCATTTTCAATGTAAGGGGGGAAATATAGCATTCTTGCATTTTTGTGTCCAATGTTGACACTTTTATGGGGTAAGGGAAGGGGTAAACGGGAGCAACCACCGTCTCTTCTCCAGTCTAGCTCTCCAATACAATACAATACAATACAATACAATACAATACAATAGTAGAGTTGGAAGGGACCTTGGAGGTCTTCTAGTCCAACCTCCTGCCTAGGCAGGAAACCCTATACTGTTTCAGACAAATGGCTATCCAACATCTTCTTAAAGACTTCCAGTGTTGGGGCATTCACAACTTCTGGAGGCAAGCTGTTCCACTGATTAATTGTTCTAACTGTCAGGAAATTTCTCCTCAGTTCTAAGTTGCTTCTCTCCTTGATTAGTTCCCACCCATTGCTTCTTGTTCTACCCTCAGGTGCCTTGGAGAATAGTTTGACTCCTTCTTTGTGGCAACCCCTGAGATATTGGAAGACTGCTATCATGTCTCCCCTAGTCCTTATTTCTATTGAACTAGACATATCCAGTTCCTGCAACCGTTCTTTATATGTTTTAGTCTCCATTCTAGCTCTACTTGGACAATATCACAGAAAGTGAGATTAGAGGTAACAAAAGTGATCAAGTGATTTGTAGACTGGAAGATAACTGTATGCAATGAATGGACATTCACTTACCACAATAATTCATTCAATGGAGCTGTGTTAAAACTTAAGAGGTGAAACTTAGCCCTTGTTGCAGAGTACATGCCATCAATGAAAAACTCTCCTGGCCGGTAATGATTCTTGGGGTTCACCCCTTCCTTCATCAGAGTCAAGAGACATTTAGCCTTCAGATTCATATAGACTCCTTGGGTCCACAGCAGCAGCAAAAGCAGCAACATGATTTGTGCTCCCGATTGAGCCACCAGCCCTGTTCTTGCTTGGAATAAAGTTTGAGAAGACTCTACAAGTCGTAGAAGCCCTCCTTCAAGACTTAAGCTTCAAGGGCTTTTCCAATCACGATAAGGTCCAGCCAAGGCTCCACAACTGAAGGGAAGATGCATGACCACAGCCCCTGCCTACACTAAAAGGCTCCCCTTACTTCTTCTTTTCCCAGAATCATTTATGCACTCACAACTATAGAATAGAATAACAGAGATGGAAGGGACCTTGGAGGTCTTCTAATCCAACCCCCTGCCTAGGCAGGAAACCCTACATCCCTTCAGACAAATGGTTATCCAAATTCTTCTTAAAAACTTCCAGTGTTGGAGCATTCACAACTTCTGGAGGCAACTTGTTCCACTGATTAATTGTTCTAACTGTCAGAAAATTTCTCCTCAGTTCTAAGTTGCTTCTCTCCTTGATTAGTTTCCACCCATTGCTTCTTGTTCTACCGTCAGGTGCCTTGGAAAATAGTTTGACTCCCTCTTCTTTGTATCAGCCCCTGAAATATTGGAGCCACTGCTATCATGTCTCCCCTGGTCTTTCTTTTCATTAAACTAGACGTACCCACTTCCTGCAACCGTTCTTCCTATGTTTTAGCCTCCAGTCCCCTAATCATCTTGGTTGTCTTCTCTGCACTCTTTCTAGAGTCTCACTTTCCAGTGTCATGAAATCAACAAATAAGGTTTTGTCTGGCATTGATGGGAAAACATGTTGTTGACCTCTATTGTCAAATTTTCTAAAGTTTGTAGAAAAGTCTCTAGAGATTAAGCCTCAAAACAACAAGGAAATCACTATGGTTTGGAAAATTGCAAGGTGGAAAGACATTGCTTCTCTGAACCTTTGAACTTCTGAAGATTTGAACTCTGGGAGTAAGACATAAGAAGTTAGATTCAAACTTTTGTAAAAAAATATCATAATCAATATTATGAGATGGTTTAGTATAGACGTGAACAAGCACACATCAGTATGGACTTTGTTGATTTTGATTTATAGTGAACTGGTTCTATTTGTCAAGTTAGGCAAACATCTGTTGAGATGGATGGTTGCTCATCCGTTGAAGGCAGACACATTTAACAAAATAAAAGAGTTGGAAGGGAATTTGGAGGTATTTTCTTGCTCAAGCAGAAGAACCCATACTAGACAATATTTCAGGCAAATTTCTTTATTTCATGTTTCAATTTGGGCAAATAACAACAGTACATCCATCATAACACACATAAGTATAAAACAATATAAGAAAGAAGAGCTGGAAAAACCCAGCTTGGGCTGGGAATCATATTCCAAGAATGGGATGCAGGAAAACTGGCAGATAGAGATGGTGGAACCAGAGGCAGGAGGGTGCTTTGGCCCCAGTAGAGGTGGGAGGCTTACAGAGAGTGGCACAAAGGAAAGTAGGAAGGCTGCTCAATTCCAATTGATCATAAGAAGGAAGGAGGAAGAAGAAATCCAGGTAGCTCGTTCAAGAAGTCCTTCTTGAGACCAGTGGAGGAACCTTTGGCCACTACCAGGATCTAAGCCCTCAACAGGAAAAATCCCCAAATAACAAATATGGTGAAGTAGCTGTCCTGCTATTTCCTTTAGGTTTTAACTAGGTGGTGGTGGTGCACTGAGTGCTTCTCTCAGAGAGCATATAATTGCATATAAGGCCCTTCCTGGTGTAGGTCTGTGTGAGTTGAGGGAGTGCACCTCTAGAGCCTTTTTGGTGATTGGACCTGCCCTGGAGAGCATCATCCTTCTGAGCATTGGTCCTAATGCTGGTGGCCTTTCAGATGGTTGAGAAGACCTGTTTATATGACCTGGTTGGGGGGAGGGGGGAGGGCAGAAGAAGTGATGCAGGGAGGTCACAAGGTGTCATACAACCCATGCGAGGATTCTGTTGTGGATTGGCTATTGATTTGTGTTTATTGTGATGCTATCGTATCTTCAAACTTTTAAACTGTTTGACATGAGCAATTAATCCCTATTAGGATGCAGCAAGCAAGCGATGTTTGTTTTCATTGATTGTTAGTTAAACTGCATCCAAAATCCCATAAAAGTCCCAAGAAAACCTTTTGCTCAGAATGAATTGCATTATCACTTTCATTTCAGTTCTGCAAGGGCAGTTTTAATTTATTTATTTGAGAAAGAGAATAATTATTCACAATTCTTGCGCATGAGTGGACGCCTGGCACAGTGGTTTAAATGTCAGAATCTTTACAAGCATTCATTCACAGAGATTTTCTACACTGAAGAATAAAGGAAGGACAAAGGGGTAAATAGTGTTTATTTAAAAGTAGCATATTTCTATCATGACGTAAGCTTTTTGTTCATTGTCTTATAACCATTAGATTATCAAATACTGTTACTCAAATTTACCAAGTCATATTCTTGAGAAATAGCCCACTCATTTTCTTTCTATCTATTTAATCATCAGATGTTCTTTTGTATTCAGATGTGGCCTTAGCAGAATGATGTAGCACTTAGGGATGAAGACGCAGCCCAGCAGTCCAGCACTGGAGGCCAAGATGGAGAAGATCTGCACAGCCACCACGTACTTCCCCTTCGTGCTCAGGTAGGCAGGCACAAATGACACCCAAACACTGCAGAAGACCAGCATGCTGAAGGTGATCAACTTGGCTTCATTGAACGCACCAGGGAGTTTCCGGGCCAGGAAAGCCACTGTGAAGCAGATAGCAGCCAGGAAACCCATGAACCCGAGGGCAACATAAAACATGGCAACAGAGCCTGAATTGCATTGCAGAACTATTTCTCCAGGTTGAGATTGCTTATCTGAAGTAGGAAATGGGGGAGAGACTCCCAACCAGATGGAACAAATTATAACTTGAACAATGGAAGAACAAAGGATGATTGAATTGGCTAAACTCTTTCCCAGCCATCTCCTCACTCTGTTTCCTGGCTTTGTGGCCAAGAAGGCCAATACCACTGTGACCGTTTTGGCCAAGAGAGAAGACACGGCAACTGAGAAGATGATGCTGAAAGCTGTTTGTTGGAGAAGGCAAGCGGCTCTGGTTGGTTGGCCAATGAACAGGAAGGAAATCAAGAAGGAACACAGGAGAGAGACCAGAAGGATGAAGGAGAGATCCCGATTGTTGGCTTTGACTATGGGAGTTTCTAGAAATTTGATGAAGATTCCTAATACAAGGCCCGTGGTTAAGGCCAAAAACATGGCAATGGAAGCCAGGATGATTCCCAAATCATCCTTGTAAGAGAGGAAATTGAACTTTTTAGGGACACATTTGTCTCGATATTTATTGGGATGCTCATCTTCAGGACATCTAGTGCATTGTTCTGCATCTGCAAAGACCAAGGGGAAGAAGAGGAACATTGGCCTGATTTATTCACACTGCTTGCTTCATAATATCTCATTGTAGTTTTGCATTTTCTGAAAATATAAAGATAATCCAAAACCAGAAAAGCAAACTATGAAGGAGTCTATTTATGTAAACATCTGGTGATGATTGGGGGAATTTCCTAAAAAAGGTGACATAGAAAGAAGACATTCATTGGAAGAAGACATGTTCCATCAATGGTTACTTATAGCAGGTGTCATATCTCTTCAGATATAGTCAAACTATTTACAAAACAACTACCATGTTTTCCCAAAAATAAGACACGTCCTATTTTCTTTTGACCCCTGAAATAAGCACTTGGTCTTAATTTTGGGGAGGTCTTATTATTTTTGAGATGCAGGAGGCAGTGAGTGTGGTCACCTCATGGCTGCTGCTATGTTGCAATATTTTCAGGGAGGGCTTATTTTCAGAAGAGGGCTTATTTTTGTGCAGATGCTCAAAAGCCCAATTGGGCTTATTATCCAGGGAGGTCTTATTTTCAGGGAAACAGGGTATTGATCTGGAAAGTTGAAAAAAATATATCTCCCTTTGGATTTCTCTCCATTTCTCACTTTCCTCTCATCAACTTGATTCATCCTAAATCTGCATTAATTTGACTTTTTTGAGAGAGATTTCACTACATAAAAAAATATCAATCCTAATTTTCATTGCCTATTTCTCCATTTTTATCTGTCAGTTTTGTGTGTCCAATCACACTTGGCCAATAAAGAACTATTCTCTTCTCTTCATCTAAAAATAATTAAAATAAACCATGTACATTAATATTTTTTTAAAGAGAACAAAAGAATCTCCAGCCAATAGTACAGTTATGCAATACAATTGGCATTATGAGATTTTTTAAAAAAGAGCTTTTGTGGAGGACCTATATAAAGGAAACTGAAATCTAATGAGCAAATTGGAACAATTTGGATCATTGGCAGGCTTCAGGAATAATAAACAAAAGACCAAGATGTTGAAATGACAAGATCAAATAGAATTAATCAAATAGAAAATGGATTTTGTGATTGAAAAAAAGGTAATATATTTGAGTATGTAATAAACATACACTCAAATTTTGTGAGTTTATGTTTATAAAACTTAAAACATAAAACGTTTATTCATAGGAAGCATTTTATAGATGAGGAATGATAAGAAATAATGGTAAACCAACCTACATGTACTAAAATTTTCTCAAGGGGATTGTAAAATGAAATCCAGAGGAGATTTCATAATAGAAGAATGTCCATATTCTGATTTTATGGTTTTGAACAAAGTAAGAATAAATGCAAAATAGAATTACCGTATTTTTCGGAGTATAAGACGCTCCGAAGTATATGATGCACCTAGATTTTGGGGAGGAAAACAAGGGAAAAATATCTGCCTCTGCCTCCCAGCAATTTGCCTCCTTGCAACAAACAGTACAGACAATATACACTGTTTGTAGTGTTATATTTCAGACTATACTTATACAGATGCTGTTAAAATTGATGTGCTTTCTGGAAGTATAGTTATTTTCTGCTATTTAAAAGAATAGCACTTTTAAAAACAATAGCACTGGGCCTCTTCAGATCAAGCATTTATTTTAAAAAGCTTCTTCATGTTGTTAAGTTGTCTAGAACAATAAAAAAGCAGTCTTTAAAAAATAAGTCTAATTTGAACATCATATAGGCATTTATAGTTGTGGACTTACCTCCTTGCAGCAAACAGCCTGATTAGCACAAGAAAAAAAAAATCTGCTTCCCAGCAGTTTGCCATGTGGAGCAAGCAGCTAGTTTCAATTTCAATTTCTCCCGATCATCAGCTCTTAGAGGCTGCAGGGATTACTATAGCTCAGCGATGGCAAACCTTTTTTGGCTCGCATGCCATAAGTGGAGGGAGCGCAGGGAGGTCGTGTGCAGGCGTGCCGCACCCATAATGCAATGTGCGACCCCCCAGTGCGCATGCACGCACTACAGGCGTGACCCCCCATTTTTGCATGCTTTTTTCGCCCTCCCCAGGCTCCAGAAGCTTTATAGGAGCATGGGGAGGGCGAAAATAGCCTCCCCTGCCCCCCGGAAGCCTTCCAGAGGCTTCAGGGACCTTCAGGATGCTTCCCTGAAACCTTCGAAGCAGTCAAAATGACCCTCCAAGCCGGTTTACTCGGAAGGTCGTTTTAAGCACTCCGAAGGCTTCAGGGACCTTCAAGAGGATTCCCTGAAGCCTCTGGAGAAGTAAAAACGACCTTCCGAGCAAACAGGAAGTCTGCTCCCGGACTTCCGGTTTGCCCGTAGGGCCAGTTTTTTGCGCTCTGGAGGCTTCAGGGAAGCTCATGAAGCCTCCGGAGGGCCTCTGGGGGGGGGCTCTTTTTGCATTCCCCAGGCTCCTATAAAGCCTCTGGAGCCTGGGGAGGGTGAAAAATGGCTTTAAAAAAGGGTGAACTCAGCTGGCCAGCACACACATGCGTACTGGCCAGCTGACAGGGCAGAGCCTCACGTGCCCTGACAAATGGCTCCACATGCCACCTGTGGTACGCGTGCCATAGGTTCGCCATCACTGCTATAGTTTATTGAAGCCTCAGCAAGCCCCATTTGCTGCAAAGAGGTAAATTGCTGGGAGGCAGAGGCCAAAGGGTGGGGGCCATGGGTGGGTGGGGCTACATTCGGTGTATAAGACACACCCAAATTTTCACCCTCTTTTAGGGGGGGAAAAGGTGCATCCTGTACTCCGGAAAATACAGTATGTCCTAATGATAAGCATGAAATTGATAAATGTATAAACATTTGGTGAAATATGAGACAGAAAACAAGTGAAATAATGTATGATAATATAGAATAGAATAGAATTCTTTATTAGACAAATGTTGGACACAAAAAGAATTTGACTGCTCTCAGTGTACATAAGGAGAATAAAATATATTAATCAAGAATAAAAAGATACAACACTTAGTGTTAGTCAAGATTACTGATAAGCTATCAAATCATATTAAGAAACAATTGAGAACAATATAAATGGAAAGATGCAAGCAATATGGTTATAGTAATAAGTTGGAAGAGATAGATACTAGTAAAGAAGAGAAGAATAATAGCAATACAGTCTTAGTAAATTATTTGACAGTGTTGTGGGAATTAGTTGTTAAGCAGAGTGATGGCATTCAGGAAAAAAAAAACCTGTCCTTGTGTCTAGTTGTTCTGGTGTGCAGTGCCCTATAGCATCGCTTTGAGAGTAGAAGTTGCAACAATTTATGTCCAGGATGTGAGGGGTCTGTAGATATTTTCACGGCCCTCTTTTTGACTCGTGCAGTATATACGGCTTCAATGGAAGGCAGGTTGGCAGTAATTGTTTTTTCTGCAGTTCTGATTATCCTCTGAAATCTGTGTCTGTCTTATTGGGTTGCAGAACCAATCCAGACAGTTATAGAGGTGCATATGACAGAGTCAATAATGCCTCTGTAGAACTGAAACAGCAGCTCCTTGGGCAGTTTGAGCTTGTTGAGTTGGTGCAGAAGGAACATTCTTTGTTGTGCTTTTTTGATGATGTTTTTTTATGTTAGGTGTCCATTTTAAGTCTTGAGATATGATAGAACCTAAAAACTTGAAGGACTCTACTGTTGATACTGTGTTATCTAGTATTGTAAGAGGTGGTAGTGTAGGAGGTGGTAGTATATACATTTTTACTGAATATACAAATGGCCAATAGGAAATAATAATAATAATAATAATAATAATAATAATAATAATAATAATAATAATAATAATAATAATAATAACAACAACAACAACAATAAACTTTTATTTCTAGACCGCACCCTTTCCTAAGCAGGACTCGGGGTGGTGTACAGTCATTATTAAAACCATATACAAATACATAGACATAGACGTAGACGGAGGAGGTAGAAAATATACTGTACAATACTTAGTTAAAATACAAATAAAATTAAAATTCCCTTAAAAAAAAAATTCCCCAATAAAATGTTTGCCAGGAGGTGGAAGATGGAGCTATAAATCGGCTAAGCCAGCTAATTGGAACAGGTGGGTCTTGAGCTTCTGTCGGAAGGAGCGGAGGTCGTTAGTAGTTCTAATATCGGGGGGAGGTCATTGCAGAGGGTTGGGCCCATCATGGAAGGACTGTGGGGAGCTGTTGAGCCCCCCCCGCCCGCTATGGATTATCTGCTCACTCTCTTACGGTTTTTAAGAACTGCCTAACTCCCTTCTATTGAGAACTGTAGATTATAGGCCCTACTTATTTTTAACCACTTCTACCTATTTCTTTATCCATCTCTCTCATCCCTCTCATCTTATAATCTTGGTTGCCGTTCTGTTATGATTTTAACGGGTAGACTTATTTAACACCTTTAGCACCCAGTATCCATCTTAAGCCCGGTGTATTTATGTATTTATTATTTATCATTTATTATGTATACGAGGTCTGACCTTATTTTAATGCGGGAGTCCCCCCTCTCGCAGCTATGGCCTCCTGCCCTCTCAAGGGCCCACCTCGAGGACGGGTTTATTAACCCAGAGAGGTGGAGGAAGCGCACACTGAGGGGTTTTTTAATTAATTGTTTTTTAAAGGTTGTAAGGGGTTCCAGGGGTGGGTGGGGGGAACAGGTCAGAAGGGATGGGAGAGCCAGGCACCTAGGTGTGGTCAAAGGAGGAGGGAGCGGAGTGGGGGAGGAGAGGGAGGATAGCATTCCTGTGCAGGGCTCCTTGATACCAACGGTCGTGGGGAGGGGCAGGTGCGAGGACAGATTAAGAGCGCGTAGTCGGTTGGGAGACCGGGGTTTTTGGTCATTCCCGGTCGTTCGTACCAACCCCTGCATACGAGGTGGTCAGGATCTACAAACCCAAGGCCTGAGACTGATGTTATGCAACGCGAGGTCCATTGTCAATAAGGCCCCCCTCATCCACGATCTAATTTTGGAGGGGGAGCCGGACCTCGCAGGAATAACCGAGACCTGGTTGGGCCACGAGGGTGGTTTACCCCTCGTGGAAATGTGCCCGCCAGGTTATCGAGCATTTCACCAGCCTCGGGCCCAGGGAAGGGGCGGTGGGGTAGCAGTGATTATCCGGGAAGACTTAGAGCCGAGAGAGTTCACTGTGCCACAGACATCCGGGTGTGAGTCCCTTGTCGTGAGATGGGGCCCAGGGAGGCAGTTGGGCCTGCTGATAGTATACCTGGCTCCTCGCTATACGTCAGCGGCCCTGCCTGAACTCCTCGAGCTGATCTCATTGGTGGCGGTTGAGACCCCCAAACTGTTAGTGATGGGGGATTTTAATCTGCCGTCGATGGGAGAAGCGTCTGAGGGGGTTCGGGAGTTCATGGCTTCCATGACAGCCATGGACCTGACCCAGTTAATTCAGGGCCCTACTCACGAGGGAGGCCACACGCTGGACCTTGTCTTTGTCTCTGGCCAGTGGACGAGTGATCTGGGAATAGGGGATCTAGCCATTATTCCCCTGTCATGGTCGGATCACTCACTTCTCCGGCTTGACTTCCCTGGAGCTACCCCCCACCGCGAGGAGGCGGAACCGGAAGGCATTAGATGGTTCCGCCCCAAGCGCCTGATGGAACCAGATAGGTTCCAGACGGAGCTTGGGCCACCTCCTGTGGATCTGACCCACCCCCGAGTTGAGGACCTGGTGGACGCATGGAATAGTGCGACTACCGGGGCCCTAGACCGGGTGGCGCCTTTGCGGCCTCTCCTGCGGCGACGAACCACCCTGGCCCCTTGGTTTACGGAGGAGCTAAGGGTGATGAAACGCCACAAGAGACGCCTAGAGAGTCGTTGGAGATCCTCCCGTTCCGAATTTGACCGAGCACAGGCACGAGCCTATTTGAGGACGTACCTTGTGGCATTAAGAGCGGCCAAACGTCAACATTGTGCCGCTCTTATTGCGTCCGCAGATAACCGCCCTGCCGCCCTGTTTCGGGTGACTCGCTCCCTCTTGTTTGAGAGACCGCGGGAAGCCCCTTTACAGGGCAGAGCAGAGGAGTTTGGGAAATATCTACAGGACAAAGTCGCTCAAATCCGGATGGGATGGGCCCCTTTCAGTGGTCCAGTAGAGACGCCCGTGGCGAGTCTTGAGGGACCGCTTTGGGAGGAGTTTGACTCGGTTGCCATCGAGGATTTGGACAGGTTGCGCGGACGTCTGCGACCCACCACATGTTTATTGGACCCGTGTCCCTCCTGGCTTGTACTGGCATCCTGGGAGGTTACGCGCGACTGGCTCCTGGGCCTAGTGAACGCCTCGTTGGGTGAGGGGTCTCTACCGGCCGCCTTGAAAGAGGCGGTGGTGAGGCCCCTGCTCAAGAAGCCTTCCCTGGACCCAACGGACCTAGTCAATTATCGTCCTGTCTCCAACCTTCCTTTTTTAGCGAAGGTTGTAGAGAGTGTGGTGGCACAGCAGTTCCCACGTCACCTGGAGGAAAATGATTATCTAGACCCGCGCCAGTCCGGCTTCCGACCCGGGCACAGCACAGAGACGGCCTTGGTCGCATTGGTTGATGATCTCTGGAGGGCCAGAGATGGGGCTGTTCCTCTATCCTGGTCCTATTAGATCTCTCGGCGGCGTTCGATACCATCGACCATGGTATCCTGTTGCACCGGCTAGAGGGGCTGGGAGTCAGGGGCACCGTTTTACGGTGGTTTGGCTCCTACCTCTCTGACCGGACGCAACGTGTGTTGGCAGGGGAGCAGAGTTCGACCCGGAGGTCACTCACATGTGGAGTGCCACAGGGATCGGTGCTCTCGCCTCTCCTGTTCAACACATACATGAAACCGCTGGGCGAGATCATCCGTGGTTTTGGGGTGGGATATCATCTGTATGCTGATGATACTCAGCTGTACATTTCCACCCCGAACCACCCCAATGAGGCCGTCGAAATGATGTCCCGGTGTTTGGAGGCCGTACGGGTCTGGATGGATGGCAACCGACTAAAACTCAACCCTTCCAAGACGGAGTGGCTGTGGCTTCCGGCCCCCCGGTTCAACCAGGTGTTTCCATCTCTGGCCATTGGGGGCGTGCAACTAGCCCCCATGGAACAGGTGCGCAATTTGGGCGTCCTCCTAGATGCCCGGCTGTCCATGGATGACCATGTAACAGCCGTGGCGAGGGGGGCGTTCCATCAGGTCCGCCTGATGCGCCAATTGCGTCCCTTATTGGACCGGGATGCCTTACGCACAGTCACCCATGCGCTAGTGACGTCTCGCCTGGACTACTGCAATGCTCTCTACATGGGGCTTCCCTTGAGATGCACTCGGAGACTACAGTTGGTCCAGAATGCGGCCGCGCGGGTGATTATGGGGAGGACTAGATACTCCCCTGTAACACCTCTCCTGCGCGAGCTGCACTGGCTTCCTGTGGTCTACCAAGTGCGTTTCAAGGTTTTGATTATGATCTTTAAAGCGCTTCATGGCACAGGACCTAGTTACATGCAGGATCGCATCCTGCCCCACACATCCCTACGACCAATTCGCTCACACAGAGAGGGACTTCTCCGGGTGCCGTCCGCCAAACAGTGTCGGGGGGCGACACCCAGGAGCAGAGCCTTCTCTGTGATGGGCCCAGCCCTGTGGAATGACCTCCCCCGTGACATCAGGATTATTTCCGATCTCCGCTCCTTCCGTGTACAGTTGAAGACCCACCTCTTTCAATTATCTGGCCTGGCTCAACCGTAATTTTTCATATTCCTCCTGACTGTCTTTTTTAAATTTTAAATTTTTATTGTATATTGGGTTTTTATTATTGGGGTATGTTAATGGTTTTAATTGTCTAAATGTTGTAATCTATTACCTCCTCCGTGCATGTATGTCTTTGTATATATGTTTGTTTATATATGTTCTAGTGTACGCCGCCCCGAGTCCTGCTTGGAAAGGGAGCGGCTAATAAATCCAAATTTATTATTATTATTATTATTATTATTATTATTATATCACAGAGAAGGCTCTACTCCTAGGCGTCACCACTGCTTGGCGGATGGCACCTGGAGGAGTCCCTCCCTGTGAGAGCGGATAGGTCATAGAGATGTGTGAGGTGAGATGCGGTCCCGCAGGTAACTAGGTCCCATGCCATGGAGCGCTTTGAAGATAGTAACCAACACCTTGAAACGCACTCGAAAAACCACAGGCAGCCAGTGCAGCTCGCGCAGGAATGGTGTTATATGGGAGTATCTTGTTCCTCCCATGATAACCCGCGCGGCCGCATTCTGAACTAGCTGTAGTCTTCGGGTGCATCTCAAGGGGAGCCCCATGTAGAGAGCATTGCAGTAGTCCAGGCGAGACGTCACCAGCGCATGAGTGACTATGCGTAGGGCGTCCCGATCCAATAGGGGGTGCAATTGGCGCACCAGGCGAACCTGGTGGAACGCCCCCCTCGCCACGGCTGTCAGATGGTCATCCATCGACAGCCGGGCATCAAGGAGGACGCCCAGATTGCGCGCCCATTCCACGGGGGGCAGTAATTCGCCCCCTATGGCCAGCGATGGTGTCCACTGGTTAAATCGGGGCACCGGTAGCTACAGCCACTCAGTCTTGGAAGGGTTGAGTTTAAGTCAAACACCGGGACAAACACCGGGACAACATTTCGACGGCCTCGTTGGGGTGGTTTGGGGTGGAAATGTACAGCTGTGTATCATCAGCGTACAGATGATATCCAACCCCAAAACCACGGATGATCTCACCCAGCGGCTTCATGTATGTGTTGAACAGGAGGGGCGAGAGGACCGAACCCTGCGGCACCCCACAAGTGAGTGGCCTCAGGGTCGACCTCTGCTCCCCTGCCAACACACACTGCATCCGGTCGGAGAGGTAGGAGCGGAACCACCGCAAAATGGTGCCCCCTACGCCCACCTCTTCCAGCCGGCACAGTAAGATACCATGGTCATTGGTATCGAAAGCCGCTGATAGATCTAATAGGACCAGGATAGAGGAACAACCCCTATCTCTGGCCCTCCATAGATCATCTACCAACGCAACCAAGGCCGTCTCCGTGCTGTGACCACTGCAAAACGGTGCCCCCTACGCCCACCTCTTCCAGCCGGCGCAATAAGATACCATGGTCGATGGTATCGAAAGCCGCTGATAGATCTAATAGGACCAAGATAGAGGAACAACCCCTATCTCTGGCCCTCCATAGATCATCTACCAATGCGACCAAGGCCGTCTCCGTGCTGTGACCGGGTCGAAAGCCGGACTGGCGCGGGTCTAGATAGTCTGCTTCCTCCAGGTGGCATGGGAACTGTTGCGCCACCACACTCTCAACAACCTTCGCTAAAAAGGGAAGGTTGGAGACAGGACGGTAATTAGCTAGTTCCTCTGGATCCAGGGAAGGCCTCTTGAGCAGGGGCCTCACCACCGCCTCTTTCAAGGCGGCCGGCAAGGACCCCTCCTCCAGTGAAGCGTTCACCAGACCCAGGAGCCAGCCTCGTGTAACCTCCCAGGATCCCAGTACAAGCCAGGAGGGACACGGGTCCAGTAAACATGAGGTGGCTCGCAGTCGCCCATGTAACCTGTCCAAGTCCTCGGGAGCAACAGAGTCAAACCCCTCCCAGCGTGGTGTCTCAAGACTTGCTTCCGACGTCTCCCCTGGTCCACTGAAGGGGGCCCATCCACTCCAGATCTGATCGATTTTGTCCTACAGATATTCCCCAAACTCCTCTGCTCTACCCTGCAAAGGGGCTTCCCGCGACCTCTGTAATAAGAGAAAGCGGGTCACCCGAAACAGGGTGGCAGGGTGGTTATCCGCGGACGCAATAAGAGCGGCACAGTGTCTACGTTTGGCCGCTCTCAGAGCCACAAGGTAGGTCCGTAAATAGGCTCTTACCTGTGTTCGGTCAGATTCGGAGTGTGAGGACCTCCACCTGCTTTCTAGGTGTCTCCTGTGGCGTTTCATCACCCTCAGCTCCTCGGTAAACCAAGGAGCCAGGGTGGTTCATTGCCGCAGGAGAGGCCGCAAAGGCGCTACCCGGTCCAAGGCCCCCGCAGCCGCCTTATTCCAAGCGGCCACTAGGTCCTCCTTCCGGGAGCGGGTCGGGCTACAGGAAGTGGCCCAAGCTCCGTCTGGAACCTATCCGGTTCCATCAGTCACCTGGGGCGGAACCATCTGGGACAATCAGGTTCCGCCTCCCTGCGGTGGGGGGTAGCGCCGGGGAAGTCGAGCCGGAGAGAAGAGTGGTCTGACCATGACAGGGGTGTGATAACTAGAACCCCTATTCCCAGATCACTCGTGCACTGTCCAGATACAAAAACAAGGTCCAGTGTGTGCCCACCCTCGTGTGTGGGGCCCTGAATTAATTGGGACAGGTCCATGGCTGTCATGGAAGCCATGAACTCCCAAGCCACCTCGGATGCTTCGCCCGTCGACGGCAGGTTGAAATCCCCCATAACCACAAGTTTGGGGGTATCAACTGCCATCTCCGTGATCAGCTCGAGGAGCTCAGGCAGGGCCGCTGATGCATAGCGAGGAGCCAAGTATACAATCAGCAAGCCCAACTGCCTCCCTGGGCCCCATTTCACACCAAGGGACTCACACCCGGAGATCTGTGGCACAGTGAACTCCCTCAGTTCCAGACTCTCCCGTATAATTACCGCCACCCCGCCACCCTTACCCACGCCCCGCGGCTGATGAAATGCACGGTAACCTGGTGGGCACATCTCCACGAGGGGCAAACCAAAAAGGAAAATATAAGTCATTGAAAGGATTGAAATTTACATTATATTCTGTTGATTGACATTTGTCAGTCAATCGGAGTGCCGATTTACTGATCAGGTACAACACATAGAACAGCTTGTAAGAATAAACCTGTGGTCCTAGTATATTTAATCCCAGGCTCTATTATTCCCCCCAGATTCCTGGTGAATTTGATTGTGGATATTCAGCCAAACAAGAGAAATAAAGATCCAGCTTTAGAAAAACATTTTCTTGGACTCACTCACCTACCTTCCTTGGTGGAGATGGTTCCTTCTGCACAAATACGACAGTGGTAACAGCAGATGGGCTTCCCTTCCTGAGCCACCTTCATAAATCCAGGACGGCAACTTTCCACACATCTGGAAGGAGGCAGGGGCTGGGCAGAAGAGAGAGCATCAAGGTAAAGGAAATGAAAGCAGAGTGAAACCATAGCCTACAATTTAATTTTAAACTGGGAATGGGCTTTCTTGGTCTGTTTAAATATTAAGAATAGGTTCGCACGAAATAACAAATCTATTAATAAAAGTACAGAA
The DNA here is from genome assembly GCF_964273705.1 of Natrix helvetica. Lineage (NCBI taxonomy): Eukaryota > Metazoa > Chordata > Lepidosauria > Squamata > Natricidae > Natrix > Natrix helvetica. The sequence continues at coordinate 372,860,941 of NC_138548.1, forward strand.
CAGTGCAATTCAATTATAAATGTATTTACAAAAATATATATTGAGTCCCAACTTTTTTGGTGCAATAAAATGCAAAATAAAACTTACAGTACAATTCAATTATAAATATATCTATAATAAGAATAAAAGAGCCACAATGGCGCAGTGGCTAGAATGCAGGACTGCAGGCTACTTCTGCTGCCTTCCGGCTGCCTGCAATTTGACAGTTCGATTCTCACTAGGCTCAAGGTTGACTCAGCCTTCCATCTTTCCAAGGTTGGTAAAATAAGGACCCAGATTGTTGGAGGTGTAAACTACTTAGAGAAGACTGTAAAGCACTATAAAGTGCTTCTTCTTCCCACAAAGAGGAGGGAGTCAAACTATTCTCCAAGGCACCTGAGGGTAGAAGAAGAAGCAATGGGTAGAAACTAATCAAGGAGAGAAGCAACTTAGAACTGAGGAGAAACTTCCTGACAGTTAGAACAATTAATCAGTGGAACAGAAGTTGCCTTCAGAAGTTGTGAATGCCCCAACACTGGAAGTCTTTAAGAAGATGTCGGATAGCTATTTGTCTGAAACAGTATAGGGTTTCCTGCCTAGGCAGGGGGTTGGACTAGAAGACCTCCAAGGTCCCTTCCAACTCTACTATTGTATTGTATTGAAGTGGTATATAAGTCTAAGTGCTATTGCTATAAAAATTATACTGACTCCCAAATTTTGGTGCAGTAGAATACAAAATAAAATTTACAGCCTCAACTCTTTATTTTTACAAACATAGTAATTATTAGCTGTTTCTATAGCAACAAACTATTCTAATTAGCAAATCCCAAGTCAATCAATCAGAATAGAGCTGGAAGGGACCTTGGAGGTCTTCTAGTCCAACCCTCTTCTCAAGCAGCAGACTCTATGCCATTTCAGACAAGTGGCTGTCCAGTCTCTTCTTAAAACCTCCAGTGATGAAGCCCCTACAACTTCTGAAGGCAAGCTGTTCCATTGGTTAATTGTCCTCACTGTTAGGAAGTTTCTTCTCAATTCCAGGTGGCTTCTCCCCTTGATTAGTTTCCATCCATTGTTTCTTGTCCTGCTGTCTGGTGCTTTGGAAAATAAATTGATCCCCTTCTCTTTGTGGCAGCTTCTCAAGTACTAGAATGCTGCTATCCTGTCTCCTTGTTTTCTCTAGACTGGCCAAACCCAAATCCTACAACTGTTCTTCATATGTTTTAGTCTCCAGGCCCTTAATCATCTTAGTTGCTCTTCTTTGCACTTTCCCCAAAGTCTAACATCTTTTTTGTAATGTGGGGATTAAAACTGGATGCAGTATTCCATGTGCGTCTGTACTAAGTTTTTATAAAGTGGCCCTAACACTTCACACAAAGTATCATAACAAATTCCAGATAAGAACAGAATGTATTGTATAGGGTTTCCTGCCTAGGCAGGGGGTTGGACTAGAAGACCTCCAAGGTCCCTTCCAACTCTACTATTGTATTGTATTATTCTGAAGCCCAAGTGGAATATTGGAGAGTAACTCAGCTTTTGAATATAGTTGAGCACATCTGGGAACTCAAGAGAACGAATAATATAGGATAGAAGGATGAGGTTACAAAAATTCAAAGGACCAGTTCCTGACAAATAATCTCAACTGAAGGATGTCGTGTCCTTTGAGCAAAAGGACTCATTTAAACAATAAGAATAATTCAAGCAACTTCAAACCTATAACTGGGGGCAGGATGTCTCATGTAAATCTGGATTTTGGAGGAAGAAAAGAGCTGTCTGAGCATTCAGAGAGAATTTAGGAAATGTAATCAGCTCTACCTGATGGAGCCATTTGGGCCACACAATGGCCTGTTGGTTGATGCTGAGTTTGGGCTCCAGGGATTCCTGTCTGGAGAGACTCCCAAATTTCATACTGACAACTGAACCATTAGGAAACTTCAGCCAGTCCACAAGGTCAAAATCAGCTGCCAGCTCTCCATTCTTGTCCACATACACTCGGTTCGTGGAAGAGTTGTAAAACTGGGTGGCTTGGAGAAAAGGGTGAAGCTTGAATGAGAAAGAAAACAGAAAAAGAAAGAAAGTTGTTTCAACATGGTTCAAAATAGTTCATTCTCAGACTAATAAAATTGCAGGAGACAACTTCCGGGTTAGAAATGAAGAGATCCAGCACTTCCCTGCTTCATAGAAGGGCAGTGAGGAAGAAGAGAAAAAAAGCTTAGCCATAACATCTTTGAAGACATACTTAGTCATTGTGTTGCTAGAATTTATCTGTCTCCCCACCCCATTTCTGTCTCTCATCTATCTTATCTTATCTTATCTTATCTTATCTTATCTTATCTTATCTTATCTTATCTTATCTCATCTCATCTCATCTCATCTCCTATCTATCTATCTATCTATCTATCTATCTATCTATCTATCTATCTATCTATCATCTATCTATCTATCATCTATCTATCTCAAATTCAAATTCAAATTTTTAATTTGTTAGCCGCTCCCTCTCCGCAGGGGACTCGGGGCGGCGTACAATAAAAATATACATACATACATATAGACATACAGGTACACACATATACATACATATACATACATGGAGGAGGTAGTAATCAAACATATATCACATTAATAATAATAGTAGAAAATTAAAATTAGCCATTAAAATATCCCATGATAAAATACAATTTAAAAGGACTGTCAGGAGGAGGATAAACTACGGTTGAGCCAGGCCAGATAATTGAAAGAGGTGGGTCTTGAGCTTTACACGGAAGGAGCGGAGATCGGAAGTAATCCTGATGTCAAGGGGGAGGTCATTCCACAGGGCTGGGCCCATCACAGAGAAGGCCCTGCTCCTGGGTGTTGCCCCCCGACACTGTTTAGCGGACGGCACCCAGAGAAGTACCTCTCTGTGTGAGCGGATTGGTCGTAGGGATGTATGGGGCAGGATGCGATCCCGTAAATAACTAGGTCCTATGCCAGCGATGGCGAACCTTTTTTGGCTCACGTGCCACAAGTGGGGGGAGCGCAGGGGGGTCGTGTGCGGGCGTGCCGCACCCATAATGCAATGCGTGACCCCCCAGTGCGCATGAGCGCACAACGAGCGACACCCCCCATTTTTACATGCTTTCTTCGCCCTCCCCAGGCACCAGAGGCTTTATAGGAGCCTGGGGAGGGTGAAAAGAGCCTCCCTCGCCCCCCCGAAGGCCCTCCGGAGGCTTCAGGGACCGTTCGGAGGCTTCCCTGAAGCCTTCGGAGCACTCAAAAGGATCCTCCGAGCAAACCGGAAGTGACTTCTGGGTTGCTCAAGGGTCGTTTTAAGCGCTCCGAAGGCATCAGGGAAGCCTCCGGATGGTCCCTGAAGCCTTCGGAATGCTTAAAACCACCCTCCGAGCAAACCGGAAGTGACTTCCGGTTTGTTCGGAGGGTTGTTTTAAGGGTTCCGAAGGCTTCAGGGAAGCCTCTGGACGGTCCCTGAAGCCTCCGGAGGCCCTCTGGGAGGGCGGGGGAGGCTCTTTTCACCCTCCCCAGGCTGCTATAAAGCCTCTGGAGCCTGGGGAGGGCAAAAAATGGCTTTTAAAAAGGTGAACTCAGGTGGCCAGCGCGCGCATGCGCGCTGGCAGCTGACAGGGCAGCACCTCGCGTGCCCTGACAAATGGCTCCGCGTGCCACCTGTGGCACGCGTGCCATAGGTTCGGCATCACTGTCCTATGCCATGGAGCGCTTTAAAGATCGTAATCAAAACCTTGAAACGCACCCGATAGACCACAGGAAGCCAGTGCAGCTCGCGCAGGAGAGGTGTTACATGGGAGAACCTAGTCCTCCCCATAATCACCCGCGCGGCCGCATTCTGAACCAACTGTAGTCTCCGAGTGCATCTCAAGGGAAGCCTCTATCTATCTATCTATCTATCTATCTATCTATCTATCTATCTATCTATCATCTATCTATCATCTATCTATCTATCTATCTATCTATCTATCTATCTATCTATCTATCTATCTATCATCTATCTCCAACCACCCATATCTATCTATATTATCTTTCTCTCCCTCCTCCCTCCTTCCCTCTCTCATCTATAATTTATCTAACATTTATTTCGCTAAGCTTAAAATGGATCCACTCATTGACCAAGTGTCTTATAACCCTACCCTGTATAAATAGGATTAAATCAACTAAAATATGAGCACTTGAAAACAGATATTACACCCACAAATTCAATGCAGTAGCAGCAAAATAGTACTGTGTCGAGAAACCATAAACCTTAAATAAACTCATTCAGGGAAAGAACTTCTCTCATATCTCCTCCTCCTCCTCCTCAAAAGTCTGCAGAAACAACCAAGTTTGAGTTGCTTTCCTAGATCTTTGTAATATATAAAGGCAGGATCACCTTTTTCTGAGATGCTGTCCCAAAAAGGTGTGTGTGTGTGTTTGTGTGTGTGTGTGTGTGACTGAGAGGCACCACATTCCAGAACTATGGATGCTTGAAGAGAGAGAACCTGGAGAATCTAATCGGGCAGGCAGAAGTTCTAGGGAAAAGACAGCCTCAAAGACTTCCAACTCAAACATTCCCCCCTCCCCAAAGTCTTAGAATGCAACCAAAACTCCACAATAATCTGTGGAGGTCTCTGCATGGCACAGTACGTGTTCAAAGTATGGGAAGATTGGGGGAATAGAGGTGGAGTTGTCTGTATTTGGGAAAAAGAAATACCTGCCATGGCTTCAGCTTTTCAGTGTCCAACCTCTTCTTGTGCATTCTCTTGGAGATGGACAAATACGCAGCATTTATGGAGCTTGCAACATTCCGCACAGCACTGTAGATGTTGTAAGTGTCTAAAGTCAAGGTTCTTTCAACCACTCCTTGGGGCAGAATTTCAACGTCCTCTTTCTCCCGGCATCTGGTCCAGCCTTTCACAGCCAAAGGGTGCTTGGCATACGAACACAGAAAAGCATCATTTGCAAACCTCTCCATTAAAATATATATTTTTTCGAAATCATCGTATTTTGTTCTTTTCTCAGTCTGGATGAGGAAGGAAAAAATGCTATGGGTGTATTTGAAAGTTAGGGGAGCATATGTCATCTCAAAAGTGAGATCCCACAAAGCAGTCATGACCCAGACTTTCCCGACACTGGGCTTTGTCAAGGATCCAAGAATATGTTGTATAATGTATATTCCCTCTGTGAAGGACAGAGCTTCAGCATAATAAAGGTATACATTGACCTGGCTCCACTGAAGGAAACCTATGGAATTAAGCTTCATTTTTTTGGTATCTAGTGAGATTGTTTGGGAGAAGACAACACAAATATTATTCTGGGTGAGCATTGGCTTAAAAGTTTGGATGAACTGCTCTCCATTGCTGGTGTCAGCAACAACAAGACCGATCAATGTCCATCTGAAATATTGAAGCAATACGATAATCCCTGGGTACTGGACCCCTTCTTTGGGGACTGACTGGTAGAAAAAAGGAAAATAGGACTTATTGCTGAGTAATGGCGAAGCAAAAGCATAGCTGACCTAAAAAAAAAATAAAGGCATTCATTTTATTTCGCATTTTTATTTGACTGACTGTCAAACTATGTACGACCTGAAAATTACAATGATTGTATGATGTTCTATGTTTGAGTAGACAAAATTAAAGACATGAATATAGGTTGCTCTCTCCCCCCCTCCCCATTACTTACTGGGAGAGAAAGCATATGAAAAGAAATCTTGGATCCCAAGGTGAACATGAGCCAAAAGTGTGATTCTAGTGCACAAAGAAAATTCCATCGTGGCCCTGGGTGGCATTAATGGATGTGTAGTGGCAAGGTCAAGAGAAGGTATGTTTCCCTTTCATTGGCAGCTAAATATCGGAGACTAAATTTTTGGAAGGACAATGATAAACTAGAGGAGAGCAAGTCAAGATGATAAGAGGCTGGAAACAGTTGAAGGTATTAGGTGTGTTTAGCCTGGATGAAGAAGATTATAGGCACCATTGCATGAGGGGCTGCCTATGGAAGACAGGGCACAATTGTTTAGCTCCAGTGAAGAAGACAAAACAAGTAGCTTACAATGGAGAAGATTTCAGCTGGATGTCCTAGTGTAGGAGCTGTCCAACTTTGGAAAAGGCCACCTCAGAAGGTAGTTGAGTCCTTTGCTAGAGATGTTTCAAGACAGCCTGGATTATTGTGTGTAGGGGATACTGGATTCCTGCACTGGATTACATAATGCCCCCAAATCTTTCCAATCCTCCAAATCTGTGACTCTTTGGTTCTTACTGCCAAGAATGTCCATTGGTGGGATTGTTGTGGACTCTGCCCATCTCCCCTGACTGGTCCCATCAGGGAAAGGGCCTTCCTCCAGCACAATTTCTAGATTGGGTCTCTGCTACCTATTGGGATTGCTTCATTAGCCTGGACTACTGTGTCACTCTTGATTCTTCCATAACCCCACTATTCCTTATTATTTCTAGAGGGAAAACGTCTTTCTTTGAAAATCCATTCAAAAACAAAACAAAAACCCAACAACTTTCAAATTTAGATTTTTTAGAATTATTTATTTCTCAGTGCATAACATATGTACAATGAGATTGGTTGAGCTCCCTCAATGCACCCCCCTCCAAACACAATAGAACTCACAGTGAAGACAGAAAATCCCTAACCCGATAAATCATATTAACAAACACCCAGTCCTATTGCACCAGTGTGAACATGTTACATGTCGTGGCGGCCCTGCAAGTCCACATAACGTAGTTATGATGTTATTTCGCATTCAGGAGTCTGACAGCCCACAGATAGAACTCAGCAACTAACTGCAAAGAAACATACTTGTGGGATTTTGTAGGTGCCCAGCATGGTTGAAATCTGAATTGAGTATTCAGAGTCGGTCCCTTCGAGAACAACCAATGTACTTTTTGTCTTCCTGCAGCTGTAATTTGGGATGTTGGCCTTGCCAGCTGAAAGGAAATCCAGTAGAACAGCTGAAGTCATTCTTGGATCAAAATAATTGTCATGGATGGTATAGCCCAGGGTGATGTTGGGTAAGAGGAGGCGATTGTGGTTGACCTCTTGGATGGCAATCTGGAAAGACAGGAGCTTCCAGTACATCATGGATCCTTTCCTGAAATATATCATACTGTTAATTGGTTTGGAGGAGGAGATTTGTAGATAATTTTAGAAGATCTAGAGAAGAGCATGGATACAACTAGGCATAAGACTGAACTCTGTTATTCTGCCTTGATCCACCTCCATGGAGACCAAGGCATTAGGACATCTAGAAGGGAAAATGCAGTCACAGAATCAATCTTATTCTCAAGGCCAGATCAAAAGTATAAAATGATGGCCACATCATCAGCTTTGCTTGAACACTTACAGAGAGGGAGAGCTCAGGTCTTTCCAAGGCTGGAGTTCAGTAGAATCATCCAGCAGAAGACCTGGCCATTCTCTCCAGCTGTGTGAAATGCCTGTCTCTATTTTGTCAGTTGCTTATTCCTGAACTCCGACTAGGACAGAAAGTTTAAAGCCCCAAGAAAAGGGCACAAACCCTTACAGAATTGTGGTGCTATTATTTCTCTCACAGCCAGAGTGACTTACAAGCCAACATCAGTCTTGGGAGCTCTCCTGAAGTTATAGACTATAAATGAAGCGTAGGTTGCAGAAATGAGTCCCCCAACGAGATGGTCTCCTGGCCTGTAATGATTCCATGGATCTGCCCCATCCCTCTCCAAAGTCAAGAGGCATTTGACTTTCATCATCTCATAGGCTGCTAAGGGCAGCTGCATCAGGAAGAGTAGTAGGAGCACCATCCTTGCTGGATCTGGAAGACTGACTGCTTTTGTTCTAATCAAAATGATCAGCCAATGACAATAGAAGGCACCTACCTTTTCCAAGTCCGAGGTTTTGTTCACTTGGCTAAGAGGGACGGAACTCACTCAAGCCTTGGGTGAGAGTAAGAATACTGATGCAACCCCTCCCCACCGGTACAACTCCTCCCAGGGTCTCAGGAGCATCTGGGAGGGATTTATGTTTCTGACCTTTCTCTCCACACAATCTCTTTCTGTTGTTCCTTAGTTTATTGTTTATGTTGAGAGTTGGAAAAGTCCCTAGAGAGTAGATGGAAAAACATGAAATAAATCACTATCATTTTGTTAAAATCCTGCGCACAGCTCCAATTGTTTCCATTATTCGATGTGCCAGCACTCAATTTAGAATTTGCAGGATGGGTACCAAAGAAGGAGAACATCCAGAGAGATGCCACTACTTTAAATCAATCTTTAAAAAGATTTATTAAGAAATTGCCCCTAAATACTTTACAACATCTGGTGGATATGACCTCAATCAGTTGGGCAAACCCCAACAGTGGGGAAGATAAATGTTTCAGAAATTGACTCACAAGGAAGCTGGGAAAAAGGGGGAAATCCTACAGCCCTTTCCCCCATTCTCTCACCTTTCGGAATAATCAATTCTGTTCAGGGATAATTAGCAATGGGAACTCACTGTTGATATTAACGCACGTTGGGGAGAAAGAAATAAGCAAGCACACAATAGGAAATACAGAATCAAAATCAGAAAAGAATTGGACGGGACCTTGGAGGTCTTCTAGTCCAACCCCCTGCTCAAGCAGGAGACCCTACACCAGTGATGGCGAACCTTTTTCGCCTCGGGTGCCAAAAGCACATACGTGCGCGCTATCACACGAACTCGAGTGCCGACCCACATAACGTAATGTCCCCGCTCACCTGTGTGGACCGCGCATTTTTGCACAAGGCTTCCTCGCCACTCCCTGCTCTGGCTGCTTCCCCTTGGATAACACCCAGTGAGGGGAGAAGTTGCTCTGCCACTAACGGGCAGAGATTGGGGTGGGGGTGAGGGGATGCTCAAGTGTGCTCCTGTGTCAAAAAACCTTCCCTTATCATTCTCCTGTGTAAAGATTGGGCCCTTTTTACAATGGCAGGTGTGAGTCCAGTTGCTAAATTCTCCCCTTCTATTAAAGAGGATCCTGGGCACTACAGTCAATAGACAAATGAGGAAGGGAGCTTCTGGCACAGGGGAAAGAAAAGCAGCAAGGAAATAAGGAAAAGCAGCTTTTTCCCCTCAAGGTGGCTGCTCTGTTTCCCCCCTCCCCCGTGCTAGCACAGAGGATCCTGCCTGGTCCCTGCAATCCAAAGGGAAATGAGGAAGAGAGCAATCTGCATGAGGGAAAGACAAGCAACAAGGAAAGAAGAAAAAGCAGCTTTTCCCCCTCAAGGTGGCTGCTCTGTTGCCCTTTTCTCCATTTCAGCACCACTCCATGGAGCCTGCCCCACCCCCCATCGCCCAGGTCCTCGCTTCTCCCAAGCATTTCTTTGCCTATTTAATTTCCCCTCCGTAGCATTTTTCCATCGTGTTTCTTGCCGTTTTGGACAGGAAAACAAAGTTTGTGGGACTAAAAAAAACTCCTTTCAATCAATCAGTTCCAACTTTGCGAGATCTCTTCCCCCTCCCCAAGTTGTAATTGATTGAAGTTTTTTTTTAGTCCCACAAACTTTGTTTCTCTGCACACGATGGCAAGAAACGCGATGGAGCTGGAAATCAGGTAGGCAAAGAAATGTTTGGGAGAAGCGAGGACCTGGGCGATGGTGGGTGGGGCAACCTCGATGCCCTAGCACCGAAATGGAGAAAAGGGCAACAGCAGCCATGTTGAGTGAAAGAAGCCTCTTTTCTTCTTTCCTTACTAGCAGGGGGGAGGGGGGAACACAGCAGGCAGCACGCGGGAAAGAAGCCTCTTTCCTTGCCGCTTGTCTCCCCTGTGCTGGCAGCTTTCTCAGCGATCGGGCAGGATCCTTTTTAGTAGCAGGGGGGAGGGGGGAACACAGCAGGCAGCACGGGGGAAAGAAGCCTCTTTCCTTGCCGCTTGTCTCCCCTGTGCTGGCAGCTCTCTCAGCGATCGGGCAGGATCCTTTTTAGTAGCAGGGGGGAGGGGGGAACACAGCAGGCAGCAGGAGTGAAAGAAGCCTCTTTCCTTGCCGCTTGTCTCCCCCGTGCTGGCAGCTCTCTCAGCGATCGGGCAGGATCCTTTTTAGTAGCAGGGGGGAGGGGGGAACACAGCAGGCAGCAGGAGTGAAAGAAGCCTCTTTCCTTGCCGCTTGTCTTTCCCCGTTCCGGCAGCTCTCTTTGCATTGGGCTGTTTTTCGCCCTTTGGAGGCTTCAGGGAATCCTCCGGAGATTAAAAAAAACTATCGAAAATCAGCTGGCCAGCGGGTGCATGCGCACTGGAGCTGACAGGGCAATGCCTCGCGTGCCCTCAGAAATGGCTCCGCGTGCTGCCTGTGGCACGCGTGCCATAGGTTCGCCATCACGGCCCTACACCATTTCAGACAAGGGACTGTCCAGTCTCTTCTTAAAAATACGCAGTGATGAAGCATCCAAAACTTCTGAAAGCAAGCTGTTCCACTGGTTATTTGTTCTCACTGTTAGGAAGTTCCTCCTAATTCCAGGTTGCTTCTCTCCTTGATCAGTTTCCATCCAATGTTTCTTGTCTTACCTTCTGATCCTTTGGAAAATAAATTGATAACCCCCTTTTTTTGTGGCAGCCCCTCAAATACTGGAATACTGCTATCACATTCTTCTTTTCTCTAGATTCTCTAGACACCTAATTCCTGCTTGTTTGTTTGTTTGCTTTATTGGATTTATATGCCTCCCTTCTCCCAAAGGACTCAGGGCGGCATACAACATTAAAAAACACATCTCACAAAACTTAAAAGGAAATTAAGGAAATTAATTTCCTTAATTCCTGCAACTGTTCTTCATATGTTTTATGTTTTAGTCTCCAGGCCCTTTCCTTAGCCAACTCTGTACTTTATTCCCTGGTTTTGTGGCCAAGAATGCTAATACCATCATCACTGTTTTAGCCAGGATGGTGGAAATGGCAACAGAGAAGATGTTGCAGAATGCTATTTGTTGGAGAAAAGTTCGCTGTCAGGCTACTGTATATTTTCTTGTGGTTCTTAGGCCTGCCGCACTTTTTATTATTCTACTATGCATTTTCTATTGTGGGAAAATGGGAGTGGGGGATTGTATGGAGTTAGATGGTATGGAGCCATAACAAAATTCTTTCTAGAAAGCCAAGGTCATCCTTTGTCTTTGCACCTCTGCACCTGACCGGAACGGGATGGGTGGAAGCTGCCAGCATGGCAGTGGAAGATTGGACCATGTGATGGACTTGTGGGCATGGGGGCAAGATCATGAACTTTCAACTGGGTGGGGAAAACCAGGAAGCTTTCAGATTCGGGTTTCCTCAGATGTGCCCACATGGCTCTCTAAATAAATTGGAACCTTGAACAATACTTTGTCTTGGACTCTGATTTATTTTTGGATGCTATTTGGAACCCTGACTGGCCTATAAATAAGAATGAGGTCAAAAAGGAAAGCAGGAGGGCAGTTAGGAGGCTGTAGGAGAGATCCCAATTGTTTCTTTTGACTACAGGAGTCTCTTGGAATTTAATAGAGATTCCCAAGATGTGCCAAGATGGGAAACTGGAGAGTTTGGCTCAAATCTGTTTTAAAACACCCATCAAAAATCCAGAATTCAGAAAGACTTTTAGCATGGCCATAATAAGACTGGCATCTTATTATAGGCTTAATAAAGGCTATAAAATGTGTCCCTTTTCCTGAGCTTTTTCATGAATTGAGTTCTGGAAACGGAACCTTTGCTACTCTTAGAGTTCATCCAGCTGATTGGGGTCATATCCTCTTTTTTTTAATAAACAAAGTTTTATTGGTTTTTTGGTATTTTACAAAGGTAAAAGGTAAGGGAAAGGTTACAAATTTTGGCAGTTGCGAAATGCGGTAGGTGCACCCCCCCCTCCAAACTCATAGTATACATTTGCATAAAATTCAATATTAAGTAGTAACATATGGTCAGTGTGGCAAATTCAATTGGTAATTTCGATCAGTTTATATCAGGTGACTTTTCTTACTCATTTTTGTGATCTGAGCTTTCTTGATGTCGCCCCATCTCCCCCCGCTGGCAGAGCTCCGGCCCCTCCCGTGTCTTGTATGTCTGTTAGGGAGTCTTCTGGTTTTTCTAGAAGTACTTTGTTTTTTTTCCATAAAGGCCTGCGCCTCTATGGGTGTATTAATTCTAACTCTTGTCTCCTCCCAGAATATTAACATACCTTCAGGCATCAACCATCTAAACCACACCCCCTTCTGGTATAATTTATTCGCCAATTGCAAATAATTTTTTCTTTTTTCCCTCACTTTCTTGGGGATCTGTTTCAGAATGGTTATCTCCTTATCTTTGTATGTCAAGGCTTGCCCCCTTTGTGCACTCAGAATTTTATCTCTTGTACTTTTCCTAAGGAATTTAATGTGTACCTCCCTGGGAACATTGTGTGTTCTAGCGTAAGCTGAGTTCACTCTATAAGCCAGGTCTATTTCCCACCCCATCTGTTGTTTCTCCTTCTGGATATACTCAGCCAAAATGCTTGTCATGATGTCCCTTATATTTTCATCATCTGTCTCCATCACATTTTGAAATCTAAGATAAAAAGACATTCTCTCAAACTCTATTTTCATTTGTTGGGTATCAAGTTCTTTGTTTCCCTTCTGCACCCCCTCTATCCCCTCCCTCATCTCAGCCGCCCCACCCTCCAAAAGATCCAATCTCTGAGTTCTTATTAATTTTGCCCTGGTTCTCTTTAATTTCTTCTTTCATCTCCTTCAATTGTCTCTTTATTTCCTCTTGTCCCTGTAGAAGTTGCTGGAACATTTGATTAAACTCCAGCTCTGTAGATTTAGGTTGCATTAAGGCTGTTATCGTCGATTGTGTACTAGGACTGGAGGTTGCAGATGTCAGGGCAGAGGCAGCAAAGCCTGGCTTTCCAGGAGGTGGTTTTTTAGGTGGCATTGTTTAAGGAATAAAGAGTCCAGTCAGTATAGAGAATGATCAGTCAGAAAGGTAGAACAGCCACGAGAGTCCAGGAGACAGAGGGTCCAGGCAGAAGAGAGTTTTTTCTAATCACCCTGGCAGAAGAGCAAAAGTTTTTCACTCCAGGGAGTTCAAAAGCAATCAATCAACAAGAGATTTGTCTGAGTAGCACGGGGACAAAGACCGGAAGCCTGAAGTTTTGAAGGTGAAGTCAAGTTTCACATTTCATGAAGACAACGGAAGTGTGCCATCTTGCCCTGCCAGCTTCCAGTTTCGAGGCAACAAATAAAGTTTTCAAAGTTCAAAATTCCCAAAGTTTCCAGATCATCATTATATTATAAGTTTGAGTCCGAAAGTCCACTTAGTAGGGGCGTGACATCATTGATTGGCTCTCCCCCTCCTCCTTCCCTTGGGGCTAAGAGCACAGTTGTTTCCAGCCGCCTGTCCGAGGGGGGGGGGAAATCCCCCTCCCTCCAGCCGCGCCTCTCCAAGTCAAGCTGAAAAGTAAAGTTTACACAGCTGACAAGTTTTCAAGTTTGTGATGGGAATGGGGGAAGTTTATGCCTCACCACATTGCCGCTGCATCCTTCAGCTTTCTTATCTCCAATCAGCCTCACAGCGAAGACGCCGGAGCGTCTCCCCTTCGTGCTCCTTGGTGCCTGGAGCGAAGCGGGGTCCCCCCGCCGGCCGCCAGCGATCCAGGGGTCCCCCCGCCACGCCGCTCCTCCAGCAGAACGCCTCTGCGGGGCGTCCTGTGCCCCCCAAGGAGTGGGGAGCCCACTGGGGATGCGCGGGGCGAGCAGTCCCTGCCCGTCGCCGTCAGCCGCCGGAACCGGAAGTCATATCCTCTTGATGTAAGTTTTAAAGGGCAATTTCTTAATAAGCCTTTTAAAAAAAACATTAAAAGCCCTTTGCTTCTTTTCATGTTCTCAATTTCTCTCCTGCAAATTGTCAATGAAGTGTCAACATGCAGCTTAAAAGAAACATCAACATACTCTAATCACCACCAGACACAGGCTCGTTCTATCATATGTGATGGACCTCCACAAAAAATGTTGGACTAAAATACATACGTGGCTGAAAAAGATGATACAACAACATATTGACTTAAAACCTGAAATATTTTTGCTGGGGATTTTACCAGAATATTATAATGTATATTTGATTATCCATGTTATAACAGCAACCAGGATTGTATTTGCACAAAATTAGAAAGTGAAGAGATCCCTACAGAGGAGAATGTGATTAGGAAAATATTAGAATGTGCAGAAATGAACAGATTGACACTGGCTAACAAAGGGAAAGAACAAACTGATGATTATACAATTTCGGAATCTTTACACCGGTGGTTAGAGAACAGACCTAAGAATTAATAGTAAAAGAAGCTATCTAAAGTATAAGAAATGTATTAATCGTCAATATAACTAATAGAGTTAAATAAATTACAATGGGTTTGTTATAATATTAGATACTTAAAGTATTGGAAATTAAGCCAAGATGAGATTAAATAATGAGTACAATGGTATATTTTAAGGTTGGCACAAAATATTTGTACCCAGACGACACACTGGTTGATGGAAAATGGATTGTTTATATAAAAATAAAATAAAATAAATATTTTTTAAAAATTAATAGCCTCTCCTTGAATCACATTCCTTTCATTCCTATCTGAGGGACCATCTCTTGCCGGTCAGATCCACCCAATGTCAGGGTTCCAAGTAACACCTCCAATGAAAGAAGGCTCCGAGGATTGAGTTTCCTCAAATTTTATTAGAGATGTCATATTGGCACATCTGGTAAAACCCAAACCTGAAATCTTCCAGGTTTTCCCTACTCAAGTGAAAGTCCAAGTCCCTGCCCAGCACCCACACGTCCATTACATAGTCCAATCAGGCACCATCAACTGCCATTGATACTCTTTCATGAGGCCCTGAAGAGGTGGTTTCACCAGACTGTGATGGAGCCCATCAAAAGGTTTATTTAACCATGTGTTGTCGCCTGGGGAGGGGTTTATTATGTTTTTGTTATTATTTTCCTAAGCTGCATTTTTATTGCTTGTAAGCTGCCTTGAGTCACTATGAGTAAATAGGTGGCTATATAAATATTATAAATAAAATTTAAAAAATGAATAAAAATTAAAGAATAATAATACAACACAACACAACCTTAGGGCACAGATGCACTTATTGTTTTTCACCTTTTTTTCCTACCATTGCCTAGAAATTCAGGCATCCTGAGTTTGGCATGGAACTGGAAGCATGGAAGCCAATTTCCATGAATTTGAGAGAGAAAAACTTTTTCACTTTTTCCAAAAGTGGCTTTTTCCCAATAATACGAATCACAGGAAATACAGACAATGTGAAAAGTCTTTATTAGGGTGTGTGTGTGTGTCAAGTCTTTTTATAGGCTACAGAACCTTGACACCTGAGCTACAAATATTCTCCTTTATTGGTTTCCTAAATTGAAAAATGAACCCTAGACAGCCATGCTAAAATGCTAATATCTTCACTAAAAAGTTAATGGTGAAGGCTAAAATTCCAAGCAACACTGCCAGACATAGAAACAATGGCAGTTTGGCTTTAGCGGGAGATTACTTTAAAAGCAGCCAGCAAAATAGTGTTTTCCCCTGAAAAGTAGCTAATGACGAATTAACAAATTGGGTGGGAATTGTACTCCAGACCATCCACCAGAATCACTTTGCTGCTTCACTTTTCAACATCAGTTGCTCCTTTGTATTCAAGTCTGGCCTTAGCAAAATGATGTAACACTTAGGGATGAAGATGCAACTCAGGAGGCCAGCACTGGAGGCTAAGATGGAGAAGACTTGCACGATCACCATGTACTTCCCCTTTGTGCTCAGATAGGTGGGCACAAAGGACACCCAAACACTGCAGAAGACCAACATGCTAAAGGTGATCAGCTTGGTTTCATTGAAGGCTCCTGGAAGATTCCTGGCCAGGAAAGCCACCACGAAGCAGATGACAGCCAGAAAGCCCATATAGCCAAGAGCAATATAAAACATGGCAGCAGAGCCTTCATTGCACTGCAGAACAATCTCTCTTGGCTGGGAATACATATCAGAATCAGGGAATGAAGGGAAGAGTCCTAGCCAAGTGAAACAAATGACAACTTGGACACTGGAACAAGAAACGATGATCGAATTGGCCAGACTCTTGCCCAGCCATCTCCTCACTCTGTTTCCTGGCTTTGTGGCCAGGAAGGCCAGCACCACTGTGATCGTTTTGGCCAAAACAGATGACACAGCAATTGAGAAGATAATGCTGAAAACGGCTTGTTGGAGAAGGCAGGTGGCTCTCCTTGGCCGTCCAATGAAGAGGAAGGAGGTCAGGAAGGAGAGCAGAAGGGAGACCAGGAGGATATAGGAGAGATCCCGGTTGTTGGCTTTGACGATTGGAGTTGCTTGGAATTTAATGAATATTGCCAAGACCAAAACTGTGGTGAAGATTAGGAATAGGGCAAAGGAAATAAGGATGATTCCCAAGTGCTCTTGATGGGACAAAAATGTGACAATTTTGGGGATGCATTTAGTTTGAAGCTTGTTTTGATACTGGTCTTCTGGACATCTTCTGCAGTATTCTGCATCTGCAAAGGACAGATGTAACATCTACCATGAATTTATAGGATGGGGGTTAGATTTTGAAATAAAAAAACCCAAATCTTACTTTGTATGTGTATGTATCTGCCAGGGGAAAGGGAGGTGGACAGAAAAAGTTTATGAGCATGTGTGTGGATGTGCTTCTTTGCATTAGCAAGTGTCCAAAGATGATGAATTGAGAAAACGTAGCTAGATTAAGAAGGGGCAAAATTTGAGATGTGTTATTTTTAATTTATCAAACATCTCCATTTCTCTCCTGCTCTTTTCCCTCTTTGGAAACTGTAGGAAGCCAAAGGGAAGAAGGACAACCATCTACATCATGCAAGAAGGTCTTCAATGGCTTGGAATTGGCCAGCCTGAATGAATTGGTATATTCTGGTTCACCCAAATTCAGCTTGATTTATATCACAACTCATTAATTTCAGGATAACATTTAAATGCAATATAAATATTGTTGAATTATTTATGGATTCAGTTTTTCCCACCTAATCCCAATGGTTAATTTGAAACTGATAAAGATCTTTGGTTTGACCTTCCCTTATAATAACTATAATGTGGAAAGATTCCTCTCTAGTTGCAATGTATTCCGTGAAACAGCTATTCCACAGGAAACACAGACCATCCCTTATCTCCTCCATGACAGGACGAGAAGCAATGGATGGAAACTAATCAAGGATAGAAGCAACCTGGAATTAAGGAAAATCTTCCTAACACTGAGGACAATTAATCACTGGAACAGCTTGCTTTCAGAAGTTGTGGGTGCTTTATCATTGGAGGTTTTTAAGAATAATAGAATAGGGTAGGATAGGATAGAATAGAAAAGAATAACAGAGTTGGAAGGCACCTTTGAGGTCTTCTAGTCCAGCCCCCTGCCTAGGCAGGAAATCCTACTCCACTTCAGACAAATGGTTATCCAACATCTTCTTAAAAATGTCCAGTGTTGGAGCATTCACAACTTCTGGAGGCAACTTGTTCCACTGATTAATTGTTCTAACTGTCAGGAAATTTCTCCAAATGCTTTGGAGAATAGCTTGACTCCCTCTTCTTTGTGGCAACCCCTGAGATATTGGAACGCTGCTATCGTGTCTCCCCTGGTCCTTCTTTTAATTAAACTAGACATACCCAGTTCCTGCAATGGTTCTTTATATGCTTTAGCCTCCAGTCCCCTAATCATCTTTGTTGCTCTTCTCTGCACTCTTTCTAGATTCTCCACATCTTTTTTACATTGTGGCGACCAGAACTGAATGCAGTATTCCAAGTGTGCCCTTACCAAGGCCTTATAAAGTGGTATTAACCCTTCAGGTGATCTTGATTCTATCCCTCTGTTGATGCAGCCTAGAACTGTGTTGGCTTTTTTGGCAGCTGCTGCACACTGCTGGCTCATATTTAAATGGTTGTCCACTAGGCCTCCAAGATCCCTCTCACAGTTACTACTACTGAGCAAGGTACCACCTATACTGTAACTGTGCAAATTGCCCAGAGACTGGACAATTTGTATGAAATTGTGTAGGGTTTTCTGCTTAAACAGGAGGTTGGATTAGACAACCCCCAAGGTCACTTCTAACTCTGTTATTGTGTTCTTCTGTTATCTTGGAGGAACATGGATAGCCAGAAATGGCTATCCTGAGTCCTTTCTGGAACTAGAAGATCCCAAGATGACCAACTAGATCCTATATGAGTTGGCTGTTATTCCCCTTGATGGATAGCTTTACAGTATAGAAACAATATTATACTCTTCATCATGGTAAAGTAATACATTACTTCATGTAACTTCATCTGATCCTTCACAAAGCCACAGAAGCTTCTAGTTAGCTGCTTGGTTTCCTCTACATCTCACAATCTCATTCTAACGGATTCTGGCATTCCCGTTACTGTTACTCCCTTGGTGAAACCAATTCTGAAACTTAACTACGTTCTCCCCTTAATATCAAACTTTAAAACATTTTCATAGAAAAGATCTGTAGGAACCTTTGCTCCATTTCCAAGAGCTGCTTGGAGTCCCATTCACCCACCTTCTTGAGTAGAAATGCTCCCTTCAGCACAGGGGTTGCAGTTGTAGCAGCAGATTGGTTTTCCTTCCTGGACCACTTTGAAGTATCCAGGTTGACAAACCTCCACACATTGGGAGTAAGGCAAGGGCTGAACGGGAATAAAAGTGGGATTCAGAAGCATTTTCAAAAAGCTATGGCATGAGACATAGAGTCAGAAGGGGGTGAAAATAAAGGTATGTGCAAAATGGACTAGACACGGAATGTTCTGTTTCTCCTCCAGGCAATGGTGTGGTGGCCATTCCATGGATGGTCCAACAATTTCCCCATAAAGTTATTCTTAAAATTGGAAGCGGTTTGTGATAGGCAGATATGCTTCCATTTCGGAGGATTGACTCCGGGAGACTGCCTGAGGAACTCTTACAAAACCACATCAGTTGGATCCCGAGGAGAAATGAGAATTCTGGAATTCTCCAGCATGTTAGATTTCACCCTTCTCTTCTACCAAATGTCTGGCCATGTTGTCAACTTGGATTTATTCATGGTGATTTTACTTCTCTTAAAATCCTGTCCCTGGTTCTCTCCACCATCGTGTCATTTCCCTCTGTGTCCTTGAGATAGAAGCAGGGGTGGTTTGTGCCGGTTTTACTACGCGATTCGTAACCACATGCATGCGTCCCAGGCCAGAATTCTACTAAAGTTTTGGCCAAATCGGCAGCAATCCACCTCTGGTCAGAAGCCTTCTATATTCCACAGAATATCTTCATTGCTCATACTAAATTAAAAGACCACAAGTCCGAAGCTCATATATGAAGGCAATCAGTCTACTACGTAGGTTGGGAAGGGAGGAAACAATCATTGAGGTAACGAGAGAAGAGATACAATAGAATACAATAGTAGAGTTGGAAGGGACCTTGGAGGTCTTCTAGTCCAACCCCCTGCCTAGGCAGGAAACCCTATACCGTTTCAGACAAATAGCTATCCAACATCTTCTTAAAGACTTCCAGTGTTGGGGCATTCACAACTTCTGGAGGCAACTTCTATTCCACTGATTAATTGTTCTAACTGTCAGGAAGTTTCTCCTCAGTTCTAAGTTGCTTCTCTCCTTGATTAGTTTGCTTCTTGTTCTACCCTCAGGTGCCTTGGAGAATAGTTTGACTCCCTCTTCTTTGTGGCAACCCCTGAGATATTGGAACAATGCTATCATGTCTCCCCTAGTCCTTCTTTCTATTAAACTAGACATACCCAGTTCCTGCAACCGTTCATGTGTTTTAGTCTCCAGTCCCCTAATCATCTTTGTTGCTCTTCTCTGCACTCTTTCTAGAGTCTCCACATCTTTTTCACATCGTGGCGACCAGTACTGAATGCAGTATTCCAAGTGTGGCCTTACCAAGGCTTTATAAAGTGGTATTAACACTTCACATGATCTTGATTCTATCCCTCTGTTGATGCAGCCTAGGACTGTGTTGGCTTTTTTGGCAGCTGCTGCACACGGCTGGCTCATATTTAAATGGTTGTACACTAGGACTCCAAGATCCCTTTCACAGTTACTACTACTGAGCAAGGTACCACCTATACTGTACCTGCACATTCCATTTTTGTTGCCTTTGTCCCTACCTGGCTGAGCCATTGGGACTTCATGATGGTCTCCTTATTGATGCTGAATTTGACTTCTGTAGAACCTTCTCTTGCTAAACTCCCAAATTTCACTCTATTGGTTGACTTATTGGAAAACCACAGCCAGCTCACAATGTTGAAGTCAGCCATCAAATCTCCATTCCCCTCCAAATATATTCCTTCCATGGTATTATTGTAAATCTGGGGCATCTTTAGGGAATGGTGGAACTACAGTATGAGGAAAGGAAGTTTATAGATAGATGGATCAGGTAAATACAATACAATACAATACAATGCAATGCAATGCAATGCAATGCAATGCAATGCAAAGCAAAGCAATGCAATGCAATGCAATGCAATGCAATGCAATACAATACAATACAATACAATAGTAGAGTTGGAAGGGACCTTGGAGGTCTTCTAGTCCAACCCCCTGCCTAGGCAGGAAACCCTATACCGTTTCAGACAAATGGTTATCCAATATCTTCTTAAAGACTTCCAGTGTTGGGGCATTCACAACTTCTGGAGGCAATTTCTGTTCCACTGATTAATTGTTCTAAGTGTCAGGAAATTTCTCCTCAGTTCTAAGTTGCTTCTCTCCTTGATTAGCTTCTCTATAAATCAAGTTGATTTATAGAGATGTGAGGAATTTCGCTTTCTGAATTGCAGCCTATTCTCTTACAACAGGGGTGTCAAACTCGATTTCATTGAGGGCTGCATCAGGGTTGTGTTTCACTTTGGGGGGGGCAGGGAGTATGTGGCCAGAGTGTGTGTGGCCAGCTCAACACCTCTCATGTTAGGGGCACACCTGTGGCGGTCCAAGCACTCTGCCAGCAAAAATGGGCTCCTGAGCTCCGTTTTTGGCTGTGAAGGTTTCCTGCAACCCTCTGCCAGCTAAAGTGGCATCCTGCAACCCTCTGCCATCAAAGATGGAGTGCGGGAGGGCTGTCCATATGAGCACCGCCCCCTAGAGTTGGAAACAACAAGCAGATATGTGCGAGGGGAACCTTTACCTTCCCCTTAACTGCAAACATCATGACTAAACTTCAGTTTGAAATCTTTAACATTAGCAATATGCATGAAACGTCAAAGAGAATACCTGCCATGGCTGGATCTTTTGAATCTCTGTCCTGCTTTTTCTTTGCATCCTTGTCCTCTGGGATTGAGGTGAATAGACCCCATTTAAGGCCCGTGCCACAATCTGGATGGCATTGTAAATTAAGAAGTTATCTAGAGAGAAGGTCTTTTCAATCTTCTCTTGAGGCAGAGTCCCCACGTTCTCTTTCTCTATACATCTTGCCCAGCCTTTGACAGAAAAGGTAGGCTTTTCATAAGAACAATGGAATTTTGCGTTCATAAATGCTCCAGTAAGAACATAGATATATTTTAAGTCATCAAATGTGGTCCTTTTGCTTGTCTGGATAAGAAAAGAAAAAATACTATGGGGGTATTTGAAAGACAAGTCGCTAAATGATAATTCGATGGTGAGATCCCACAAAGCTGTTATAATCCAAAGTTTTCCTACAACAGGTTTTGTCAAGGACTCCAGTATATATTCTAAAAAAAATGCTCCCTCTTTAAATGTAAACTCTGCGTAGTAGACAAATACATTGATTTGTCTCCAGGCGTTGAAAACAGAAACCATATACTTGAAGTTCTCAGCATTCATTAATACGATTTGTGAAAAAACAGCACAAATGCCATTCTGAGCCAGCAAAGGAATGAAGGTCTTAATGAAATGCTCTCCATTATCAGTGGCTGCAGCAAAGACTCCAATGAACGTCCACCGAAAATACAATAGCAGTTTAATAATCCCCAAGTTCTGAGCACCTTCTTTGGGGACGGTTCGGTAGAAAAAGGGTAACTGAGTTTTCTCGCTCAGGAAAGGTGAAGTGAAAGTGTAGCTGATCTGGAGGAAAAAAACAACCCAAAACAATAGGAGGTTTGCGTTTCATTGTAGGTTTTCAGAAAGTCCAACTATTAGATGCTGAAGAGATAGTTTCAGATGTTAGTTAGTGGACAGAAAGATTCCAACTTACCTTGGTGGACATAAAATGGGGAACGGGAATGCAGAGAATGTAGACAAGCAACTGTCTATGGAGGTTCTGAGTCATCTTATGGTTATCCCAAAGGTGCTTTTTAAAGAGGCAACTGGACTTTCTGGTTTTCCTTTTGAAGACATTTCACTTCTCATCCAAGAAGCTTCTTCATCTCTGACTGGATGGTGGGGAATGGAAGGATTTATATTCCTTGCAGACGGCTGGTTGTTAGCACTCTAGAAGAGTCCTTGAGGCCAAGTATTATCAAGGCCACCCGAGTAGTGCAAATGGGTGTGGAACCTTCTTGGAACTGTTGAAAGGACTGTGTTGTAGACAGGAGATAGATGATGTCATATCCCCCCCCCTCTGATGAGAGAAGGCTGTTCACTTTTGACATAAACCATGGCCTCTTTGACCCCTCTTTCAAATCAGTGGTCCTCTCTGTCCAAAATATGAACTTTGCCATCTTCAAACACATCAGGACAAGATTCAGCAATCCATCTGCATTTAAAAGACAAAGGCTACACTTTTGAAGAGAACAAAGTCCACATTTTGGACAGAGAGGACTGCTGGTTTGAAAGGGAGGTCAAAGAGTCCATCTATGTCAAAATTATACAATAGCAGAGTTGGAAGGGACCTTGGAGGACTTCTAGTCCAAACCCCTGCCTAGGCAGGAAACCCTATACCATTTCAGACAAATGGCTAGCCAATATCTTAATGGCTATCCAACATCTTGTTGATTGAACAGTCCTCTCTCAACAGAGTGGGAAGGATATGTGTTCTGACCCCCCTCCATCTGGTAATGAACACCGACACAGGTTTAGCTGTCTGCAACACTTTATTGACAGTCCTCTAATCTTGCTGGCTGAAAACCCAAAACATGACTCACAGACAAGACGTTGGCAGCAACCCAGACTCCAACAGATACAAACAAGAACTTCTCCAGCTGGGTACAAACAGACACACAAGGCAGATCAGACAAAGAATTCTCCAGAGAAATATGAACGGTTGTGTCCTGAAAACAGTTCCCTCCCAAAATCCCCTCTTATATACGCTCTTGGAAGGGGCCACCCCACAACCACCTGAGCTTAGGAGCTTGTCTCCGGAGCAGCTGTTGCCTTCGTTTCTCCGCCTTTCTATGCCGGGCGTCAGGGACAAACCCCCTTTGATCTTCCCCACTGCTCCATGCCTCAGGCGCCTCCTGGTGGCCAACCAGCCTATCTGGTCCCTGCTCTGCGTCTGAACCCTGCCCAGGGTCCTCCACCTCCTCCATAGCCGACTCATAGGGTTCATCACTATCTGAGTCGCTCAGCAGCTGCAAAGGATCCTGTTGGGTCACAACAGATATGATATCATCTATCTCCAGTCTAAAACACAGACCTTTCAACAGTTCCAAGAAGACTCCACACCCATTTGCACTACTCAGGTGACCCTGAGGACACAGATAAACCTCCAGCTAGCTTCAATGACTCTCTTAAAGGCCAGCTGTCTGCAAGGAGTATAAATGCTTCCATTCCTCACCATCCAGTCAGAGCTGAAGAAACTTCTTGGACGAGAAACAAAATGTCTTCAAAGAAAAATCAGAAAGTGTAGTTGCCTCTTGAAAAAGCACCTTTGGGATAGACAAGCAACTGACATCAAGGGACAGTTAGTTAAAAAATAATAATAATAATAATAAATTTGGATTTATTAGCCGCTCCCTTTCCAAGTAGGACTCGGGGCGGCGTACAATGGAGCATAAAACATAAAAAATATATAACAACACCAAACGTACATACATACACAACACACATACATACACGGAGGAGGAAACAAATTACATCAATAGACAGTTAAGAATCAGCTTTAAAATACCCCAATTGTAAAAACCCAATAAAATTAATATTTAAGGACAATTTAAAACAGTTTGGAGGAATGGGAAAATTACGATTGCGATTGAGCCAGGCCGGATAATTGAAAGAGGTGGGTCTTCAGCTGTACACGGAAGGAGCGGAGATCGGAAGTAATCCTGATGTCACGGGGGAGGTCATTCCACAGGGCTGGGCCCATCACAGAGAAGGCTCTGCTCCTGGGTGTCGCCCCCCGACACTGTTTGGCGGACGGCACCCGGAGAAGTCCCTCTCTGTGTGCGCGAATTGGTCGTAGGGATGTGTGGGGCAGGATGCGATCCTGCATATAACTAGGCCCTGTGCCATGGAAATTCACATCTCTGCAGGATCCAATTTGAGTTGGTCACTGGGACCAAAGTTTTATTCTGCTTCCAAGCTTTTGGGCTCATGTTGGATTCCATTGTCAGGGAGCATTTCTCTCTCCAAAGTAGGTGCACTGGACTGTTCTACATGTTGTATTTATATGGTTCCAGGTTGTGCATAGTTGCTGAATTAACATGTGTAGTTGTTTAGTTAATCTGCGTAATTGTTTAGTTAGCAACAAACAGCTACACACAACTAGGAACCATATAATACAACACATAGAACAGGCCAGATCCTGGTTGTATGTAGAGTGGTTAACTAAACAACTATACACAACCAGAAACCATATAAATACAACACATTGAACGGCTTGGTGCAGAATTCTGGAGAGAGAGAGAGAGAGAGAGAGAGAGAGAGAGAGAGAGAGAGAGAAGTCCCTCATATACACCCCAAGGCAGCCACATCTCTTCACTAACTTGCTTAAGTTCCTTGATGATGGGCTCCAGCACAAGCCCAAAAGCTTCGAAAAAGAATATATCTTTGGACCTGGTGACTGACCCAGATTGGATCTTGCAACATTATCCTGGGACATGTGTATTCATTTGCAATCCAAATATATTTTTCTGGATAGTTGATGCTTCCAGAGTACCTGACTAGCTTGAGAACTGAGCATTCTGAACTATCATTTTTGCTCATTGATAACTGTTAATTATAGCTATTCCTATGTTTGCTCTTTTTCTTTTGCCCCGATCCTAATGGGGCTCAAGGTTGACTCACCATTCCATCCTTCCAAGGTTGGCAGAATGAGGACCAAGGTTGGGGGCAGTATACTGACTCTGTAAATTGCTTAGAGAGGGATGTAAAGCACTGTGCAGTCTAAGTGCTATTAAACTGTCCCAAAGATTTCTAAGGAGGAAGCCTCCTTGAAGTCCTCGGGAGTAAACGTAGAGAGCCATTTGCCTGCTCTATACCTGTGGTATTTTGTAGATGCCCAACATGGCAGAAATGAGGATGGATATGTCAGAGTTGGCCTCTTCCATGAGAACCAGCATGTTTCTCTTCCTTCCACAACTGTAGTTGGGAACATTGGCCTCTCCAATTGAAAGCAAATCCAACAGACCATCCAAAGTCATTCTTCTACTGGAAAAGTTGTCATGGAGGTTGTAGCCCAAGGTGAAGTTGGGTAAAATGAGGGGATCTTTATTGATTTCCTGTATGGCAAAAAGGAAGGACAGAATTTTCCAGTACATCATATTTGGTTTCCTGAAAAGATACGTGGGTCATGCCATGATACCTTCAGTGAAAATAATCAACTTCATGTGTGCTATAGTGACGGCACATCTTTGTCCCCAAAGGTCCTCTTATCTACTTATTGTTATCAAATTTATTTGCTGCCTATCTTGCCATGGGGCTACTCTAGGCGGTTCACATCCATTAAAAAAATGAAATAAAAAGGAAGTTTAAACAAAGCTAAAGTAAAACAGAACAATAAAATAACAGAGAGAAAAAAGAACAAAGAAAAAGAAAATAAAGAAAAATACACCAATGCTTAGACAGTTTGAAAGCCAAAACACAGTAATTTCAGATAAGCTGTACATTGTTGTCACTTTCATATAAAACATTTGCTAGACCAATTCTTGAATACAGCTCATCTGGCTGGAACCCGACATTAATATAATTGAGTGAGTCCAGAGATATTTTACGAGAAGAGTCCTCCATTCCTCTAACCACAATAAAATACCTTATGTCACGAGACTTGAAATTTTGGGCTTAGTCAACTTAGAACTACAGTGTGCTTAGTCTGACCGAAGTGTAGTACATAAAATTATCTGCTATAATGTCCTACCTGTCAATGACTACTTCAGCTTCAACCCCAACAATACACAAGCACACAATAGATACAAACTTAAAGTAAACTGCTTCAAACTCGATTGCAGAAAATACGACTTCAGCAACAGAGTGGTCAATGCCTGGAATGCACTACCTGACTCCGTGGTTTCTTCCCCAAACCCCAAAAACTTTAACCTTAGATTGTCTACTGTTGACCTCACCCCATTCCTAAGAGGTCTGTAAGGGGCGTTCAAAAGCACACCAATGTGCTTAATGTCCCTGTCCTAATGTTCCCTTTTATTCATATCCATTTCATGTTTTCATAGTCATGTGTTCTGACCCCCTCCCCACACCTGTGAATACACCAGAACACAGGCTTTGCTGTTTGCCACTGTTTAGTTACTGAGATAATGAATCCTTTGGCTGAGGGCCCAGGCAACTCACGTTCAATAGAATAGCTCTGCAACAACCCAGATAATTCAAATGAAGCAATGCAGATAGTCCAAACGAACAGACACGGCTAGAGTACACAGATAGATTTTCTTAACTACTAATTCAAACGGTTGTTTCCTGCAAATGTCCCCTCCCAATGCCTCACCTATAATCTCTCTTGGGAGGGGCCAATCCACAACCACCTGTGCTTAATCATCGCCTGTGAGTCCGCCTACGGAGTTGCTGCTTCCGTTTCTCAGCCCTTCTCAATCTAGCATCAGGGACAAACTGCCTTTGATGCTCCCCACTGCTCCATGCCTCAGGCGCCTCCTGGTGGCCAACCAGCCCCTCTGATCCCTGCTCTGAGTCTGAACCCTGCACAGGGTCCTCCACATCATCCAGGGCAGACTCACATGATTCCTCGCTATCCGAGTCCATCAGCAGCTCAACTGGATCCTGCTGGACCACAACAGTCATGTTTATACTTATATCTTTTATCTAATACATGCTTGATGAAATAAAAAAATAAAAGAAATAAAAGAAATAAACTTCAGACAGAGAAGTTGAAAAATATCAGAGGAAAAGGTATTGGCGAGCCACTTCTGAAAATGTGGTCCAGAAACTTTCCTGGACCAGACTGTAATAATCAATCAAAATTAGTAATCAATCAAAATTCACTCAAAGGACAAAAATACACTTGTTATATTTGCATAGTATGCATGTAGCTATATATATATATATATATATATATATATATATATATATATATATATATATATATATATATATATATATATATATATATATATATATATATATATATATATATATATATATATATATATATATATATATATATATAAAGGAATGTGTATATGTGCATGAGATAGGGCAGAAAAGAGAAAATTTACAAATTGAACAGAAGCACCAATTCTTCCAGTTTTCCCTTGAGTGAATGGTCCCGATGTCTGATTGCTTGAGGGAGAGAAGACCTACTCAAAACACTTTGGCATGAGTGGAACCAGAGGTGAGTCAAGAAGGAGCTTTTGAAAAGACCCATGCCCATATCTAGGAAGCAACAACTGGTTACTGATCTGGAAGTGAGGAGTCAGGCAACTCCATGAACCAGTGAGGAAAGACATGATGGAACAACTTGGTGAATGTCTGGAGGCACCAGAGCTGACTGCTGATGGGGTTTTTTTTTTTTTGGATTTGCAGAAACTGTCCTTCTGGAAGATCAGCTTTTTCTCTCGGCTGGGACTGACCAGTTAGAGCCTTCTGCCCTTTTGTTGGATGGACATGTTGAAACCATGACCATGAACTCCCAAGCTAATCACCTTGAAAGATCAAAGCAGGTTGTCTGTGCAGAGATCAGTTAGACATAAGGATGCTGAGTATTAATGCTTGCTTTTGTTTTATCAACTGAATGTGCTGTATTTCCCAGTGTTTGTATACACATGTATTAAAATTCAACTCTCCCTTCGATTTTTCTCAAAAACAACGTAAGAATAGAATAGAGTAGAATAGAACAGAACAGAACTTTAATAAGAGAGGTGGAAGGAACCTTGGACTTCTTTTAGTCCAATCCCCTGTTCAGGTAGGAAACCTTATACCATTTCAGACAAGTGCTTGTCCAATCTCTTCTTAAAAACTTCCATTGTTGGAGCATTCACAATTTCTGGAGGCAAGCTGTTCCACTTATTAATTGTTCTATCAGGAAAGTTCTCCTCAGTTCTAAGTTGATTTTCTCCTTGATTAGTTCCCATTCATTGCTTTTTGTCCTGCCTTTAGGTACTTTGGAGAATAGCTTGGCTCCCCCTCTTTTTTGGGGCAGCCCCTTGAGATATTGGAAGATTGCTATCTTACCATCCCTAGTCCTTCTTTTCATTAAAGTAGACCTACCCAATTCCAGCGACCATTTTTTATATGTTTAATAATATAATATCATTCAGTATTCTGTGACTTACCGAGAAGGTTTTTTAGAAGGACTGAATCTGAAACTCAGATCCTCTAATTGTCGAATATTTGTTGCAGGGAAGACGCCACTGATAATATAGTCTCCTGACCTGTAAAGATTGAGTGGGTTTCTTGTATCCCTTTCGAAGGTCAAGACGCACTTGGTGCTGAGCATCCCACAGACTGCCTGGGGCAACAAGAGCTCCATCAGAAGCAGAAGCAATGGCCCCATTTCTGGTATAACAGAAATAAGCCCCTGCTTTGCATCGGATCTTTGAATCAGCAAAGTAGACAGAAAATCCAGCGGAGGAATTGAAAGCAAATTGCAGCAAGACTTGGTTTCAGTTGCTTCCCTAATACAATAGGAAGTCCAGAGAGGACTTCCAAAATGATGGGCCAACACAGCAGCAGAGCTCCTGCTGCTTGTGAAGCTCAGCCCAGTTTCTTAAGGGCACAAGACAATTTATACACCAACTTTCCTGATGCCAGATATTTCTGTGCTGCTCCTGAGTCTGGTGAATTTCTCCAGAGAATTTCCCGGGGAAAAAAAAATCCCTTGACATTTAGCATGAAAGCAAGAAAACAAAAATCACTATTAATCAGTGGTGAAATCTAATCCCCTCACCACCAGTTCTGTGGGCATGGCTTAGTGTGCGTGTGTATGTGTGTGTGTGTGTGTGTCATGTGACTGGGTGGGCGTGGCCAATTTTTTTTCACTTTCAGCTATTTTTTTAGCTTTTTAAAGCATTTTTTCCCCTGCCGGAATTGGCAAGCTGTTCCACTGATTCTTTGTTCTAACTGTCAGGAAAATTTTCTTTAGTTCTAAGTTGTTTCCCTCCTTGATTAGTTTCCACCCATTTGATCTTGTTGCTTTGGAGAATAGTTTGACTCCCTCTTCTTTTTGGCAGCCCCTGAGATATTTGAACACTGCTAGATGGGTGACACACATTATCCTGAGGCCTCTACCATCCTCTGGAATCCACTTAAGCTCACTGCTTTGGTGACTCCATCCAGCCACCTCATTCTCTGTCGTCTCCTTCTTCTTCTTTTTTTTTTCCAAAAAGTTTTATTGGTTTTTTAAAACATTTATAAGGAAAAGGGGTAAGTGGAATGGTATACAAATTTTGGCAGTTGCAAGTATGGCAGACGCCCCCTCCCTCCAAACTCATAAGGTACATCTATGTATAAAACATTAATACAAAATCGTATAAAATCAGCATATCACTTCTATAAAGATATTTCAATCAGCTTATATATTATAATATATAGTCTAGGTATAATTTCATTATTACTTTCGGTCTGTTTATAACAATGTGATTTTCTTACTCATTTTTGTGATCTGAGCTTTCTTAATGTTGCCCCTTCTCCCCCTGCTGGCAGAGCTCCGGCCCCTCCCGTGTCCTGTGTGACCATTGAAAAATCTTCTGTTTTTTCTAGGATCGCTTTATTTTTTTCCATAAAGGCCTGAGCCTCTATGGGTGTATTGATTCTAATTCTTGTCTCCTCCCAGAATATCAGCATCCCTTCAGGCATCAACCATCTAAACCACACCCCTTTCTGGTATAATTTATTCGTCAATTGCGAATAATTTTTCCTTTTCTCCCTAATTTTTTTTGGGATCTGTTTCAAGATGGTTATCTCCCTGTCGTGATATGTCAATGCTTGCCCCCTTTGTACCCCCAGAATTGTGTCTCTTGTGCTTTTCCTAAGAAATTTGATATGGACCTCCCTGGGCACATTGTGTGTTCTGGCATATGCTGAGTTCACTCTATAGACCAGGTCTATCTCCCATTCCATCTGTTGTTTATCTTT
The DNA here is from genome assembly GCF_964273705.1 of Natrix helvetica. Taxonomy (NCBI): domain Eukaryota; kingdom Metazoa; phylum Chordata; class Lepidosauria; order Squamata; family Natricidae; genus Natrix; species Natrix helvetica. Next base: position 372,891,279 of record NC_138548.1, read on the forward strand.
GTGTATGTATTCAGCTAAGATATTAGTCATGATGTCCCTTATATTTTCCCCATCTGCTTCTATAACATTTTGAAATCTAAGATAAAAGGACATTCTCTCAAACTCTGTTTTCATTTGTTGGATATCAAGTTCTTTGTTACCCTTCTGCAAAACTTCTACCCCCCCTCGCCTCCGCCACCCCACCCTCCACGAGGTCCAGTCTCTGTGAGTTCTTATAAATTTGGGCTTGATTCTCTTTGATTTCCTCCTTCATTTCCTTTAATTGTTTCTTAATTTCTTCCTGGCCTTGTATAAGTTGCTGAAGCATTTGTTGCAAATCCATCTCTGTACTCTTGGGTTGCATCAGTTCTGTAATCTTTGACTGTGTGGCAGGACTGGATGTTGCAGATGTCGGTGCAGAGGTAGCAAAACCAGGTTTTCCAGGTGGTGGTCTTTTTGGAGACATAGTTTATAAAACAGAGAGATCAGTCAGTGTAGAGACTGGACAGCTGAAGAAGTAGAGCAGGCAGATGAGTTCAGGAGGCAGAAGATCCAAGCAGCTGGGAGTTTCTTTAGTCAGTCTAGCAATAGAGAAAAATTTTCTCTCCAGAGGGTTCAGAAAATAGCAATCCACAAGAGATTCTTCTGGGTGGCAAGGAGACAAAGACCGGAAGCCTGAGTTTTAAAGGTGGAGTCAGGTTTCAGAGTTCATGAAGGCAACGGAAGTGTGCCATCTTGCCCTGCCAGCTTTGGGCTCAGAGGCATAGCAAACTTTTAAAAGTTCAGAAAATTCTCAGTTCACCCATAAATTCTGGAACTAAGTCCAATGAAAGTCACTTTTACAGGGGTGAGGCATCATTAGTTGGCTCTCCCCCCTCCTCCTTCCCCTGGGGGCGAGAGCAGAATCTTTTCAAGCCGCTTGTCCAAGGGGGGGGGAAATCCCCCTCCCTCTAGCCGCACCTCCAGCAAGAATCCGAAAGTTAAACTTTTAAAAAAAGCTGAAAAGTCCATCAATTCAAAAGAAAGGGAATGAAGAAAGGAAGCCTCTCACCATACCGCCGCTGCTTCGTTCAAAAGTGCGTTCTCCGATCGGCATGGAGCGAGACGCTTGCGCGCCCTCCAAAACTGCTCCCCGATGCCTAGAACGAGGCGGAGAAGCCCCCGCCAGCCGCCGCCGACGCCAGGACCCTCTGCGAGCCACTCCCTCGGCAGGACGCCTAAGCCCGGCGTCCTGTGCCCCCCCCAAGCGGGGGAAGCCCACCGGGAGAGCGGGAGCAGGCAAAGGTTTGCCTGTCGCCGTAGCCGCCGGAACCGGAAGCTGTCGTCTCCTTCTTCTTTTGCCCTCTGTCTTTCCCAGCATTAGGCTCTTCCCCTGTGAGTCCTTCCTTCTCATTAGGTGGCCAAAGGATTTGTGCTTCATAAGTATTTGATTGTCATGTACATGTACAGTTCTTGATCAGGTACATGTACATGTACCTAATCAAGAACTGTATAGTAATAAATAAAGTAGACAAGTTTTATAAATTTATTTATTTATTTATTTATTAGACTTGTTAGCCGCTCCCTCTCCACGAAGGGCCTCGGGGCGGCGTACAATAAATAAATCACATGTTACACGATTAGACATTACACAGTTAGACATTACACGGAGGAGGTATAAAATCACAACAATTGATACAATACATAAAACAACAATAATAAGGTTAAAATTAAAATACCCCTATTTAAAATTTTAAAATGTAAAAAGTTTAAAATTGCCAGGAGGATTAGAGATAGAACTATAGTTGAGCCAGGCCAGCTAGTTGGAAAAGGTGGGTCTTGAGTTTTGTACGGAAGGAGCGGAGGTTGGTAGTAATCCTAATGTCGGGGGGGGAGGTCATTCCAGAGGGCTGGGAGAAGGCCCTGCTCCTGGGCGCCGCCCTTTGGCACTGCTTAGTGGACGGCACCCGGAGGAGTCCCTCTCTGTGAGAGCGGATTGGTTATAGAGATGTATGGGGCAGGATGCGATTCTGCAAGTAACTAGGTCCTGTGCCATGAAGCGCTTTAAAGATGGTGATCAGCACCTTGAAATGCACTCGATAGACCACAGGGAGCCAGTGCAGCTCGCGCAGGAGAGGTGTTATATGGGAGTATCTCGTACTCCCCATAATCACCCGCGCGGCCGCATTCTGGACCAGTTGTAGTCTTCGGATGACCATGTGACAGCCGTGGCAAGGGGGGCGTTCCACCAGGTTCGCCTGGTGCGCCAATTGCGCCCCCTACTGGACCGGGGCGCCTTACGCACAGTCACTCATGCGCTGGTGACATCTCGCTTGGACTACTATAACGCTCTCTACATGGGGCTTCCCTTGAAATGCACCCGGAGGCTACATTTGGTCCAGAACGCAGCCGCGCGGGTAATTATGGGGAGTACTAGGTACTCCCATGTGACACCGTTCCTCCGCGAGCTTCACTGGCTTCCTGTGGTCTATCGGGTGCGTTTCAAGGTTTTGATAACTATCTTTAAAGCGCTCCATGGCTTAGGACCTAGTTACTTGCGGGATCGTATTCTGCCCCATACATCCCTGCGACCAATTCGCTCGCACAGAGAGGGCCTCCTCCAGGTGCCGTCCACTAGACAGTGTCGTGGGGCGGCGCCTAGGAGTAGAGCCTTCTCTGTGGCGGGCCCAGCCCTGTGGAATGACCTCCCTCCGGATATTAGGAATACCTCTGACCTCCGCTCTTTTCGTATTAAGCTTAAGACCCACCTATTCCAAGCAGCTGGCCTGGCTCAACTTTGATCTAACCATATCGCTCCTGACGGGTTTTTAACTGGGTATCTTAATTATATTTAATTTCTAGGGGATTTTAAATACTGTATTTTAATTGTTTTTATTGATCAGCCGACCTCCTCCTTGTGTGTGTCTCAGTATATGTCTCTGTTATATGTTTGTTTTGTCCACATATTTATTTCATATGTTTCATTGTACGCCGCCCCGAGTCCTTCGGGAGAGGGTGCGGCTAAGAAATAAATATATTATTATTATTATTATTATTATTATTATTATTATTATTATTATTATTATTATTATTATTATTATTCGGGTGCATCTCAAGGGAAGCCCCATGTAGAGAGCATTGCAGTAGTCCAGGCGGGACGTCACCAATGCATGAGTGACTGTGCGTAGGGCATCCCGGTCCAATAGGGGGCGCAATTGGCGCACCAGGCGAACCTGGTGGAACGCCCCCCTCGCCATGGCTGCCACATGGTCATCCATAGACAGCTGGGCATCTAGGAGGACGCCCAAATGGCGCGCCCGCTCCATGGGGGTCAGTTGCTCGCCCCCGATGGCCAGCGATGGGATCCACTGGTTGAACCGGGGGGCCGGAAGCCACAGCCACTCCGTCTTGGAGGGGTTGAGCTTAAGTCTGTTGTCACCCATCCAGACCCGTACGGCTTCCAAGCACCGGGACATCATTTCGACGGCCTCGTTGGGGTGGTTCGGGGTGGAGATGTACAACTGCGTATTGTCAGCGTACAGATGATATCCCACCCCAAAAGCACGAATGATCTCACCCAGCGGCTTCATATATGTGTTGAACAGGAGAGGCGAGAGGACCGACCCCTGTGGCACCCCACAAGTGAGCGGCCTCAGGGTCGACCTCTGCTCCCCTGCCAACACGCATTGCGTCCGGTCGGAGAGGTAGGAGCAGAACCACCACAAAACGGTGCCCCTTACCCCCAGCCCCTCCAGCCGGTGCAATAGGATACCATGGTCGATGGTATCAAAGACTGCTGAGAGATCTAATAGGACCAGGATAGAGGAACAACCCCTATCCCTGGCCCTCCAGAGATCATCTACCAACGCGACCAAGGCCGTCTCTGTGCTGTGCCCGGGTCGGAAGCCGGACTGGCGCGGGTCTAGATAATCAGTTTCCTCCAGGTGACGTGGGAACTGTTGGGCCACCACACTCTCTACAACCTTCGCTAAAAAGGGAAGGTTGGAGACGGGACGATAATTAGCTAGCTCAGTTGGGTCCAGGGAAGGCTTCTTGAGTAAGGGCCTCACAACCGCCTCTTTCAAGGCGGCTGGTAAGGACCCCTCGCCCAATGAAGCATTCACTAGTCCCAAGAGCCAGTCTCGTGTGACCTCCCAGGATGCCAGTACAAGCCAGGAGGGACATGGGTCCAATAAACATGTGGTGGCTCGTAGTCGCCCACGCAACCTGTCCAAATCATCGGTGGCAACAGAGTCAAACTCCTCCCAGAATGGTCTCTCAGGACTCGCCTCGGGCGTCCCTCCTGGCCCACTGAGGGGGACCCATTCCCTCCGGATTTGAGCGATTTTATCCTGCAGATATTCCCCAAATTCCTCTGCCCTGCCCTGTAAAGGGGCTTCCCGCGGCCTCTGTGACAGAAGGGAGCGGGTCACCCGAAACAGGGCGGCAGGGCGGTTATCTGCGGACGCAATAAGAGCGGCACAATGTCAACGTTTGGCCGCTCTTAATGCCACAAGGTATGTCCTTAAATAGGTTCTTACCTGTGTTCGGTCAAATTCGGAACGGGAGGATCTCCATCTGCTCTCTAGGTGTCTCTTGTGGCGTTTCATCACCCTTAGCTCCTCAGTAAACCAAGGGGCCAGGTTGGTTCGCTGCCGCAGGAGAGGCCGCAAAAGCGCCACCCGGTCTAAGGCCCGGGCGGCCGCACTATTCCATGCGGGTACCAGGTCCTCCATCCGGGGGCGGGTCAGGGCTACAGGAGGTGGCCCAAGCTCGGTCTGGAACCTATCCGGTTCCATCAGGCGCCTGGGGCGGAACCATCTAGGACATTCCGGTTCCGCCTCCCCGCGGCGGGGAGTAGAGCCAGGGAAGTCAAGCCGGAGAAGTGAGTGATCTGACCATGACAGGGGGGTAATAGCTAAGTCCCCTATTCCCAGATCACTCATCCACTGGCCAGAGACAAAAACAAGGTCCAGCGTGTGGCCTCCCTCGTGTGTGGGGCCCTGAATTAATTTAGTCAGGTCCATGGCTGTCATGGAAGCCATGAACTCCCGAACCACCTCGGATGCTTCTCCCATTGATGGCAGGTTGAAGTCCCCCATAACTAAAAGTTTGGGGGTCTCAACCGCCATCGCTGCGATCAGCTCTAGGAGTTCAGGCAGGGCTGCTGATGTATAGCGAGGAGCCAAGTATACAATCAGCAGGCCCGACTGTCTCCCTGGACCCCATCTCACGACAAGAGACTCGCACCCGGATATCTGTGGCACAGTGAACTCTCTCGGCTCCAGGTCCTCCCGGATAATCACCGCTACCCCGCCGCCCCTACCCTGGGCCCGTGGCTGGTGGAATGCTCGATAGCCTGGTGGGCACATTTCCACGACGGGTACACCTCCCTCGTGGCCCAACCAGGTCTCCGTTATTCCTGCGAGGTCCGGCTCCCCCTCTGAGATCAGATCATTAATGAGGGGGGCCTTGTTGACAACGGACCTCGTATTCCATAACATCAGCCTCATGCCCTGGCTCTGTAGATCCTGGCCACCTAGAATGCGGGGGTTGGTACAAGCGACCGGGTGTGTCCAGCAACCACGGTCTCCCAACCGACTACAGGTTCTTAGTCTGTCCTCGCACCCACCCCTCCCCACGACCGTTGGTATGGCAAAGCCCTCTGCTAGAGTGTTATTTTCCCTCTCCTCCCCCACTCCGCTCACTCCCCTCCCGACCACACCTATTCGCCTGGCTCTAATCTCACTCCTGGCCTGATTAACCCTCCCCCCTGCCCTAGAACCCCTTAAAACCGTTAAAAAACATTTAATTAAAACCCCCCTTAATTTCCGCTTCCTCCACCTCTCTGGGTTAATAAACCCGTCATCAAGGTGGGCCCTCGAAAGGGCTGGGGGCCATACCTGCGAGAGGGGGGACTCTCGCAGCAGCAGTAGGTCTGACCTTGAATATATTAAGTTCATGTAGTTGTCACAGGGGCGAGCTCGTTTTCGGGTGCTGTGGTTGATATCATGAGTTTGTTTGAAAGCCAGGATATGTTTTATTGGATTTGGTTCCCTAAATCACCTCAACAAGTTTTGGGTTTTTTTCATCTATACATTTTATGATATCCAATTAATTAATTAACTAATATCCAATTAATTAATTAACTAATACCCAATTGATTAATTAACTAATATCCAATTAATTAATTAACTAATATCCAATTAATTAATTAATTAATCTCTAAGGGCATGAATATTTTGTTGCATTTTCTTCCTCTCTTTTTCACTAGGTTCCTGACAATAATCGTATTCTGTTTTGTCCTATGATTTATTTCTAACTTCATAAACAAAGAACAGCATCTCTCTCTCTCTCTCTCTCTCTCTCTCTCTCTCTCTCTCTCTCTCTCTCTCTCTCTCTCTCTCTCTCTCTCATGAAGAACAATAGTTACTTTTTTTAAAAAAACAGAAATACCCCAGTAGTAGAATCTGAAGTGGAACATTTGATTACTGTATAATGAAGAAAAGTAATTTTCAGGGATTCTGTTTTGGTAAAAAAAAAGAAGTTGTCATATGAACATGAACAGTCACCCATTTCTTAACAAATTATCACGTGAAGTGTTAATACCACTTTATAATACCTTGATAAGGCCACACTTGGAATACTGCATCCAATTTTGGTCGCCATGATGTAGAAAAGATGTGGAGACTCTAGGACAGTGATGGTGAACCTTTTTTGCCTCGGGTGTCAAAAGCATGTGCACATATGCTATAGCACTTGATTGCATGCCTACTCCCATAATTTAATGCACCCCATGCCTTGCCCCCTGCACATGCATGCATGACCCCCCCTGCTGCCCTCCCAGGCTTTCTTGGAGCCTAGGGAGGGCAAAAACGGCTTCCCCTGTCCACTGGAACCCCTCCGGAGGCTGGAAATGGCCCATTTTCCGACTTCTGGTGGGCCTGGTATGTTCATTTTTCACCCCCCCCCCAGGTTCCAGAGGCTTTCTAGGAGCCTGGGGAGGGCAAAAAATGACCCAACACACAAACTGGAAGTTTGGGAATGGACTTTTGGGTTGCCCATTGGGCCATTTTTCTCCTTCCGGAGGCTTCAGCCTCTGGAGGGCAAAAAGCAGCCCAACGCACAAATGGGAGGTCCGTTCCCAAACTTCCAGTTTGCATGTTGGCCTGTTTTTTGCCCTCCGGAGCAAAACGGCCAAAAATCAAGCCCAAAAATCAGCTGGCCAGCACATGCATGCATGCTGGAGCTCACAGGGCAATGCCTCGAGTGCCCTCAGAAATGGCTCTGCATACCATAGATTTGCCTCACGGCTCCAGGAAGACTGCAAAGAAAAGCAACAAAGATGATAAGGGGACTGGAGGTTGCAGGAACTGGGCATGTCTGGTTTAATGAAAAGAAGGACTAGGGGAGACATGATAGCAGTGTTCTGATATCTCAGGGGCTGCCACAAAGAAGAGAGAGTCAAGCTATTCTCCAAAGCACCTATAGGCAGGACAAGAAGCAATGGGTGGAAACTAATCAAGGAGAGAAGCAACCTAGAACTAAGGAGAAATTTCCTGACAATTAGAACAATTAACCAGTGGAACAACTTGGCCTCCAGAAATTGTGAATGCCCCAACACTGGAAGTCTTTAAGAAGATGTTGGATAGCCATTTGTCTGAAGTGGTGTAGGGTTTCCTGCCTAGGCAGGGAGTTGGAGTAGAAGACCTTCAAGGTCCCTTCCAACTATTCTATTCTATTCTATTCTATTCTATTCTATTCTACTCTACTCTACTCTACTCTACTCTACTCTACTCTACTCTACTCTACTCTAAATGCAGGCAACATCTAGTAGAAATCAGGATTGATGATTTCCTTCTTGGGACTTGACAGTTCATCTCATGCTGAAAATCTGCCTGGGGAGTGGAATGTATCAAGGTATTTGCTAAGAGAACTTTGGGAGAAACTTCTCCTTCCTCCCTTCTTTGTTTATCTTCAGGATGTCCACTCCATTTGTGAGTCCCCCCCCCTCCACAATTGGGCAGAGTTTAGAAAGTCTCTCCTTGTCGCCATTATCCAAATCATAGTGATTTATTTGTTGCTTCCGTGTTAAATCTCCAAAGACTTTTCCATCAACTTTGCAATTTTACACAAACAAAGCCATAGTATGCTTTCAGCTTAATATCATCAGAATGCTTTAATTCATTGCATTGGAAACTCCTCTGGCACTAAATGGCCCAGGAACAAAGGAGAACCTCAGGAGTCTTTTACGGACAGTCAAGTGCTGTACTTGTTCCCTCCTCTTCAGAAGCCTTGACTGGACCCTGGACTGGGAATATTGGAAGAAGAGGTTTTGCTTTCTTCCACCTCTTCATAGGATCCCCTCTTCAAAGAAGACATGGGGCTCCATCATGAACACGAGGTCATGTTGCTGCTTCTGCTGCTTCTGTGGCCCCAGGCAGTCTTGGGGAATCTGAAAGCCAAATGTCTCCTGACTTTGAAGAGGGACCAGGTGGACCCACAGCCCCATTTCAGGCCAGGAGAGTTTCTCATTGCTGGCATAGTATCTGCAACGCAGGCTAGGTTAGAAACACCAAGCTTCAACACAGCACCTTCAGCTAAATTAATCATGTAAGTTTATCTTCCTGCACTGCATTAGACCTCCTTGTCTATGGAGATTATCAGTCATGGCTGGCTGGGGAATTCTGGGAGTTGAAGCCCACAAGTCTTAAAGTTCCCAAGTTTGGACACTCCTGAGATAGGGAGAAATGGTTCATATATCATTCAAGTCTTGTTAATACAGGAGCATGAAGAAATTCAGGTGAAGTCAAAAGAACAATTGATTGCAGAAGGACAGAGCTTTCAATGGTTCTCATCTGCAGAGTTAAAACAACGGATTATATGGGCAAAAAAGGGTGTTAAAAAAATCCCTCCCCAGAATTTAAAATTGTATTATTTACAAACCACGAACATGTAAATAGCAAAAATGTATAAACTTTTTAAAAAATATTTGAAACAGAAGAACAGTCTGTGAACTCCAGGGCAAAATAAGGTATTCAATTTGAATATAACAGAAGTGAAAAGAATCTGGGTAATTGCTATTAAGTTTACCCAGTGGCATAATTTAGGAGATTTTTTTTTTAAAATAAAATGTGGTATGCTTGCTATATGATGTCATCAAAAAAGATGATCAAAAATGTACAACAATATTTCAAAGCAGTGCTGGAACTGAGAAAAGTGGGAAAGAAATGCTTTATTATGCACAGGCAAATTAAGAACATTTGGATACAAATTCAAGAAATGATGCAAATCATCGCGTTCTATCATATGTGGTGGACGTGCAATGAGGCAAAAAAATATTGGAAAATGATTCAATGATGGTTAGAACAAATGGTGGGAGAACAAATTATGTTTAAACCAGAAACTTTTCTCCTAGGCATAATACCGGAGGGGTTTAAGAAAGATACGCTTTATCTAATTATACATATACTAACTGCAGCGCGCATAACCTATGCACAGTATTGGAAAAAGGAAAATACACCATCAGAGCTAGATATAATCAGAAAAGTGTTGGCCTGTGCAGAGGCAGATAGGCTCACTCTTGAACTTAAAAATAAAGGGGAATCAGAATATTTTGAAGTATGGAATAGATTTTATGATTGGTATAAGACAAGATGACAAGACTGGAACAAATGTATATATTGTGATTGGACAGAAGGATAGACAATGTATTAAGTAGATTAATTGTTAATGGTTGAAACTAGCTGTATATAATGTGAATGTATGGTCACTTCAACTCCGCGGTATTGCATTGTTTTAAATGTAAAAATAATAAAAAATATATTTAAAAAAAAGAAATGATGCAAATCATTTAAAAAAAACCTAATATTTGAAAAAATAACTATTGTTTTTATTGGGGCTTCTGAGCAATGAATTATAAAAGATTCAACATAGATGGATTCTGTATCTGATAACTGCAGCAAGATTATTTCATGCCCAACAATGGAACAATAATGAAATTCTGCATTGAAGAAATGAATTGTGAAAATATCAGAATTTTCCCAAATGACAATTCATCTCTTTAAAAGAAGACTGGAACACACACACAAATACACAAACATACACATTTGTGTGTATGTGTACATATACTGTATATGCACACATACCTACACACACACACTTCAAGTCTTTTCTTCTCTTAATTTAATGCATTTCCTCCTCACTTTTTCTTTCTTTTTCTTCTTCTACTTAGTCTTTTATTCTGTGTAAATATTCTTCATAAATATCAATTTTCAAAAACCTAAAGCAAAGCTAATAATAACTAGATTACATGACCCAAAAGTATCCTATTGTAAAATAGAAATAGATTGAATATAGGATTCCATGCGTGCTATTTGTGTAGAACAGAACAGAATAGAATTCTTTATTGGTCAAGTATGATTAGACACACAAGGAATTTGTCAGTGTACATACAATAATGATAGATCATTATCATAGTTATCGTAAAAATACATTCATCATAAAACATTAGATGCAGCACTTAGTGATAGTCATGATACTAAATTAGCAATCAAGATAAATCATAGTAGGATACTAAGTAAACAATATAAATAGTAAGATATAAGCAACAAAGTTATAGTCGTATTTTAAGACATGTGAAACAATCCATTCAAGTATATATATATAAGGAGGTGCACCTAAACCTCACAACCATGGGTGCATATTGCTATACAAAACAGCTTAAATAAAATATGTTTATTGATTATGCTTTAATATATTGATACTTGCAGGAGAGCATCACCAACATTATGGAAAACATTATCCTTTCCTTTTGCTATCCAGAAGATCAACCAGGATTCCCATCTCTTACCTAATATTACCCTGGGTTACAGTATCTATGAAAATTATTTCACTGCACAAATGACCTCGGAGGCTTTGCTGGACCTGCTTTCAGATGGGGAGGCCAATGTTCCCAACTACAGCTGTGGAAGGGAGAGAAACACAGTGGCTGTTCTTGAAGGGGGTGAGACTGGCATTTCTACCCAGATTGCCAACATGTTGGGCACCTACAAAATCCCCCAGGTGTGTCTTTGCTGAGAAAACAATCTGCAACTTTCAGTCAGACATCTTGTGTTGTAAATGAAGGTCAAAGCTCTACTACAGAAATTGTAGGACTTAAGTTTCTATTGAATGTGTTGGAATTCATTGTTGGAATGTATTTCTAGACAACAACTACAGTAGTATTCAGTCAGTAAATGTGGTATTTACAAGTTTTGATCTATGATGTATAGTCTATGCTCTTTTGTTCTGAGTAGAGTTTCTTGTTTACCACTACAGTCAAATAGTTGAGCAGTAAAGCACATGGTGACTGTACTTTTTGTTCGCTCTGTGTGGTGGTTTATGTAAACAGTATCTAACAGAATGGGAGAGAATTATATGAACAGACACATCCAGTCAAACAGAATAGAACTGGAAAGGACCTTGGAGGTCTTCTAGTCCAACCCCTTGCTCAGGCAGGAGACCTTATACCCAGGATGGCGAACCTATTACACATGTGCCACAGGTGGCACGTGGAGCTATTTGTCAAGGCATGCGAGGCATTGCCCTGTCAGCTGTCCAGCGCACATACGTGCACTGGCCAGCTGACTCTAGCCTTTTTCGGAAGCCATTTTTCAGCCTCCCCAGGCTCCAGAGGCTTTATAGAAGTCTGGGGAGGGCGAAAACAGCCCCCCTGCCCCCCCTGAGGTCCTCCAGAGGCTTCAAGAGCTTCTCTAAAGCCTCCGGAGCACAAAAAACCAGCCCTGTGGGCAAACTGGAAGTTCAGCAATGGACTTCTGGTTTGCTCATAGGGCTGGTTTAAGCCCTCCGGAGCCTTCAGGGACCTTCCAGAGGTTTCCCGGAAGGCTCCGGAGGATGAAAAATGAACCTGGAAGTCACTTCCAGTTTGCTTGTAGGACCGGTTTAAGCCCTCCGGAGCCTTCAGGGAAGCCTCCGGAAGGCCCCTGAAGGCTCCAGAGGGCTTAAACCAGCCATATGAGCAAACTGGAAGTCCGTTTACGAATTTCCAGTTTGCCCATAGGGATGGTTTTTTGAGCTCTGGAGGATTTAGGGAAGCTCCTGAAGCCTCTGGAGAGCCTTCGGCGGGGGGGGGGGAGGCTGTTTTCGCCCTCCCCAGTCTTCTATAAAGCCTCTGGAGCCTGGGGAGGGTGAAAAAAGCATACACAAAATGGGGAGTTGCGCCTGTCATGCGTGCATACACACTGGGGGTCGCACATTGCATTATGGGTGCGCTCCCCTCGCTTATGGTACATGAACCAAAAAAGGTTCACCATCACTGCCCTATACCATTTCAGTCATCCCCTGTCTAGCACATCCTATTGTAAACTGCATATATCTGCTAACTATTGTTGTTCTTAGTTACGAAGTCATGTCTGACCCATTGTGATCCCATGGTCATCGTTCCTCCAGGCCTTCCTGTCCTCTACCATCCTCTGGAGTCCATTAAAGATCACGCCTACTGCTCCGGTGACTCCATCCAGCCACCTCATTCTCTGTCGTCCCTTTCTTCTTTTGCCCTCAGTCTTTCCCAGCAATCTAGGCTCTTCTCCAGTGAGTCCTTCCTTCTCATTAAGTGGCCTGAGTTTTTGAGTTTCATCTTCAGGATCTGGCCTTCTAAAAAGCAGTCAGGGTTGTCTCCTCTAGGATTAACCGGCTTGATTATTTTGTAGTCCAAGGGACTCACGGGAGTCTTCTCCAGCACCATAGTTCAAAGGCCTCGATTCTTTGGCTCTCAGCCTTTCTTATGCTGACTATATGCAGGAGCAAAATGCTGCTCTGAAATGAGTAGAGAACAGGGGTGGGTTCCTGCCAGTTCTAACCTCTTCTATAGAAGAGGTTCCACAAATCTACCATGCTGTTTAGAACCGGTTCCAGATCCCTCCCCCTGCCCATCCACACCACGCTTGCCCTGCCCGCCGCTCACTGATTGGCTGGCTCACCAATCGCCCCTCCCGCTTCTAAGAGTCCTATCTAAACCTTAAAGTCTTAAAGCTGTCAAGTTTGAACACCCCTGGCTTTTTGTTTTTCTAAAGGGTTAGGGGTGCAAGGGTCTTGTAACTTGACAGCTTTAAGACTTGCATGCTTCAAATTCCAGAGTTTCTGAGCCAACATTTTGGTTGCTAAGCAAGAGGGTTTTTAAGTGGGTTTCACCACATTTTACAAGTTGGCCACGCCCACCCAGTCACATGACTGCCAAGCCACTCCCAATCGGTCACATGACTGGCAAGCCACTCCCATCCGGTCACATGGCTGGCAAGCCACTCCCACAAAGCAGGCCACACCTACAGAAGAGGTTCTAAAAAGTTTTGAAACCCACCACTGGTAGATAAGCAATGTAAGAGCAGAATGACAGAGACAGTCCTACAGAAAATTCTTTAATGCACTGAATGGAATAATTCCTCCATCAGGACTAGATGTTTGGTTTTACAGGTCTTAAATAAAATGGCATCTCCTTTTTTCCATTTCAGATCAGTTACACTTTTGCTTCCCAGATTCTGAGGGATAAAACAAAGTTTCCCTATTTCTATCCAATTCTTCCTGCAGAATGGGTCCAGTACCAAGGGATAATCAAGCTGACTCATCATTTTAGATGGACCTTGGTTGGTCTCCTTGCTCCAGACACTGAAAATGGACAAAGGTTCATGAGAACGTTGACTCCCATGCTGATCAAGAATGGCATTTGTCCAGTTTTATCACAAACCTTCCCTATAGCTGCTCAGGGATTGTTCATACCCTTGCCATCATACCTCAATTGGAAAAAGGTGAACATATTTATTTATAACGCAGACATTTATTCAATGAATAGGGCCATTTCAATTATACATAGGTTTTCTTACTATTTTAATGAATCTCCTAGAGGAAAAGTCTTGCTCACCACAATCAGCGGGGACCTCACAATTGTTTTTGGAGACAAGAACTTTCCCATTCAATTCATCCATAGTTCTTTTTCCTTTCTTATGAAGAGTGATCAAATAACAGAGCTTGGTGTGATTAGGCTGCTTTATTTGTCCATGGCACAATTTGTACAGACTTCCATCCTGTGTTCCTACACCACAGATACCTTTTCAGTAAAATTCTGGACACGGTGCAGAGAGAGAGAAAAAATAGAGGTGCTGAGAAAAGAGGAGATGGATCAAATCCTGACTCTGGACAGCTATTTCATTTACAATACAATCTGGGCTGTGGCACGAGCCTTGAATACAGCCTATTTATCCAGATACAGGAGGACATCATTCAAAGGGGTCAAAAACCTGAAAACTCCAATGCTGAAGGCTTGGCAGGTATTTCTTTTTGATTTCTTACCCTCCCATTTGCATCAATTTTACCCTGATCATTTCTTTTGCCATGAATTCTTTTTAATTGCTTCTTACTATTTTTTTCTCAACCTCATATTCCACTCTTCATTACAAGGAGGAAAACAAAGAGTGTGATGTATATTAGGCAGTGTAACACCTATGACACCCCCATCTCCTGGGTTACCTCTCTGCCCCAGGACACACTTTACCCAGAGTGGGTCTCCTTCATGGGCTAAGAACCCCTTTGAATACTCTTCCCCTGGTCTAAACTCTCTGTAGGATCAGAGACATCAAAGAATGTCATAAATGGCAGCATACAGAAAAGCCTCTCTAGGACATGAAGCTAAGCAGGCCAAGGTCAGGTTAGAAGGAATATGAAAAAGTCTAGGAGATCAACAATGAAGAATGTTCCATAAAATATTCTGTAGATGTTCTATATAATTGCAAAGAGGTTGCAAAAGGATTGTATAGACTGTAAGTTCTAATTAAATGTGACATAACCCAAAATATAACCCAAAATGTTACATGTTACATTTGTCAAATGGGAAATATGAAGCCTTGGATGTATGATGAATTATTTGAGATGCTAAAAAACACACATAAAACTTTAAATGGTAAGGGAAAGTCAGAAATTCGGCTGGAGTATACAAATCAGGAAACAGAAGAGAAGCTGGTAAAAGAGCACAAATGCAGAGCAAGAAAATAATATTCAAGGAAAAGGAACTGAAAATAAAAAAAACAGTTAGATAATTTCACTGGGATTCACAGTGGCACAAAAAGGATAGACAGCTGGTCTTGTTGTATTTGGGTCTTTTCCCGTGTAAGATTGAGATTGTCTTGGCAACGTTTCAGCAAGGTCTCACTTGCCATCTTCAGGCTGGGTTTTGGGCTTAAAGTCCATCTTCAGGCTGGGTTTTGGGTTTTTTGGGTTTTAAAGCTTTAAGCCCAAAACCCAGCCTGAAGATGGCGAGTGGGACCTTACAATACAATAGTAGAGTTGGAAGGGACCTTGGAGGTCTTCTAGTCCAACCCCCTGCCTAGGCAGGAAACCCTATACCGTTCCAGACAAATAGCTATCCAACATCTTCTTAAAGACTTCCAGTGTTGGGGCATTCACAACTTCTGGAGGCAAGCTGTTCCACTGATTAATTGTTCTAACTGTCAGGAAATTTCTCCTCAGTTCTAAGTTGCTTCTCTCCTTGATTAGTTTCCACCCATTGCTTCTTGTTCTGTCCTCAGGTGCCTTGGAGAATAGCTTGACTCCCTCTTCTTTGTGGCAACCCCTGAGATATTGGAACACGGCTATCATGTCTCCCCTAGTCCTTCTTTCTCTTAAGCTAGACATACCTAGTTCCTGCAACCGTTCTTCATATGTTTTAGTCTCCAGTCCCCTAATCATCTTTGTTGCTCTTCTCTGCACTCTTTCTAGAGTCTCCACATCTTTTTTACATCGTGGCGTTGTGAAACGTTGCCAAGACAATCTCAATCTTACATGGGAAAAGACCCAGAGATAATGGTTAGATGAGGAGGAAGGAAAATAAGGAACATATTAGTAGATTAAAGGGAATTATAATTAATATTATTAATAATGTGTAGTTAATGAAGATATAAGGGAATTATAGCAACATTATTAATTGTGGGTTAAGTTAAATTAAGTTAAATGTTTTTTATGTAAAAAAATGAATTCGATGATGTATGTTGCTTATAGCAAAATAGGCTGACAGATGAAATGCGAAATGATAATTTGGTTTAACTTTGAAGATAATTTAAGTTAGGAGACAAAGATGAAATGTTAAAGAATGGGATGGTGAATTTGAGACACTTAGCGATGGAGTCGATGCTACTGTAAGAGATTAGAAATTAAGGGCAATTAGTGATATTGTTTATGTAATAAGAAGAAAATAAGTTTAAGATAAAAAAATATGGAAAGAGAATAATATGGCTGAAATTGGAAACAGAGATATGGTGTTAAATGGATTATGTATATGAGAGGATGTAAAAGAAAAAAACGGACAACACTTCGTTCACAAAATATGTAAACATGTGTCATAAAAAAATAAAAACCTTGAAAAAAATAATTGCACGGAGATGACTTTAACTAGTAAGAGAAATCATCACCTATCACCTCAATGCAGAGTTTCTTTAGCACAGCGTACTAATAGAGTAAAGCCCCCTATAATTACCTTCAGGGTGAGCAAATGTTTTTCTCCTAGTAATTTGCTCATTGACCTGTCCTTTATAGCATTGTTTCCATGTAAGTCATTTTATTTCATTTTGGCTTTAGTGGCAGAATTTCTGCAGTGTCCTTGTGCCCAACATCCATTTTCTGTAGGGTTTAAAGTTTGGGCCTCATTTGCACACCTTACCTTTCCCAAAGATGCTTTTTAAAAGGCAACTGGACGTAAGGGTTTTTTTTTTTTTGGAAAATGTTTTACTTCTCACCCAAGAAGCTTCTTCAGTTCTGAAGAAGATTGAGCTGAATACTGTATTCAGTTCTGGTCTCCACGATGTAAAAAAAGATGTGGAGACTCTAGAAAGAGTGCAGAGAAGAGCAACAAAGATGATTAGGGGACTGGAGACTAAAACATATGAAGAACGGTTGCAGGAACTGGGTATGTCTAGCTTAAGAGAAAGAAGGACTAGGGGAGACATGATAGCAGTGTTCCAATATCTCAGGGGTTGCCATAACGAAGAGGGAGTCAAACTATTCTCCAAGGCACCTGAGGGTAGAACAAGAAGCAATGGGTGGAAACTAATCAAGGAGAGAAGCAACTTAGAACTGAGGAGAAACTTCCTGACAGTTAGAACAATTAATCAGTGGAACAGAAGTTGCCTCCAGAAGTTGTGAATGCCCCAACACTGGAAGTCTTTAAGAAGATGTTGGATAGCCATCTGTCTGAAACGGTATAGAGTTTCCTGCCTAGGCAGGGGGTTGGACTAGAAGACCTCCAAGGTCCCTTCCAACTCTACTGTTGTATTGTATTGTATTGTATAAGATTGAAAGAAGTTTCTTGGATGAGAAGCGAAACGTTTTCAAGAACCCCCCCCCCAACAAAGACCAGTTGTCCTTTGAAAAGTGCTTTTGGGACAACAATGACCTAGATGACTGAGAATCTCCATGTATGATATTTCCTGTATTCCCTATTGTTTTTCCAAACTCAGCCGTGAGAATTATAAACAGAAAAAAGTGGACTGGGTTAATCTTATCAGCTTATTTATTACCCTCCTTATTTTGAATGGACATTCTTGGCCCTTTTTACAAGATTTTAATTCTATATTCCTCACTACGTTTTCTTCATTCCAAATCAAAAGGAAATCTCTCGGCACAGAACTTTATGTGCCCTGTGTAACATTGCTTATTTTCTCTTTCATCCCAGCTTCATTCCTTCCTTCAAAACGCAGAGTTTTATAACAGTTGCATTGATGGGGTATATTTGGATGAGAAGGGAGATCTGGTAGCAGACCTGGACATTATAAACTGGATGGTTTTCTCCAATAGGTCTCTTAGCAAAGTCAAATATGGCAGTCTGGAAAGGCATGGATCCTCGGATGCCAAATTTATGATCAACCAGAAAATAATGGCAAAGATAGAAATGCTGAACAAGGTGGGGGGGAAATATTTCATTCTACTCTTTTTGAAACTCTTATTGAGAAGATTGCATTGTTGGAGCAGGGACAGGCTTGGGATGTTATCTCAGTTCTCCACATCTTCTTTGATTAGATATTCAGGTGTTTATGAAAAATACATACTTAACTATTCCAGTTAACTGTTTATCATCTTTCTGCAAGAAAGCTAAATGGAAGTCATGGAGCAATATGATTCATTTTGCTGAAGTAAAACAAAAATACATTCAACTTTCTCTTTGGTGTATACATTGGAAATTAAACTAAATTATCAGATCCCAGGAGTTGTGGTGGTGCAGTAGTTAGAATGCAGTATTGCTGACACAGATTTTGGGGGGCAATACACTGATTCTATAAACCACTTTAGAGAAACCTGTGAACACTATGAAATGGTAGTTAGAATGCAGTATTGCAGGCTAACTCTGCCTACAGCCTGGAGTTCGATCCTGACTGACTCAAGATGGACTCAGCTTTCCATTCTTCCAAGCTTTGTAAAATGATGACATGGATTTTTGGGGGCAATACACTGATTCTGTAAACCACTTTAGAGAAAGCTGCAAACACTATGAAATGGTATATAAATCTAAGGGCTATTGCCAGTTGTCAGTTGTAGAACCTGAGGTGGGATTCAGCTAGTTCGGACCGGTTCACGCAAACCGGTTGTTAAATTTCTGCCCAATTTGGCGAACTGGCTAATCTCACCACTGGCTGGCCCTGCTCTGCCCATTTTTCGCCCATTTTTTTGCCCCATTTTGGGGCTGTTTTTTGGGCCATTTTGGATGTTCAGTAGTAGTAAATAAATAGAGAGGGAAATTGTTCCTTGTTGAGGCTTTTGAGGTGAGTGGCCAGGAGGCGGGGCTGGGTGTGATGAGTGATGTTGGCTTGGCCACACCCACCCAGTCACATGATCACCCGGCCACGCCTACCCAGCCAGTCATTAGGGCAGAAAACTGGTTGTTAAATTGAATCCCACCACTGTGAGGAACATTAGAAGAGAATATAAATAGGGAAACAACAAATAGCTGAATCATTTTAATGAGCACCAAGCTTTTTTCAAATAGGCTTAAAATTTAGTAAAGCTAAGCCTTGGACTGGTGATCCCCAAGACTTTCCTCTTTTACCTCTTTTTTTTAAATGCAGGAATTCATTTCATTTCTTTCTTTCTTTCTGCCCAGGACCTTCCCACTTCTAGGTGTGTGGAAACCTGTCTTCCTGGGTTCAAAAAGGTGGCTCAGGAAGGGAAGCCCATCTGCTGCTATGACTGCCATCCTTGTGCAGAAGGAACCATCTCCACCACAGAAGGTAGGTGACACCAGAGGAATGGGGCAAAATTTGGAGAGAACCATATAACTTGACATTTATTATGAGAGAACATTTTGAAATGCTTGGCTATTTTTTAAATAAAAATCTTTGTAATCTATATTCCAGAGTTATGCTGGAACACACACAGACACACACACACACACACACACAACCACAGAGCACCATATTGGCTCTTTGGAATAATATTGATCAGGTTCATTGTCCATGTTAGAGCAAACTATTTCAATGGGAAGCCATGGGTAATGGTTTCAGATTTCCTGAGAAACCAAGAGCGAGGGAACTGTGTTGAAGGTTTCAGAAGCCAGTGACTTGTCTTTGTACCTCTTCCATTCTCTATTCCTTCTTGCTACATTCACAATCCAGGTTAGCCCACTCCTGAATGTGGCTCCCTATACCAAATAGGGATATGGATCTGATGAGTTAAATTGAGCTTTTAACTAAGTAACTCTTGAAGTAATGAGAGAGGATTGAGGAGAGAAAAGAGGAGTTTCATGAGTCAGAGTTGAGTAAAAAAATCCTCCTTGATGTGGGAAGATTTCTCTCTTGTTGTCTATACAACATAGAGGAAGGCATTTTGATGTCCTCACTCCATATCTAACTCATCTTGAAGAGCATCTCCACTGAATTGTTCTTTCTCTATGTATTGTTTTTCCACTTCTACTGACTGCAGCTATGCTAAGTGATCATTTGTCTGTAGAACCTTCTATCATAGGAAGGATCTCAGTGGTCCTCTGGAGCACTGACAAAAACTGGACAGTACGTTACAACAGGCCTAATAGTGCAAATGTAATATTATGCTCTTTCTTCCCTTGGATCCCTTCCTCTATATCAACAAATGCATGTTGAAATGAAATGGTGACATTAAAAAAATGCAACATTAAGAACTAGCTCTAGTAAAACATAGAAACATATGCATCTCATTCTGCACAATCATTCACACTAACAAAAAATTTAGCCAAGCAATACATTTGATTGAACAGGATGCTTAATGGGCGATCCAACTCTTTCTTTTTTTCAGATGCAGAAAAATGTACCAAATGTCCAGAATATCAACACCCAAACACCAGACAAACTCACTGTATCCCCAAGATTGAAAACTACCTTTTTTACAAAGAAAACCTGGGGATCATCCTGACTTCCATTGCTTCGTTCCTCTCTTTAGCTGCAGGCTTTGTCTTGGGGATCTTCATAAAATTCATGGAAACACCAATTGTCAAAGCCAACAACCGGGACCTCTCGTACATCCTCCTGGTCTCCCTCCTATTTTCCTTCTTGACCTCTTTTCTATTCATTGGCCAGCCAAAGACTGCCACTTGCATTCTCCGACAAACAGCCTTCAGCATCGTCTTCTCACTTGCTGTTTCTTCAATCCTGGCCAAAACAATCACAGTGGTTTTAGCTTTCTTGGCCACAAAACCAGGGAATAAGGTGCAGAGATGGCTGGGGAAGAGTTTGGCCAATTCTATCATCCTTTCTTGTTCTGGTGTTCAAATTGTCCTCTGCAGCATCTGGTTGGGCATTTCTCCCCCATTCCCTGAGTCAGACATGTACTCACAACCTGCAGAGATCATCCTCCAATGCAATCAAGGCTCTGTTGCCATGTTCTACTTTGCCCTTGGCTACATGGGTTTCCTGGCTATTATCTGCTTCATAGTGGCTTTCCTGGCCAGGAATCTACCTGGGGCTTTCAACGAAGCCAAGCTGATCACCTTCAGCATGCTGGTCTTCTGCAGTGTTTGGGTGTCCTTTGTACCTGCCTACCTGAGCACTAAGGGAAAATACATGGTGGCTGTGCAGGTCTTCTCCATCTTGGCCTCCAGTGCTGGATTGCTGAGCTTCATCTTTTTCCCCAAATGCTACATTATTTTTCTAAGACCAGATCTGAATACAAGGGAATATTTGATGTCAAAAATATAGTTATTAAATGTATTTTGGATAGTGGATTTCCAGATATGTCAATTAATAATTAGAGGCAGTGATGTGCCTAATCTCCTGCTTGTAATTGCTTGTATGGGGCAACCACAGGTACCCTGTTCTGGTTGTGATGTAATCTGACTCACCCTTGCATTTCTGAAAGTGTTCCTGTAGATTGTATAGCATGTAAGTAATTTTACCATGGTCATGATAAATACCTGTTCTGACCCCCCCTTCTTCCCTTGCCCACACAGAACATGCTCCGGAACAATACTACTTTAACAGGATTTATTGCACAGACAGACAGACATATCCTTGGCAGTAAACCACCACGGCAAGGCTCACAGACATGAGACACGATAGCTGCTATCCAGCATGCTACGTTTCCAAGACAGAACTTTCCAAATAATTCCTTTGATAGCCTGAAGGGGAGTCTACTTATCAGCAGCTGAGAGCAATTACCGCCAGTAACTGCGCCCTTGCTCCTTGCACCTGTGGGCGCGGCGATAATGGGCATCTAGGAACTCCCTGCTTATTTCTGAGTCACTGTCCCGTGACTCTCCCCACTGCTCCAAGGCATGGCATCCGGAGCCCCCCTCCTTTGGCTCTCACCGCTGCTCCATGCCTCAGGCGCCTCCTGGTGGCCGACCAGACTCTCCGATCCCTGCTCAGAGTCAGAATCCTGTCCTAGGTCCTCCAGAGCCGACTCATAGGGACCCTCGCTCTCGGAATCTGGTGGCAGCTCCAACGGCTCCTGCTGGGCCACAACAAATACCTTATGGCATGGGTCACCAACATTATGGACCTCAGCGACCACTAAATTCATAATATTGCAAATGACCTCTATACAACCTAGAGTCTAAAATTTTCTTCACATAATAGTGTGTTTCTCCCTCTATTACTACTGGAGGAGGGGGAGGCTGGGGTGGATGGTCTTAGGCTGGACCCAATCACTGGCTTCAGTAAGCTGCAATGAAAGACTGAGTGAATTTTCCCTAGAATTCTTGGCAGACTGAGCTGAACCATAACCGGGTTAATTATTTTCACTATTGGGAACGGACCTAGAATGGGCCTAATTTCTTGCTAGGCACTCTTAATCTTATGTATTTGGTAGACAAGAAAACTTTATCCCCCACACGGAAGGGGTGGTGGAGCGAGCAGTGTTTATCAGCTTGTTTATTTTACTCTTTTGCCGCTTCCACCAGAGCTTTTTCTCATATTTTCCCACCCCTTTTTAAGAGAGTCCATCCATTCAGTCAGAGATATGGAAGAGAGGGGTTCCCTGGGCAGTTCAAGCATGGGAACAAATTCCATGCCACTGGTAACTTGAAAAGGAGTTAATCCAGCGCTGCTGTGGACAGCGTTGTTGTACGCGAATTTGGCGAAAGGTAGCAAATCTGACCAGTTTCTTGCTTCTCGGCCTTTTGGCTAAGATCAAGTGTGCAGAACTTGGCGGTGAACTGAACTCCGCGGTCTGAGATGATCCTCCTGGGTACTCCATGCAGGGGGTAAATGTGTTTAACAAACATTTTCGCTAGCTTCTTTGCAGATGGCAGTCCTCAGCAAGCAATAAAATGGACTTGCTTGGAAAATAGGTCAATGACTGTCCAAATTACTTTATTACCGTTGCCATCTGGAAGCTCAACGATGAAGTCCAGTGTGATCTCTTCCCATGGTCAGCTAGGATTGGCCACTCGTTGCAATAATCCAGGGGGCTTGCCTGGCCATATTTTCATGGCAAGTGGCACAGCTTTTTAAGTAGTCTTCAACTTCAGCTTTCATTTTTGGCCACCAAAATTGATACTTGGCGAAGTGGAGTGTTTTTTGAGGAATCCAAAGTGGCCTCCTAACTTCGTGTCTTGGCTTCGCTGTAGTACTTCCAGCCCCAAGGTTGCAGGAATGTACAGTTTTGATCCTTTCCAGGCTAAGCCATCTCTCATTGTCAGGTTGTCCTTGTTGTCGTTGAGCCAGGGGTCTGCCGGCAGAGCCAATTTCATTGCTGTGGTCAACTTGTCCTGGCTTAGGGTAGGCGGTTGTTTAGTCTGGCCTCTGGTGGTGACTTGGGCCACCTTTTGATGGGAAGTGGGAAGGATGGGGTGAACCACTTCTTCACCTCTCGTATTGTGGTTTTCTTGATAAGGCATCTGCCAGCAAGTTCTTCCCTGCAGGGATGTGCTTCAGTTCGAATTTGAAACTTCGGAAGTATTGTGCCCAGCGAACTTGAGTTTTAGGAGGCTTTTGAAGGCTTCAAGGTTTTTATGGTCAGTCCAGACCTCAAATAGGACTTTCCCCCCTTCCAGGAAATGTCTCCAAGTGAGTAGGGCCCACCTGACTGCATATGCTTCTTTCTCCCAAATGGCCCACCTCCTTTCAGTAGCGGTGAGTTTTTTGGAGACATAAGAGCAGGGCAAGAGGTGTCCTTCTTTGTTCTTTTGCAACAGCACTGCCACTACAGCCACATCACTGGCATCTGTCTGGATTATGAATTGCTGTTCTGGGTCGGGGTGTTGCAGTATAGGCTTGTTAGAAAAATTTCCCTATATAAAAAACAAAGAAAAACCACAAGCAACCACAGGCAATAAATCTTACTTTAAGATCAGAGGTTTATTGTTTCATGAACAATTTTTGATCATAAATAGCAAACATAGCATTATTTAAATTAGCATCTTATTGCAATAAGTTCTACTGTCATAGCTGAATCCAGCAAGGATTAGCTATGGCCAGTGGCCCTGAACTCTTCCCAAGACAATCTTTTTATACTTTTCTGCATGCATTTCATAACCTACTTCCTTGTTCTGCCTTACTGACCATCACTCTCTGCAAACACCCGTGTACATTTGAAGTTCTCAGACCCTTGTTACTTTCAGTTCCTCATTTCCTACCATCTTACTCTTCCTGCTCTAAATATATCCATATCAAGTACAAACTTTGCAGAAAATGCAGCTCAAGTCAGCACATTTGGAAATATTAGTCTGTTACATTTTGGAATTATGCTAGTTTAAAACTTTGGTACAGTTAGGCCTGCAAGCTCACTCCCAGACCTATTATCTGCAACTTTCCAATCAATATTATCTCCCCTTACAAGCTCTTGGGCAAAGAGATATTTTAATGTCTCAAATGCTTTTTGACAGTCTATTGTCCACACAATAGGTTAGTTTGCCTTTGGCTTTGTCGGGAAAGGCCCTGTTTTTAACAGTTCAGTCAATGGCAGGGCAACTTCTGCAAAAGCCAGGAGAAATTGCCTATAGAAGTTGGCAAATCCAAGAAAGCTTTGTAGCTGTTTGCGGGTGCTTGGGGGTTTCCAGTCTAACAGAAGCAATTAAAAAGTGTTTGGGTGTCCTTTGTGCCTGCTTACCTAAGCACCAAAGGGAAATACATGGTGGTCGTGCAGGTCTTCTCCATCTTGGCTTCCAGCACTGGGCTGTTGACTTCCATCTTTATCCCCAAGTGTTACATCATTATGCTCAGATCAGATCTTAATAAAAAAGAACATATGTTGTTAAAATGAAATATAAAATGACTTTTAGATGTATCTTTTCCAGAGTAATATTTAGGAATTCCAAAATTTAGGCTAAACCAGAGGAGCCCTGGGGGTCAGTATTGTATGCAAACTCTGCCCACAGCATGGAGTTTGATCCTGATGTGGCTCAAGGTTGACTCAGCCTTCCAAGGTTGGGTAAAATGTGGATTCAGATTATTGGGGGCAATGCAATACAATACATTGCATTGAGAATGCAGTAAAACCTTATGGCAGTGGTGGTGAACCTTTTTGGCACCAAGTGCCCAAACTGCAATGTGCGTGCATGTTTGCGCACCAAAGACCAGCTGACTGGTGCTCATGTGCATGCTGGCCAGCTGATCTTCGGGTCTCTGGCATGTGCATGCATGTTTTGGGGGCCATTTTCAGGCCCCTTTATAGCGGTATGGTGCCTGCGAACACCAACTGTGCATGTGTGCGCTGGAAAGCAGAAGAGCAGCTGGCAACAGCATGCGTTCCCACAGAGAGGGCTCTGCATGCCACCTCTAGCACCTGTGCCATAGGTTTGCCATCACAACCCTATGCGGTGCTACATAAGTTTAAGTTATATTGCTATTGCTAAATTGTTTAAATAACCATTTTCATTTTAATCCTCTCTGTCTAATGCAAGCCTGTAAACCATTGTTATAGTATGCATAAAGTATTTGTTGATTAATCCATTAAATATTTGGTTCTTTAAATTTATCCCTCTAGTTTTGAGGGTCTAGTCACTTTATATAAGGAGGCTCTGTTCCTGCACTCTTCTGGACAGAGAGCTTTGATGTTGTTCCTGTGATCTGTTGGAGCCACTCTCCAAGCTCAGGAGTCACAGCCCTGAGTGGTCCTACCATCACTGGACCCCTTTGGCTTTTACATCCTCTTTTGTTCCTTCTTCAGGCCCTGGTACTTCTCCAGTTTCTCACGCTCCTTCTTCCTGGTTGAGTTAGGACTAAAGGAGAAACTTTCTAAGGATGTTTAAGGATAGAGGACAATTAACCAGTGGAACAGATTGCCTTCAGAAATTGTGAGTGCTTCATCCTGGAGGTCTTTAAATAGAGACTGGATAACCATTTGTCTGAAATGTAGGTATAGGGCAGGAGGCTTGAGCAGGAGGCTAGTCTAGAAGACCCACAAGGTCCCTTCCAGCTCGATTCTGATTGATTGATGTTGCTGACTCTTAGCACCACTACATCTATCACTACTGCTACCTGATCCTTGTTTACTACTAGGCCTTAAGGCCCAGTGCAAAAGATGGCTTCCAGGCCTGACACCACAATGTCTAGATGATTGGCTATGAGGCGTTGCCGAATCTGAGATGTAACTCTTGGATTTTTTGCCATTTCTCTGAGCATTACACGATTTGACATTGGGGTGAATTTGTTGGGATGTCAACTCCTGGGAAGACTGGCAAATGTCTTGAATGTTTTCCACTTGTGAATAATCCTCCTCACTGTAGAATGATGGATTTTTAAACTGTTTGGAAATTGTTTTATAACCTTTCACAGATTGATGGGCAAAAAACAATTGCTTCTCTAAGATCACAGCACATGTCTTTCCTCTTTGGCATTGTGGTAACAGACATAAACACACACACACACACACACACACACACACACATGCCTTCTCCATTTTGACTTTCTTTTTGGAAAATAAATGATGCCATGGTTATGCCACGTGTTGTTGTTTATCTCAGGCTGTATTTACCTACTTTTAAGAACTGCTAAGGACCAGATCTTTTTTCACTATATTCTGGTACATAAAACCATAGAACTCAAAAATGGTGTACTTTCTTTTTCACATGAATGTATATTCATCATTGGCACACAATTGAATACAATACAATAGTAGAGTTGGAAGGGACCTTGGAGGCCTTCTAGTCCAACCCTCTGCCTAGGCAGGAAACCCTATACCGTTTCAGACAAATGGCTATCCAACATCTTCTTAAAGACTTCCAGTGTTGGGGCATTCACAACTTCTGGAGGCAACTTCTGTTCCACTGATTAATTGTTCTCACTGTCAGGAAATTTCTCTTTAGTTCGAGGTTGCTTCTCTCCTTGATTAGTTTCCATCCACTGCTTCTTGTTCTACCCTCAGGTGCCCTGGAAAATAGTTTGACTCCCTCTTCTTTGTCAAATTCAAATTCTGTCTTTCGTTTAAATTTAAGGGACATTTTATCATGCACAAAAGGACATTTGAACAAAGTTATGTTTTAATGAAACATTAAATTAATGAAAGATTAATTGTTTTCATTGTCAAGAAATTTCTCTTTGTAAGTTGAATCTCTCTTTAACAAGCTGGAGACTAAAACATATGAAGAACGGTTGCAGGAACTGGGTATGTTTAGCTTAAGAGAAAGAAGGACTAGGGGAGACATGATAGCATTATTCCAATATCTCAGAGGTTGCCACAAAGAAGAGGGAGTCAAACTATTCTCCAAAGCACCTGAGGGTAGAACAAGAAGCAATGGGTGGAAACTAATCAAGGAGAGAAGCAACTTAGAACTGAGGAGAAATTTCCTGACAGTGAGAACAATTAATCAGTGGAACAGCTTGCCTCCAGAAGTTGTGAATGCCCCAACACTGGAAGTCTTTAAGAAGATGTTGGATAGCTATTTGTCTGAAACGGTATAGGGTTTCCTGCCTAGGCAGGGGGTTGGACTAGAAGACCTCCAAGGTCCCTTCCAACTCTACTATTGTATTGTATTGTATTGTATTGTATTAAGCTTCCACCCATTATTCCCTTCAAATGCAGATGATCCAACCCAGTCCAAGAGACGCTAGCTTAGGGACATTATTCAAGGCTATTGATGTCAAACCTATGATGTCAAAGGTGACACACCAGGACATTTTGGGTGACATGCCAGTTTTTGCTAACACCCAACAATTACTCCCGAATCTACTTCCCATTGTTGCATGATTATCAGAGGCATGAGAATGGGGCCCTTTGGACCCTCCAAAAATGAGTTTGTTTTACTTGTACTTCATTTCTGTCATTATTTGACAATTCTTTATATAGCACCAGACATAGAAGTTGGATCCAGCCAGTTCAGACTGGTGCGGGTGAACCGGTTGGTAAACTTTTGCGCAGTTCGGAGAACGGGCTAATCACAACACTAGCTGGCCCCGCCCACCATGCCCCTCCCAGTCACTCCTTATCTCACCTCGCCCACCTTGGCCACGGAATAGCAGCTGCTGTTCTCTGGCTCCCGCTCTCACTAGCTCGCTTGCCTCGATCATGTAGCCCCTACAGCCCAGCCCAATTGCCTACCTTTGCCCGCCCTCCATGGTGCAGCTAACAGCTGAGCCTTCCTTTGCCATTCTCCACTGCCTCCCAAGCATCCCAGCTACCTGCCTTCCTGATAAGCCTTCCTTTGCCTCTTTCTTAGCCTGTTATAGGCCCTTCCTAGGGCTCCCCTGGCCTAGTTCCCGATGAAATGGAGGGTTCCTGGGCCTGAACCAGCCCTCCCAGCCCTCATTCAGGCCTCCCTAGGGCTCCCCCAGCCTGCTAGAGGTTGACATGGAGGATCCCTGGGCCCATTCTAGCCCTCGCCACCCCATTTCCCATGGCTTTAGTGTACTTACTTTTCAAAGAGCTGCAGAAGAGGCTGGCACACATGGCAAAGAAGCCAAAGTCCTTTATTCATAAGCCAGTGAGGCTGTAAGAATGTGAGATGTAAGGAAAACAGATTTATGCATCTGAATAAAAGACTTAGGCTTCTCTGCCATGAGGGCCTGCAGGCTTGGTTTGGACCCAGTCTGGTCAGGCTTAGTTTGGGCCCAGTCTGCTTGCTGCTGACTGGCTAGTTTGAATGAGCAGCTTCAGAGATTGGGGTATGGCAGTCAATCAACAAGGGCCTTGCAGTTCAGCCCAATGAGACAAAGGAAGTAACCTCCTCATTGATTGACTGCTGCTGCTGCCTAGGCCTGCTGGCCACATGGCCCTAGCCGAAGTCTTTTACTGCCATTTTGGACAATAGAACGTGTTTTGTCCTCCTTTTCATTGTAAAAAAGTTGGTCACCTTATTTACTCAGAAGCTGGTGAAAATGTTTTCCTTAGATTTCACATTCTTACAGCTTCACCATCATCTGAATAAAAGACTTTGGCTGCTCTGCCAGCGGGTCAGCCTCTTCTGGACCTCTGGAGATCTTCAAAAAGTAGGTAATCCATGGGAAATGGGGTAGGAAGGAGCAAGTGGAATCTGAGATGCTAGGAAAGCAGAGCCAGTCTGTGGCGACCCAGCGGATCAGGATGGGGTGGGAGAAGCAATTGTGTGGACACAAAGTCTTTTCAGGCGCTCCGCTCCGCTGAGGAAACATCTCCGTTCCCAGCCGAGCTGGTGGAGCTCAGGCAGGCGTCGTTGCTTCGCCAGGGGCGGGGCAAGACTGTACTTCCGGTTTCAGCACCGGAAGGGAGCGCGAGGCCAGGTGGAGCGCTGAAAGGGAGCGCGCAAGCCAGGTGGAGCGCTGAAAGGGAGCGCGCAAGCCAGGTGGAGCGCTGAAAGGGAGCGCGCGCGATCCGGTGCGATCCAGCAGGAACCCACCACTGAAATGTCCCTATGTCAAAAGTCCAAAACCACAAGGTTCAATTAAAGTTCGTTAATGGCACGTAGTCCATACCTGTAACAAAAGGAGAAGTAAGACCCCCATCTCCTTATAAGGCTTTTTCCTCAAGGTAACCAATAAGAAATGAGTTAAGTATTTCCGTGTTGCGCTGCTTTTGAGAATGTATAAGAATGCGTGCTTGGATAATGAAGGTCGTTCAGAAATTGCAAGTTAGCCATGTGCTAACTTTCTGAACCTGGCTGCCAAATAAACTTTTCCTGTATCCTGAGAAGTCTAAAGCCTGTCATTTTCTGCAACAGTGTCACACCAGCTGAGTCAAGCTAGGCCTCTCCTGGATTTTTAACACACCAAGCCCAAAATGTTCATTATCGCTGCTCTAGGAATTACACTTTTTTGTGTAATAGTGTATTACTTTTAATCAGATGTAATGGAAATAATACACCTCCAAAGATGAAGGGGATGAAAGTAATGTGGCTCAGAGGTCTAAGGAGAAATTTTGTGAGAGTGAGAACATTAATCAGTGGAATGACTTGCGTGCAGAAGTTGTGGGTGCTCCATCAACTGGAGGTTTTGAAGAAAAGATTGGACATACCTTTCTGAAATGGTATAAGATTTCCTGTTTGCACAGGGAGCTTGGACTAGAAGACCTCCAAGGTCCCATCTGTTATTCTGTTATACCATAGATAGGACTGTCATCCTAATCTCAATTCATGGCCCTCTATAGTCTAATAATATCTTATACTTGATGATCTCTCACCCTTTCATCCCAACCAAACAACATGTCTCAGCATACAATTTTAAATCTGGTAAACCCAAACATCCTTTTTCTTTATTGTCTTGTGATGGTGTGCACTTAATTCTTGGGGGGTTTCCCCCTCTTTCCACATGATTGCAATAAGCTTCAGTTGGGGCTGAACTTGAAAAGTATCCAGATGCTTCAGCTGGTATAGAATGTGGCCATGTGAGCAATTTTGTGCCCCTAAAGAAGGGAGCGAATAATATCTTTGCTCCAGTGGTGGAATTCGATTTTTTTAAACTACTGGTTCTGTGGGTGTGGCTTGGTGGGCATGGCTTGGTAGGTGTGGCTTGGTGGGTGTGGCAGGGGAAGGTTCAGGGGTGAAATGCTACCCGTTTGCACCCATTCACGCAAACCAGTAGGGACGATTGCTGTTGGTTCTATGAACTGGTAGTGAAAAAATGCTTCCAAGGATCGCACAGCTCACAGCTGATCCGCGCGATCGTCAGAAGCATTTTTTCTGTTTTTTAAAGCATTTTTTCCTGCTGGTTCAGATGAATAGGCAGGAAAAAAATGCTTTAAAAAGTGAAAGAAAAAGCTTCCGATGATTGTTCAGATCAGCTGTGAGCCATGCAATCGTCAGAAACATTTTTTCACTTTTTAAAGCAATTTTTCCCTGCCTATTTGCCTAAACCAGCAAGAATAAAAATGCTTTAAAAAGTGGGGGAAAAAAAGGTTCCATGACAATCAGCTGTGCCATGGGATCGTGGAAACATTTTTATTCACTTTTTAAAGAATTTTGTACTACCTATTTTCCTGAACCGGTAGTAAAAAAGGTTTAAAAAGTGAAAAAAAAAGATTTCCATGATCGCACAGCACAGCTGAACTCCCCCCCACCCACTTTTTAAAGCAATTTTTTACTACCGGTTCAGGTGAATAGGTAGTAAAAAGTGCTTTAAAAATTAAAAAAAGTTGGCCACGCCCACCCAGTCACATAACCCACCAAGCCACACCCACCAAGCCATGCCCAGAGAACTGGTGGCAAAAAAAATTACATTTCACCACTGGGAAGGATATTGCAAAATCTCCATTCCCTCCCAATCAGTTGGGACTCAGGAGGCAGAGAATAGATGGGGGCGGGGCCAGTCAAAGGTGATATTTACCAGTCCTCTGAACTACTCAAAATTTCCACTACCGGTTCTCCAGAACTGGTCAGAACCTGCTGAATACCACCTCTGCTTTGCTCCATGAACTCCATTTGGTGCCAGTTTGCTTCCAGGTCCAATTCAAGGCTTTAGTTGTGACCTATAAAACCCTACATGGTATAGGACCAGGTTACCTACAGGATCACCTTCATCCCAGGTCAATCTCACCTGGTCAGGCAGGGATGGTATCCTATAGAATATTCTCCCCTAGAAGTGAGGCAGGCCGCCACTCATCTGTCCTTCTGTAAAGGTGTCAAAACATGACCATGTGGCCTCATGTGGTAAGCTCAACGAAGCATGTAGCATATGTCTACTTTTTTTAAATAGGAGCAATAAAGTAATAAATAATATTTTTGCCATTATCTGGAATTATGAGGAAAGACATACCCAAAATAAATTTCTTATTTTACTTTGACATCAAATGTTCTTTTGTATTCAGGTCTGGTCTTAAAAAAATAATGTAGCACTTGGGAAAGAAGATGCAACATAGTAGGCCAGTGCTTGAAGCCAAGATGGAGAAGACCTGCACAGCCACCATATACTTCCCCTTGGTGCTCAGGTAGGTGGGAACAAAGGATATCCAGACACTACAAAAGACCAGCATGCTGAAGGTAATGAGTTTGGCTTCATTGAAGGCCCCAGGTAGATTCCTGGCCAGGAAGGCCACCGTGAAGCAGATGACAGATAGGAAGCACTTGTAGGCAAGGGTAAGGTAAAACATGGCAATAGAGCCTTCATTACATTGCACAATCATCTCTGAAGTTAGTGAGTCTGTGTCCAGCTCAGGGAATGGGGGAGAAGTGCCCAACCAGATGGTGCAGAGGACAAGTTGAACAACAGAAAATGAAAGGATGATGGAATTGGCCAGGCTCTTCCCCAGCCATCTCTGTACTTTATTTCCTGGTTTTGTGGCCAAGAATGCTAACACCACCATGACTGTTTTTGCCAAGATAGTAGAAATGGCAACCGAGAAGATGTTGCTGAAGGCTACTTGTCGGAGAAGGCAAGTGGCTCTCCTTGGCCGGCCAATGAATAGGAAGGAGGTCAAGAAGGAAAGCAGGAGAGAGATGAGGAGGATGTAGGAGAGATCCCGATTGTTGGCTTTGACTATAGGGGTTTCTTTGAATTTAATGAAGATTCCAAAGACTAAGCCTGTTACCAAAGAGCAGAACAAGGCAAAGGAAGCTAGGACGATCCCCAAATTTTCTTGATATGATAAGAAAGTTTCAATCCTAGGTATACAGATGTCTCGGTTGATGTTTGGATGCTGATCCGCTGGACATTTGGTGCATTTTACAGCATCTGAAAAGAGCAAGATGAACATCTCCCTCAAATGATATTTTTCCATCAGACTGGAGTTTTTGGTGTTTTCCCAACAGCTGGAGTTAAACTGATAGTTGTGTGGATTCATCTGGTGGAGAAAGGTTCTATGCCAGTGGTTCTCAACCTGTGGGTCGGGACACCTTTGGGGGTTGAACGACCCTTTCACAGGGGTCGCCTAAGACCATCGGAAAACACATATTTTTGATGGTCTTAGGAACCGAGACACCAATTTTATGGTTCGGGGTCACCGCAACATAAGGAACTGTATTAAAGGGTCGCGGCATTGAGAAGGTTGAGAACCACTGTTCTATGCTGAAATGCTTAGGAAATTTAAGTACTGTAACCCAGAAGGACGAGTAGCCAAATCAAAGGTTTGCCACACATTCCTAGGATGAACTGTGTCTACTTTTAGTGGTTGCATCATTTGCAAAAGAAATTCTATGGCAGGGCTCCTCAAACTTTGGCCCACAAGCTGGATGCACCCCACCAAAGCCATTAACCCAGCCTGCATGGGACCACAAAGCTGCCCCGCCCATATCACCCCACCCATCTGCTGCCCCCCCACCCGCCTTCTGGAGGCCAGGGAGGTCAAAAACGGGATGTGCACATGACCTCTGGAGGCCAAAAATGGGCCTGTTTTTTGCCTCCCTGACCTCCAGAGAGAGAGAGAGAGACAGACAGAGGGAGGGAGGGAGAAGGAAACACACACACACACACACACACACACACACACACACACAGAGAAGTCCCTCATACACACCCCAAGGCAGCCACATCTCTTCACTAACTTGCTTTCCACCCCCAGGAGCATAACAAATTAAAGTTAAATTTGTCGGTATTGTTTAGACTTCTAAATTGGCCAAGCCAATCCAGTCACATGACCACTTAGCAATGCCCACCCAGCTTGTCTGCCCCCCCAACAGTCTGAGGGACCGCGAATTGGCCCCCTGTTTAAAATGTTTGAGGACCCCTGTTCTATGGACTACATTTTACAGTGAAATCTGATATGATTCTTTTAAGAAGGGAGATATTTCACACATAAAAAATCAGCTACTGCTTTTAATTTGTACACTGGGTGCTGGGGAAGTCCCCTTATTACATTCTCCTTGCAAAAAGCAATCCACTTAGAACAAGGAGATGGTGAGGACTTTGTCTGAAGAGCTGTTCCTTTGACTGGTGAATTCTCCTGTGTCTTTATTCTCCCACCCAGACCAAGAAAGTAACACTAATGTATTTTGTGTCCTTGGGCGCCTCTATTGAGAGCTGAAAAAAATCTTCAATTTTACAGTTCTTCCTGAGGCTCCAGCTGGAAGGAAATATTTCTATTCAGAGATGAATGAAGGGAGGGAGGGAAGGAGGCAAGCAGACAGGCAGGATCCAATGTTGGACTTGTAGAGGAAACTCTTAAACAAACAAGTTCAGTCTTTCACTCATGTATTAGTGGACCAAGGAAGGGAAGGGAAAGAATCCAAATTTTTGTATTTCCCCAGAGATGCCAAATAAAACAGAGGAGGCTGATCAGTACAGAAGATAAAGAGCAAGATATGTCTTTATCATCATATATTTCAATAACTTCTCAATATTATTTCCAGCACATATTATGTTATACATATTAAAATAAATTAGTTTTTTTTACAAAAATCCAAGTTTAATGCCTATCAAAACAATATTTTCAGAATAATGTCAGGATGTCTATCTTCCTTCCAAAAACATCTCCCTTTTCTCTGCTGTCACCCACCTTCTGTGGTGGAGATGGTTCCTTCTGCACAGGGAAGACAGTCGTAACAGCAGATGGGCTTCCCTTCCTGAGCCACCTTCATGAATCCAGGATGGCAGCTTTCTACACACCTGGAGGGAGGAAGAGGCTGAGGAGATAAAGGAAAAATGCACAGAAAATGAACTTATTGCATAGGAAGGTTTTGTGATATCCAGTTGAAGATTTAGATTTGACTAATGAGAAGTCAATATACAATGTGAGGTTTGAAAAACATATTCTGTCTTTCTTTCTATTCCATCTAATGTTTCCTATACACTGTAGATTTTCATTTTAAATTTAGAGATGAAATTTATCAGGAAAATGTTGGACAGGTTTCTTTGGTTACTTATTCTAGGCTACTTGCATGACTGGCTCAATCTACCTCCCTTTCCATAGATTCTGTGACGAGTTTGTATGAAAATTGAAGACTATATTTTTCATGGCAACGTGAATAGCTGATAAGGAAGAAGTTTGTGCTTTTGAGAACATGATCAGCTGATATGGAAACTCAAAGGCACTGGGAAGAAAGCCCCATCACACCACACCTCAAAATTTTATTCTTGTTTTTGTAACCTTCAGTGGAATAAAATAATTATTAGTCTCACCTTGTTCAGCTTTTCCACTTGTGTGATACTCTTCTGGTCAACGAAAATTTTCAAATCCTGGGATACCTGTTTTTTTAGACTCCCAGATTTCACTCTGTTGATAGATTTATTGGGAAAAATTACCCAGTTTACAATGTCCAGGTCAGCTGTAAGATCTCCTTTCTCATCCAAATATACCCCATCCATGGAATTATTGTGAAATTGGGGGCTTTGAAGGAAGGAATGAAACTGGAAAGGAAAGAAAAGAAAAAGGATACAAGAATTTCTTTGAAAAGACCCCCTTAGTTTTCTCTCCTTCTCTCTCTCTCTCTCTCTCTCTCTCTCTCTCTCTCTCTCTCTCTCTCTCTCTCTCTCTCTCTCCTCTCTCTGTGTGTGTTTCTCTCTCCCTCTCTCTCTTTCTCTTTCTCTGTCTCTCTGTTTCTTTCTCTGTGTTTCCCCCCCCCTCTCTCTCTCTCTTGTTGTCTCTCTCTGTCTCTCTCTAAAACCAGGTCCTATTTTGAGTTTCCAACTTGGTTAGGATAGTACCAATAAACCTAGGAATAATAACAGCTGCTCACATAATGTTTTACTATATAGATCAGAAGAATGATTATAAAGGACAGGAGTTTCGATATCTGAAAATATTATTGTTCTCCCTGCTTTATCAGACCAATGCTAATAACAAAACTCCTCAAAAGGCAAGCTCTACATTTTTATTTCATTGATATTTGATAAAGTAATATTAACCTAAACTAAAACTTTTGGCCATTCAGAGGGCTGAAATTTTAACTTGTTAGAGTTGCCTGATTCAGGTAGGTAGCATCATGTTTCCTACTTTCCATTTTTGTTCTCCAGGATCTTCAGTGGTGAAGACCAGAGACCTAGCACAAGAAATATCACTCATGAGTTCAAGCATTAGTCCAAAATGTTTGTTCCTTACAGTCCTTACTTTCAATGATTGGAGAGAATTGCCTATTGGCTCCCACCATCTAAAGTGTAACCTAAGAAGAACCTAAGATCATCCAGAGAGTATATAAGACCAAGTGCTATTGCTATATTGCAGTCAAAGAAACAATTATTAGAAGATATTTGAATGGATGAGATTCCCACCTAAGCAGGGGGTTGAATTAGAAGACTTCCAAGGTCGCTTCCAACACTGTCATTCTATTATAAAAGAATGGCTGAACAATCAAGATATGAAAGCATTTTCTTTGAAAACAATAAAAAAGAGAGAAAATTATTTCAGAAGGCAGGATCAGTGGGTATGGGTAGAAAAATGAAGGGATTGGACAGTTATAATTGGGTTAGGACAGCGTTTCATGATAATTCAATTTTTCAGAATAATAACTTAAGCTTACAAAACTGATTTTCATCTGCAGGGGAACAATGATAGAAAACAATTACCTGCCACACCTTCAGCCTCGGATCTTCTACCTTCACACCCCTATTCCTCACTGATCTTTTGGATGTGGAAATATAAGCTGAATTTAAGGCCCTTCCCACAGCCCAGATGGTGTTGTAAATGAGATAGCTGTCCAGAGCCAGAACCCGATCAATCTCCTCTTTCCTCAGAGCCCCCAGCTCTTCTCCCTGTCTGCACCGCCTCCAGACTTTCACCGAAAAGGCATCCTTAGCGGATGAACATCTGAAAGTTTTCTTCACAAAGTTATGCATGGACGTGTGAAAGAGATGCAGAGCATCGTAGTTTGCCCATTTCTTTTTCTGTATTAGAAAGGAAAAAATGCCGGCCACATACTTAAAGGAAAAGATGCTAAGTATTAAATCGATACTGAGATCCCAGTGAGCTTTAGTGATCCAAACTTTTTCTACAGCGGGTTCTAGAACGTGTTGAAATAACACCTGCACAAACATCATTCCCACCTGGAATGAACTAGCCTCTGAACCATAAACAAAGACATTGACTTCCTTCCACTTGTAATGTTTTTTAAATGAAAATAACATGTAAGCCACGTTTAATGGAAAGGTTTGGTGTATAACTGCACAAATGCCATTCCTTAACATCAAAGAAGACATCGTCCTCATGAACCTCTCCCCCTGGTCAGTTTCTGGAGCAAGGAGCCCAACCAAGGTCCACCGGAAATAGAGGAGAAGCTGGACCATCCCTGGGTACTGGACTCCATCAGCAGGGAGCATCGGGTAGAAGAAAGGAAACTGAGTTTTATCCCTCAGGATTGGGGAAGCAAGACTGTAACTGACCTGAAAGGCATAGAAAATGGTGGCATTTTACATTTAACAAGCCAAATGCAATTTCACTCATTTCCACAATCAAGCTCTTCTTTTCATTTACTGGAGAGGATCTCTGATGGAAAGTTGCATGGTTGAAAAGTGTCTCCTGAGAAAGACACACCTGAGGGATTTTGTAGGTGCCCAACATGGTTGACATCTGGATGGAGATACCAGTCTCTGCCTCCTCCAGAACAGCCACTGTGCTTCTCTGCCTTCCACACCTGTAGTTGGGCACATTGGCCTCGCCATCTGAAAGCAGGTCCAGCAAAGGATCTGTAGTCATCTCTACCTTGAAGAAGTTCTCGTAGATATTATAACCCAGGGTGATGTTGGGTGGGATATGGTCACTCTGGTTGATATCCTCAGTTGCAAAAATGAAGGGCACAAATTTCCAATAATGTTTGGGTGCTTTTCTGCAAGTACGAACATATCAGTGAAAATAACATTTAACTTTTCTTCCATTAACATCTTTTTAATCCACTCATTCATAATGACCTGCAAACCTTGTGCAATATTAAAATATATTTCAGTAGAAAAAGAATAAAAAAGCAGAACATTTTGCTTCGTATAATATTTCAAAGACACTCTTCCAGGTGGTTATAGTAACACAACCCATGAGAAGAGAAATATGTCCATTGGAAAGTTGCAGGTAATAGGCCTAGGAGTGAGCTTGCAGGCCTCTTTGAACCAAAGTTTTAAACTAACGTAATTGCAAAATGTACCAGACATATTTCTAATGTGCTGATTGGGCGCTGCATTTTCTGCACAGTAGGTAATTGTATGGATATATTTAGAGCAGGAAGAATGAGATGATGGGAAATGAGGAACAGAAAGTAACAAATAGCTGAGAGCTTCAAATGTACATGGGTGTTTGCAGAGAGTAACAGTCAGTAAGAATGTAAGAACAAACAAGGAAGTGAGACTATGGAATGCGTAGGTCAGTAAAAAAAAGAAAGCATAAGTAATTCTTATACATTTCTTCTACATTTAGACAACAAAAACAAAATGCACAGGTACAGTATAGGTGGTACCTTGCTCAGTAGTAGTAACTGTGAAAGGGATCTTGGAGTCCTAGTGGACAACCATTTAAATATGACCCAGCAATATGCAGCAGCTGCCAAAAAAGCCAACACAGTTCTAGGCTGCATCAACAGAGGGATAGAATCAAGATCACGTGAAGTGTTAATACCACTTTATAAAGCCTTGGTAAGGCCACA
Organism: Natrix helvetica; assembly: GCF_964273705.1. Taxonomy (NCBI): domain Eukaryota; kingdom Metazoa; phylum Chordata; class Lepidosauria; order Squamata; family Natricidae; genus Natrix; species Natrix helvetica. The sequence continues at coordinate 372,929,581 of NC_138548.1, forward strand.
CTTGGAATACTGCATTCAGTTCTGGTCGCCACGATATAGAAAAGATGTGGAGACTCTAGAAAGAGTGCAGAGAAGAGCAACAAAGATGATTAGGGGACTGGAGACTAAAACATGAAGAACGGTTGCAGGAACTGGGTAGGTCTAGTTTAATAGAAAGAAGGACTAGGGGAGACATGATAGCAGTCTTCCAATATCTCAGGGGTTGCCACAAAGAAGAGGGAGTCAAACTATTCTCCAAGGCACCTGAGGGTAGAACAAGAAGCAATGGGTGGAAACTAATCAAGGAGAGAAGCAATTTAGAACTAAGGAGAAATTTCCTGATAGTGAGAACAATTAATCAGTGGAACAGCTTGCCTCCAGAAGTTGTGAATGCCCCAACACTGGAAGTCTTTAAGAAGATGTTGGATAGCTATTTGTCTGAAATGGTATAGGGTTTCCTGCCTAGGCAGGGGGTTGGACTAGAAGACCTCCAAGGTCCCTTCCAACTCTGCTACTGTATTGTATAAATGTGACTTGAGATGAGAATGGGGTCCTTTGCCCAATAGCTGTCTTTGTAGGATCTGCTATCTTTCATTGGACCCCATTGCAATGGTTTAATTTATAAGTTTTGTTGTGTAATTGCATTGCTATGTTGGCTATTCATGTTCCAAATTGCTCATGAAATAAACCTCTGATCTTAAAGTAAGATTTATTGCTTGTGGTTTCCCTTGTTTCTTTTATCGGAATATTTTTATGACAAACCTAAATTTCATGCATTGGTCTTCAAGTATTTTGTCCCATATCTGGTGGACTGTTTAATCCCTTGTAATAGGGGTGACTGATATTCCCAGATAATTTTCGCATTTTAAATGCAGTTCTAGGAATCTTTCAAATTATATTATTTTTTTAAAGATACTGAATAGCTAAAATAATTCATTAGCTCTTGTATATTCTTCATATTATAGATATTTGATAAGTTGGACCAATCTAATTATGAATGGCTACAACCTGGATGCCTTAAGAAGCTTTTAAAGTCCACTTTATTCTCTCCAGCTCTCAGGCAGAGTGAATTGAAAATCTGTTGAATCAACTTCTGTTGGTATTTTGTTTGTTTCTGGGGCGGTTTATGATTCTTTTCCTATTTCCTATTTTGTACTTGAATTGTAAAACACCCAGGATATGAATTCTACACATAAATAAACATATCGACCTGCCTACCAATACTGAATCCCCCCAGCCAAGCAGGAGACCCTACACCATTTCTGACAAATGGCAGTCTTGTCTCTTCTTGAAAGCCTCCAAGGATGAAGCTCTCACAAATTCCGAAGGCAACTTCTGTTCCATTGGTTGATTGTTCTCACTGTCAGAAAATGTCTCCTAATTTCTAGGTTGAATCTCTCCTTGGTCAGTTTCCATCCATTCTTCCTTGTCTCGCCTTCAGTTGCTTTGGAAGACAGCTTGACCCCTTCCTCACTGTGGCAGCCCCTCAAATATTGGAACACTGCTATCATGTCTCCACTGGTCCTTCTCTTCACTAGACTAGCCATGCCCACTTTCTGCAACTGTTCTGTTTATGTTTTAGCCTCCAGTCCCCTAATCATTCTGGTTGCTCCTCTCTGCACTTTTTCATTATCTCCTCTCCAATGCAGAGAAAAAAGACAGTGCTTGGACCAGTGTCCCCCAGAGTCCAGCTCAACTCAAGGGTAAGTTAGAAGGGGGGTGTACCATTCTGTTCCACTGTTTCCACACTCCAACTGATCATAGGATGGAAAGGAAAACAAATATGGGCAAATACTGCATCTTGATTGGATCTTGATATTTGATAGCTCAAAATGAGCTTCTTTAACCTATGGTGTGCAGTAGAGATCCCAAGTTAGAATCAGAAAGTAAGTTAGGAAAAGGACATTGGGGAGAAAATCTCCCTTTTTCAGAGAATTGAAAATATAGACATTCATTGGAAATGGAGCAGCTATAATGCAGAGCAGGGAGATTGACTTACTTAGAGAATTGTGTTGAAGGACTCCTATTGAAGTGCAGGGATTGAAACCTAGCCTTTGTTGCAGAGAATATGCCACTGATGAAATAATCTCCTGGCTTGTAATGATTGTCTGGGTCTACTTCGCTTTGTTCCAGAGTTAGGAGGCATTTGGCTTTGTGCATCGCACAGGCTCCCCTTGGCCACAGAAGCGGCACAAGGAGAAGTATACGCAACATGACTTGTGTTCCTGATTGAGCCCTCTCTGTCTGCATTTTCACAAAGAACGAGAAGAAGAGGTGGAAGAAAATAAAACCTCGTTCAAGACAGAAGCTTCAGACCCAGACAGGGTCCAGGAAAGAAACTGAAAAACAGCCCTTGCTTGGATTAAAACCAACCCCAGAATCTCTTTCTTTCTCCTCAGCCATTTATGTAAACATGACTGTATGTTAGATATAGATTAACAGAGTTGGAAGGGAGCTCGTAGGTCATCTAGTCCGACCCCCTGCCCAAGCAGACCCCACAACATTCCTGACACATGGCTGTCCAGTCTCTTCTTGAGAGCTTCCAGTGATGAAGCTCCCACAACCTCCGAAGGCAACTTCTGTTCCATTGGCTGATTGCTCTCACTGTCAGATAATGTCTTCTGATTTCCAGGTTGAATCTCTCCTGTTCATGTACTGTTCATGTTATGTTCATGTACCCAACATTTCTGACTTTCCATTTTACCCAACATTGTATTTAAGTCTGATAGCAACATCAAAACACCTTCTGACATGTTTGGATTACATTTTCTGAAAGTTTGCAGAAATGTCTCTAGGGGCTTAACATAAACTCAGCAAATCACTATGATTCGGAAAAAAGGTCCATGGAGTTTCTCAGTCATCCAGTTTGTGGTTGTCTCAAAGGTGTTTTTTCCAAAAGGCAACTGGGCTTTCTCGAGGTTTTTCTTTTTTAAACATATTTTGCTTCTCATCCAAGAAGCTTCTTCAGCTCTTCAATACAATTTGGATAATTGCAAGAACAGAAGCATCAACTCTCAGAACCCTGAACAAGTCAACAAGCACATGCCCAAAGGAAGACCTTACAGATGTGGCTCCTGAATTTGAAGATGGGCTGGCAAAGCAGACTAGAGAATTTGGCCCCAAATGTTTCTAATAAAAAGTTTTAGAAAAACCAGGATCAAGAGAGATTTTGAGCATGGCCAGGGAGAGTGGCATCTTAATATGGATTCAGTTAGGCATTCATTTTTAGGGGAATTTGCAAATAGGTTCTTTTGGTAGCTGTGAGTCCCATTTAGAGTGGAGGGATTTGTCCCTGTTTGAAACATAAAATGTTATTTATTTATTTATTTATTAAATTTATATGGCATTCGTCTCACTGTCTAAAGCTTGGGAGATCAGCAAAATGATTTCTTAATTCCATAAATCTCTAATCTGCCTTCCTGTTGAAGAGGTTTTACTCTTTTAGAACAGGGTGACAAATTTGAAGGCCCAGGGGCCGGATTCAGCTCGTGGGGTGCTTAGATCTGGCCAACAGGGCTGCCCTGGAAACAGTGAAGGGCCGGCCCTTGGTGCTTCTGCCAGCAAAAACGGAACTCAGGAGGATTGTGGACAGCCCTCCTAAGCTCCATTTTCACTGGCAGAGGGATGCAGGAGGCTGTCGCAGCGGAAAACGGAGCTCAGGAGCCTATTTTCACTGGCAGAAGCGCTCAGTTTACCATAGGCTCTGTGACATGAGTGACATCGAGCTGGTCACACCCACCCTGGCCATGCCCCCCCCCCAGAACCCCCCAGGTCAAACATAACCATAATGGGGCCCTCAATAAAATAAAGTTTGACACCCCTGTTTTAGCCCTTTACTCATTTTAGCCCCTTTTTAGCCCATTTATTGGCCTTCCAAAGTTGGATCTGGCCCTCTCTAGTTCACATTTATCCCAAGTCACTTGCATGACCTCTTAGAGATACAATTCAATTTTCTTCCATTGTCTCAAATCACTCCAGTCAAATGAGTTACCTAACTTTGCCCAGCTTACTCGAAATAGTGTTTAATGGGGCTGTTTCTCATGGGTATCTATGGAAAAATGGGAAGGGGACCAAAATCAAGAAGTTGACCAATTTAGGAACATGGTGCAACCCTGCACAGCTCTTCAGAAAGTGCACGTTTCTCCCTGCCCTATGTCACTAGTCATTTTTATGTACTCCAGGGAGTAAGAATAAGTTACCTGAAGAACTGTTGAGTTGAATATCTTCTTCTGGTCAGTGTTCTGACCCAGCATACGCAAGCAATGAGATACCACTTACTCACGAGAAACACAAACCCCTTTATTCCAACAGAGAAGGAACAGCCTTGTCACTTTGGATAAACAACCCCAAAAGTAGTTAGTCACAAATGAAAGTCTTTTCCCCTTCTGAAACAGAATGAGTCTTTGACAAGAAAAATCTTTGTTCGCACAAGAACTCAAGCTAGAAAGTCCTATCAATGATTAAGCCAAGCAGAAACACTCCCTGTTCACACTGGCTGAAGCAAATTCACCCCCTGTTATTTCCCAGCAGGGAGACTCAGTTGGCACCTCCAATATAGAGATATTAGTCGCAACCAACCTGGTTCTGGCAAATGACTCCGACTGGATTGATGTAGGCTGAAAAACGAATGGTTGTCTGCAACAACAGGTCACTCCCAAACCCCTACTATTTATTTTCCAGCCAGAGAGGGGCTGGATAGCATCTATAATGTCTTTTCCCTGAGAGCCGGCTTATTGGCTTTCATTGCTCTCCTCTCCTCTCCAATCCTCTCCCTTCCCCTCCCCTCTCTATGCATACATTCATACACACATCTGGGATGGCCCAATTTGTTCCTTCCCTTCATTAAGCTCAGGCCCTGAAGACAGTTGCCTCTCCACAATCAGTGGCAAATGCAGACCACAGCTCTGCATGTGCCACTGATTCTGCTTCCTCATCAGAGCCTTCCAAAAGCTCCGAAGCTGACATAGGCTCTCCCTCCTCCTCGTCTGACTCTGCTGCTAGCTCTGCAGGCAGCTAATGGGCCACAGCAGTAAGATAACAATCCCATTGCTAACAGTTTCATGAAATAATCATTAAAAAGAATCCCCCTATTTCAATGCTTTTGCCTGTGTCATTCCATACTGGGCTTTGGTTCATTAGACTAGACATACCCAATTCCTTTAACCGTGATACACATGGTTTAACCTCCAGCCGCCTCATCATTTTTGTTACTCCTCTCTGCAGTTTTTCCAGAGTCTCAACATCTTTTTTTTATAATGTGGTGACTAGAACTGGATGCATTATTCCAAATGTGAGCTTACTAAGGCTTTGTAAATCAATACTGGAACTTCATGCAATCTTGATTCTGTTCCTCTATTAATGCAGCCTAAGACTGCACTGGCCTTTTTGTCTGCTACAGCACACTACTGGCTCATGTTTAAGTGATTGTCCACTAGGACTTCAAGATCCCTCTCACAATTACTGGCATTAAGCCAAGTTTCACCTTGTCTATACCTCCCCAGTTGTTTTTTCTTGCCTTAGTGTACAATTGTACTTTTATCTACTTCAAATTTCATTTTTTCTAGGTAGGTTAGATGCAAAGTAAAATAAACTGGTTTGCATATTCATAATCTTTTTTTAGGACAATTCAAATAGCAAATAATATTTTTGTAATAATTAAATGGCATTTTGGGGAAAGACATAAAATTATTTCTCATTTTATTTTGACATTAAATATTCTTTGGTATTCAGATCTGGTCTTAAATAAATAATGTAGCACTTGGGGATGAAGAGGCAGCATAGCAGGCCAGTGCTTGAAGCCAAGATGGAGAAGACTTGCACGGCCACCATATACTTCCCCTTGGTGCTCAGGTAGGTGGGAATGAAGGATATCCAGACACTGCAGAAGACCAGCATGCTGAAGGTAATGAGTTTGGCTTCATTGAAGGCCCCAGGTAGATTCCTGGCCAGGAAAGCCACTATGAAGCATATGACCGCCAGCAAACCCATGTAGCCAAGGGCAAGGTAGAACATGGCAACAGAGCCATCAGTACATTGCAGGATGATCTCTGCAGATTGTGAGTGCATGTCAATATCAGGAAATGGAGGAGAGGTGCCCAACCAGATGCTGCAGATGACAACTTGGACACCAGAGCTAGAAAGAATAACGGAGTTGGCCAAGCTCTTCCCCAGCCATCTTTGCATCTTATTCCCTGGTTTTGTGGCCAAGAAAGCTAACATCACTGTGATTGTTTTGGCCAGGATGGAAGACACAGCAATCGAGAAGATGATGCTGAAAGCTGTTTGTCGGAGAAGGCAAGTGGCAGTTTTTGGCTGGCCAATGAATAGAAAGGATGTCAAGAAAGAAAGCAGGAGGGAGACCAGGAGGATATAGGAGAGGTCCCGGTTGTTGGCTTTGACTATGGGAGTTTCCATGAATCTAATGAAGATCCTCAAGACAAAGGCTGTGGCTAAAGAGAGGAACAAGGCAATGGAAGTTAGGATGATCCCCAGATTTTCTTTATACGATAAGAAAGTTTCAGTCTTTGGTATGCATTCATCTCGGTTGATACTTGGATGCTGATGTGCTGGACATCTGGTGCATTTTTCAGCATCTGAAAAGAGAAAGATTTAACCTCTGCCGTAAAACAAGAACTTCCATTACATGTATAGTTAGAGTGAAACAGATGACGGTGAAGATGAATGTGAGTGGATAAATGTAATAGGTAGCAAAGGTTGGGATGTTCAAGCATTATACTGCAAAAGGAAAATTGTAAAAGGCAAATGAAGAGTTGTGTTGCTTTTGGAGGTTGCACTGTTCCCATTCCATACTCAGAATAACAGAATAAGTAATGTGTCAGGCCTGCAGTTATATTCCTTTTTAGGATATTTGGCCTACCACACTATCTATTATTTCATTATGCTGCTTCATTAGTGTAGTAGTTGGGAGGGGGGAATAGAAAGGAGTAGAATTGTGGAATGTGTTGTTGTCATTCCTTTCTAGAAGCCCAAGGTCATCTTTTGTCTCCGCACCTCTGCACCTGACCGGAACCAGCTGGGTGGAGATGCCAGCGTGGCTGAAGAAGATTGGACCGTGTGATGGAATTAAGGGTGTGGGGATAAGACCATGAACTTTCAACTGGGTGGAATCCCAGGAAGGTTTTAGATTTGGGATTCCACAGATGTGCCAACATGTCAGTCTTATTAAATTGGAACTTTAAGGATAGCTCTGCCTTGGACTCTGATTTAATTCTGCATGATATTTGGAACACTGACATAATGTTCATTCCATGGATCCCCTACTTAAAAATTACTTTAAACAAGTGAAATCCCTTTATTCCCTCATTTCTCATCAGGAAGGAAGGGAGGAAGGGAAGGAGGGAGGAAGTTAGTTAGTTTCCAATGTTACCAATAGCACTTGGAATTATGTACCACTTCACAGTGCTTTAGAGCACGCTCTACATGGTTTATAGAGTCTGCATATTACCCCCAACAATCTGGGTCCTCATTTTACCAACCTCAGAAGGATGGAAGACTGAGTCAACCTTGAGCAGGTGAGAATTGAACTACTAAACTGCTGGCAGCCAGCAGTCAAGAGAATTTGCCTGCAATACTGCATTCTAACCACTGTGACATGATGGCTCATGGCCTGTGTTAGACAAAAAAAGTCCAGGCTTTTACTCATTCCTTAGTATATGAGTAAAGAGAAGTAAAGTGAAGGGTAAGGTAAGGTAAAGCAACGGACAGTGTTGCAAGTAATGCTCCCATAGAAAGCAGAAGTCCGTGGCAGGTAAATTCCTCAAAGAACAATTGACTGGATAAATCATACTGGCACAACTGTGTTGTGGCCTGTAGGCCACCGGCCCCTCCATTAGCCAAATCAGAGAAGGAAGTGGAGGAATGAGAGTGAGGGTCAGCATCAAGGCAACCTAAGAACTCAGAGGAGGGAAAGGGAATAGAGCTTTCAGAGAGAGCGAGAGCGAGAGCGAGAGCGAGAGAGAGAGCGAGAGAGAGAGAGAGAGAGAGAGCGAGAGAGCGAGAGAGCGAGAGAGCGAGAGAGAGAGAGCCTGGGCCATTCATCAGCTCTCATATGAAGAGTCAACAGCCCCCAGGTCTGGAGGTGGCTAATAAGGAAGATGAGGCACAACTGGGCTTGACATCTGGATGTGCAGAAGACAGAGGAGAGGAGTGGAAATCCATAAGTTGATCCTTGTGAAGGAAGAGTCAACATTGCTAACAAAGCCCCACCCTAACTCTGGGGATAAAAGGCAGGGGGTGGAGATGAATAGATGTGGCAGGCAACTATTCATCTTCTGGCTGGATAGACTTGTTAGCTTGTGGTAGAAAGAGAAACTCTTTGCCAGGGCTGCTGGTGCTCCTAATATAGGAATTATTGCTTCAACTACAGAGGGTTTGTCGTGTTTGGGGAGCAGGGTCAGAACAAACTGGTAAAAACAGACTCAGTTCCCATGGTTTTCGCCTAATTAAAAAGTGAACGTTCCCCTTTCCCCCAAATTATCAATCACATTGTCCAATAGAGGTGCTGAGTGGTTGCTTGGTCGCTCCACTCCTCCTCTCCAAAGCACCTGTTGGAATGTCCTTGGTTCCCACAGGAAAACTTTTTGTTTTGACTACAAAACAGAGTTATCTAGTTTCCCCCTCTCTTTCTGCCTTGGGGCAACCCTGAAGCCTCAAAGATGGCCTCAGCCAGGTTCGCTTTGGGATCTACAGCAAAGTGATGAGAAGTATTTGATGGGCTGTCACAAAGAAAAAAGGATTGACTTATTCTCCAAAGCACCAGAGGGAAGGACAAGAAGTAATGAATGGAAGCTTAATAAAGAGAAATCCATATTAGAAGTAAGGAGAAAATTTCTGACAGACCAATCAATAGTATAAACTGCCTCTCAGAGGTGTGGGTAGTCCACCACTGGAGGTTTTTAAGAAGTGGCTGGACAACAACAGAGGCTCCTGCCTTGAGCAAAGCTTGGATTAGAAGACCTTTGAGGTCCTTTCCAGCCCTATGATTCCACGTTCGATGGAGAATTTCTCCATTTCTCCAGAGATGCCAAGAAAAACTGACAGAGATTCACCAGTAGACGAGATGAAGAGAAAGAAATGCCACCTCCCTTCTAATGCATAGACCTTGTGGATCCCTTGTCTTTTAGTAACCTGCTCTAAATATAAAAGATTATCAATCAATCAGAATACAACTGGAATGGACCTTGGAGGTCATCTAGTCCAGCCTCCTGCTCAAGCAGGAGACCCTATGTCATTTGAGACAAGTGACTGTCCAGTCTCTTGTTAAAAACCTCCAATGATGAAGCACCCACAACTTTTGAAGATAAGCAGTTCCAATGGTTAATTATCCTCCCTGTTAGGAAGTTTCTCCTTAATTCCAAGGTATTTCTCACCTTGATTACAGCAGTTTCCATCCATTGTTTCTTATCCTGCCTTCTGGTGCTTTGGAAAATAAGTCTTCCTTGTGGCAGCTTCTCAAATACTGGAATACTGCTACAACTTATCACTTGTTATAAATATTTTATCACTCGTTATAAATTATACATATCAAATGCTTTTTTTTTTCATTTCAAAGCCAAGCTTACAATACATATCAAAAGAAACTTTCAACTGCTTTCTTTCCTAAAGTCGGCCTCATTTCTTTGGTGTCACTCACCTTCCGTGGTAGAGATGGATCCCTCTGCACAAGGGCGACAATCGTAGCAGCAGATGGGCTTCCCTTCCTGAGCCACCTTCATGAACCCAGGGCGACAGCTTTCCACACACCTGGAAGGAGGAAAGGGCTGAGGAGAGAAAGGAGAAATAGCCAGGAAATGAATATATTTTCAGAAAAAGGACAAAGGAAGATGGTATTATTAATTTCCAGTTCAAGTTTTAGCTTTGAGTAGAAGTCAATAGGAAAGGCGAGGTTCGTTAAAAGGGATTGAACTGCATATTCCTTCTTGATTTCTCTTCCCTTCTGAAGTTTCATCCACAGTACCATTTTTAGGCAGCCATTTTAAATTTAGATATGAACGTTTTCAGGGAAATATTGGGTAGAATTTTACTTTGGCTAAGTGAGTTAGCTTACTTGCATGATTAGCTCAATCAATCTCCCTTTCCATACAATCACTGAATAATTTGCATTAAAATAAAATACTATTTTTTCTTTGTGGCCATCTGAATAGCTGAAGAAGTTTGAACTCTTGAGAGCATGATCAATTGAAGTGAGAACTCAAAGGCATTGAAAGCAAACCTCTCACCCACCCCAAAAGTGCATCCTTATTTTCACCACCTTTTTCAAAGGAAGAAAATAAATATTAATCTCACTTTCAGCCTTTCCACCTGGACGACACTCTTTTGGTCAATGAGAACTTTAAAATCCTGGGATGTCCTTTTTTCTAGACTCCCACATTTTATTCTCTTGACAGAACTGTTGGGGAAAACCATCCAGTTCACAACATCCAGGTCAGCTGTCAGGTCTCCTTTCTCATCCAAATATACCCCATCAATGGAATTATTCTGGAACTGAGAGCCTTGAAGGAAGGAGTGAAGCTGGAAAGGAAAGGAAGAGTTTAAAAACCAAGTGAAACTCTATCCGTGGGATGCAGGCATCACATGAAACCACACCCCCAATGGCCCATGGAAAAACCTCTCTCCACAGAACCGGTTCCTAATGCCCTAAAAGTTGGGGGCCACTGCTTTACAACTCCCTCGAATCAGTTTGCAGAATATTTTCCCCAACAATCTGAGTCCTCACTTTACCAAGCTCAGAAGGATGGAAGGCTGAATCAGTCTTGAACTGGTGATAATCGAACTGCTGGCAGTTAGCAGGGCATAAGGTTAATTTAATTTTTCAGAAGAAGTAAGCAAGGCATCCACTCACAAAACTGATTTCCATTCTGATGAAAAAGTCTGATGGAAAATAAATACCTGCCAAGCTTCAACCCTTAGAGCATTTACCTTTATAGCCCTGTTCCTCTTTGATCTCTTGGATGTGGAGATATAAGCTGAATGTAAGGCTCTTCCCACAGCCCAGATGGCATTGTACTTGAGATAGCTGTTCATAGCCAGGACCTGATCGATCTCCTCTTCCCTCAGAGCCACCAGTTCTCCCCTCTGTCTGCACCGTCTCCAGATTTTTACCGAAAAGCCATCCTTAGCGGATGTACATGCAAAGGATTTCTTCATAAAGTTAAGTGTGGATGAATAAAGGGTGGAAACTGCATCATAATTGGCCCATTTCCTTTTCGGCAACCGAAAGGAAAAATTGCTGCCAAAGTATTTAATGTCAACAACATCAAACATCATATCAAGACTCAGATCCCAATAAGCTGTGGTGATCCAGACCTTTTCTACAATAGGTTCCTGAAAGTTTTTCAATAAGCCTTCTATCAACATCATTCCAATTGCGAATGAATTAGACTGTGAACCATAAACAAAGACATTGACTCCTCTCCACTTGCGATATTTTTTAAGTGAAGAACGTACTTCAACCAAATTCAGTGTAAAGGTGTGGTGTATAACTGCACAAATGCCATTCCTTAACATCAAAGAAGACATCGTCCTCATGAACCTCTCCCCTTGGTCAGTTTCTGGGGCAAGGAGAGCAACCAAGGTCCACTGGAAATAGAGGAGCAGCTTGACCATCCCTGGGTACTGGACTCCTTCAGTAGGGAGCATCGGGTAGAAGAAAGGAAACTGAGTTTTATCCTTCAGGATCTGGGAAACAAAACTGCAACTGATCTACAAAGGAAAAAAAAAGGAAGACAGTGCTAGCTTACACTTACAAGCAAAATGTAATTCTTGTCATTTCCAAAATCAAACTCTGCTTTTCATTTGCACAACAGCATCTCTGACTGAAAGTTGCATGGGTGAAAATGGTCACTTGGATAAAAAAGAGACCTGAGGGATTTTGTAGGTGCCCAACATGGTCGAAATCTGGATGGAGATACCAGTCTCTGCCTCCTCCAGAACAGCCACTGTGTTTCTCTGCCTTCCACATCTGTAGTTGGGAACACTGGCCTCCCCATCTGAAAGCAGGTCCAGCAAAGGATTTGTAGTCATTTCTGGCTTGAAGAAATTTTCATAGATATTATAACCTAGGCTGATGTTAGGTAAGAATTTGATATTCTGGTTGATGTCTTTGGTAGCAAAAAGGAAGGGGAGGAAGTTCCAGTAAATTTTGGATGTTTTTCTGCAGGTAAAAAACAGTTTTAATCCACTCAATTAGAAATATTCTAAACAGTTTGTAACATTCCACAATATTACCATAGAAAAAAAGTAAAAACAATAGGAATTTTGGATCATAGAGAATTTCAAAGGAACTTGCCACTTCAATTTCTTGTGTTGGTTTTCAAGCATTTTATAGTATATTTGACAGACTGCTTCCTCTCTCTTAATATGGGTGGCTGATGTCCCCAGATAGCCTTCATATTTCAGTGCAAGTCTAGGATTCTTTCAAATTGTGTTACATTTTAAGACACTGAATGGCTAAACACACATAATTATTGTTAGCACTTGTATGTTCTCTTAATATTTGTGCAGTTGGATCAAACTATCTGAGATAAATGACTAAACTATCTACATAAATGACCTTTGCGATCATCTTATGAACAACTGTGTCCTCTTTGCTGATGACGTAAAAGTATTCAACACCACCGACAATGCTACTGCCCTTCAAAGCAATCTAGACTTTGTGTCTGAATGGTCAAAGAAGTGGCAACTCCAAATCTCAACCAACAAGTGCTCTGTCCTGCACATTGGTAAAAAAACCCAGAACACAAATACAAGCTAGGAAGATATGAGTACTCGTAACAAATGATTTAAGTGCTAGAGCTCATTGTAACAGCATCGCCAAAAAGGCATTAAGAGTTTTTAACCTAATCTTACAAAGCTTCTTCTCTGGTAATATCGTATTACTAACTAGGGATACAAAACCTTTGCCAGACCAATTCTTGAATACACTTCATATGTCTGGTATCCACACTTTATATCGGACATTAATCCAATTGAGTGAGTCCAGAAATATTTCATGAGAAGAGTACTACATTCCTCTGCTTGCAACATAATACTCTACACCACCAGGCTTGAAATCCAGAATGTATTATTACTATTTTGGTTTATGGATATATGATTCTATCTACTTACTCCACTTTGTCTCTCTGCTTCCCCCCTTCCAGTCAGCAGCTCCAATCACCAGCCGCAGGAAAGTTCAAATGAAATGGAGTTAAAGGGCCACTACCTACTCCTCTTTGTCTCTCTGCTTCCATGTGTGTTATGTATGTATATGGGTAGATGTATACTTCCTCGTGAGAGAAGGTAACAGGATTTCACAGGATTTCATTTTTAATGTGGGCTAGTGTGTTCATAGTAAAAAATGACAATAAAGTTTATCTTATCTATCTTATCTTATCTTGAATCAAAATCAGAGACATTCACAAATCCCATGAATGACTAGGTTCTTTCTTCCCAGCAGCAGACATTGTGGTGCAAAGTCATCTATCTGGATTTATCTCATCTCGGATGCAGAGATAAATACAGCATCCCTCTCTGTTTAGCTGAGATGTCGCCCAGTGTGTAACAAATCTCAGGAGTGAGATGGAGAGAAAGGTAATTCTGTCCCTCGGTTTCCAGATTCTAGCTTTGCTCAACAGATGGAAAGAAAAGTGGGTGGGGGTATTGATACTTGGAATCTCAAACTGATCTTCATTACATGCAGTGGTCAATAGGGACTCCAAGGTAGAATCAAAAATTAAATTAGCAAAAGGAGCAGATCGAGGGAAGAGCAACATTTATTCCAAAGAGATTCTTTGGAAAAAGAGTCACTCTAATGCAGTGCAGGAAGATTGACTTACTGTGAGAATTTTGTTGAGGGACTTCTATCGAAGCTTAATGGTTGAAACCTGGCCTGCATTGAAGATATTATGCCACTAATCATATAATCTCCTGACTTGTAATAAGTCTGTGTCTCCTCATCATTTTCCTCCGGAGTCAGGAGGCACTTGGCTTTGTGTATCTGACAGGATCCCCTTGGCCACAAAAGGATCACAAGAAGAAGTGTCAGCGATATGACTTGCATTCCTGTTTGAGCCTTCTCTGTCACAGCTGCTTTTTAACAAAGAACGAGAGAAAGGTGTTGGCAAAAACCTAAAACTCTTCCTCAACAGAAGCTTCAGATCCACTCAAGAGAAGGAAACACAGCCCCTTTCTGTCTTAAAACCAATCCCCAGATGCTCCTTCTGTTTCCAGAGCCACTTATGCATCCAGCATTTCTGATGTAGACTCCACCCAAAATTGCCTTTTTGTCAGATATTGACTTCAAAGTATTTTCCGGCACGTTTGACTTTTATTTTCTCAATGTTTGCAGAAATGTCTCTAGGGATGTAATACAAAGTCAACAAAGAAATCACTAAGATTTGGATAATTGCATGGAAAAGAACCATCAGCTAGCAGAATGTTGAACTGGCCAGTAGTCAGGTGCTCAAAGGGGGAACTCACAGATATGACTCCAAACTTTGAATATGGGCCATGAGGGAGACTGAAGAATGAGGTCCCAAATCTTTTCAATGGAATTCCTTTTGAAAACTTTTAGCAAGGCCATGAAGCGTGACATCAGAGGTGGGTTCCTACCAGTTCGGACCAGTTTGGCTGAGTAGGTAGTAACCTCGCCAGCCGTGCCCCTGAACCAGTTCTATCCATGGTGCTACCATCTTGTTTTTTGCTTCTGCGCATAAGCATTTTTTTTACTGCTGTGCATGTGCAAGAAGCGTGTCCCTGAGCGAACCGGCAGTAACAAAAGATGAAACCCACCCCTGAGTGACATAATGATATGGATTTAGTTCGGTGTTTCAGAATCAGAATCGCAATAGATCTGGAGGACAGGTCTTCTAGTCTAACATCCTGCTCAAGCAGGAGACTCTCTCTTTGATTACCGTAGTTTCCATCCATTGTTTCTTGTCCTGACTTCTGGTGCTTTGGAAAATAAATTGACACCCTCTTCTTTATGGCAGCCCCTCAAATATTGGAATACTGCTATCATGTCACCCCTAGTCCTTCTTTTCCTTAGACTAGCCAAACCCAAATCTTGCAATCGTTCTCTATATGTTTAAGTGTCCAGGCCTTTAATAATCTTAGTTGCTCTTCTTTGACACATTTCCCAAAATCTCAACCTCTTTTTTGTAACATGGTGAACAAACCTGGCTGCAGTATTCCAGGGGTGGCCTTCCTAAGGTGTTATAAAGCGGTACTAATACTTCACGTGATTTTGATTCTATGCCTCTGTTTATACAACCAAGGATAGTATGAGCTTTTTTGGCTGCTGGAATACACTGCTGACTCATGTTTAAGTGACCGCACACTAGGACTCTGAGGTCCCTCTCGCAGTTACTGTTTTTGAGCCAGGTTTCACCTAATCTGTACTTGTACCTTTGATTTTTCCTGCCAAGGTGCTTTTCTCCATGTTACACTTCATGTTGTTGAATAAGGCCCACTGTTCAAGTCTTTCAAGATCTTTTTGGATCCTGAGCTTATTTTCTGAAGTGTTGGCTATTCCTACCACTATAGTGTACTCTATTCCTGCCAGCTTAGTGTTCTTTCCTCCAAATATGGGAATTAGTTTTATAAATGTATGCCTTGGTTATTTATTCTGAAAACAACAACAACCCTAATATTATCCCGAAATTCAAATCCAATCTAATTCCAAACAACCATATTTTTCTAGGTGACTTTGTTGATAAGTGTGAAACTAGCTGTGGATCCTATTCAGGGCCGGATTTAGATGAAAAGAGGCCCTAGGCTATTCCACTTATGGGGCCCTTTCACCTCCCATTTTTAAATTTGTAAATTACATGAGAGATAATAAAATACATCATTACTGTGATATATATCAATATATTAAATGAAACATGTTGTAATTGGTACTAACCTTTCTAAAAAATGTGGCACGGATAATAAATAAAAATAAAAGGCCCCTCTTGATCTTGAGGCCCTAGGCTGAAGCCTAGTTAGCCTATAGGAAAATCCAGCCCTGATCCTATTTAAAGGTAAAGGTTCCCCTCACACATATATGCTAGTCATTCCCAACTCTAGGGGGCAGTGCACATCTCTGTTTCAAAGCTGAAGAGCCAGCGCCGTCCAAAGGTGTCTCCATGATCATGTGGCCGGCATGACTAAATGCCAAAAGTGCACGCTATTTACCTTCCCACCAAAAATGGTCCCTATTTTTCTACTTGCATTTTCAAACTGCTAGGTTGGCAGAAGCTGGGACAAGAACGGGAGCTCACTCTGTTACGTAGTGCTAGGGATTCGAACCGCCAAACTGGCGACCTTTCTGATTGAGAAGCTCAGTGTCTTAGCTACTGGGCTACCACGTCCCTATTTAGTGATGGGCAATTAGCCCCTTTTTAGAGACAGGGAAATTTGGGGATTAGCAAAATAATTTCCTGCTGATCATATTAATCTTCTCTTCTGCTTCCTGTAGAGTCCAGCAAAATCCTGAGAAGGAGGCATTTTGTTTTGTATGAGCTACATCAGGTTCTGCAAATATGATTCAGGTGTTGGTCTTTGCTTTGCTTGTTAAACTGAACCGCAGTGTCATTTCTGTATTTCTATATACAACATTTATGGGATGCGGTGGCTCAGTGGCTAAGATACTGAATTTGTCGATCAGAAAGGTCAGCAGTTCGGCAGTTTGAATCCCTAGTGCCGTGTAACAGAGTGAGCTCCTGTTACTTGTCCCAGCTTCTGCCAATCTAGCAGCTCAAAAGAATGTAAAAATGCAGATATAAAAATAGGGACCACCCTTGGTGGGAAGGTAACAGCATTCCATGTACCTTGGGTGTTTAGTCATGCCAGCCACATGACCACGGAGACGTCTTTGGACAGTGCTGACTCTTTGGCTTTGAAATGGAGATGAGCACCCCTTCCTAGAGTCAGAAACAACTAGCACGTATGTGCGAGGGGAACCTTTACCTTTTATAGACTATGCAAAACAGCCAACCAGCCCAAAAGACTGGTGACACGTCTCCACTAGTAATCAGCACTCAGGTCAGCATAGATTAGCTCCAAGGTTAACTTCAGACCAACAATCAAGGAGACAATACCCCAATCAAGAAACTGCCAAAGAGGCATCTGTAAACAGCCTGACCAAAGAATCTCTAAGTCCACCCATACAGACAGGCAAGACACCAGAATATAAACTGACAGCAAACTACACCCCTTTCTAGCACTGATGAGTCGAGAACGACTAGCACATATGTGCGAGGGGAACCTTTACCTTACCTATATACAACATTTATCCACAGGTTATGTGTCTCCTGTTAGAAGGTACCCTAAGGTAAGATGGGTGGCCAATAAATTTTATAAATAAAAATAATAAAATCTTAAAAATCCTTAACATAATCATTGAAAATTCAGGGTCCTTGTAGACATTCAGGAATGTATTTTACATGGAACCACAAATGGTTGCTGAGGAAGAAAGGGAGTTGGTGCTTTTTAAAATACTTTATTGATTTATTAATCAAATTTATATACCATCCATGTCTCTGCCTAAGTGACTCTGAGCAGTTCACAGTTAAAACCCACAAGATCCATACAAAACGTGACACAATTTAAACAACAAAATTACGACATTAAAGAGACAGAAAAAACTGACCATCTTGAGGAGTTGGTATAAGTCCTCAACGTATGACCACAACTGAACCCAAATATTTTGCTGCTAAATGAGACAGTTGTTAAGTGAATTTTGCCTCACTTTATGACCTTTCTTTCCAAAGCAGTTATGTGAATCAGTGAAGATGATAAATTAGTAACATGGATGTCTCACAGGTGCTTTTTCAAGAGACAACTGGACTTTCTTATTTTTCTTTGAAGATGCTTTGCATCTCATCCAGGACGCTTCTTCAATTCTAAGAGCTGAAGAAGCTTCTTGGTTGAAAAGGGAAACATCTTCAAAGAAAGTCCAGTTGTCTCTTGAAAAAGCACCTTGCAGGACAACCATGACCTGGATGATTGAGAATCTCCAGAGACATCTAATAACATGGTTCTTAAGTGAATCTCTCCTTCCTGCTGAATTTACTTGTCAGAAGGTTGTAAAAGTTGATCACATGACCATGGGACTCTACAACCATCATAAATATGAACCCGTTTCCAAGCATTTGACGTTTGATCACAGGACCATGAAGATCAGAGGTGGTAGTCAGCCGGTTGCGACAGGTTCAGGCGAACCGGTCGCTTTGATGATCAGCTGGCCCCACCAACCCGCCCCTGCCCTATCCTGTCTTTTACTTCCTGCTTTCTTGCTCATCTCAATCATGCAGCACAGCTGATTCCCCCCCCTCGCTGTTCTACTTACCGTTGCTGACTTGGAAGGTAAGAGTTGAGCTTCTAAATGCTCCACTTTCAGTGCTGTGCTCAAGAGCTTTAAAGTGCATGCACACGCTCACCAAACCGGTTGTTAAACCAGCAGCATCCCACCACTGACAAGGATGCTTCAAAGGCTGCCACTGTGAAAAATGGTCATGTCACTTTCTTCAGCATTGTTGTAAGCGATAAAATTGTAAGTTCAAATGATCACTACATGAACTCTTGTAAGTTGGACTACCTGTACCGCTCTAGCTGTCAGGCCTGCAGCCGGTTCCTTTTGGGATCTTTGGCCTGCCACACTCATATTCTATTCTACTATGCTGTTTCATTAGTGGAGAATTGGGAGGGGGAATAGTAAGGAGTAGAATGTGATGTTGCCAAAATAAAATTCCTTTCTAGAAAGCCAAGGTCATCCTTTGTCTCTACGTCTCTGCACCTGACTGGAACTGGATGGGTGGGACTGCCAGCATGGCAGTGGAAGATTGGACCATGTGATGGACTTGTGGGTGTGGGGCCAAGATCTTGAACTTTCAACTGGGTGGGGAAAACCATTAGCTAAATCAAATTAGATGGTAGAGGCTCTTGGAAAAAGGTGGTCCATTAAGTAACCTGTTCCCAAGCCACAGAGGCCTTTAAAGAGATGACACCCAGCATTTTGAATTACACCTGGAAACATACCAATAATCTATGCAGCTCATATAAGTAGTGTTGTTACTTGGGCCATATATTTGACACCATTAACTATCTGTGGAACCGAGCGGTGAGGTGGCCTAGCAGTGAAGCTAATTGCCTCCTGTTCAGAAGGTTGAGAGTTCAATCCTAGGTAGCGGCAGATATTTTTCCCTGGGTGCAAAGAAAAAAGATATCTGTTGAGAACTCCACATGGTGTCAGGAAGAGTATCTGGTAAATGCTCAGCTCCATCCAGTCTCCCTGAATTACTTAAGGGATGAGCATTATGATAAGGGAGTAACTATCTGCGCAACCACATCCTGCAAGCACTTGAAGTTTCCTAATGCATTTCAGGGGCAGCCCCATGGAGAATGCGTTCCCAGGAATCTAAATGATAGGTTACAAGGGAATGGGTAAGGGTGAGCAGAGCCTTCCAGTCCAGGAACGGGTGCAACCAATGTACAATATGAACATGTCAGTGAAGTGCAGTCAGGTGAGGCAAAGGAGGCACAGCCTCACTGCTCTCATCATGAAAAGAAAAAAAATGTAAAAGGAAAAAGCTGAGCTAGTTGCTGCCTGACCGTGGATGCCTCTGCTTAGCTATTAAAAAAAAGCCTCTTAAAAAGCGCCCTCTACTATGAGGCAGGAGAATTGCATGTCTCATCTAGTCTGACTTTAGGCATTTTATGATCATTCGAGCAGAGTTAAGCAAGGGTTAAAAGCCTAAAAATTCCTGCCGTAGGCGAGGCACGCAGTTCTCCTGCCTCATAGTAGAGGGTGCTTTTTTAGAGGCTTTTTTAAACAGTTAAGCAGAGTCATCCACGGAAGCCAGGCAAAGAGCCATGCTGTAACACACACACTTTCCCCCAGCCTCTTTCTTTAGGAAGGCTCGGATCGGCTCCCCTCCAGCTTCTCTGCCTCTCCTCTCATCTCAGCCTGCCAGCAGGAGGTGAGTGGGTGGGCTTTGTTGCATTCCAGGCATTTCCTATCCAGACAGCAGGCTGCATTTGCAATTTGGGGAAGGCAGCAGGGGAACGGGGTGGTGGTGGTGGCAGAGGAGCTGCTTTCAAGCCACTGGAAAAGATATCCAATCCAACTTTTCTGTGTATGTGTGTTTGTTTGAGAGTGAGTGAGAGAGGAAAGGGGGTAGGAGAGATAGTCCAATCCAACTTCTCTCTGTGTGTGTGTGTGTGTATGTGTTTGAGAGAGGGGGAGGAAGGGAGAGATGGAGGAAGGAGGGGAAGGGAAAAGAAAAAGAAAATGAAAAAATGAAACTTATTTCACAAAGGAGAAAAACAAATGCTGCCGTTTTAAATTGGAACTGAGCATGCCTGCCTGTGGAATTCTGGGAGTTGAAATCCACAAGTCTAAAAATATTTGAAACCCACCACTGTATCAGTGCCTCACCAGCCATAAACCTCACCGCACGTCACTGGAACATGTGCAATGGCTCTCATAGATACAGTTATCACCTGTTCTTTGAGCAGGAACTAGGAGTCTAGGAGGACCTCCAGATTCGTCACCAAGTCTATCTGCGATAGAGCAATTACATCCAGAACTGAAGATGGAAGAACCTTGTCTCTGGAGGGTGCAAATACACATAGCAACCTAGTCTTGCAAGGGTTCAGTACAGTGGTGGGATTGTTATTTTTTTACTACAGGTTCTGTGGGCATGGCTTGGTGGGCTTGGCTTGGTGGGTGTGGCAAGGGAAGGTTACTGCAAAATCCTCATTTCCTCCCGATCAGCTGGGACTCAGGAGGCAGAGAATAGATGGGGGTGGTATTTACTGGTTCTCTGAACCAGTCAGAAGTGGTATTTACTGTTTCTCTGAACTACTCAATATTTCCACTATCAGTTCTCCAGAACTGGTCAGAATGCTGAATACTATCTCTGGCTCAGTAGGAGTCCTTTTCACCCCATCCAGTCCCAGCAGCTTCCAGACACAGGGATAAGATGTCCATGACATCATTCAAGGGGTCTGGGATAGAGATATAAGGCCACATGACATCTGCATATTGATGATATCTCCCCTCAAACTGATGGATCACTTCACCCAGCGGTCTCATGTAAATGTTAAATAGAAAAGGAGAGTTCACCAAACTCTGAAGCATTACACAAATTAGGGGATGCTGGGTGGATCTCTCTCATACTATCAGTGGCAAATGGAACTGATTCTGAAGAAAGGAAGAGAACAATTGAAGCCAAAACCTTTTCTTTTAGAATCGAGGAAGAAACAGTTAGGAAAAAAAAACCCATGGAAGATTATTTCATTCTATGATTATCTTGGCAAGGTCACTCTATGTGCAAAGATGGAAAGATTGGGCAGCACCTACCATAGAAGAATGGCTGGTGAAATTGACAAAAGCAATAGCGCTTAAACTTGTACACTGCTGTACAATGCTTTATAGCCCTCTCAAAGTGGTTTACAGACTCAACATATTGACCCCCATCAATCTGGGTCCTCATTTTATTGACCTTGGAAGCAATAGCAATGTCATGGTTCCAAATAGCATCCAAAATTAAATCAGAGTCCAAGGCAAAGTATTGCTCAAAGTTCCAATTTATTAAGAGAGCCATGTTGGCACATCTGAGAAACCCCAAATCTGAAGGCTTCCCGGTTTTCCCCACCCAGTTGAAAGTTCAATATCTTGCACCCTCACCCACAAGCCCATCACATGATCCAATTTTCCACTGCCATGCTGGCAGTCCCACTCATCCAGTTCCAGTCAGGTGCAGAGGTGTAGAGACAAAGAATGACCTTGACATTCTACAAAGGAATTTTATTTTGGCTACATAGCATTCAACTCCATACCATTCCCCCTCCCATTTCGCCACAATAGAAACAGCATAGTAGAATAATAGAAAGTGTGGCAGGCCAAAGATCCAAAAGGAATATGGCTGCAGGCCTTATATACTTATATACTTATGATTCTGCTTCACCGGGCTTTATAACTCTCTCTAAATGGTTTACAGAGTCATCCTATTGCCCCCATCAATCTGGGTCCTCATTTTACTGACCTTGGAAGGCTGGAAGGCTGAGTCAACCTTGAGGCTATCAGGATCGAACTCCCGACAGTGGGCAGAGTCAGCTCCTATTGTACTTCAGAATTGCTAAATGCTATTCTGTAAAAAACAGATATCTAAAATTCATTTTATATTTCATTTCAACATCACATGTTCTTTTGTATTTAGATCTGGTCTGAGAATAATGATATAGCACTTGGGGATGAAGATGCAGGCCAACAGGCCAGCACTGGAAGCCAAGATGGAGAAGACCTGCACAGCCACCATATACTTCCCCTTGGTGCTCAGGTAGGCGGGCACGAAGGACACCCAAACACTACAAAAAACCAGCATGCTGAAGGTGATCAGCTTGGCTTCATTGAAAGCCCCAGGTAGATTCCTGGCCAGGAAAGCTACTGTGAAGCAGACAATGGCCAGAAAGCCCATGTAGCCAAGGGCAGAGTAGAACATGGTGACACTGCCTTCATTGCACTGCATGATGATCTCTCTAGGTTGGGAGTGCATGTCAGTGTCAGGAAAAGGAGGAAAGATGCTCAACCAGATGGTGCAGATGACAACTTGGACCGCAGAGCAAAAAAGGATGATAGAGTTGGCAAAGCGCTTCCCCAGCCATCTCTGCATCTTATTCCCTGGTTTTGTAGCTAAGAAAGCAAAAACCACTGTGATTGTTTTGGCCAAGATCGAAGAAATGGCTATTGAGAAAATGATACTGAAGGCTGTTTGTCGGAGAAGGCAGGTCACTCTCCTTGGCTGGCCAATGAAGAGGAATGTGGTCAAGATAGAAAGCAAGAGGGAAACCAAGAGGATGTAGGAGAGGTCCCGGTTGTTGGCTTTGACAATTGGTGTTTCCAGGAATTTAATGAAGATCCACAAGACAAAGCTTGTAGTTAAAGAAAGGAACAAGGCAATGGAAGTCAGGGTGATCCCCACATTTCCTTTATAAGATAGGTAGTTTATAACCTTGGGAATACAGTGATCCCGATTGCTGTTTGGATGTTGATCTTCTGGACATTTGGTACATTTTTCTGTATCTGAAAAAGAGGAAGAGTAGAATCTACCATATAGCTTGTCTTTGATCAAATGCATTGCATGGGTGAAATTATTGTTGTTGAGGATGATTATATATGAATGACACCAGTGTGTTTCTTCATTTTTCTACAGCTAACAGTTCTTAATATTGCTTTTTTTTTAATATTACATTTTCAGTGAACCTGTTGAGTGTGTGGGAGGGAGGGAGGGAGGAAGAACCCAAGGAAGATGGAAGGGCCACAACTTTAGTTTTACACTGCTGAGTCTGTTGAAACTTGAAGTCAATCCGTTGTCAGTGCTTCATAGATAGAAAGAAAACCTTTCCTTCAGTGGAGTAAAATAATTCTGACAGCAGATGTGTAAAAATGCTACCTTTCCCCAGAAGCAAGAAATATTAGATGGAGGAGCCCTTTAGGAAGAATTGGCTAGGGAGTGAGGACATAAAATGCATTTCTCTATTTTGTATAAACCAGGTGATGGCAACCTGCAGCCCTAGAACTGCATGTGGCTCTTTGACCCCTCTTCTGTGGCTCCCTGATGACCTGGTCACAGGACCTGCTCTCCATCCTGAGAAGGTGTGAGCATCTCTGCAGAGCCACGTGGCCGAAGCGCCCCAAGCATTTTCTCTGCACTGCCCGTGACTGGCTGCCTTTTGCAATTCAGTGTCATTCGTGAGCAGCTCAGCACCAGCCACAGTTCATTTCGTGTCAGCTCAGAAAGGAGAGAAATGGGGAGGAGCACAGCTGCCATTGCCAAATGGAGGGAAGGAAGAGCTCTGGCTCTCCTGCGCAGTGGTGGCAGCGGGAGGAGGAGTCGCTGCCCCCCACCGCCATGATCCCGGCCCAGGAGGGTATCCTGCTTCTGCGCGAATGCGTGCATGCGAGATAGAGTTGTGTGTGTGTGTGTGTGTGTGTGTGTGTGTGAGTAAGAGAGAGAGAGAGAGAGAGAGAGAGAGAGAGAGAGAGAGAGAGAGAAAGAGAAAGATAAAGATGGGAAAAATGGAGGGAGAGAATGAGAGAGAGGAAAAAATCTAAGTGATGATTCTCCTCTCCTCTCCTCATACTGTATATTTAACTTAAAGTGTTTACTTTACTGGTTTGAAGTGTTGATCACTTTCACATATGCATAAAACACAATGGGATATTGCAAAACAAGCAGTAACATCCATAAATTAGACTTGTGTCCCCCTCCTTCCTCTTGTGCTTTGCAGATGTGGAAAAGTGTCACCTTTCAGCTGACAAGCTCACTGTCTTTAATCACTGTGCCATTGAGTCCCATTTACCTTTTAACATTCCATATGATTTGCTGTTAAGTAAATGTATAATTTACTGGGTTGCAGTGGCTCAGTGGCTAAGATGCTGAGCTTATTGATCAGAAAGGTCGGCAGTTCGGTGGTTTGAATCCCTAGCACCGCATAATGGAGTGAGCTCCCGTTACTTGTCCCAGCTTCTGCCAACCTAGCAGTTCAAAAGCACATAAAAATGCAAATAGAAAAATAGGAACCACCTTTGATGGGAAGGTAACAGTGTTCCGTGTGCCTTCGGCATTTAATCATGCCGGCCACATGACCATGGAGACGTCTTCGGACAGCGCTGGCTCTTCAGCTTTGAAATGGAGATGAGCACCATCCCCTAGAATCGGGAATGACTAGCACATATGTGCGAGGGGAACTTTACCTTTAAATGTATAATTTATAAAGGTATTTTATGTAAAGAAAGCCCACATTTCAAAATATACTTTCATGGAAAACATCAGAATACATGGTTCTCCCAAGCATTTGCTCCTTTCTTCTGCAGTCACCCACCTTCCGTAGTGGAGATGGTTCCTGCTGCACAAGGATGACAATTGTAGCAGCAGATGGGCTCCCCTTCCTGAGCCACCTTCATGAATCCTGGTTGACAACTCTCCACACATCTGGAGCGAGGCAGAGGCTGTGCAGAGAGGGGGAGATTAATGGCATTCAGAAAATGAGGTACTGTATTTCCAAAATGAGGCAAAAGATGAAATGTTTGGGGATCTTTGCTAAATTGGAAGCCTAAAAAGCCTGGCACTTTCTTAGTTTTACCTCCCAGGGATTTATTTTATTTTAGGGTTTGGGGTTTTAATTGTGATGTTTTTAGGTATTTATTTCTTAGTACAGCCTATCTCCCCCTCCAAATGTATTTTAAATGTAGCTTAAATGTATTTAATTATTATGACTGGTTTTATTGTATTGACTGTACACCGCCCCGAGTCCCTTTTTGGGAGAGGGGCGGTCTAAAAATCTAAGAAATAAATAAATAAAATAAATAAAAATAAAAAGAAAAATCTATGGAACTCATCAAACTGATCCAGCTGCTTGTTATTTCCCTGTTTATTTTCTTTTCTAATTTTTTCCCATTCTCCATGAATTCTCCATGCACATTCTCAAGGACAGTTGAATTGATGCTTTGTTTTGGCAAAATAATCAATCATATTGTCTGATTATTTAATTCTAACTCACTTGCAAGACTGATAAACAGTTAACTGGAACCTTTAGTGATATACTGTATTTCTCATAGACAAGTCAACATTTAACCAAACAAGATACTACCTCTCTTGGAGAATGGAGATCACATCCCAACCCCCCCCCCCAGAGCCAGCATAACAATTCTTTTCATAAGAAGAGCAGCATAAAATCTGTCTTCCCACCTTGTTGTGCACTTCCATCATTGCAATAGATTCCTGTCGGATCATTAACTTCATATCCAAAGACCTTGGTCTTTGTAGACTCCCACATGGCAGTTTGAAAATTGTCATATTGGTGAAAATCACCCAGTTCATAATGGCCAGATCTGCTACCAGTTCTCCATTCTCATTCAAATAGACACCATCAATGCAATTATTATAGAACTGAGAGTTTTGAAGAAAGGAATGTAACTGGAATGTAAGAGAAAACGAGAAGTGTTACATAGGACATCCAAAGATTTAGGGAAAACGCATCTGTTTGAGCTGGAATGAAGGAACTGTACTAAGATACATAGAATAAAAATCTTTGAAGGACCAAGAATGACTTCTCCCAACAAAGTTGGTGAACAGATTTACATAAATAACAATTGCTGTATAGGCCAATGGGCTGATCGCTAAGAGAAAAGTCTTGAAGATTACTGTGGGGAAAGGTAAAGGTTCCTCTTGCACATATGTGCTAGTTGTTTCTGACTCTGGGGTGGTGGTGCTCATCTCCGTTTCAAAGATGAAGAGCCAGCAGGGTCCGAAGACATCTCTGTGGTCATGTGGCCGGCATGACTAAACACCGAAGGCACACAGAATGCTGCTACCTTCCCACCAAAGGGGGTTCCTATTTTTCTACTTGCAGTTTACGTGCTTTTGAACTTTTAGGTTGGCAGATGCTGGGACAAGTAATGGGAGCTCGCTCCGTTAGGTGGTGCTAGGGATTCAAACCGCTGAACTTCTGACCTTTCTGATTGACAAGCTCAGCAACTTAGCCACCGAGCCACCAGGTCCCTTTTACTGTGGGTACCTTTGCTCTATTTTCGAGCAAAGGTGGGTTCCTACCAGTTTGGAGTGGTTTGGCCAAACCAGTAACGGTTTGCCAGCCTGAGTCTCCAGAACCGGCAGTGACTCAGGCCTGCCACGCCTCTGAACCGGTTCCCTGGTCAGTGCGGCATGTTTATTTTCATTTCTAAATGTTCTGAGCATGTGTAGACCTATTTATGGGCAACTGTGCATGTGCACGGAGCACCGAACCAGCAGTAATGCTGGCAGGAACCCACCCCTGTTTTACAGGCCATGCTGAAGAAACTTTGCATTGAGGAGATAGGTGGATCACAGCACATTGTCTACGTTTATATCAATCCTTATACCAAATCTTATGAAAGATGATCTCTTACCAGTTAATATCTCCTTGCAATTTTATGTAATGTCTATAGAATATTTTATGGGGCATTCTCCATTCTTGCTTCAGCCCTTGAACTTCTGACCTGATTTCAAGGGCCTTGGTTTCTCAGCCCAAAGTCATTGGTCCAGAAGCTGCTGCTTCCTGGGTTCCATTGATATCTACGGCCCCACTGAAATGTTACGGAAGAGAATCAAAGGGATTCTCGGGCAAGGAAGGAACCTCACTCTGGGCAAAGGCTGTCCTTGAGTAGAGGGAGGGAGGAGGTCAGAGGTGTCAGACTACCTAGGTTTCTTTTTCCTTTTAAAGATCCTGTAATGCCTTGCATCAGGGTGGAGTCAGATCAACTGAATGGAGTTCAAGTGTTTACTGGCCAGATGCTCTTTCTGACACCTATGTGGAGTTCATAGCAGACAATAACTAATTGTGTTCAAAGAGAGAAATGTCTGCCATTACCTAGGATCAAACTCCTAGCCCCCTGATTGTGAGGCAAGAGCTCTACCTCTAGGCCACCACACCACTGTTAGACTACCTAATATGCACAGCAAATTTTCTTAGACATTGTAGTGCTCCTGCTGGTAGAGAACAGAGCCAAACAATAACAAGTTAGGGGTGAAACAATATATTTACCAAGAAGCTGTTTAGAAAAGAATATATTGTCAAAGTTCCAACTGACGAACCCAACCAAGCAAGCAATGTTGAGATGATCTGATCCCTTAATGAAGAACTTTATTGAGTACATGATTTAGGCACAGAATGAAAGCAAAACCAGCTCTGGCTAATTCCCTGCCAATTCAATATAATTAAAGTATAGAATCCTTCCTCTCTCCTATTAGTGCGGGTCATATTGTCCAATTCAGTGTCACAATATTGTTATGCTAAGATGTCTTGAACGTCTGGCAAACACCTGCTCATGTGATGTGACTGCTTCAGAGGTGGGTTGCTGCCAGTTCGGCCCGGTTCGGAGCAGCTGAGAGCAAACTGGTACAGTGGCTTTTTTGGCCCACCCTGCGCTCCATACCTGTTTTTATGACAAAAGGCACCACTGGACTGCTTGGTATTTACAATCCACATTGCAACTCCCTCTCCCCTTCCCCCATAGTTCGTTGGCAAGCTGAGAAGCAGTAAAAGTGAAAGCAGCCTGAATACACTTCAAAGCTTGACATATATTGTAAAAGAAATGAGCAGGGTGAAAGGAATACAAAAGGTAGATATCAGGCCTGGAAGCCATCTTTTGCCTTCAGGCCTGCCCCATTTAATGCTGTAGGAAAATGGGAGGGGGAAGTATGTGGAGTATGGGAGATATATAATCTAAATAACATTCCTTTCTCAGAGAGTCAAGGACAACTTGCCCTGCACCTGGAGTGGTGTGACTGGGAGGCATCTCCAGTTGGGACGGGGCCTGATTGGACCATGTGATGGACATGTGGGTTCTAGGCAGGGTCTTGAACTTTCAATTGGGTGGGGAAAACCTGGAAGCTTTCAGATTTGGGTTTTCTCAGATGTGCCATTATGATATCTGTAATAAAATGGAACTTTGAAGAAACTCAAGCCTCGGAGTCTTCTTTCGTTAGGGGTGTGTTACTTGGAACCCTGACAGTAGAACAATGGAAAATTTGAATTCATTTTAATTTTTGTACCCAGAATAAACGATTACTATTGTCAGAATAGTTGCACAGATGTTACAGTTGTAAAATTGATTGTCCACTGCAATAAGAGATGCTGCATGTTACAACTGTTTTTTGGAGCAAAATTGGAAAAACAGTGATATCCCCACTGAAGAAGAATTAATAAAGAAAATGTTGGCCTGTGCAGAAATGGACAGGCTGACACTAGAACTTAAAAATAAGGGTGAGTCAGAATATTACGAAAGTTAGAACAAAATGTACCAATGGTTGGAAATGAGGAAAAGGAGTCGAAACAGAAAATAATGAAGATTAGTAGAACTGAAATCAGACTATATTTAGACAAATGAGGACAAGGGATATGTTTGCAAGATCAAAGTAGCAGTGTATGAAAAGAATGAATTGTATTTGTGGTTATGTCAAAATATGCATAGAAATGACAAAGCCAGGAAGAGCGCTCTATGTCCGATGTTTTTAATGTGTATTTAATAAAAACTTATTTAAAATAAAAAAAGATATGTGCAATACAAAGAAATACCTGCCATGCCTTCAGCGTTGGAGTTTTCATTTTTTTATCACCTTTGACCGCCGTCCTTCTGGATCTGGATAAATAAGCTGAGTTTAAGCTCCTTGCCGCAGCCCAGATTGTGTTGTAAATGAAATAGCTGTCCAAAGCCAGAATCTGAATCACCTCCTCTTCACTCGGGGTGTCCGGTTCTGATCTCTCCTTGCACCGTCTCCAGATTTTCACTGAAAAGCCATCCTTGGGGTTGTAACACAGGAAGGAGTTCCACATGAAGTGTCTCATGAAAGCATAAATGTCCTCCCAACCTTTCACATTATATTTTATAGTTTTATTTCCCTCCATAAGAAAGGAAAAAATGCTGTGGATGTGTTGTTGGAAAAATGTATTGTCTGACAAAGTAGTAATGAAATCCCAGCACATTGTTGTGATCAGAACTTTTCCTCTAAGAGGCTGAGAATGATATTTAAATACATAATTCAGCAAACCAATCCCTCTATTGAATGTATTGGCATCTACACCATAAATAAACACATTCGCTTTTCTCCATTTCAGATGTAGATCCAAGTCTATGAGGATTTTCCGATTAATTACGGAAAATGTATCTGATAAAACTGGACAAATGCCATTCCTTATCAGCATGGGAGTCAATGTTCTTATGAACCTTTGTCCATACTCAATGTCTGGAGCGAGGAGACCAACCAAGGTCCACCTAAAATGGAGGAGAAGCTGGACCATTCCTGGGTAATGGGCTTCTTCAGCAGGGAGCAGCGCATAGTAGAAAGGAAATTGAGTTTTATCATTCAGAAACTGGGAATGAAAACTGTAACTGATCTGAAGAGAAAAAAAAGGTGATGCTTTAGTTCTAAGGCCCATAAAACCCAAAATTAAGCCCCAACGGTGGAATTATTACAATATCTGCAATACTGCTTGGATCTGCATGTATATTATGAAAATATGTTACGACGTCCTAGGCTCCTGGGTGGGGCCCGACTAGTAATCAATGCCAAATCTGGTGAGACAACTGGCCGCTGTGATACAATTGTATAATAATAATAATAATAATAATAATAATAATAATAATAATAATAATAATAATAATAACAACAACAACAACAACAACAACAACAACAACAATAATAATAATAATAATAATAATAATAAAGTCAAGGAATTAACCTCAGCCATCAGGTTGAGAAGGTTTTAGAGAATGAGAAAGTCAAGATCTTGTGGGACTTCAGTATCCAGACTGACAGGCACTTGGCCTACAACGCACCTGACATAACAATAATTGAGCAGAAAAAAGTGTCGTTCATTGACATTGCAATACCTGGTGATGCACGAATTGAAGATAAACAGCAATAAAAAATCACAAAATACCGGGACTTGCAAATTGA
The DNA here is from genome assembly GCF_964273705.1 of Natrix helvetica. Taxonomy (NCBI): domain Eukaryota; kingdom Metazoa; phylum Chordata; class Lepidosauria; order Squamata; family Natricidae; genus Natrix; species Natrix helvetica. Next base: position 372,960,042 of record NC_138548.1, read on the forward strand.
AGTCGAGAGACTGTGGAAAAAGAAATCATGTGTTGTCCCAATTGTAATTGCCTAAAGGGCTACCCCACTATTTGAAAATTCTAAATTTACCTGACTTGAACATTCTGACTCTACAAAAAACCACCCTACTTGGAACAACTTATATCCTCCAACGTTACCTTAACAGTTCCTAGGTCCTTGGTTAGGACTCGAGCTGTTGAGCTACCAACCAGCCCCAAAGGCTGTGAATCTCACCAAAGATGAACAAAATAATAATAATAATAATAATAATAATAATAATAATAATAATAATAATAATAATAATAATAATAATAATAATAATAATAATAACAATAACAATAACAGTAATTATAGCAATATTAATAGTTATATTAGCTTATTTCTGATCATGTTCATTATACTAGCATACTTATAGCCATAGACAATATTTATCTTTTATGTGCACATAACAATAATCTTTCTTCATCTAACCTCTACCTCTTATATCTAATCATTGATAAAACCTATCCCATGTTGAGTAGAACTCTGTATCTCCTTTATCTTTTATTTTCAATGTCGATCTATCCATCTTTGCACAATCCAACATTTTCCGAATTATGCTTTCAGCTGAAAAGGGTGAAATACTTAGAGGTTATGTTGACAAATACAAACATAAAAAATGTTTCAAAATAACTATGTCCCTCTTTGGAGAGATATTAAAGAGTATTTACAAAGATTGTCAGCCTTGGGAGTCATTTTTTTCTTTGGCGCTTTGGAGCTGCCACATTTGGTGCCTGGGAAAATGGGAGGGTGGATTGCACGGAGCGTTGGAAGCTTAGGCAGAACAACATTCCTTTCTCTGGGAGTCAAGGACAATTGCCCTGCACCTGGATTGGAGTGACTGGAGGTTGTCTCCAGTTGAAGGCATGTTTGGGTTAGAGAATAGAATAGAACAATCTTGCTTTAACCCTTTGTTGTGGTCCAGTGGCGGCCTGCGGAGCTGGCAGCAGAGTCGGATAGTGAGAAGGTTGGGGAGGGACATGGGTCAGTCTTGGAGTCTGGGGAAGGCTCGGATGAGAGCTCTGCATCAAAGGCAGAGAGGGGGCCAGGCCATCTGGTAGTTACGTGCTCCCTCCGGAGCCTCCAGAGCCTCCGGAGTCTGACATCAGCGAAGCAGAAGAAGAGTGTGAGCCTGTTCCCAGTGTGCACATGTGCAGAGCTGCCAAAAGGCAAGAACAGTTAAGACAAAAAGGTGACTCAGGAGTAAGACTTGGAGATGATTGGCCTCTCCCATAAGACATAAAAGAGGAGCAAACGGACGTGAGCCTTTGCAGGAAGCAATTAGTTCATCTAGTGTGTTCAAGTTCTAAGAAGTCCTGTTTGACTCTGTGCTACGTTTGGCCTTGTAAAACTAGTGGGCAATTAGGTCTCTGGCAGTGTTTCAAGGGAGATGAAGGTGGGTGCTTATCAGCATTACCTTGAAAGACTTTGGCAACTTGAGCAGACATTTGTTGGACCACTTACAGACTGTTTGTGAAACATTATGGGCTGTATATGACCATAATTCACAGCCGTTTAACTAAAAGAGGGTTTGGGGGACTAAGATTGTGATTTATGCTTTCTCAGGAGCCCTAGATCAGAACACCCTTCAACCACCATCCCTGACTACTGATATGACAGCGAGATGATTTGTCAGCCCGGGAAGCCATCTTGTGAATGCTCCAACTGGAAGTTTTTAAGAAGATATTGGATAACCATTTGTCTGAGGTGGTGTAGGGTTTCCTGCCTAGGCAGGGGGTTGGACTAGAAGACCTCCAAGGTCTCTTCCAACTCTGTTATTCTATTTCTCACTTCTCTTCCCCCTTTCCCCTCCTCCCTCCCTCATTGCTCTTCTATTTACTTTTGTATTTTGTAATACTTCGTAACTCAATAAAAATGCTTACACAAAAACCCCCCAAAAAATATACCTGTGGGATTTTGTAGGTGCCCAATGTGGTTGACATCTGGATGGAGAGACCAGCCTCTGCCCTTTCAAGGACGGCTACTGTGTTTCTCTGCCTTCCACAGCTATAATTGGGAACGTTGCCCTCCCCTTCTGAAAGCAGGTCCAGCAAAGCCTCTGAAGTCATTCGTGGTTGGAAATAATTTTCATAGATATTGTAACCCAGGGTGATGTTTGCTAAGAGATCGGGTTGCCTATTGATCTCCTGGGTGGCTAAAAGAAAGGACAGCACTTTCCAGTATTGTGTCATTGTCATCCTAGAAATGTAAATGTATTAGACCATAATCAATGAAAACAACATTTTATTTAATCTATTTTTACAGAAATACTCTAATGTACCTATGCTCATGTCTTCCTCTGAATGGACTACTACATTCCTAAAAATATTAAATAACAACAAATGAGCAGAAACAATGAATTAGTTTAATAAATACTATTAGTTCAAGGTCAAAAGCACAATACCAGCTTCTGGCAGACTTTATGTTTTGCAATTATTAATAGTTAGAAGGATCTAACTAAGACTTCCAGTGTTGGGGCATTCACAACTTCTGGAGGCAAGCTGTTCCACTGATTAATTGTTCTAACTGTCAGGAAGTTTCTCCTCAGTTCTAAGTTGCTTCTCTCCTTGATTAGTTTCCACCCATTGCTTCTTGTTCTGCCCTCAGGTGCTCTGGAGAATAGTTTGACTCCCTCTTCTTTGTGGCAACCCCTGAGATATTGGAACACTGCTATCATGTCTCCCCTTGTCCTTCTTTTCATTAAACTAGACATACCCAGTTCTTGCAACCATTGTTCTACTCATGTTGACCCTTTTGTGTGGGAAGAGAGTGGTGGAAAAGAAGAATTGGGCGCTATCTAACAAAATGAAATTCAATGGTTAAAAAGAGTAAGGTTCTACATTTAGGCAAGAAAAACGGAATGCACAGGTACAGTATAGGTGGTACCTTGCTCAACAGTAGTAACTGTGAGAGGGATCTTGGAGTCTTAGTGGACAACCATTTAAATATGAGCCAGACGTGTGCAGCAGCTGCCAAAAAAGCCCACACAGTTCTAGGCTGCATCAACAGAGGGATAGAATCAAGATCACGTGAAGTGTTAATACCACTTTATAATGCCTTGGTAAGGCCACACTTGGAATACTGCAATCAGTTTTGATCGCCACATTGTAAAAAAGATGTGGAGACTCTAGAAAGAGTGCAGAGAAGAGCAACAAAGATGATTAGGGGACTGGAGGCTAAAACATATGAAGAACGATTGCAGGAACTGGGTATGTTTAGCTTAAGAGAAAGAAGGACTAGGGGAGACATGATAGCAGTGTCCCAATATCTCAGGGGTTGCCACAAAGAAGAGGGAGTCAAGTTATTCTCCAAGGCACCTGAGGGTAGGACAAGAAGCAATGGGTGGAAAGTAATGAAGGAGAGAAGCAACTTAGAACTGAGGAGAAATTTCCTGACAGTTAGAACAATTAATTAATCGAACCACTTGCCTCCAGAAATTGTGAATGCTCCAACACTTGATGTTTTTAAGAAGACATTGGATATCCATTTGTCTTTTCTCCATCCACTCACACATTCTTCTCAGAGGATTTCACAAAAAGTTGATGTTTTTTTTCTTTAAAAGTCAAGAATAATAAAAATCTGTACTGATGATTATATTTGAGAATTTCAAAAAAGGTGCAATGAGTGAAATGCTATAAATGGATCTCCAAGGATGAAATGAAGGGAAAAAAATCTATCTGATCAAGGGAATCATTTATTATAAGAAGGAAGGGTGGAACTTTAGAAACCAGAGCAAAATGAAATGGCTCTAAAGCATTGGAGGAAGCTGGACTTACTCTCTTAATTTCATTGAAGGTGATACCTTGAAGCTTATGGGTTGAAGCCTAACCTGCGTTGCAGATACTATGCCACCAACGAGAAAGTCTCCTGGCTTGTAGTGGTTCTGTGGGTCCACCTGGTTCCTCTTCAGAGTCAGGAGGCATTTGGCTTTGAGCATCTGAGAAGCTTCCCGAGGCCACAGAAACAGCACAAGTAGCAACGTAAGTAGCAACATAACGCAGATTCCTCATTGAGCCTCCTGTCCTGTGTCCAAGCAAAGCCCTCTGCCAAGAGAGAAGCTCTAGAGATTTCCTAATCCAAGCAAAATCCAGCTAAGGCTTCACATCTGAAGAAGGGAAGGCGATACAGCCATTGCTTGCCCTAAAAACCTTCCCAGCTTCTCTCTTTCTCCAAAGCTATTTATGTCCCTACAGTTTTCTAGTGCAAAGACATTGACCAGCAATTGATGTGACATCACATTGAAAGCAGATTATGGTTGTGTTTGTGAGAAATCTGAAAATTTTCCAAAACGCCTTTAGAGATTTAGCACCAAAGCAACAAATAAATCACTATGATTGGGGTAATGGCAACAAGGAGCCATCATGTCTCTGAACTCTGAGTGAGTCAACAGGCAGCGGCCCATTGGGAGGCGTCAGAGATGGGGTGGAAACTTTCACAACTTCTGGAGGCAAGTTATTCCACTGATTCCAACTGTCATGAAATTTCTTCTTAGTTCTAGGTTGCTTCTCTCCTTGTTTAGATATTGTCCATTTCTTCTAGTCCTGCCCTCAGGTCCTTTGGAGAATAGGTTGACTCCCTCTTTTCATTAAACTGGGTAAAGGTTTTCCTGCACATGGGTACTAGTCATTTCTGGCTCTAGGGGGCGGTGCTCATCTCTGTTTCAAAGCTGAAGAGCCAGCATTGTCCGAAGACATCTCTGTGGTCATGTGGCTGGCATGACTCAATGCCAAAGGCACACCAAACACTGTTACCTTCCCACCAAAGGTGGTCTCTATTCGTCTACTTTCATTTTTACATGCTTTCGAACTGCTAAGTTGGCAGAAGCTGGGACAAGTAACAGGAGCTCACTCTTTTACGCGGCGCTAGGGATTTGAACTGCTGAACTGCTGACCTTCTGATCGACAAGCTCTTAGCCACTGAGCCACCGTGTCCCTACTTCATTAAATTAGGCATACCCAATTCTAGCAGCTGTTCTTTATGTTTTAGCCTCCAGTCCCCTAATCATCTTTGATACTCTTCTCTGTACTCTTTTCTCTTTGAAGAAAAGTAAAGAACCGAGGAAGGAGAACTTCTAAATGTCTCTTCAAAATATGTATCTCTTGATACATTCCACCACCCAGAGAGATTTTTAGCATCTTTGTGCAATGTCAGGCTTCAGTCTAGGTATAATTGACCCTGATTTGTGGTGGAATTTGGCTGTATTTTTTAATTGATAAGTGGCTGCCCTTGTTCATCTGACCACTTCTTATTTCTTATAGCATACCCAACCAGAACAAAACGCCTGAAAATTATTATTATTTTATTATGTTCATCAAATGTTTGACTTCAGGATCAGAAAGGCTGTTTTTTTCTTTGTGAAGGTGGAACCTGTGGAATCAAACACAGGACCTCAAAAAACAATAATCAAGGCTCACTGCAGTATTTATTTACGTATCTATTTACAGGGAGTCCTTGATTTATGACGGCACTTGAGCCCAAATTTTCTGTTGCTTTGCAGACATTTAAGGGAGTTTTGCTCCATTTATGACCTTTCTTGTCACAGTTGTTCAGTGAATCACTGCAATTGTTAAATTAGTAACACAGTTGTTAAGTGACTATGACTTCTCCATTGACTTCATTTGTCAGAAGGTTACGACACTGAGAAAAGAGACTTTTGACTATTTTCCACATTTTGATCGTGACCATTTTTATGGTCATAAGATCAAAATTCAGACACTTGGGAACTGGTTCACATTTAGAATAGAATAGAATCGAATCGAATCGAATAGAATAGAATAGAATAGAATTTAATAGAATAGAATAGAACAGAACAGAACAGAACGGAACGGAACGGAACGGAACGGAATGGAATGGAAGTTGGAAGGGACTTTAAACATCTTCTAGTCCAATCTGTGCTTAGGCAGGAAGCCTTACACCACTTCAGACAAATCGTTGTCCAATCACTTCTTAAAAACTTCCAGTGTTGGAGCATTCACAACTTCTGGAGGCAAGATGTTCCACTGATTAATTGTTGTAACTGTCAGGAAATTTCTCCTTAGTTGTGGGTTGCTTCTCTCCTTGATTAGCAGAATTCAGTACATGGCAGACATTTTGCCTCTTCTCCTTATAATTACCCACTTTGCTTGTTTCCAAAAGTCAAGCTGCTTTCCCTTCCTTATCCTCAAGGATTGTAATTGAGGCCCATAAACATTAGGAAGCAACAGCCACAGAGATTAATTTGGATGAAGCTTGAAGATGTTGGTGCAAAGTTATTCCAAAGTGTCTTCTGGGACACTGAGGCCCAGAGCTGGGAGTGGCGTGCAAGTGGGGAGCTGAACTGAGAGTGAAACTTTGCCAACTTCCCAAACTTTACCTTCAAGTGGAACACAGAGTCTATAGGCTGAAGTTGATTCATGTTACATGTTCCTAGAGCCATTTTTGGGGGGAGGTTGTTACAGTTGGTAGCCCCTGTGCAGCTTTGGCTGATTGCAAGCCCTACATCCTTCTTTATAGTCACACAGTTAATGTTTTTATACACAGAGTCAAGATCTATCTGAATTGTTTGTGCAGTCCAAACTTTCCATAAACTCTCAGAGCAGAAAGAGATGGATGCTACATTACATGATGTCCCCATGCAGAAGACTTCCCCCTCTCCAGTTTGTATGTGGGATGTTTACAACGTGTATGTGGGTAGCATTTGCATATATGTTAACCATCAGATGACAATGATGAGTTTCCTCCAGAGGTTGTATTCAGCCGGTTCGGACCAGTTTGCCCAAACTGGTAGCGGAAATAGTAGGTGGGTGAAGCAAGCAGGTGTGTGCGGGGTGAAAAGGTGGTAACAAAATGGAAACCCACCGCTGGTTTCATCCTTATTAGGAAAATCAGGAGTATGTAGCCAGATGTTCTTCTATGGAGCTTGTACATGGAATTGAACCATGGACCTTCGCGGTTTAGACATATAGGGTCAAATAATATTGCCGTTATCCAACGCATTCATTTTATGAATTACAAAGGTCCTGTCATTTAGTAACGTTGGTGCAAGACTAGTATCTACAATTTCGGTTCTTGGAGTGGAGATGTTGCAGCACATTATGCCTCTGTGTATGGAATTTTACAATCTGACAAATTCTATACAGGTAATCCTTACTTACGACCAATCATTTAGTAACTGGACTATTTACTACCAGGATTCAAAGCCTGAGAGTCACATAATTTCAATGATGATGGCATTTAAGGTTGATGGTAGCACCTTGAAGTCACATGATCACAGTTTAAGATATATATATTTTTGGAAACAGAATTGACTTCCAGCTTCCTGCCAAAACACCTATTGCAGTCAATGGATTCACTTAATAACTGTGATGTTTGCATAAAGTCTGCTGCAAAAAAGTAATACAATCAGGTGTTGTTGCATGGTGACACCCTTAATGACCAGCACAAATTGCCACTAATTCCTGACTCAATTACACTCATAAATTGAGAACTACTTCTATACATCCTCCTGCAACACCACTGAGTATCAGGAACTGGATAATTCCCAAAGCTAAAGTGATATATGTAGCCATCTATGGTGCAAAGGTATCTGAATCTAATTCCTGGTAGAGAGATTGAACCTCCATAAGAGCACCTGGCTACCTACTTCTCCTGAGTGGTATATAGAGTTGAGGTGGTGCAGTGGTTCGAGTGCAGTACTGCAAGCTTCTTCATCTGACTGCTAGCTGCAGTTCAGCAATTCAAATCTCACTGGCTCAAGGTTGACTCAGCCTTCCATCCTTCCGAGGTGGGTAAAATGAGGACCCAGATTGTTGGGGGCAATAGGCTGACTTCATAAGCCACTTAGAGAGGGCTGTAAAAGCACTATGAAGCAGTATGTAAGTCTAAATGCTATTGCTATAGGATGAAACACATCATATTGTGCCTCTTGGTGGTCAATGCAAGAGGGATAGATGACACAATAGCTTTTCAAAAACAGATTTGTAGATTTTCCTGGCTTTAACCTTGTCCTCTCTCAATACAGCTCACCAGTTGGAGAGAAACATTCCATTGTTCCTCTGATTAATAAAGCTTGTCTTGGGCTAGTTTTGATAGCTAAAACAGTAAGCGTAGCCATTTCTCAACATGTGCTTGGGTTTTGTGCAGGGGTATTTACACACGGAGGTATGTAAGTGGTGCAGTATGGAAGTATGCAGTGGTGTACCCCAAGGATCTGTTTTAGGCACAATACTATTCAACATCTTCATCAGAACTGTTTGGTATGATCTGTTTTCAGTGACGTGCAGTCAGGGGAGGCAGGGGAGGCAGAGCCTCACCGCTCTCTTCATGAAAAGAAAAAAAATCTCCCCTTTTCTCTTTCATCTCTTTCTTGCGTGTGCAAGCAAAATACCCCAGGATCACGGTGGCGGGGACAGCAACTCCTTCCGCTGCGCTGCGGAGAAGAGCCACAGAAAGGAGGAGAATGGGACCACGTGTGCAGGAGGCTCCTCAGGGCCAGCCTCAGATCAGTGCGAGCCGCGGTCTCCTTCATGTTGGCTCAGGAAGGAGGGGAATGGGACCATGTGTGCCATAAAAGGGGACCACGGCTCGCGCTGATCTGAGGCTGGAGCTGAGGAGCCTCCTACAAATGTGGTCCCATTCCCCTCCTTCCTGAGCCAACAAGAAGGGGACCGCGGCTCGCGCTGATCTGAGGCTAGCACTGAGGAGCAAAGCGTGGCTCTTCTCTGCAGCGCAGCGGAAGGAGTTGCAGTCCCTGCCACCGTGATCCTGGGGTATTTTGCTTGCACGCTTGCAAAGATCAAAGTTGTCACCGCACGATACTCTCTGTTTTATAAAATACACCAGATAATCAGTGGAAGTCAAAGAAAATATGTTTATTCAGCCCAAGATGATGAAATAATACTAGGTGGTGGCTGCACTAGACTCCTCCTTTATCTCACAATATAGGTTTTTTTTTTTTACTTTAGAGATTAAGCAAATCATTATCAATATAATGGATGCATTAACTTATTACAAACGTTTGCTCTAGAGTTAAAACAGTTCTCTCCCTAAATATGTATTTAAGTTGTCCTTTTATAAAATGGCATTATTATTACCCATACAATATTTTATCGATCCTTAATTGAAACCTATTGTTAATACATAAAGCAAATTTTCTTTTTAAAAAACTAATTGTTTTTGAACAGTTCTTTTACAGTTTTATAACACAATTGTCATCTTTGCAACATTTCCGCATCGGTATACATCCGTTATACCATTTCCCCCTTTATATCCATACATGTGTACATATATTTCTTTTATACATATTAATTTACTAGTGTATTAATTTATGTACAGTACATCTTACATTTTATATCATGTCTAAGGCTTTGCACCTTTTTTCTAATTCTTTAATCTTTCTTCCCTTGATGCTTTCCTAATCTTTACAACTTTCCACTAATCTTTCAAACCATATAGTTAGTTATAGTTTAGTTATAGTTTATTTAATTTATAGACCGCCCCCTCTCCCCGTAGGGACTCGGGGCGGTGTACAGACCATTCGTAATCAAAACAATAAAATGACATAAGACATAAGACATGCAACATAAACAACTCACACACACGGTCTGTTATAAAATCCCAAAACCAATTAAATATTAAGAACAATTTTAAAACCCATTAAAACCCCAATATAAAATTTAAAAATTTAAAAAGCCATCCAGGAAGGTTTGAATAGATGTTAAATGCAGTTACGATTATGGTTGTAATTAAGCCAGACCTGCTACTCGAAACAGGTGGGTCTTGAGTTTCTTGCGGAAGGAGCGGAGATCCGAGGTGGTTCTAATATCGGGGGGGAGGTTGTTCCAGAGGGTTGGGCCCATCACAGAGAAGGCCCTACTCCTAGGCACCGCCCGCCTGCACTGTTTAGCGGATGGTACCCAGAGGAGGCCCTCTCTGTGAGAGCGGATTGGTCGCAGGGATGTATGGGGTAGAATGCGATCCCGCAAATAACTAGGTCCCATACCAAGTAGTATTCAAATTCTCCTTTATCTTTTATTTCTTTTGTAAGTCTATTCATCTCAGCGAACTCTAACACTTTTCTTATCACATTTTCCTCTGCTGGTATATTTTTATTTTTCCAATTTTGTGTGTATTTAATTCTAGCTGCAGTTATGACATGTAATATTAAATATTGCATTTCCTCATAATTCCCTGTAATTATCCCTAATAAAAACAGTTCTGGTTTTAATTCTATTGGTTATTTAATTATCTCTTCAAGCCAGTTTTTATTCTTATCCAATTTTTTTTTGCTCCTATGCATGTCCATCACATATGATAATATGTTCCTTGGGCCTGACTGCATTTCAGTTTTCTTTGTAGGCTGTCGACATTGTCAATTTGCATTTCCCCCCCAGAGCTATTCCTATTTCTCTAATTCTATGTTGTACCCAAAAAGTTTTTCCCAAGTTATCATGGTTTCCTTCACTATTTCTTCTTCCATTTCAAATTGTAGTAGGTAATTGTATATTTTTCTAATCAGCAAAACAAAGCAAATATTCTAAAGCCTCCATCAGTGTCCATTCTTGACAATTACATGGACAAATTATTTCAGAATGATCTTCAGTTTGACCATTTAGAACTCTTAGTGCTGGTTGAGTTTTTCATCAACATACTGAAATACATTTTAGCTCCTAAATTAGACTTAAGAGAATGTCAGGTCTGCCTCCATTTAAATCCTAAGATACAAAACCCCCAACTCCATGGTTTTAGAGAAGAGGTACTTTTGCTAAGAATGAACTGATAGCCGCAAAATCAAGGCAAGATCTGGGAAAAATCTGTGTGGTTAAGGCACCAGACTAGAAATAGTGTATGCTAGTATCTTAAAAACAAATCAAGTGATGAATCTATTATTCAACATTTCATGCCATTCATATTAATCCAAGTGGATCTCCAAATTCAAGTGGGAAAGTTGGAACCAAGTAATAAAACACATATAAATGTGGAACTTTGGCTGAGTGCCAAAGAATTGAGGCTTTTGAACTATGGTGCTGGAGAAGACTCGTGCGAGTCCCTTGAACTGCAAGGCGATCAAACTGGTCAGTCCTAGAGGAGATCAACCCTGACTGCTCTTTAGAAGGCCAGATCCTGAAGATGAAACTCAAATACTTTGGCCACCTAATGAAAAGGAAGGACTCACTGGAGAAGAGCCTAATGCTGGGAACGATTGACGGGAAAAGAAGAAGGGAATGGCAGGGAAGGAGGTTGCTGGATAGAGATGCTGAAGCATGAGCTTAAATGGATTCCAGAGGATGGTAGAGGGCAGGAAGGCCTAGAAAAATGTTGTCCATGGGATCGAGATGGGTCGGACATGATTTCACAAGTAACAAAAAAAAAAAAAAAATGGACCTAAGTGAAGATGATACCTATAGCCAAATTTGGTGTATGAGTGAAGTTGGAAAACTCTTGAAACACTGTTTTAAAGGCCTATAAACCCAGAGTTATAGTACATCACTTGCATATTAATGCTATAGATTCAAAAGTAAAGAGAAAGGGAGAAATAATATTGGTGAGACCATTAGCAGATGGCTATGAGACCATGAGGCAGGATTACAGATAATGGTTTTTTTTTTTTGAAAGAATGTACAGGTGAAATGTCAAGGACACTGTTTCTTTCAGATGAGTTCCTGTTAGGAGGCTGTTCACATTGTCTCTGTTTCTCAGAACTTGTGTTCACCACTTGAAGATCTTCTCCCAGCCTTCACCAGTCATTCTCTTTTTCAATGTTTTATGGCTGTGTTGACAGATTGGTTTCACTGGGAAAGACCCTTTTGGGATGTACAAATATCATGATATAAAGTACCTCCTGCTGAGAGTAAGTAACTTAAATAAAATTGATTAGATAGATAATAATTGAAGTGGCTCAACACAAGGGAATGGTGGATGATCCTTGAACAGAACAAATTTATCCTAAGTTATAATGTGAGAAGCAAAAAGTGGTGCCAGAGGTCTCATCTTGGGAAAAAACCCCATTAATAAGAATATTTCTTTCTATTTTACTTTTATCATTAGCTGTTCCTTTGTATTCAGGTCTGGTCTTAGTAAAATAATGTAGCACTTGGGGATGAAGATGCAGCCCAGAAGACCAGCACTGGAGGCCAAAATGGAGAAGATTTGCACAGCCACCATGTACTTCCCTTTGGTACTCAGGTAGGCTGGCACAAAGGACACCCAGACACTGCAGAAGACCAGCATGCTGAAGGTGATCAGCTTGGCTTCATTGAAGGCCCCAGGGAGATTCCTGGCCAGAAATGCCACCATGAAGCAGATGATAGACAAGAAGCCCATGTAGCCAAGAGCAATGTAAAACATGGCAACAGAGCCTTCATTGCATTGTAATGTGATCTCTCCAAGCTGAGAATGCATATCAGAATCAGGGAAAGGTGGAGAATTCCACAGCCAGAAAATACAGATGGCAACTTGGACACTGGAACAAGAAAGGATGATAGAATTGGCCAAGCTCTTCCCCAGCCATCTTCTCATTGTGTTTCCTGGCTTTGTAGCCAAGAAGGCCAGCACCACCATAACTGTTTTGGCCAGGATACAAGAGACAGCAACCGAGAAGATAATGCTGAAGGTTGATTGTCTGAGAAGGCATGTTGCTTTCTTTGGAGGGCCAATGAAGAGGAAGGAGGTTAAGAAACAAAGAAGGAGGGACAGGAGGAGAATGTAGGAGAGATCACGGTTATTGGCCTTCACTATTGGAGTTTCTAGATATTTAATGAAGATTGCGAATGTTACAGTAGTAGTGAAGGACAAAAATAGGATAAAGGAAACCAGAATAATGCCCAATGTTTCTTCATAGGACAGATATGTAGTGACCTTGAGGATACATTGGGTTTGTTCCTGGTTTGGATAGTGATCTTCTGAACATTTTGTGCATTTTTCTGCATCTGAAAAAAAAAACAGAATATATCCTTTATTGCTCACCCTTGATTGGCTTAAAGAGGAAACCATCCACCTAGTAAAATAAAATGAAGATTAAAAATGGTTCACGAAAGAGTGAATAATTCTCTCCTTGATTCATAGTGAGAATTATTCGTCTTTCCTAAACCATTTTCCATCAGAAGAATGGAAATGAGACATGGTGGTTCAGTGGCTTAATAATACCGAAGATGGTCTCTGCTCCAATGGTTTGAACTCTAGCACTGTGTGGCAGAGTGAGTTCCCATCCCTTGCCTCAGCTACTGCACACCTTGTAGTTTGAAAGCATGTTCTATGAAAATAAGTAAATCGGCATTTCTTCAGTGGGAAGATGAATTGGTGCTCTGTGCAGGCTGTCAGATTTCTGCTGACTATGAACTTTCTTAATTGTGACACCCATTGGTGAGGCAGCTGCAGGGAAGGGAGGGGGCCTTGGATGACACTCTAAGAAGAGCTGCACATTATTCTTTCTAGTGTGATGCTAGCTCATCCTCCCATTGTACACCTTATTCAATCTTTCTTAAACCAAGAAAGAGCAAGAGTGTATCTAATGGAAGCGGTATACAGGCAGCCAAACTACTACTCTGCAATTGCATTGTGGTCTCCTAGCCTATGTAACACCAGATGCTGATGCTGATGCTGATGCTGATGATAATAATAACAACAACAACAACAACAACAACAACAATAACAATAACAATAATAACAACAATAACAATAATAACAACAATAACAATAATAACAGCAGCAAATTAATAAGTATTAATAATTAATAATTCTAGCAAAAATGCTGAAAGAAAAAATTGAAAACTACATCAAATAAAATGTAGAAAGAAAAAGACTACCTATCATTCACGAAGGGCATAGCAAACGAGTGAAAGGTCTGTTAACTGCCATGAACATTTTAACTTCCATTCCATCCAGCACACTATACGAAACCAACCAATTAATGAATAGCACAGCTGCCGTTATAACTGCAGAACTAGGTCATAAAATGCCAGAAAAGAAACCCACTAGAACACCAAAGTGGAAAATTCGACTTGAAAATAAAATAAAATAAAACTACAAAGGGATATCAGCAATCTGAAGTTCTCAAAAGAAGGAAAACTAAAGAACAAAAAGCTACAAAAAAAAAATAAAAAATACAACCTGGAGGAAAAAACAATAACAGAAATTATGGAAGAACTAAAACAACGTGCAATAGCAACAGCAAGGAAAATTGAAAGATACGAAGGACAAATAAAACAATATCGTGAAAATGTCCAGTTCAGAAGAAACCAATACCTCTGCTACCGGTCCCTTGATGAAAATCGAATCCAAACTAATATTCATCCATGTAAAGAAAAAACTTTGAACTTTTGGAAAGAACTGTGAGAAAACCCAATGGAACACAACAACACTGCCTCCTGGATCAAAGATATTCAACAACAACAACACAAAACACGATGTAAAATATTGTAATAAAAACTGACATAGTGGCAAAACAAGCAAAGAAGGTCAAGAACTGGAGTGCACCTGGCTGCTCAAGAACAAGCACTACAAACTAATGCCATGAAAGCGAAGATACAAAAATCCACTGACAACCCAAACTGCCGACTTTGCAATAACAATGTCGAAACTGTTTCACATTTAATGTGTGAATGCAGCAAAATCGCACAAACTGATTACAAAGCTAGACATGACCGAGTTGCTAAATTAATCCACTGGTCATTATGTAAAAAACATGATTTACCCTATCCAGAAAGTCATGGGAACATAAAGTGGAAAAAGTTATCAAAAATGAGAAGGTGAAGATCTTGTGGGACTTTAAAACAAACGGATCGGCATAACACGCCAGATATCATGGTTGTAGAGGGCAGAAGTGTACAGTTTATTGATATCGCTGTTCCTGGAGATGCCAGAGTCGAAGAAAAAGAACTAGAAAAAATGAAATATCGCGACCTGGCCATCAAAACTACACAGCTACAGATGAAGCATGTAACAGTGATACCCATTGTCATCGGGGCACTTGGCACCAGGTCCAAGAATTTTACAAGATACATCAACAATTCCTGCAATAACACCAGCGGAGCTGCAAAAAACTGTGCTACTTGGAACATCTTATATTTTAAGAAGGTACTTGGTTGATACCTAGGACGCTGGCAGCAAACCATATCAACCATTAACACCAGTCATTGGTATTTGTAATGCATTTTTGAATGTTCAGTTGGCTGAGTTTCACGTTTAATGAATAAAGTATATAATAATGGAGAACAGTATAAAACAGTATAAAAATAACAGAAACAAAGGCAAAATATAAGGAAAAACAGCTGGATGACAGTTTAAAAAGATGGAAAACCAAAGCTTTGCATGGACATGGCTTAAGATGGAAACTATCAAGAAAGAAACATGTAACAGTGATACCCATTGTCATCAGGGCACTTGGTACCATGTCCAATAATTTTATAAGATGCATCAACAATTCCTGCAATAACACCAGCGGAACTGCAAAAAAACTGTGCTACTCGGAACATTGTATATTTTAAGAAGGTACTTGGTTGATAACTAGAATGCTGACAGCAACCTGCATCAAACATTAGCACCAGTCAATGGTATTTGTAGTGCCTTTTTTAATGTTCAGTTGACTGAGTTTCATGTTTAATGAATAAAGTATAATAATAATACGCAAAGTAGTTTCTATGAACAGAGGTAATGCTGATCTTAGACAAAATTCTAGGACTCTCCTTGCACAGCAAAAGTAGCAAAAATGGATGGAGCTTTTCTAAAATCACACATGCATACTAAGGGTGGGTTCCTGTACCAGTTGGTACTGGTTCATTGCATGCCCACGCGCCCGTTGTGCATTGCTTGCACATGCACAGTTGACTGTAAATTGTTCTGGGCATGCACAGAAACATACCAGCAACAGCAGAACAGACCGGGGAACCAGTTCTGGGGCGTGGGCAGCCTGGGTCACTGCTGGTTCTGTGACCCAGGCCAACTCACCACTACTGGTTTGGCTGAACTAGGAGCAACCCACCTCTGATATATACAGAATAAATAAAATAATCTTGCCAGCAACAAGTGTGATTGAGAAAAATGTCTAGTTTAGGTGTTTACTGAAAGGCTAGTAAACTGGACCCAAACTGGGTGAAAAGCATATTGATTAAATATTGGTAAAACAAGCTTCTCCTGAATGGAATTAAAAGCAACAAAGAATCCCAAAGTACAGAAAGTGCCTAAGCTGTCTTGTGTCTTCTGATAACAACACAAAAGATGTGAGCCCTGCTTCATTTGTAGCATGACTTATGGCATACACAATGAACATTGAGGAAAATGACATATTTTCCATAGTGACACTGAAAGACCAAAGGTTAGAAATGCCCTTCCAAAAGCCCTTCCATGGAAAACATCTGGTTTCCTCCAAAGGTGTTTTCACTCACCTTCCTGAGTGGAAAAGGTTCCTTCTGCACAGGGAAGGCAGAGGTAACAGCAGATGGGTTCTCCTTCTTGAGTCGCCTTAGCAAATCCAGGTTGACAACTTTCCACACATCTGGAAGTAGGGAGGCCCTAAGCAAGGAAAGTAGGAACCACAGGGATGGAACATGTAAAGAGTATTCTATGGAAAGAGAATGAGAACCAGTTTGATATAATGGTGAAGACACCTGGCTAGAAAGTGGGTGACTTCTCATCCTGCCTTTGGGATAATTTTTAGCCAATCACTTTTTCTTAGCTCTAGGAAGGGGCAGTGGCAAACCACTTCTGTAATCTCACCAAGAAAACTGCCGGGGATTCTTGTTGCCAGGAGTCAACACTGACTTGAAAATACTTCCCCCTTCCCCCCAAATGAAAAGGAAAGAAAAAATAGTAACCATTCCACTCAGTCACATCCTCTGGATTATTTTGGAACAACTTGCAAATTGAGCAAATGGGCTGTAGTCGTTGGATTTCAAGGCTTGAGAACCTCAATAGATGCTTTCAACACTTAGATTTTCTGATTCAATTCTGAAGCCTTTAATGTATTTTTAAACCCTCTTCAGTGACATGTACGTTTACCTCTTTTTGTCTCTTTCCTCCTTCATTCACTTTGTTGCCTTTTAGTTTTCTTAGTTCTGATTTTAGAGTTTAAATTATTTATAACTTAAGTCCTCTCTCCATATGTGATATATGAACTACCAGGCAACCTGAGATACCCTGATTTTGAATATCCTATTTCTTCTGTCAAATTTATTGGAAGAACTATGGAAAAATATTTCTCTTGAAAATCAACAATTTGGTATAATCACTTGATACTCAAGAGTTCACTACAGAATTAAAAATATTTGATATCCATGAAACGGAAGAGACCCATTTTTTCCTACCTTCTTGAGCCATTTCAGTTTTGCAAAACCATCCTGATCAAGGGTAAACTTGAGATCTGGGGATCCTTGTCTTTCTAGATCTCCTAGTTTCAGTTTGAAGAAGGACTTGTTGGGGAACATAGTCCAGCTCATGATGTCAAAGTCAGCTTCCAGTTCTCTGTTTCCATCTAAATAGACTCCATCCATGGAACCATTATGAAACTGAGGGCTTTGCAGGAATGGATGCAGCTGAAAGAGAAAAGAGAAGTGCAGAATGAAGAGAAATGATAAAAGAGAATGTCAATAAAGATTCTCAGTCATCCAGGTAGATTCATTTGGAGGTTGAGTCACGGCAACTGGACTTCTTTTGTTTTTTGGTTTGAAACATTTCACTGCTTAAGCAACTAAATGTTTCAAACAAAATAATAAAAATAGAAAATATTTGTGGCTCCGGATTGAACTGTGGAATCCTTAGTGCTCTATGAGTTTGATTGTTGTCTTGCAGACATTTCATTACACAATTCAGTAACATCTTCAGTGATACAAGAGGAATAATTTGACAAGTTGACCTTTTCATCCAGTGGTCCTTTATGGTGAAGAATTCATTCCAACATGAATTGAGCTGTGATCATCTTTTTACTGGACTTCTTATATTTCTGAAAATTTTATACTTTTTTTGCTTGCTTTTAGGTGTTTGAACTAAAGTAAGCAGAGTTGGGTCTGACTAGTAATAGAATAAAAATAAGAAATAATATTCATATAAAAATAATAGCACTAGCACTTAGAATTACATAAACACTTCACGGTGCTTTACAGCCCTCTCTAAGTGGATTATAGAATCAGCATATTGCCCCCAACAATAGTAAACATTTGAAGAGAGTCAAGTAGAAATCTGCAGGAAATATCCCCATGACGTCATCAGCAATCAAAGGGGCTTGACTTCTTGACTTCTTAAGACATGTGAAAATTAAAGATTTTAGACCTGTGCAGATTTGAGCTTGGAGAAAAGTGAGCTGGGCTTAATCTCAAGGCTCTGTAATTAATTGACATATTAAGACGTATATACTGCTTCACAGTGTTTTATTGCCCTCTCTAAGCAATTTATAGAGTCAGTATATTGCCCCCAACAGTCTAGGTCCACATTCTACTGACTTCAGAAGGATAGAAGGATGAGTCAACCTTGAGCCAGTCAGGATGAAATTGCTGGCACTGGGCAGAATTAACCTGCAACACTGCATTCTAACCACTGCCCTACCATGACACTATATTAATTTGAACCATGGTTAATAGAATCAAGTAGATACTGATTTCCTCACTACATTTGGATCCCATCATTAGTGTCCTTTAATCCTATAAGACTTCAGATGGTAGAATCAATACAAGGAATTTCTGAATTGGATACAGGACATAAAATTTAAGCTTCCTGTTGAATTTCTAGCATGCTGAAAATAAATAATTCTTGGAGAAAGTTGTTCATGATATGGATTTAAGGATTTGATTCTTATTTAGAGGATATGTAGAGTAGAGAATACCTGCCAAGGTTGAAGCATTTGAGCTTCCAATTGGTAGTTCCTGCTTCTCACAATCCTGGTGGACCTGGAAGAATAAGCCATGTTTATGGCACGTGCCACGGCCCAGAGGGTGCTGTAAATGTGATAACCATCAAGAGACAGGATTTTTTCATGATCTTTTGGGGAAGGGATCCTCAAATCTTCTTTTTCGCGGCATCTTGTCCATCCTTTCACAGACCCAGCTGGCTTTGAGTATAAACAATGAAAGCCTTCTTCTACAAATTTCTGAATGGAAGAGTAAAGGAGGGGGAATTTGTCATCGATTTCCCACCTATGCCTGTGGATAAAGAAGGATAAAAAACCATAGAGGGAGGGGAGGTACTGTCGAGATTTTAACTCTAGGCTAAAATCCCATAAAGCTGTGGTGATCCAGATTTTGCCAACCTCAAGCTGGATAAACATTTCAATCATTATATGAAGGAAGAATATTTGTCCTAGGAAGAAACTTGGCTTTACATAACAAACAAAAACATTGACTTTTTTCCATTTGTTCAGCTGGTCAATGGTTTTCTGAAAATCTTTGAAAGAAAAGGATGTGCCTAATGAAAAAGCAACACAAATGCTGTTCTTTGTAAGCAAAGGAGTCAATGTTCTCGTGAATCTCTCTCCGTTCTCAGAGGCTGGAGCAACAAGTCCTATCAATGTCCACCTAAAATGCAAGAGAACTTTGATAATCCCTGGATATTGGATGCCTTCTCTGGGGAGCACTTGGTAGAAAAAAGGAAAGTGTTTTTTATCACTCAGAACTTGTGAAGCAAAAGCATAACTGACCTGAAAAGGAAGCGACAAACTTTGGATCAGATCAGTGGAACTGCCCTTGCACAGAACTTGCCTTCCTTTAGGACCAGTTCATATCCCTCACACCTTCTGCATGAGCCTTCATGTCCCACAAACATCCCCAGCATTGTCTCCTAAACTAGACTGTGGCTCTGAATGAGCAAAGAACATTGAATAATGAAATGTGTTTGAATATGAGTAGCTCGGGTTGGTAGTTAGGAACAGAATAATATTGAAAGGGACCTTGCGGAACTTCTCATCAAACCCCCTGCTCAAGCAGGAGATCCTACACCATTTCAGAAAAATGGTTGTCCAGTCTCATTTTCAAAGCCTCCAATGATGGAGCACCTACAACTTCTGAAGGTAAGTTGCTCCATTGGTTGATTGCTCTCATGGTTAGGAAATTTCTCCTTAGTTCTAGGTTGCTTCTCTCCTTAGTTAGTAATGGTGAGAGAAGTGGCTGCTTTCATCATTTCAATTCTTCCTGATTGTGCGCCATTTTTAGATAGAAACCACCCTTGAATTTTTGAGAGGAA
Organism: Natrix helvetica; assembly: GCF_964273705.1. Taxonomy (NCBI): domain Eukaryota; kingdom Metazoa; phylum Chordata; class Lepidosauria; order Squamata; family Natricidae; genus Natrix; species Natrix helvetica. The sequence goes on from NC_138548.1 coordinate 372,980,220, forward strand.
ACCGTGAGTGGAATTGAGCTGAGAAGCTGCCAGCCTCAAACACTCTTAGATGCAAACAGAGACACACCTGAGGTATTTTGTAATGGCTCAATAGAGTTGAAATATGGATGGAAATGTCAACTACATCCCCTTCTAGGACAGCCAATATATTTTTCTCCTTTGCACAGTTGTAGTTGGGAACATTGGCCTCCCCAATTGAAAGCACGTCTAGCAAGGCATCTGAGGTGATTCTTTCTTTGAAATAATTATCATTGATAGTGTAGCCCAAGGTGAGGTTAGGTAAGAGGTGGGGATCCTGGTTGATCTCCCGAATGGCAAAAAGGAAGGACAGAATTTTCCAGTGTTGTTTGTATTCTTTCCTGTCAATAGATGCACATCAAATCACCGTCAAGAACATTATTGCATCTCTTCCACTTTTTAAAATTCCCCTTCTTCTTCCATGCAACGCTAACATTTATCCAGTTATTACAGCTAATGCACAGTTGCCATCAGTTGTTGATTCTGGTGTATATTTGAAACAAATGGGTAGAAACTAAGAAGCTATGGGTGGAAACTAATCAAGGAGAAAAGCAACTTAGAACTAAGGAGAAATTTCCTGACAGTGAGAACAATTAATCAATGGAACAACTTGCCTCCAGAAGTTGTAAATGTTCCAACACTGGGTGTTTTTAAGAAAATGTTGGATATCCAAATGTTTGACGTGGTGTAGGGTTTCCTGCCTAAGTTGGGAGTTGGACTAGAAGACCTTCAAGTTCCCTTCCAACTCTGTTATCCTAAATGATGATTTCCCTCATAATTCAAGTGATTTGAACAAATGCCCTGATTCTACAAGTTTTGAACGAAAACAGGGGATGGGAAAACCCACACTTGAAAGACATTCTTGTTTCATTACAATCATATTTCAAGCACATAAAACTCCCATTTCCAATATATGTTTGCCCCGCAACATCAATAAATTAAATGGCCCTGACTGTACAATTCTCAAAATTCTGTTGGATCTGGACACACACAGCTCTTCCAAGTATTGTTTGTATCATTTCCTGTCAGTAGATGTACATCAAGAACATTATTATATCTCGATGGAAAAATTAAAGAATGTTCTGCTGTTTTAGATAAAGACCAATCTGGCTTTAAAAAAAAGGCAACTGAGTGACAATGTCAGTGTTTTGAATGTTATTGAATATTTACTATACCGCCAAGAGAAGCAAGTAGCCCTTATATTTCTGGATTCTGAGAAAGCCTTCGACAATTTTAGTTGGGTCTTTCTGTTTAAAGTTTTGGGAGGCATGGAGATAAATTTATTCAAGCAATATACACATCACAGCAAGTACATATCATTACTATCATCTCCACTTCGGATGGTGAATTGATTGGACCATGTGATGGACTTGTGGGTGCAGGGAATGGATCTTTATGCCAATATGATATCTCTAATAAAACGGAACTTTGAGGAACTTCAAGGATTGGAGTTTTCTTTTGTTGGGTGGTGTTACTTGGAATCCTGACATATTTTCTTCTGCCAATTAATACATTGGTATTGAAAATATTGTGCCTTTTATCATCTCAGGGAAGTTTCCAGTTCCATATCAGCTTCATCAGCTACAATTTACCAAAAGATTCCTAATGACCACCCATAGAGTTAAACCAGGACAATCATTCAAATGCCCACAAAGAGGACAGCCCATAGTAATTGGCAAGGAGTGGAGAAATTAATACCATGAAGCATCCAGTGACTTACTTGGAAACTTTAGCAGAGGGAAAGCTGAGAAACTTGAATGGTAAGTTTTGAGTTTCTGCTGCAGAGATGATACCACTTAACAGATGGCTTCCTGGCCTGTAATGATTCTGTGAAATTAATTTGTCCTTCCCAAAATGCAGAGAACATCTGGCTTTGAGCACCCCATTGACTGCATGGGGCATCTGAAGCCATAGTAAGACTATAAGAAGAAATGCATTTCTGTGCATAACTGATTTATACGTTGTGGTTGCTTCTCTTGAACCTTAGAAGAATCCTAGAAAAAAACCCAGAGCTTTCAGAACAATGAAACTTCGGTGTCTTTTCTTACCTTCATGACTGAAGGCGTCACAGAAGTTGCCTATCTTTGCCTGCCCAGATTCTCTGCATCATCTTATACAGCCGGATGTTCTGATGCAAGATTTGGCCTCCTGTTGCTTTTGAGTCTCATGAAAAGCAATGTTTGCACAACCCCCTGGAGAGTGAACAAGCAAAAACAAGCACACAATCACCATCGCCAACATGAAAAAGAACTAGGCAGTTGAGAATTGTGAGGGAACAGAAGCATGATCTCTACCAGGGTTTGAGTCCCATTGTGATATCCTCAGCAGGGACAGTGAGAAGAAGTTTCTGAAAAAAGTAATGAATTCATCTATATATCCTAATCTGGATTAACACCTGGGTTTAACTGTAGAGATGCATTCATTGCTCCCTTGAGTCCAGATTCTGCTCTTATACTGCAGGAAAGATATCCTTGTGCATGCAGGAAAGATGTCCATTCATAATAATAATAATAATAATAATAATAATAATAATAATAATAATAATAATAATAATAATAATAATAATAATAATAATAATAATAATAATAATAATAATAATAATAATTTTATTTGATTAGCCGCAACCCTCTCCCGAAGGAGTCGGGGCGGCGTACAATCAAAACAAATAGAAATACACATAAGACAAACATATATACAAAAAGAACAGAGACATATACATATGTGCATGGAGGAGAGTTGACTTATAAGTGAAAGACAATTAAAAACACAATTTAAAATCCCCTTAAAAAAATTACTAAATTAAAAAACCCATCAGGAGCGATACGAAGTTATGGTTGAGCCAGGCCAGCTATTTGGAAAAGGTGGGTCTTGAGCTTGACACGGAAGGAGCGGAGGTCAGTAGTGGTCCTAATATCCGGGGGGAGGTCATTCCACAGGGCTGGGCCCGCCACAGAGAAGGCTCTGCTCCTAGGCGCCGCCCCATGGCACTGTCTGGTGGACGGCACCTGGAGAAGTCCCGCTCTGTGCGAGCGGATGGGTCGTAGGGGTGTATGGGGCAGAATACGATCCCGCAGGTAACTAGGTCCTGAGCCATGGAGCGCTTTAAAGATCGTAATCAAGACCTTGAAACGCACTCGATAGACCACAGGAAGCCAGTGCAGCTCGCGCAGGAGAGGTGTCACATGGGAGTACTTGGTACTCCCCATAATCACCCGCGCGGCCGCATTCTGGACCAACTGCAGTCTCCGAGTGCATTTCAAGGGAAGCCCCATGTAGAGAGCGTTACAGTAGTCCAGGCGAGACGTCACCAGCGCATGGGTGACTGTGCATAGGGCGTCCCGGTCCAATAGGGGGCGCAATTGGCGCACCAGGCGAACCTGGTGGAACGCCCCCCTGGCCACGGCTGTCACATGTTCATCCATGGACAGCCTGGCATCTAGGAGGACGCCCAAATTGCGCGCCCGCTCCACGGGGGCGAGTTGAATGCCCCCAATGGCCAGAGATGGAATTATCTGGTTGAACCGGGGAGCCCGAACCCACAGCCACTCCGTCTTGGAAGGGTTGAGCCTGAGTCGGTTGTCATCCATCCAGATCCGTACGGCTTCCACACACCGGGACATCACTTCAACGGCCTCGTTGGGGTGGTTCGGGGTGGAAATGTACAGCTGAGTATCATCAGCGTACAGATGATATCCCACCCCGAAACCACGGATGATCTCACCCAGCGGCTTCATGTATGATTGAATCCATCTGCCCCAATGATAAGACAACACCAGCCATACAGGATAGCATCTGTCTCTCTCTCCCTCTCTCCTCTCTACCAGGGTTTGAGTCCCATTGTGGCATCCTTAGCAGGGACAGTGAGAAGAAATTGTTGAAAAAGTAATGAATGCATCACTGCATCTTAATGTGGATGTTAATTTCATTGCTGCATTGAATGTAAATTCAGCCCCTTTGTGCTACAGGGAAAGATGTCCATTCATGATCGAACCCATCTGCATCCATGATATGACAATGCCAGCAGTGCAGGATAACCCCTCTCTATTTTTTAATATAACTTTATTATATTTCAAATAAATAAATAAGAAATATAAACTAACATACAAAAATAACAAAAATGAGAGGACATTAAAAAGGGGGAAAGGTTAAAAAAGTCCCAAATTTTCTCAATACAGGTACAACTATATGATCAGATGATCTCTTACTATAAATTAAAGATAACACAATCCTTCTTGTGCCCGAACTCCTTGAGCTGATCTCATCGGTGGCGGTTGAGACCCCCAAACTTTTAGTGATGGGGGATTTTAATCTGCCGTCGATGGGAGAAGCGTCTGAGGGGGTTCGGGAGTTCATGGCTTCCATGACAGCCATGGACCTGACCCAGTTAATTCAGGGCCCTACTCACGAGGGAGGCCACACCCTGGACCTTGTTTTCGTCTCTGGCCAGTGGACGAGTGATCTGGGAATAGGGGATCTAGACACTATTCCCCTGTCATGGTCGGATCACTCACTTCTCCGGCTGGACTTCCCTGGTGCTACCCCCCGCCGCGAGGAGGCGGAACTGGAAGGTATTAGATGGTTCCGCCCCAAGCGCCTGATGGAACCGGATAGGTTCCAGACGGAACTTGGGCCACCTCCTGTGGACCTGACCCGCCCCCGAGTGGAGGACCTGGTAGACGCATGGAATAGTGCGACTGCCGGGGCCCTAGACCGGGTGGCGCCTTTGCGGCCTCTCCTGCGGCGACGAACCACCCTGGCACCTTGGTTTACCGAGGAGCTAAGGGTGATGAAACGCCACAAGAGACGCCTAGAGAGTCGTTGGAGATCCTCCCGTTCCGAATTTGACCGAGCACAGGCACGAGCCTATTTGAAGACGTACCTTGTGGCACTAAGAGCGGCCAAACGTCAACATTGCGCCGCTCTTATTGCGTCTGCAGATAACCGCCCTGCCGCCCTGTTTCGGGTGACCCGTTCTCTCTTGTTTGAGAGACCACGGGAAGCCCCACTACAGGGCAGAGCAGAGGAGTTTGGGAAATATCTACAGGACAAAGTCGCTCAAATCCGGATGGGATGGACCCCTTTCAGTGGTTCAGTAGAGACGCCCGTTGCGAGTCTTGAGGGACCGCTTTGGGAGGAGTTTGACTCGGTTGCCATCGAGGATTTGGACAGGTTGCGTGGACGTCTGCGACCCACCACATGTTTATTGGACCCGTGTCCCTCCTGGCTTGTACTGGCATCCTGGGAGGTTACGCGCGACTGGCTCCTGGGCCTGGTGAACGCCTCGTTGGGTGAGGGGTCTCTACCGGCCGCCTTGAAAGAGGCGGTGGTGAGGCCCCTGCTCAAGAAGCCTTCCCTGGACCCAACGGACCTAGTCAATTATCGTCCAGTCTCCAACCTTCCTTTTTTAGCGAAGGTTGTAGAGAGTGTGGTAGCACAGCAGTTCCCACGTCACCTGGAGGAAAATGATTATCTAGACCCGCGCCAGTCCGGCTTCCGACCCGGGCACAGCACGGAGACGGCCTTGGTCGCATTGGTTGATGATCTCTGGAGGGCCAGAGATAGGGGTTGTTCCTCTATCCTGGTCCTATTAGATCTCTCGGCGGCGTTCGATACCATCGACCATGGTATCCTGTTGCACCGGCTAGAGGGGCTGGGAGTCAGGGGCACCGTTTTACGGTGGTTTGGCTCCTACCTCTCTGATCGGACGCAACGTGTGTTGACAGGGGAGCAGAGTTCCACCCGGAGGCCACTCACATATGGAGTGCCACAGGGATCGGTGCTCTCGCCTCTCCTGTTCAACACATATATGAAACCGCTGGGCGAGATCATCCGTGGTTTTGGGGTGGGATATCATCTGTATGCTGATGATACTCAGCTATACATTTCCACTCCGAACCACCCCAATGAGGCCGTCGAAATGATGTCCCGGTGTCTGGAGGCCGTACGGGTCTGGATGGATGGCAACCGACTAAAACTCAACCCTTCCAAGACGGAGTGGCTGTGGCTTCCGGCCTCCCGGTTCAACCAGGTGCTTCCATCTCTGGCCATCGGGGGCGTCCAACTAGCCCCCATGGAACAGGTGCGCAATTTGGGCGTCCTCCTGGATGCCCGGCTGTCCATGGATAACCATGTAACAGCCGTGGCAAGGGGGGCGTTCCATCAGGTCCGCCTGATGCGCCAATTGCGCCCCTTATTGGACCGGGATGCCCTACGCACAGTCACCCATGCGCTAGTGACGTCTCGCCTGGATTACTGCAATGCTCTCTACATGGGGCTTCCCTTGAGATGCACTCGGAGACTACAGTTGGTCCAGAACGCGGCCGCGCGGGTGATTATGGGGAGGACTAGATACTCCCCTGTAACACCTCTCCTGCGCGAGCTGCACTGGCTTCCTGTGGTCTACCGAGTGCGTTTCAAGGTTTTGATTATGATCTTTAAAGCGCTTCATGGCACAGGGCCTAGTTATATGCAGGATCGCATCCTGCCCCACACATCCTTACGACCAATTCGCTCACACAGAGAGGGACTTCTCCGGGTGCCGTCCGCCAAACAGTGCCGGGGGGCGACACCCAGGAGCAGAGCCTTCTCTGTGATGGGCCCAGCCCTGTGGAATGACCTCCCCCGTGACATCAGGATTACTTCCGATCTCCGCTCCTTCCGTGTACAACTGAAGACCCACCTCTTTCAATTATCTGGCCTGGCTCAATCGCAATCATAATTTTCTCATTCCTCCTAACTATTTTTTAAATTGTCCTTAAATATTAATTCTTAACTGCATATTGGGTTTTTACAATTGGGGTATTTTAAAGCTAATTTTTAACTGTCTAATGATGTAATTTGTTTCCTCCTCCGTGTATGTATGTATGTGTGTTGTGTATGTATGTACGTTTTTGTGCTGTTATATATCTTTTATGTTTTATGCTCCATTGTACGCCGCCCCGAGTCCTACTTGGAAAGGGAGCGGCTAATAAATCCAAATTTATTATTATTATTATTATTATTCTTCCTCTTCCTCCTCCTCCTCTCCTCCTCCTCCTCCTCCTCCTCCTCCTCCTCCTCCTCCTCCTCCTCTTCCTGCATTGTGGATCCACTGCAGGATGAAGACCTCTTCCTCATGTTTCCAACCAATACGGTCCTGAGCTTTCTTTTGCCAATTGGGTCCACAATACTTGCTGATACCATTGATTCATCTTGTTTTCGGATTCTTTTGTGGACGCTTTTTATCAAGTGGAAAGCGACCATACTTAACTGAAAATTTAGCAATATAGTGTGCATCCATGCATCCATGAATCCATCCATGGATGCATCTATCCAGCTATCTATTATCTATATCTGTCTATCTATCTATCCATCCATGCATCCATCCATGGATGCATCTATCCAGCTATCTATTATCTATATCTGTCGGTCTGTCTGTCAATCCATCCATGCATCCATCCATGGATGCATCTATCCAGCTATCTGTTATCTATATCTGTCTGTCTGTCTATCAGTCTATCCATCCATGCATGCGACCATACTTAACTGAAAATTTAGCAATATAGTGTGCATCCATGCATCCATGAATCCATCCATGGATGCATCTATCCAGCTATCTATTATCTATATCTGTCTATCTATCTATCCATCCATGCATCCATCCATGGATGCATCTATCCAGCTATCTATTATCTATATCTGTCGGTCTGTCTGTCAATCCATCCATGCATCCATCCATGGATGCATCTATCCAGCTATCTGTTATCTATATCTGTCTGTCTGTCTATCAGTCTATCCATCCATGCATGCATGCATGCATGCATGCATCCATGCATGCATGCATGCATCCATCCATCCATCCATCCATCCATCCATCCATCCATCCATCTATCTATCTATCTATCTATCATCTATCATCTATCTATCTATATCATTTCTGTATGTATATAAATGTAATTCTCTATTATCTATCATCTATCATCTATCATATTATTCGGGCATTTTCCCGTGTAAGATTGAGATTGTCTTGGCAATGTTTCAGCGAGGTCTCACTCGCCATCTTCAGGCTGGGTTTTGGGCTTAAAGCGTGATCAGAGCCGCCGTCTTTCTATAAATCTTGGTGGGTGGGTGTGGAGTGCTGCCATTGTTTCAGTAAGTGGATTGATTGGATGTGTGGCTGTATCATGATTATTAGATTGGTGCTGATTGGAGCTTTAAGTAGTGTTGATGTGTGTGTGTTTTTCTGGTAGATAGTGTGTTCTAGGGAGCCATTTGGTTTTTTGTAGATTAGGACATCCAGAAAGGGAAGTTGGTTGTTTGCTTCTATTTCCATAGTGAATTGAATTTTGGGGTGTAGCCTGTTGAGATGTGTGAGGAAGTTGTCCAGTTTTTCTTTCCTGTGTGGCCAAATCTTGATGACACTTTCATGATTTTTGTGTGTGTGTTTGTCTATGCACCTATATCTATACCTATACACATACACACACACGCACACACACACGCATGCGTGCACGCATGCATGCATGCATACATACATACACACACATCAGAGTAGCTGTCTTTCTCCAGTGGGATTAGCCTACCCCACTCATGCTGGCAGAAGAGGCTTACTGTGAACCCCATGAGAAGGGCCTCTTCTGCCATAGCTCTATGCACAGAGCAGTACCTATTAGTTGGATTACCCAGTTCACAAAGTAATTTTCTCAATCTGAATGTTGCCAAAAAAAAAAAAAAAAACAACCCACCATTTTGGTACCAGTTCAGTTAATAGGATACTTGATTCCTGAACTGGCATCTGCTTTTCCAGTAGCTAAAGCTTCCACACTTCCACAACCAATAGCTGCTTCCTCTGTTTACATGGAGAATATCAGGAAAGTCATTTTGCATGCGGAAAATATACTTTCCTCTGGGCCAGGACTGCCAAACTCCTGGCCTGCGGGCTGGGTGCATCATGCACTGGCCATGCCCGGTTTAGCAAAGGGGGGGGGAGTCCTGATATGTCATATGACACTGCTGTGACAACGTGAGTTGACATCCCTGCTCTAGGCAATCAGGAGGGACATGGCTTTGGAGTGGCCTGAACAGATTGCACAATGATCAATTGCCTCCTGTGCCCCTCTCTATGAATATATGTGCTGTAGTGACCGCATATCCTGCCTTGCACTCTCTATCCCATGGGTGTCAAACTTGCGATGTCATGTTGCCATCATGTGATGTTTTTGTCAACTTGCAAAGCATCTCTGGCCTGCTCTTGAGTTGCCTTAGGCAAGAGGGGTGGGAAACTGATGAAGCAGAATGGCAATCACAAACAGAAGCACATTCCAGGCATATCTTTCTCAAGGCTGTCTCCCAGGTTACCCACAGCAGACGGAGGGGAGTGATCTCTACAGCCCACGAAAATGCTCCATTGTAGAATATTATTTATGATACACCCTGGGCGGAGGGAGGAAACAGGGTCATAATTGTGCCATAATCACGTGGGGTCAATAAATAACTGGATTTCTTTTGAAGCTTGGCTCAAGGCTCATGATTTAATTAGGGCATTTGTCGGAACCCTGACAATTTTTTTCATTTGTGGAGCTTGGGAAGGTGCGGCCTGCACCTGACGCATTTGGCCCACAGGCTGCCAGTTTGTCATCCCTGCTCTACCCTCAACTGTGTTGAAACTGGTAAAATTAAAACTTGGGTTCCTCTTTTAAACCCTCCCTTGCCTTTGTTGCCAGTATTGTAAAAGTTTTGTACAGGTAGCCAATACAGTCCTCGACTTATGACCACAATGGAGCCCCAAATTTCTGTTGTTAAATGGGACATTTGTTAAGTGAATTATGCCCCATTTTACAACCAAGGTGACACAGTGGTTAGAGTGCAGTACTTCAGGCTATTTCATCTGACTGCTAGCTGCAGTTCAGCAGTTCAAAGCTCACCAGCTCAAGGTTGACTCAGCCTTCCATCCTTCCGAGGTGGGTAAAATGAGGACCCAGATTGTTGGAGGCGAGAGACTGACTCTGCAAACCGCTTAGAGAGGGCTGTAAATGCACTATGAAGCGGTATATAAGTTTAAGTGCTATTGCTTTCTTGCCACAGTTGTTAAGTGAATCACTGCAGTTGATTAAGCTAGTGACCCAAATGTTAAGTGAATCTGGTTTCCCTGTTGACTTTGCTTGTCAGAAGGTCATAAAAAATGACCATGCGACCTTAGGACACAACAATGGTCATAAATACGAATCAGCTGACAAGCATCTGAATTTTGATGACATGGCCCTGGGGTTGCTGGAAAAGGTCACAACTGAAAAAAAGTCATGTCACTTTCTTCCATTGCTGTTGTAACTTTGAACGATCACTAAATGAACTGTTGTAATACAATACATAATACAATAAAATAGCAGAGTTGGAAGGGACCTTGGAGGTCTTCTAGTCCAACCCCCTGCCTAGGCAGGAAACCCTATACCATTTCAGACAAATAGCTATCCAACATCTTCTTAAAGACTTCCAGTGTTGGGGCATTCACAACTTCTGGAGGCAACTTCTGTTCCACTGATTAATTGTTCTAACTGTCAGGAAATTTCTCCTCAGTTCTAAGTTGCTTCTCTCCTTGATTAGTTTCCACCCATTGCTTCTTGTTCTACCCTCAGGTGCCTTGGAGAATAGTTTGACTCCCTCTTCTTTGTGGCAACCCCTGAGATATTGAAACAATGCTGTCATGTCTCCCCTAGTCCTTCTTTCTCTTAAGCTAATCATACCCAGTTCCTGCAAATCAAGGACTAGCTGTGAATCGAGGACTAGCTGTGGTACAACACTTGGTAGACAATAAAGGATATTTTGCATTGAACCCAGAAACGTAATAACCAGAGCAAGGACTTCAATAAAAGCAATAGTGCATAGGTTGCTATATTGAGAGCTTGGTATAGATAATAGAGTAAGATATTATCTGATTACATATTTAATCTGCATTGAAAAAGGTTGGAAGCTTTCCTCTGGTTTCTTCTATCTTCTTTTTTCTTTTGCACTTTTTAACCTTTACCCATTTGAATTTCCTCCTCCCTCTTTAATAATGTTGGAGAAAGAGAGAGAGAAAGAGAGAAAGAGGGAGAGAGAGAGAGAGAGACAGATGGTATCCAGCACTGTTGGTGTTGTCCTATCTTTGGGGCAGATGGATTCAATCATGAAGGGACATCTTTCCTGCAACAGAAGGTCAGAATCTGGACTCAAGGCAGCAATGAATGCATCTCTACATCCAAACCTGGGTACTAATCCAGATTAGACTGTAGAGAAGCATTCCTTACTTTTTCGGAAACTTCTTCTCACTGTCCCTGCTCAGGATGTCACAATGGGACTCAGACTCTGGTAGGGATAATGCTTGTTTTCCCTCACAATTCTCAACTGCCTAGTTCTTTTTCATGTTGGCGATGGTGGTTGTGTGCTTGTTTTTGCTTGTTCACTCTCCAGGGGGTTGTGCAAACATTGCTTTTCGTGAGGCTCAAGAGCAACAGGAGGCCAAATCTTGCATCAGAACATCCGGCTGTATAAGATGATGCAGAGAATCTGGGCAGGCAAAGATAGGCAACTGCTGTGATGCCTTCAGTCATGAAGGTAAGAAAAGACATTGAGGTTTCATTGTTCTGAAAGCTTTGGGTCGCCCCCCCCCCCCGGATTCTTCTAGGTTTCAAGAGAAGCAACCATAACGTATGAATCAGTTATGCCCAGAAATGCATTTCTTCTTATAGTCTTACTATGGCTTCTGATGCCCCATGCAGTCAAAGGAGTCCTCAAAGCCAGATGTTCTCTGCATTTGGGGAAGGACGAATTAAATTCAGAGAATCATTACAGGCCAGGAAGCCATCTGTTAAGTGGTATCATCTCCACAGCAGAAACTCAGCATCCAGGGTTCAAGTTCCTCACCTCTCCCTCTGCTAAAGTTTCCAAGTAAGTCACTGGGGGCTGGATGATATTAACCTTTCTGCTCCTTGCCAATTTCTGAAACTGCAGTACTCCTTAAAAGATTGTCCTCTTTGGGGGCATTTGAATGGATGATTGTTCTGGTTTCTCTCAGTGGGAAGTCATTGCGACTCTTGGTAGATTGTAGCTGATGAAGCCTCAGTGATGTCAACTTCAGTGAGATGACAAAAAGCATAATGTTAAGAAAATCATCTCTCCATCCCATCAGAAATCGGGGATGGTGGTTGAAGTGTTAAGGCAAGATGTTTCCATTCCCCACTCTCTAACCTACATCAAAGCTACCACCTAAAATGGAAGGATTATCTGGGAAGTCAGGGACAATAAAACTATGGTTGGATTTAGAAGGAGATGTGTTGTCTGATGAGATGTTTAAGTTAAGATAAGTTAAGCGGATGTCTTCTCTCATGCCACACAGCAAAGCTAAACCCAAATGATGTAAATTTCCATGAGAAATACCAAGTGGATTTTCCAAATGCAAGTCACTGATGGTCTTTGAGGAATAGATCATTAGAGAAAGAAGGAGATTAAACAAATGAAGTCTGAAGGATGTTCTCACAACACATTTGTGCAATTCCTTCCTTTCATTTGGAACAAATAAGAGCCACTGCTTCACTTCCTTGGAAAAAGGAACAAGCCTTAAGAACTTAAAGTGTTAATACCACTTTATAATGCCTTGGTGAGGCCACACTTGGAATACTGCATTCAGTTCTGGTCGCCACGATGTAAAAAATATGTGGAGACTCTAGAAAGTGTGCAGAGAAGAGCAACAAAGATGATTAGGGGACTGGAGGCTAAAACATATGAAGAACGGTTGCAGGAACTGGGTATGTTTAGCTTAAGAGAAAGAAGGACTAGGGGAGACATGATAGCAGTGTTCCAATATCTCAGGGGTTGCCACAAAGAAGAGGGAGTCAAGCTATTCTCCAAGGCACCTGAGGATAGAACAAGAAGCAATGGGTGGAAACTGATCAAGGAGAGAAGCAACTTAGAACTGAGGAGAAATTTCCTGACAGTTAGAACAATTAATCAGTGGAACAGCTTGCCTCCAGAAGTTGTGAATGCCCCAACACTGGAAGTCTTTAAGAAGATGTTGGATAGCCATTTGTCTGGAACGGTATAGGGTTTCCTGCCTAGGCAGGGGGTTGGACTAGAAGACCTCCAAGGTCCCTTCCAACTCTACTATTGTATTGTATTGTATTAACTTTACCTGATTTACAACAAACTTTGGCCTCCTCTCCTCTCTTCCCCTCTCCTATTACTACTTTTCTAAACTGAAGGTTTTGCATTCAGCCATTGCAACTGTTGATCCTAATTCCTTAAGCTTTAGTTTACCAACATTATTTTGGGGTGTTGCTGGAAGGGCTCATTCAATTTTGCCCTTTAGGCTCAAAGGGGGCAAATGAGCGCCACACAGAATGAACTTTGTAATACTTGAAAGATGTACTGTTGCACTGGTTAACTAACATGGATTTTTAATTTACTGCTGTATTTGTATACTGTATTTCATTTTTACAATTTTAACATATTAGCATACATCAGCAGCCAGTTGCCAAAGAAGACTACATGTTGCACTTTGAATTTGACAATCAAGCCAAAATTTTTGATAGCTCCTTTTATATGATATAAACTTTGGTAAAGCTGTATGTGTTCAGGTCCAACAGAATTTTGAGAATGGTACAGTCAGGGCCATTTAACTTATTGACCTTATGGATCAAGCATATATTGGAAATGTGAGTTTTATGTGCTTGAAATGCAATGGTAATAAAACAGGAAAACCTTTCAAGTGGGCTTTTTTTTTTTGCTCCAAAACTTTTAGAATCAGAGCATTTGCCCAAATCACTTGAATCATGAGGAAAATCATCATTTGTTTCAAATATTCACCAAAATCAACCACTGATGGCAACTGTGCATTAGCTGTAATAACTGGATAAATGTTAGCATTGCATGGAAGAAGAAGGGTCATTTTTAAAAGTGGAAGAGATACAATAATGTTCTTGACGGTGATTTGATGTGCATCTATTGACAGGAAAGGATACAAACAACACTGGAAAATTCTGTCCTTCCTTTTTGCCATTCAGGAGATCAACCAGGATCCCCACCTCTTACCCAACCTCACCCTGGGCTACACTATCAATGACAATTATTTCAAAGAAATAATCACCTCAGATGCCTTGCTAGACGTGCTTTCAATTGGGGAGGCCAATGTTCCCAACTACAACTGCGCAAAGGAGAGAAATATAATGGCTGTCCTCGAAGGGGATGTAGTTGACATTTCCATCCATATTTCGACCCTACTGAGCCATTACAAAATACCTCAGGTTTGTCTCTGTTTGCATCTATGTGTGTTTGGGCTTGGCAGCTTCGCAGTTTAAATCCACTCATGGTTTTCTCTACAAAATTGAAGGGTGGTTTCTACCTAAAATGGCATACAGTCGGGAAGAATTGAAAGCAGCCACTTCTCTCACAATTACTAACCAAGGAGAGAAGCAACATAAAGCTAAGGAGAAATTTCATAACCGTCAGAGCAATCAACCAATGGAACAGTTTACCTTCAGAAGTTGTGGGTACTCCATCACTGGAGGCTTTCAAAAGGAGACTGGACAACCATTTTTCTGAAATGGTGTAGGATCTCCTGCTTGAGCACGGGGTTGGATGAGAAGTTCCGCAAGGTCCCTTTCAATATTATTCTGTTCCTAACTACCAACCCGAGCTACTCATGTTCAAACACATTTCATTATTCAATGTTCTTCGCTCCATCGCAGCCACAGTCTAGTTTAGGAGGCAATGCTGGGGATGTTTGTGGGACATGAAGGCTCATGCAGAAGGTGTGAGGGATATGAACTGATCCTAAAGGAAGGCAAGTTCTGTGCAAGGGCAGTTCCACTGATCTGATCCAAAGTTTGTCGCTTCCTTTTCAGATCAGTTATGCTTTTGCTTCACAAGTTCTGAGTGATAAAAAAGGCTTTCCTTTTTTCTACCAAGTGCTCCCCAGAGAAGGCATCCAATATCCAGGGATTATCAAAGTTCTCTTGCATTTTAGGTGGACATTGATAGGACTTGTTGCTCCAGCCTCTGAGAACGGAGAGAGATTCACGAGGACATTGACTCCTTTGCTTACAAAGAACAGCATTTGTGTTGCTTTTTCATTAGGCACATCCTTTTCTTTCAAAGATTTTGAGAAAACCCTTGGCCAGTTGAACAAATGGAAAAAAGTCAATGTTTTTGTTTGTTATGTAAAGCCAAGTTTCTTCCTAGGACAAATATTCTTCCTTCAATTAATGATGCAAATGTTAATCCATCTTGAGGTTGGCAAAATCTGGATCACCACAGCTTTATGGGATTTTAGCCTAGAGTTAAAATCTCAACAGTACCTCCCCTCCCTCTATGGTTTTTTATCCTTCTTTATCCACAGGCATAGGTGGGAAATCGATGACAAATTTCCCCTCCTTTACTCTTCCATTCGGAAATTTGTAGAAGAAGGCTTTCATTGTTTATACTCAAAGCCAGCTAGGTCTGTGAAAGGATGGACAAGATGCCGCGAAAAAGAAGATTTGAGGATCCCTTCCCCAAAAGATTATGAAAAAATCCTGTCTCTTGATGGTTATCACATTTACAGCACCCTCTGGGCCGTGGCACGTGCCATAAACATGGCTTATTCTTCCAGGTCCACCAGGATTGTGAGAAGCAGGAACTACCAATTGGAAACTCAAATGCTTCAGCCTTGGCAGGTATTCTCTACTCTACATATCTTCTAAATAAGCATCAAATCCTTAAATCCGTATCATGAACAACTTTCTCCAAGAATTAATTTTATTTTAAGCATGCTAGAAAAGCAACAGGGAGATGAATCAGGGAGACTTAGATGAGGGAATAGAAGGGGAATTCATCAGATTTGCAGATGACACCAAGGTAGCAAAAATAGCCAATATTCCAAAAGACAAGCTCAGGATCCAAAAAGATCTTGACAGACTTGAAAAATGGGTTCTATCCAACAAAATGAAATGTAATGTGGAGAAAAGCAAGGTTTTACCACTTAGGCAGGAAAATGTACAGATTAGGTGAAACCTGACTCAAAAGCAATAACTGTGAGTGTTACCTTGGAATCCGAGTGGACAATCACTTAAGTATGACACAGCCATGTGCGGCAACAGCCAAAAAAGTTAATACAATCCTTGATTGTATAAACAGAGGGATTGAATCAGAATCACGTGATGTATTAGTACTGCTTTATAAATCTTTAGAAAGACTACATGTGGAATACTGGCTCCAGTTTGGTCACAATACAAAAAGATGTTGAAACTTTGGAAAATATGTAGTGAGGAGCAAATAAGATGATTCAAGTCCTGAGGACTGAAACATATTAGCTTAAGAGAAAGAAGGACTAGGGGAGACATGATAGCATTGTTCCAATATCTCAGGGGTTGCCACAAAGAAGAGGGAGTCAAACTATTCTCCAAGGCACCTGAGGGTAGAACAAGAAGCAATGGGTGGAAACAAATCAAGGAGAGAAGCAACTTAGAACTGAGGAGAAATTTCCTGACAGTGAGAACAATTAATCAGTGGAACAGCTTGCCTCCAGAAGTTGTGAATGCCCCAACACTGGAAGTCTTTAAGAAGATGTTGGATAGCCATCTGTCTGAAACGGTATAGGGTTTCCTGCCTAGGCAGGGGGTTGGACTAGAAGACCTCCAAGGTCCCTTCCAACTCTACTATTGTATTATTGTATTATATGAAGAATGTTTAACCAGGAATTAACCAGGTCGGTAAAATGAGAATCCACCATCCAACATGCCGACTCTGTAAACCTTAGAGAAGGCTGTAAATCACCATGAAGTGGTATATAAGTGTAACAGGTATTGCTATTTCTAATAGAAGGGGAACTCATCAGATTTGCAGATAAGCTGGCAGGAATAGCCAACACCCCAGAAGACAAGCTCAGGAACCAAAACGATTTTGGTAGACTTGAACAATGGGCCCCATCCAATGGCATGACATTTAATATGGAGAAAAAAACAAGGTTTTACACTTGGGAGGGAAAAACCAAAGGTACAAGTACAGATTCGGCAAAACCGGGCTCAAAAACAGTAACTGTGAGAGGGACCTTGGAGTCTTTAGTGGACGATTGCTTAAATATGAGTCAGCAGGGTGCAGCAGCCATCAAAAAAGCTCATACAATCCTGGGTTGTATAAACAGAGGCATAGAATCAAAATCACGTGAAGCCTTAGTACCGCTTTGTAAAGCCTTAGTAAGGCCACACCTGGAATACTGCATCCAGTTTTGGTCACCACATTATAAAAAAGATGTTGAGACTTTGGCAACTAAGATGATTAAAGGCCTGGAGACTCAAACATATGAAGAATGGTTGCAGGATTTGGGTTTGGCTAGTCTAGAGAAAAGAAGTCTGAGGGAACCATGAATTGGACCCCTGTTTTAAAAGTTGGAGGAACATTGTTCTAGATTCAACTTACAATCTTGAGATGAAGCCCATCTCATTTTTCCTCAGAGAACAAATCTGCACATGTTTCAAGGCCTTAACTTCCAACCTTCTATGGAAGAGAAGAAGTCAAGGCCCTTCGAACTGAGCTTGATTCCTGAATATATATATATATATATATATATATATATATATATATATATATATATATATATATATATATATATATATATATATATATATATATATATATATATATATATATATATATATATATATATATATATATATATATATATATATATATATATATATATATATATATATATATATATATATATATATTAACCTGCTTAAACTCTGAGGTTTAACCAAATCAACCTAAGCTTCTAAGGGCAAAAGGAGGAGAATAAAAACATTGACCAATGAAAGAGGCCCTGTAGAAATGCAAATAGATAACCATAACTCATTCATGTTAGAATGAATTCTTCACCATAAGGCAGTGGTCCCCAACCTTTCCAGCTTTGTAACCCAGCACGGGGGAAGGGAGGTGTGATTGGCAGGCACATGCCCAGCTCCATTTGTGCAATCAGAAGGCATGCATGCCTTCCCCTCTCACAATGTATTTTCATGCATAAGCAGAAGGCGCTAGCGCTCACACGCAAAGTCCCACTCATGCAAGTGTCAGGCACTTGCGCTCATGTGCAAACTTCACTCGAGCGAGCAGAGGGCACTTGTGCTCATGCACACATATGCCCATCTCTCCCATGGCCAGGTTTTGAACAGGCTGCAGCTCGGTAGTGGGCTGTGACCTGGGGGGTTGGGGTTACTGGTGGATAAAAAGGGGGAACTTGTTAAATCTTTCCTCTTGTACCACCAGAGCTATTATCTAAATTGAGTGCAGAAACATCGACAAGAAAACAACTAAGCCCAGAGAGCACCAAGGATTCCATAGTTCAATCCCGAGCTACAAATACTATCCTCTATTCTTTTTTTGGTTTGACACGTTTCATTGCTTAAGCAGTGAAACGTTTCAGACCAAAAAAGAAAAGAAGTCCAGTTGCCATGATTCGACCTCCAGATGACTCTACCTGGATGACTGAGAACATTCTCTTCTACTTTGCTCTTCCTCCTGCTGTTTTCTCCTTTTTCCCCATCTAGGTCCACCCATTCCTGCAAAGCCCTCAGTTTCATAATGGTTCCATGGATGGAGTCTATTTGGATGAAAATAGAGAACTGGCAGCTGACCTGGACATCATGAGCTGGATTATGTTCCCCAACAAATCCTTCTTCAAATTGAAATTAGGAGATCTAGAAAGACAAGGGACCCCAGATCTCAAGTTTACCCTTGATCAGGATGGTTTTGCAAAACTGAAATGGCTCAAGAAGGTAGGAAAAATTGGTCTCTTCCATTTCATGGACTCCCAAAGTTTCCAATTCTGTAATGAACACTTTGTGCTTTTGAGTACCAAGTGATTGCACCAAATTGTTGATTTTTTTCAAGAGAAAGGATTTTTCCCTAGCTCTTCTAGTAAATTGTACAGAAGAAGAATGATATTCAAAATCAAGGTTAATTGTCCCTAAAATTGTTGCTTTATCAGGAAAGCATCCATAAGTTCCCTGGAAGTTCATATATTAGAAATGGAGGGAGGGCGTAATGCCTAAAAACTTGAAGTCTAAAATCAGAATTGAAGAAATTCAAAGACAAGAAAGTAAAGGTAGAAGGAGAGAGAGACAGAGAGAAGCAATACTTGGTACATTTCACTGATGAAAGATTTAAAGGTCCATTAGCGATTTCAGATATGAATCAGAAATCCATTTAACTTTATGAAAAAGTTCCTGACCACCCAACCCAATACAGCACAACCAACACAAAAACTAAAAAGAATTACACTGCCATACAGCAAGAATATCTTAGAAATCACCAACAGACCTCTACAACTGTATGGAATCAGCACAGCACACAAGCCAACTAAAGCCCTTCCAAACATCCTAAGCAGACCAAAAGACACAACAACCCCAGAAGAAAAAACAAGAGTCATTTACAACACACAATGTAAGGAGTGCAATAGCATACAGGCAGAAGACTGGCAGAATGCATCCACAAACACCAAGGGGCAGTCAGAAGACATGATGACATAGACATTAACAACATCTATAGACTATGTAAGGGACATGGTGGCTCAGTGGCTAAGACGCTGAGCTTGTCGATAAGAAAGGTTGGCACTTCGGCACTTCGGCAGATCAAATCCCTAGTGGATTCGAATGGAGTGAGCTCCTGTTACTTGCCCCAGCTTCTGCAACCTAGCAGTTTGAAAGCATGTAAAAATGCAAGTAGAAAAATAGGGACCACCTTGGTGGGAAGCTAACAGCATTCCATGCACCTTTGGTGTTTAGTCATGCCAGCCACACGACCACGGAGATGTCTTTGGACAGTGCTGGCTCTTCAGCTCTGAAATGGAAATTTGCACCACCTCCTAGAGTTGGGAACAACTAGCACGTATGTGCGAGGGGAACCTTTACCTTGTATAGACTATGCAAAAGAGACAACCAGCCCAAAAAACTGGTGACACTTCTCCACCAGTAATCAGCACTCAGATCAGCACAGATTAGCTCCAAGGTTAACTTCAGACCAACAATCAAGTAAACAATACCCCAATCAAGAAAGTGCCAAAGAGCCATCAGTAAACAGCCCAACCGAAGAATCTCTAAATCCACCCACCACCCATACAGACAGGCAAGACACCAGAATATAAACTGACAGCAAACTGCACCCCTTACTAGCACTAATGATGTAACCTACAGTATTTTTCGGAGTATAAGACATGCCTTTTCCCCCAAAAAAAGAGGGTGAAAATTTGGGTGCATCTTATACACTGAATGTAGCCCCACCCACCCCCACCAGAGGCCAAAAAAAGAGAGACATGGTGGCAGTGATGGTCTGTGGCAATCCCTGCAGCCTAGAACAGCTGATTGGGGGTATTCCGGCAGTCCAATCCACCCGCCAATCAGCTGTGCTGAATCAGGCTGCAATAAGTGCGGAAAGTAACCTGGCTGGTCAGAGTTTGCAGCAGCAATCACATTCAGAAAGTACAATAATTGATTCAGCAGGATTCAAAATAATAATAATATACATTACCAAAAGCAGGTTTTCTAAGGTAGCAGTAAATACAAGCAAAACACAAGTAGTTTCACTTTCAGTTCTCGGCTAAGCCAGGTTCCTTCCTGTCTCCTTCTTGCTCACACAGCAAATTTCAGAGTCCAAATAGCCATCATTTGCTGACATAGTTGCTATGCCTACTCATTGGCTGACCTTGTTACCATGTGCCAGCTGAATACCATGGATGCTGGTAGGTAGAGGCAGAATTTTTTTCTTCTTATTTTCCTCCCCCAAAAACTAAGGTATGTCTTATACTCTGGAGCGTCTTATACTCTGAAAAATATGGTAGTTTGGGTAATGAAATGTCTGTAAGAAAACAAGCAAGCTCAGAGAGCCCCAAGAACCTCTCATGTCAGCCCTGAGCTACACAGATTCTCCTTTATGAATCAGAAAATCCAAGAGTTGAAATGGGCTATTGAGGTTCTCAAGTTACTATTCAATCCTGGAATCCAAACGTGTGCAACCCTCCCTTCTCAATTGTAAGCAGTGACGTGCGGTGAGGTTTATGACTGGTGAGGCACTGACACAGTGCTGGGTTTCAAATATTTTTAGACTTGTGGACTTCAACTCCCAGAATTCCACAGCCAGGCATGCTCAGTTCCAATTTAAAGCAACAGCATTTGTTTTTCTCCTTTGCTCCTTCTTTCTTTTTCTTTTTCTTCTCCTTCCCCTCCTTCCTCCCTCTCTCCCTTCCTCCCCCTCTCTCAAACACACACACACACACACACACACACACACACACACACAGAAGTTGGATTGGACTATCTCTCCTACCCCTTCCCTCTCTCACTCACTCTCAAACCCACCCCCCCACACACAAAAGTTGGATTGGATATCTTTTCCAGTGGCTTGAAAGCAGCTCCTCTGCCACCCCCCCCATTCCCCTGCTGCCTTTCCTAAACACCTCCACCATTGCAAATGCAGCCTGCTGTCTTGGTGGGAAATGCCTGGAACACAATAAAGCCCACCCACCACCTCCTGCTGGCAGGCTGGGGTGAGAGGAGAGGCAGAGAAGCCGGAGGGGAGCCGAGCCGAGCCTTCCAAAAGAAAGAGGCTGGGGGGAAGTGTGTGTACTACAGCATGGCTCTTTGCCTGGCTTCCTGCCTCCTCCTGTGGTCTCCTCAGTGCTCGCTTGTGCTCTCCCTCCCCAAGTGTAGTTTGATTGCAGGTGGAGCCACGTTGCCTTTTCAAACTTGTAATCAGTGAAGCTGGGCTAGATTTTTATATAGTTTTATCCAGCTGTGTGTGTGTGAGAGAGAAATGAATGGGGGCCTGGGGAAGAAGTCACTACACTTGGGGAGGGAGAGCACCAGTGAGGTTAAGCAGAGTCATCCATGGTGAGGCAGCAACTAGCTCAGCTTTTTCCTTTTACTTTTTTTTTCATGATGAGTGGTGAGGCTGTGCCTCACCTGCCTCACCTGACTGCACGTCACTGATTGTAAGTGGGTTCAATATAATCGAGGTTCAACCCAAAGCAGATCAACTTTAATTGTTGATATATATATTTCTTCTCTTTCCATTTTGAGGGAAGGGGCAAGTACTTTGAAGTCAGTTGTGACTCCTGGCAACTATCTGAAGAAGCCCCTGCAGTTTTCTTGGTGAGATTACAGAAGTGGTTTGCTATTGCCTCTTCCTAGAGCTAAGAAAAGGTGATTGGCTAAAAAAATTGTCCCTAAGGCAGGACTAGAAGTCACAATCTCCCACTTTCTAGCCAGATGTCTTCACCATTACATCAAACTAGTACTCATTCTCTTTCCATAGAATACTCTTCACATGTTTCTCCTTTGGCATTCCTACTTTCTTTGCATAGGGCCTCCTTCCTTCCAGGTGTGTGGAAAGTTGTCAACCTGGATTTGCTAAGGTGACTCAGGAAGGAGAACCCATCTGCTGTTACCTCTGCCTTCCCTGTGCAGAAGGAACCATCTCCACTCAGGAAGGTGAGTGAAAACACCTTTGGAGGAAACCAGATGTTCTCTATGGAGGGGCTTTTGGAAGGGTATTTCTAACCTTTGGTCTTTCACAATCAGTACAGAAAATATGTCCTTTGCCTCCATGTCCATTGTGTGTGTCATGTCCCATGCTACAAATGAAGCAGGGGTGACATCTTTTGTGTATCCTATGACACAAGACAGTTTAGGCAAATTATGTGTTTTGGGGTTGCTATGTTTAATTATATCATAGAGGGCCTTATTTTACCAAAATTGTTTTTCACCTAGATTGGACAATCTGGGGTCCAGTTTACTTGCCCTCTAGTAAAGACCCAAAGTAGATCTTTGTCAGAACCACCCCTGTAGCTGGCAAGGACTTGTGGGATTCAATTTTTTTACTATCAATTCTGTGGGAGTGGCTTGGTGGGCATGAATTGGCAGGCATGGCAGGGGAAAGATACTGCAAAATCCCCATTCCCTCCCAATCAGCAGGGACTCGGGAGGCAGAGAACAGATGGGGCGGGGCCATCCGAACTACTCAAAATTCTCACTACTAATTCTCCAGAACTGGTCAGAACCTGCTGAATACCACCTCTGTTGTATATGTATGTGTGTCTGTGTAATTTTACAATATCCCCATCCATTTCACTACTTCAATTGTGCAAGATAAATCTTTGGAATTTCTTCTAATATAGGTGTATCAGACTCATGGCATCATGACATACCACAACATTTTTACCCTTTGGTAAACCAGGGGTGGGCATGGTCAGGTTTAGTGAAAGGAAAAAAAGTCCCAATACATCATGTAACACCACTCTGATGACATGCGTTTGACACTCCTATTCTAAGCCAAAGAAGAGTAAGCAGTAAAGGGTATATCCTGTTTTTTTTCCAGATGCAGAAAAATGCACGAGGTGTCCAGATGATCACTATCCAAATCAGGAACAAATCCAATGTATCCTCAAGGTCACCACCTATCTGTCCTATGAAGAAACATTGGGGATCATTTTTGTTTCCTTTACCCTATTCCTCTCCTTCGTTACCTGTGTAATATTAGCCATTTTCATTAAATATCTAGAAACTCCAATAGTCAAGGCCAATAACCGTGATCTCTCCTATATTGTCCTTTTGTCCCTCCTTCTTTGTTTCTTAACCTCCTTCCTCTTCATTGGTCATCCAAGGAAAGCAACATGCCTTCTCCAACAGTCAGTCTTCAGCATCATCTTCTCAATTGCTGTCTCTTGTGTCTTGGCCAAAACAATCATGGTGGTGCTGGCCTTCTTGGCTACAAAGCCAGGAAACACAATGAGAAGATGGCTGGGGAAGAGCTTGGCCAACTCTATCATCCTTTCTTGTTCCAGTGTCCAAGTTGCCATCTGTATTTTCTGGCTGTGGAATTCTCCACCTTTCCCTGATTCTGATATGCACTCTCAGCTTGGAGAGATCACATTACAATGCAATGAAGGATCTATTGCCATGTTTTATATTGCTCTTGGCTATATGGGCTTCTTGTCTGCCATCTGCTTTACAGTAGCTTTCCTGGCCAGGAATCTCCCTGGAGCCTTCAATGAAGCCAAGCTGATCACCTTCAGCATGCTGGTCTTCTGCAGTGTCTGGGTGTCCTTTGTGCCAGCCTACCTGAGTACCAAAGGGAAGTACATGGTGGCTGTGCAGATCTTCTCCATTTTGGCCTCCAGTGCTGGTCTTCTGGGCTGCATTTTCATCCCCAAGTGCTACGTTATTTTAGTAAGACCAGATCTGAACACAAAGGAACAGCTAATGATAAAAGTAAAACAGAAAGAAATATTCTAATAAATGTTTCTTCAAGGAGTGTATGTATTTTGGATACATCTGTGCTGTCAAAGGATTGTCTCTTCCCCTGTATTGATCCATTAGACGATTTTAACTATTATCTATCTGGTAAAGACATGATTTAATTTAACCAATTTTACTCCCAACAGGAGGCATCTCATGAAATTTGCAGAGTGAGATTGATAAAGCACATTAGAATATTCAGAACGGAAATTATCCAATCCTATTTTATATTACAAATTATTTTATTATTATAAGAACTGGACAACTCTCCAAAGACTCAAACTTCTCACTATCTGAAACCTTTCAAACACCCATCATTCCTCTATTAACTGTCAGGATGGGATTCTGGATGTGGGTTGTTCCTTCTCTCCACTGCCCTTCTTTTATCTCTTTGGCAGAGTGACCATTGCCATTCACTTCCTGGGAAATAACCTATCCATTGTAATATCTACATTAAGTCATAGGGTTACATCAGCAGTCACCATGGGTTGAGGTATCATCGGGTATGCAAATGATACTCAACTTTATATCTCCACCATATCAACACCAACCAAGTGATCCTGTTGTTGTCCTCTCATGGTACCTAGCGGCTGTGGAGGATGGATGCGGGACAATGTTTTTTGACTGAACCCTGACAAGACGAATTGCTTTGGGTGCATGGATCTTCAATATTTGGAATTTGACATCTTTAGCTCTAAATAGGTAGCACTATCCCAGGCTGACCTGATCTGCAACTTAAGGGTTCTTCTGGACTTGCATAAGTTGATAGAGTGGAAATGTAACTTCTTTTGGCCTGTTTCCAGCATTGTAAATAAACCAATGGACTATAGAGTTCTTGTTGCTGTTTGAGCCTTTTGTTTGCTTTCAGACATTCCATTACCCAACTAGGTAATATTATCAGTCCAAGTGAGTGTGGGACTTGCTCCCTATTTATATACAGTAGCTTGCCCTGTCAGTGTTAGAAGACTAGTGTTGGCAAGAACAAGTTAAATCCAAAACCTAGGGAATTTCTTGAAACTTGGCATTCAGGCAAATCAGGAGCTATTCCTTGATTCAACCAATTTGGACAGCTTTCATCCAGTCTCCAATGTTTCCTGTTTGCGGAAGGTTATGGAGAAGTAGTTGCATAGAAGCTACAGAGGACTTTGGATTAAAGCAAATTATCTGGACTCCTTCCAGCTGGGTTTCAGGCCCATTTATGGGACAGAAACAGAGTTAGCCACATTTATAAATGATCTCTGGGAACATCTGGATGGGAGCAATGCATACAACTTGACACCTATTGATCTATCAGTAGCTTTTGTTATTATTGACCATGGTATCCTTTTGGGCTGGCTATGGGACTCGAGCCTGGGAGATGTAGTTCTCACTGGTTGTCATTTCTCCAAGGCAGGTCTTAGTAGGAGTTGATGAAGAGTGAGAGATCCAGCCTGGGGCCCCTACCTTATGAAGTACTCCATGGTTCAGTTGTCTTTCCTCTCCTATACAAGAGCTATATGAGGACACTGAGTGAGGTGATTGAATTGTTTGGGAAGAGGTATTGTCAGCCTCTGTTTCATTATTTGCTTTCGGCTGCCATTGAAACAGGGAGGGGGGCTGGTATTTGGGAGGGGAAGTTTAAGTACGGGAGAGATTGTAAAAAGGGAGTTTTGGTCTCACCGTCTACCGCATATGCTGCAGATTAGTGCTTGGTGTCGGTCAAGGCCAACCGTCCTGCATACCAACCTGATGATGCTCCTTGAAGATGGAACTCACATGACACCTAAGGGATTTGCAGATTGGGCACTGGGATGAGGGTTACCAGGGGGAGGGAGTTTGGTCACACATTGATATGTATGATTTCACGCACTTTTGCCTCAGATCTTACTTTGCTTAGCTGCTATCTTTTCATAACCAGTAAAAGTACTCTTAATTCTGAAAAAATGGAGTTAAGTGGTTTCTTTCTTGGTGCTGAGGGAGGCCGACTTGACATTAAGCATGATCTCACTTTTGCACTCATCCCACATCTTCCGAGGGGAGTGTAAATAAAACCAAAACCTTCAAAGGAATGTCTTACCCAGGCAGCGACCAGGAGGACGACATGGGGGCGGCTGCATCCTCTTGTCCCTTGGAGACGGAGCGGATGGCGGATCTGAATTTGGAGGAACGATCCGTCCACCCCAGATGGTCATTGGGAGTGGGACAGAAGTATGATCCTGAGGAAATTCCAGCTGGAGTTACCACAAGGTGACATTGGCGGCCAGCAGCTGCTTGGCAGGATGCTGACAAGGAGAACCTTATGATGTCCCAGGCTATGAAACTCTTTCAAGAGGCTTGGGAGAGGCGACGTTTATGCGAGAGCGGTCCTGAAAGAGAAGCTGATCTCCCAGACCTAGAAGAGAGAACTGCAGAAGCCCTGTTCCACCCAAGGGGGACCCTGGGAGCAGACAGTGGAGCTCATCAGGATGGGGAAGCCCCAGCAGCAGCAGCAACCACCGCGAGAGCCCTTCCAAGAGGAGGAGGCCCCGCCGCAGATGCTGGATGGCAAAAGTTCCTCTGCTTGGTGTGAAATTTGGAGGTGACCCAAAGGAACTAGGATTTTTTCTGGTCCAAGTCTAGAATTTCATGCAACAGTTTGGAGAGGATCTCCCCAAAGAAGAAGGCATGGTAAGACTTGTTACCATGGCACTGTTTGTTTTGTTTGTTTTGTTTGTTTTTATTGGATTTATATGCCGCACTTCTCCCAAAGGACTCAGGGTGGCGTACAACATTAAAGAACACACATCCCGAAAGTTAAAAAGAAATTAAATACATATCCCCCCCCCAAAAAAAAACTGAATTTATAGGACAATACATTTAAAAAATGAGTTAAAATTAACAGGCCGGGCCGGCTTGCTGGAAAACCCAACTTTTTAGGGCGCGTCGGAAGGACCGGAGGTCAGGGATTATGCGAAGCTCCGGGGGCAGCTCATTCCAGAGGGAAGGCGCTCCCACAGAGAAGGGTCACCAGCTGACACTGTCTGACCGACGGCACCCTGAGGAGGCCAACTCTGTGGGATCGTACTGGACGGTGGGAGGCTACTGGTGGCAGTAGGTGGTCTCGCAGGTACCCTGGGCCTAAGCCATGGAGCGCTTTAAAGGTCATAATTAATACCTTGAATCGCACCCGGAAAATAACAGGCAACCAGTGCAGGCCGCCTAAAAGGGGTGTAACATGGGAGTACCTAGGTACCCTCATGATAACCCGCGCGGCCGCATTCTGGACCAATTGAAGCCTCCAGGTGCTCTTTAAGGGCAGCCCCATGTAGAGAGCATTGCAGTAGTCCAGGTGAGAAAGGACAAGGGCATGAGTGACTGTGCACAGAGCATCCCGATCCAGGAAGGGGCGCAACTGACGTACCAGGTGAACCTGGTGACGGCCGTCAGATGTTCTTCTAAACTAAGCCCCGTACCCAGGAGGACTCACAGATTGCGAGCCTTCTCTGAGGGGGCTAAAATTTCTCCCCCTATCACCAAAGATGGAACAAGATGTACAAACCGGGATGACGGAAACCACAGCCACTCAGTCTTGGAGGAATTGAGTTTGAGCCTGTTCCTCCCCATCCAGATCCGCACAGCCTCCAGGCATCGGGACATCAGCATATTGATGATACCATACCCCAAAACTACGGATGATCTCGCCCAGCGGTTTCATATATATGTTGAACAGGAGGGGTGAGAGAACCGACCCCTGGGGCACCCCACAAGTGACGCACCTGGGGGTCGATCCCTGCCCTCCAGTCAACACAAACTGTGACTGATCCGACAGGTAGGAGGAGAACCACCGTAAAACAGTGCCCCCCACTCCCAACCCCACGAGTCGTCGCAGTAGGATACCATGGTCGATGGTATTGAAAGCAGCCGAGAGGTCTAATAGGACCAGGACAGAGGAACAGCCCCTGTCCCGGGCCCGCCAGAGATCATCGACCAACACGACCAATGCTGTCTCCGTGCTGTACCCGGGCCTGAAATCCGACTGAAACAGATCCAGGTAGACTGCTTCATCCAGGTACTGGGGAAGCTGACGTGCTACCACACTCTCGACAACCTTTGCTACAAAGCGAAGGTTGGAGACCGGACGATAGTTGGCTAAAGAAGCTGGGTCCAGGGAAGCCTTCTTAAGGAGGGGCCTCACCACCGCCTCCTTCAAGGCGGTGGGAAAGAACCCCTCTCTCAATGAAGCGTTGGTAATCGCCTGGAGCCAGCCTCGTGTCACCTCCCGGGAAGACGAAACTAACCAAGAGGGACATGGGTCCAGCACACAAGTGGCAGCACTGAGTCTCCCCATAATCCTGTCCATGCCTTCGGTTGTCACAGGGTCAAACTCATCCCAGATTGTCTCCTCAAGATTCATCCCCGTCGGCTTGCCCGAATCTACCCAGTCAGAGTCCAAGCCTGTCCGGATCTGAGCGATTTTATCCTGCAGATACTGAACAAATTCTTCAGCCCTACCCTGCAAGGGGTCTTCCCCAGTTCCTTGGTTAAGTAAGGAGCGGGTCACCCTAAACAGGGCAGCTGGGTGGTTATCTGCGGATGCGATAAGAGCGGAAAAATGTTGCCGTTTTGCCACTTCTATCGCCACTAAGTAGGATTTAATATGAATTCTTACTAGTGTTCAATCAGATTCGGACCAGCTGGCCTTCCAGCTACTCTCTAGGCGTCTTTTCTGGTGTTTCATCTCCCAGAGCTCCTCGGTAAACCAGGGAGCCACCCGGGATCGACACCGGGTCAGAGGCCACAAAGGCACAACGCGTTCCAAGGCCCCAGTGGCCGCCCTATCCCAGGCTTCCACTAGGGCTTCAATCGAGTTGTGAGCAAGGGATTCAGGAAAAGTCCCAAGCTCCATCAGGAACCTTTCGGGGTCCATCAGGTGCCTGGGGCGGAACCATCTAGTGGTTCCACCTCCCTGCGGCGAGGGGTAGCGGTATGGAAGTCAAGCCTGATGAGGAAATGATCGGACCATGACAAGGGTTGAATAGAAATATCCCCTAAATCTAGATCATTCGTTCACTGCCCAGAGACAAAAATCAGGTCGAGCGTGTGTCCCCCATTGTGGGTGGGGTCTTGAATTAATTGAATTAGGTCCATAGCTGTCATGGAAGCCATGAACTCCCGAGCTGACTTGGATGTCTCGCCAATGGAAGGCAGATTGAAATCCCCCAGGACCATGAGCCTGGGGAAATCAACCGCCAATCCAGCAAACACATTCAGCATCTCCGGCAGGGCTGATGAAACGGAGCAGGGAGACGGATATGTAACAAAAAGGCCCACCTGAGCTCCAAGGCCCCACTTCACAAAGAGGGACTCACACCCGCCTATCTGAGGCACAGTGACCTCATGAGGTCTGAGACTTTCCCTAATAACCACCGCCACATCCCCGCCCCTGCCCTGGGCTCTCGGCTGGTGAAACGGCCAGAAGCTGGGTGGGCATAGTTCGCTAAGGGGCACACCCTCCTCAAGGCCCAACCAGGTCTCTGTAATGCATGCAAGGTCCGCTCTACCCTCTTGTATGAGGTGTAAATGAGGGGAGCCTTATGTACCACGGACCTGGCATTAAGCAACACCAGCTGGAGATCAGGGTCCTGTAATCCCAAGCACCCGGGGGTGCGAGAAGGGCGATGAGGGTCGGAATGCGCGATCGCTCTTAAATAGCAAACCGGCATCCTCCAAACATCATTTGGCCCTTGGCCCCCACCATATCTGCCTCTGCCACAAACAGTAGAGATGGTGAACCCCCCAATGGAATGGCTGAATGTCTCCCCCAGAAACCCAACCCTTCCTAGCTCTCCCAACCCGCACTCATTAGTTAGCTCTGGCCTGTGCCCTGGCAGACTCCCCCCCAAGCCTGTCTGAGCCATCCGAATCCCCCCCTTCCCCCCTTAAAATTTGGTTTAAAAGCCCCTGTAAAAAACCCTTAAGAAGTCTCTTCTTCGCATGCGACCTCTCGGGATCCCAAGATCTGTCATTAAGGAAGCGTCTTGATAGGTCAGAAGGCCATCCCCGGGAAAGGGGGAGGTCCCAGAGGGAATAAAGTTCTGTCGCAGTATAGCATAGAGGAGAGTGTAGCATCAACCAAACGGGATGACATCATGGGGAGATGGAACGAGGAGATGACATGTCCACGGGGGTGGGGGTGGGGCAACCAGCAGTGTTCAAGGGGGTAGCAGGAAGCTTATGTACATCATAAAAATAGTCAGTGTTGGGGACAATATGTAAGGGTAACGGACAGCTGACCAAAATTGCAGCAGATGCTAGCTTGCGAGGTGGTGAAGCGGCCAGTGATGATGGCAACGAGGACAGTGGTGGCATCGGCGGCTGCTCCAACTCCGACTCCAACAGCTAAGCTCCGCCCACGCCAGCTGCACTCACATCCATCGTCAGGACCGTACTCCGTTCACCCAGTCCATAATATCACAGGAGGGGGGACCAAATGGCACAGTACGGTGGCCCAGGCAATGGCAGTAATACTGGGGAGGGCACAACGAAGTCCCCCCCATTCCAACCGCGCCCACGCCAACTCCTGAAGCCATCTTCCACTGGCGTTAGTATCCATGCCAGCTGCCTCAGCCCCTCCCCGCTGGAGAACAAGGCAGCGGCATGGATGGTTGCCCTGCATAACAATGACTCCCCCCTGCTGAGAGACTATAATAGGTTTATGGCCACCCTGAGGAAACGCTTTGATGACCCGCTCATGGAGCAGAAGGCTACCCCTCCCAACCCCCCCAAAGGAACTCCAAAAGGAGGAAAAAGTTGGTCTACAAGCATGCCCCTATCTACCACCTGCTTCCGTTGGGGAAAGGAGGGGCACCGGGCAGCAAATTGCCACTCCAAGATTGGCCCAAAGCCTTCTGCCGGGTGGGGGGGAGACAAAGCCAGACAAAGAACCTGGGAAGAGAAGGGACACCACCATGAAAGGGGTGGAACCTGTTGCGCAATTCCCTCCCATCCCAAGAGAAGAAGAACCATCCTCCTCATCGGGGGAAAGTGAAACTGAATCCGATGACGACTGTTTGGTAAGTTCCCAATCAGGCCCCATGACCATCCCAGTAGAACTTAAAGTGCCCTCTACTGGTGCCCAAGCAAAAATGCTGGCCCTTTTAGACTCAGGATGCACACGTTGCATTGTTAGCCCAGAAGTGGTGGAAAAAATAGGCTTGAAACTGAGAACTTTGAAAGTCCCCATTGCTTTTTGCCAGCTAGATGGGTCTATAGCTGGGGGGGGGGGGTCCTGCCCATTTTGTGACTGAACCTATAGACATGTAGATGGGAGATCACCAGGAAACATTAAATTTCATTGTGGCACCGGGAATGGACCGGCCTCTCATACTGGGCTTACCCTGGTTACGTAAATGGAACCCACGCATCAACTGGAGGAAAGGGTGGTTGCGCATCTGATCCGCTAAACCCCCTGAGGGAGAAGGGAGCGTTTCCAATATTACCAATGCTAAAAGTAACCTAGCGGCAGCGGTGCAGGACAAAATTGAGGGGGAGGAGAAAATCCCAAAGGAATATTGGGACCTAAAGGACGTTTTCAGTGAAAAATCCTCTGATAAATTACCCCCTCACCGTGTGATGGATTGCAGCATTGAGATCATCCCAGGAGTAAAATTTCCAAAACCCCAGATTTACTCAATGACCCCATGCGAAATGGAGGAATTACGGAAGTTTATTGACAAAAATTTGAAAAGGGGGTTTATTGAACCTGCTAGGCCATGTGTGGCTGCCCCAGTGTTGTTTAGAGAAAAGAAGGATTGCTCCATTCGTCTCTGTGTTAACTACAAGAATCTTATTAGTGTGTGTGTGTGTGGAAAATGTATACCCCCTCCCTCTGATGAAGGATATGTTGGCCCAATTGGGTAAAGGGAAGATCTTCACAAAATTGGACCTAAGAGAGGCCTACTACAGAGTTAGAATCAAAGACGGAGATGAATGGAAAACTGCTTTTAACTGCCCACTTGGGTGTTTCCAATTCAGAGTACTCCCATTTGGCCTACAGGGGGTGCCAGCTGTTTTCATGCAATTAATAAATGAAGTTTTACATGAACACCGAGATAAAGGTGTGATGGTCTACCTGGGCGACATCCTTATTTACACGGAAAGACGTGAAGAACACGTGACATTAGTACGCTCAGTACTCAAGAAACTTCGGGCCACGGAACTTTATGCCAAATTGTCTAAGTGTGAATTTCACCAGAAAAAAATTGGATACCTGGGCTACCACATTTCCCACAATGGCATCGAGATGGACCCAGCAAAAGTCCAGGCTGTCGCTGAGTGGGCGCCCCCCCCCGCACCTGCGAACAATTACAAAGCTTTTTGGGATTTGCAAATTTATCCGGTGTTTCGTGTAAACCTCTTGAAACCAGAACACACTGGTGTTCTACCTGCACCCCCTGCCCCTCTTCTAATTGAGGGAGAGCAACATTTTGAGGTTAAGGAAATCTTGGACTCCAGGAAACATAGGAATCGAATTCAGTATCTAGTCTCCTAGAAGCATTTCCCCCCCTCCCAAGCTGAATGGGTTGATAAATCCCATGTCAGGGCTCCTAGATTCTTGCGGAAGTTCTAAGCTGCATACCCTGATAAGCCTTGAGCACATTTGACATGTACATTTCTTATGTTGTCTTGTTTTCTTGCAGGGATGATTTCCTTTCCTAAAGGAGGGCCGGATGTCAGCCTCTGTTTTGCAATTGCTTTCGGCTGCCATTGAAATGGGGGGGGGGGAGCATGGTATTTGAGAAGGGAAGCTTTAAGTACAGGAGAGATTGAAAATAGGGAGTTTTGTTCTCACCATCTACTGCGCATGCTGGAGATAGTGGATGAGCCCGCCAAGGCCAACTGTCCTGCATACCAACCTGATGATGTTTTTTGAAGATGGATCCCACATGACACCTGAGGGATTTACAGATTGGACAAGGAATGGGGTTACCAGGGGAAGGGGGTTGGGTTACATATCTATGATTACGCACACTTTTGCCTCAGATCTTGCTTTGCTTAGCTGCTATCTTTTCATAACCAGTAAAAGTACTCTTAATTCTGAAAACATGGAGTTAAGTGATTTCTTTCTTGGTTACTGAGGGAGGCTGCCATGACATCATCATTGTTGCTCTTCTCTGCACACTTTCTAGAGTCTCAACATCTTTTTTTACTAGTTGCTGGTTCTCACTAATACCACTTTTATTTCAGCCAACAGCAATATTATTCACGACTGATTGCCAAATGGAAAAAGAGCACTTTCTCTTCTGGGACTTTTACCCTATAAAATTCAGAAAGTCGATTTCAGCAATGTCTCTCCTTAAACCCCAGAGGTTATTCATTTTTAATTTTACAACAATGTTCTTCTCCTCGATATAGTTCAGTGATTGAAGATGATATCTCCTTGGCAGGTTTTCATTTTCTCCCTTGGGGCAAAACAGTAAAAACTGAACAGGATATTTCTCATCAACATTTCAATTCATTGTTTACCTTCAGGCAAGCATGGGAAAGATCAATCAATCAGAATAGATCTCAAAGGCATGTTGGAGGTCTTGGAGTCCAACCAAACTCCTCAAGCAGGAGACCCTATACCATTTCAGACATGTGACTATCCAGTCTTTTCTTTAAAACCTTCAGTGGTGGACCTCCATAGAATCTCCATAGAGCTCCAGTGATGGAGCGCCTACAACTTTTGAAAGGAAGTTGTCCTCACTGTTAGGAAGTGTCTCCTTAATTCCAGGTTGCTTCTCTCCTTGAGCAGTTTACATCCATTGTTTCTTGTCTTGCCTCCTGGTCCTTTGGAAAATAAGTTGACCCCCTTTTGTTTATGGAAGAGCCTCAAATAGTCCTACACTCTCCATATTTTTATTTCTTTTTGTTTTACATTTTCAAATGGATGCAAAGCAGTGGTTCCCACATGGGGCCTTCCCCCCATAGTGGGGTAACTTGATTTTTAATGGAGGCAATTTGAACCTTGTTTAAACCAAGCTAATGGCCTTTTGGGCTTATTCCGCATGAGTAGAGTTCAGTTTTTGAGTAAAGTAGGAATTATAAGTCAAGGGGGGAGAGGCATCAGGATTTTAGAGATGCCTAGGTGAGGCATGGCCAAAAAAAGCTTGTGAAACATTGATGTAAAAGAAACATACAAACACAATAACAATGAATAATTAAATGTTATGATCATGAAAAATATTTCACTCTCACTTCTCTACTTTTATCATTAGATGTTCCTTAGTGTTTAGATCTGGTCTCAGGAAGATAATATAGCATTTGGGGAAGAAGATGCAGCCCAGAAGCCCAGCACCAGAGGCCAAGATGGAAAAAACCTGCACGGCTACCATGGACTTTCCTTTGGTGCTCAGGTAGGTGGGCAGGAAGGAGACCCAGACACTGCAGAAGACCAGCATGCTAAAAGTGATCAGCTTAGCTTCGTTGAAAGCCCCAGGCAGATTCCTGGCCAGGAAAGCCACTGTGAAGCAGATGGCAGCCAAGAAGCCCATGTAGCTGAGAGTGATGTAGAACATGGTGACAGAGCCTTCATTACATTGAAAGATGATCTCCCCAGGCTGTGAGTGCAGGTCAGGCTCAGGAAATGGGGGAGATACTCCCAGCCACGTGGCACAGAGGAAAAGTTGGACCCCAGACCCAGAAAGGATGATGGAGTTGGCCAAGCTCTTCCTCAACCATCTTCTCACCCTGCTCCCTGGTTTTGAGGCTAGGAAGGCCAGCACAACCATGACTGTTTTGGCCAACACAGAAGACACAGCTACTGAAAAGACAATGCTGAAAACTGTTTGTCGGAGAAGACAGGTGGCTTTGCTTGGTTGTCCAATGAAGAAAAAGGAGGATAAAAAGCAGAGCAAGAGGGATACCAGGAGGATGTAGGAGAGGTCCCGGTTGTTGGCTTTGACAATGGGAGTTTCTAAGTATTTAAGGAATGTGATTAAAATGAAGCCTGTTGTTAGGAATAAAAGTAAGGCAAAGGAGACCATCAAGATGCCCAGATGTTCCTCATAGGACATGAAAGTTATTCTTTTGGGGATACATTGGACTCGGTTCTCTGTTGGATATTGATCATCTGGGCACCTGGTGCATTTTTCAGTATCTGAGAAAAGAGAAAATAATACTCTTTTATATCTCTTTTCACATTTCAAGACATATTTTTATTGCAAATCGTAAAAATTATAGGTAACATTTGTCTGGTTGGCCTTTTTAAACCCATCATTGGGCAGCTTAAAGCTCAACAAACACACACACACACACACACACACACACACACACCAGTGATGGGTTTAAATTTTTTTACTACCTATTCTGTAGGTGTAGCCTATTTTGTGGGTGTGGCTTGGTGGTCATGTGACCGGGTGAGCGTCGCCAACTTTTAAAATGTGGTGAAACTCACTTAACAATGCTCTTGCTTAGCAACCAAAATGTTGGCTTAGAAACTCTGGCATTTGGAGTGTGCAAGTCTTAAAGCTGTCAAGTTACAAGACCCTTAGCTTTAAAACTTGTGGACTTCAACTCCCAGAATTCCTCCTCTAGTCATGTTGGCTCAGGAACTCAGAAATGCCAGGAATTTCTTTCTCCCTCCTCCTCCAGAGAGACCATGCCGGGAGACAGGAGGCGGGCTGGTTTGAATGCGGACAAGTGGGCAGTTTAGTAGCCAGTGCCTCCTTCACTCATTCGGGAAGGCAGAGAAAGAGAGGCAGCGTGCAATAGCCAAGTCTGAAGGCACTCCCCTTTGCCCTTGGTGGCGGGTTTGCTCTAGCACACACCTCCTTTCCCTGCCACTGCCAAATGGTCTATTTCCTCCCCCTACAGATTGACACCGCAGGAGGGAAGGAAAGAAGCCAGTCTTGGGAGGGACCTTCTCTCCCCCTCCAGAGAGCCCATACAGTGAGAGAAGAGGTGGGCTGGTTTGAATGTATTCGGGCGGTTTGGGGCCGGCGCCTATCTCGCTCGCTGGGCCAGGCGGAGAAGGAAAGGAGGCGTGCAATAAAAATATCAAGAAAAAAAAAATCTGGAACCTTCTCTCAGGCAATATGCCACATTTTCTTCTGGCGCTGACCTAACCTTAGAACAAATTCTGGGAAATGAGGTAGATCTCCAGACAGCTAGGTGGATGGGAGCCTGTTGCATTTCAAGTGATAGGTTATTTCATAAGGCAAGACCTGCGACATAAATGGCTGGCTTCTCAGGACCCAAAAGATAAAGTTAAAGGTTCCCCCACACATATGTGCTAGTTGTTCCTGACTCTATGGGGCGATGCTCATCTCTGTATCTTAGCCGAAGAGCCAGTGCTGTCCAAAGATGTCTCTGTGGTCATGTGGCCGGCAGGACTAAACACCATAGGCTCATGAAGTGCTGTTACCTTCCCATCAAAGGTGGTCCCTATTTTTCTTCTTGCATTTTTACATGCTTTCGAACTGCTAAGGTTTGCAGAAGCTGGGGCAAGTAATGGGAGCTCACTCCATTACACGGCACTAGGGATTCAAACCTCTGAACTGCCGATTTTATAATCGACAAGCTCAGCATCTTAGCCACGGAGCCACTGCGTCCCTAACCCAAAAGATAGCAATGTTTTATTAATGGATCTGGGGAATACCTATTATACCTGCACTTGTGGACAAGCAGATATAATCAAATAAAGAAAGTGCCTTGTTTCTACATCATCTAGGACTTTAAAATGCATTGAATTACACTTGGGAAGTACTGGGTACCTGTGCAGCTCACACTACTCAGTAGGTATAAATATAGGCAAAGCTTGGAAACTGCTTGACAAACTTGGACATTGGGCACTATCTAATAAAATGAAATTCAATGGTGAAAAGAGTAAGGTTCTACATTTAGGCAACAAAAATGGAATGCACAGGTACAGTACAGGTGGTACCTTGCTCAGTAGTAGTAACTGTGAGAGGGATCTTGGAGTCCTAGTGGACAACCATTTAAATATGAGCCAGCAGTGTGCAGCAGCTGCCAAAAAAGCCAACACAGTTCTAGGCTGCATCAACAGAGGGATAGAATCAAGATCCCGTAAAGTGTTAATACCACTTTATAATGCCTTGGTAAGGCCACACTTGGAATACTGCATTCAGTTCTGGTTGCCACGATGTAAAAAAGATGTGGAGACTCTAGAAAGAGTGCAGAGAAGAGCAACAAAGATGATTAGAGGACTGGAGACTAAAACATATGAAGAACGGTTGCAGGAACTGGGTATGTTTAGCTTAAGAGAAAGAAGGACTAGGGGAGACATGATAGCATTATTCCAATATCTCAGAGGTTGCCACAAAGAAGAGGGAGTCAAACTATTCTCCAAAGCACCTGAGGGTAGAACAAGAAGCAATGGGTGGAAACTAATCAAGGAGAGAAGCAACTTAGAACTGAGGAGAAATTTCCTGACAGTGAGAACAATTAATCAGTGGAACAGATTGCCTCCAGAAGTTGTGAATGCCCCAACACTGGAAGTCTTTAAGAAGATGTTGGATAGCTATTTGTCTGAAACGGTATAGGGTTTCCTGCCTAGGCAGGGGGTTGGACTAGAAGACCTCCAAGGTCCCTTCCAACTCTACTATTGTATTGTATTGTATTGTATTGTATTGTATTGCTTCTAGATTTTGTGTGCAAGATAGAAAAAAATTAAAGGTATTTTTGGGATTGAGGGGGTCCTTGGTGCTCTGTGAGCTTGCTTATTTTTTTACAGACGTTTCATTACTCTAGCTAGGTGACATCATAGGTGCTAGTAAGGAGTGCAGTCGTTTATATTCTGGTGACTTACCTGTCTGTGTGGGTGGAGGTGGTCTTAGAGATTCTTTAGTTTAGGTTAATTAGGGCAATGAAGCATCTTCAAGAAAACAAGCAAGCTCAGAGAGTACCAAGGACCCCTCATTCTCGATTGATTTGGGGATTTTCTGATTAGACAAACTTGTTATAGAAGTAGCTAGAATTCTAAGCATGCAAAAATAAAAACTTGAGGCTGCGATTTTATATTCCCATTGTGAAAGAAATTGTTGAAAATAAAGAACAATAAAATAGCCAACCTTAGATGAATTTTAACATGCATCTTGATCAAGATATCTCCAGAGTCACCAACCTTCTTGAGTGGAGATGGTCCCCTCTGGACAAGGAACGCAGTCATAGCAACAAACTGGTTCTTCTTCTCGAGCCCGCTTGGCAAATCCAGGATGACAATTTGCCACGCATTTGGACTGAGGCAGAGACTACGAAGAAAAAACAAAGGATGCCAAAGAAAATACATTAGGACCAAACATCCAGGGAAAGTGGAGGGTGACATGAACTTTAGTCAAGTGATCTCTGTGTTTCTCTTATTTAAATATGAAATTTCTAAGTCGTTGCAAATCGTTACAAGAGATGCAACTATTTGCCGTTCTTCATTTAGTTCTTCACTTTTGCTTCTGGCAGATTACATTGTGATAAAGGATTTTTCTACTTAATAAAGACTGGAAGGATTTAAAGGTTTAAGCCCTGTGTTGGAAAGGGATATTTATTGTATAAGGCCCAGCTTGGTATCCAAGACATGGTCTTTTCTGTTGAAGAACCATAATTAGGTGGTACCACCTGGCATGGAAAGATAGAATCACATTTATTATTAGTTAGATTTGGAGCCTCCTTTTTGCCCAAAGAGGTTTAAAGTAGCTAATAATCAAGATGTCTAATGTTTATGTATATTTATGTAGCATGGCTGTAGTATTATCTTCTTAGTATCTTCTTTATGCTCCCTTCCTCCTTATTGGAATGATGATGAAGAAGTAGATGAGGTTATTGTTAATGATGATGATAATATTGTTGTTGATGATGATTATGATGCTTTGCATGAATACCAAGATCTTCTACATCAGAGACAACTTCCTAGTGTGTCTAATCAGACTTGGCCAAATAATGTATTCAACTCCAGCTTCAGATAAAAATAATTCATTCAGGAGATTTCACATGAAGTAATCTCTTTCCAGCCAAAAGGCAAATAGTTTCAGGAAGGACTTTTATTTGGGTCAAAGTCATGTTTTAGTGTTTTAGCTTTCTGGATCAGAGGATTATAACATTCACATTGGACTAGCCACTATGATTTCATGTTAACTGAAAGCCTTCCTTCCTTCCTTCCTTGCTTCCTTCCTTCCTTCCTTCCTTCCTTCCTACCTTCCATCCTTCCTTCTTTCCTAGAAGAATATTGTACCATCCCAGCAAGCTACATCTGACTAGGTCTGGGCTGCTTACAACATCAAAGCCTATGGTTCTTTCAGGTCCCCAATCAGATCAAGCGGAATCCTAATTCCCAAACTTATTTTATTTATTTATTTAAAAATAAATAAATAAGGCCCAAGGTCCATTCCAAATCTAGTATTCTATGTTCAATGTTGCATTCCATCTGGTCTTGATTCAATTTTGTCACATGTAGTCCAACATCAAATTGAGGAATTCCTCAACAAAATTGCTTTCTCCTTTGCTGTTTGAGTACAAGGAAGAAGCGAGGCTATTCAGCAGCACAATCTCAACCCCGGATGGTTTCCCTCACCAGTTTCCCATGGCTTCACAACTTCAACATTAAGTAATGGTGACCATGCTTAGTGGCAATATTTCTCCTACCTTGTTGAACAACTTTAGTCGTGAAAGAGCATCTTGGTTGATAACAATATTTTGTCTTTTAAAAATGCCCAATCACTGTTTGATGGAGTGCTCCATGGGGAGAACGACCCAGCTTATGATGTCCAGATCTGCTGTTACTTCTCCATTTGGGTCCAAGTAGAGTTTCTTCTGTGAAAGATTGTAAAACTCATTCTTCTCCAGAAAGGGATGAAACTAGAATGGAAACATCCAGGAATGTTAAAAGCAGAAACCTTGGTTTCTTATCCCATATCTGCCCATTTTAATATTTTTCTATAGGTGTCTAACTTGCAGATAAGCTTAGTTGAGAGAGCAAATATCGTCACTATCTGGAAAAATGAAAAAAAAAGTTTCAGCAAAATTTATCAATCATAAATTGGTAAAATATAATTGACAAAAGGAAACATTCTATACATAGTTAAGTAAGGGCTCCATGTTGTGAAAATTAAGTGGATATAAGCTGCCTTATAAATGTTTC
Source organism: Natrix helvetica (assembly GCF_964273705.1). Classification (NCBI taxonomy): domain Eukaryota; kingdom Metazoa; phylum Chordata; class Lepidosauria; order Squamata; family Natricidae; genus Natrix; species Natrix helvetica. The sequence goes on from NC_138548.1 coordinate 373,020,597, forward strand.
AATATTTCTCAGAAATCCGGAGTGTTGTGAATAACATTAAGCAATGGCAGTAGCACTTATATACCACTTTACAGTGCTTTACAGCCCTCTCTAAATGGTTTACAGAGTCAGCATATTGCCCCAACAATTTGGGTCCTCATTTTACCCACCTCGGAAGGATGGAAGGCTGAGTCAACATTGAACCTGGTAGGATTTGAACTGCCAAATTGCAGGCAACCAATAGCCAGCAGAAGTAGCCTGCAAAACTGCACTCTAACCACTGTGCCAACATGGCTCTTGCTCATGTATTCTATTGTATTTTTATTAATATAGGAAAGAAATTGTGTGAATCATGATTTTGTGAACATGTATATTTGATACTTCATACTGGCACAGCTACAGAAAACCAACTCTAAAAGTTCCATGGGGTTTCCCTAATTAAAAGAGCAAATAATTCCCTCCCCAGATGTCCCAGGTCACATTGTCCAATGAAAGTAGCTGGCAGGCTTCTCCTCTCCTCCTTCAGCTGCAAGCATTTGGGATGACCTTGGTTCGCACAAAAAAACTTTTTTGTTTTGACTGTTAGTTGGTGTATCTATTTCCCCCACTCGAATTAATGGCAACTATGTGGCAGCAAAAGATGGCTTCAGCCAAGTTCTCTTGAGTTGGCAAGATCAAAGGAGCTGCTCTTTCCCTTGAGAAAGGACAACAAGGGGAAGGGCCATGTTGGCTTATTAGAGCGGAAAATCAGAAGACTTGGAGTCCCATTTCAACTAATACGGTCTCAGTATAGCACTCTTCCGATAGTCGAAAGATGTTATGCAAAACAAAACATCTTATTGCTATCCCAGAATGTAGGACATCATACGATAAACTCAGTCAAGAGATTGTGGCTGATTGAGAAGACAAACATCCTAAAAGTAGGAATTGTTTTAGATCTGAGCCAGTGAACTACAGTTTGTGTTCATGCAAGGACTGAGCAGCCAACTATCAGAGAAGCTTTATGTGGAATTCCTGAAGAGTTGCGTTGGGCTAGATGTTCTCAGAGTCTCCTTCAAATTAAGTAATGTAAGATTCTACAATGCTAATCTGTAGATAGAGGAAGCAATTAAAAGTGCACAATGAAAAATGAACAAGAAATCCAGGAAATAGAGGAGAAAGTAGAAAGAGCAGAGGAATGAATAGAGGAGACAAATTAACAAATGACACAAACAAATCAAGATGAGGAAGGGATAGTTAAAATTCTTGAAATGGAGCAGGCAGATTACACTTTAAGAGCTAAAAGTATAGAAGAGGACAAAGAGAAATATATCCCAGAAGTGATGAAAGAGTCATTGATGGATGTGCTGGAGATTCGACAGCGAGAGGTAGATGTAGAGACAGACGGAATACTTAGATTAAATATGAGTGATGTAAAGAGATACAAGATCCCAAGGGAGGAGCATAGGAGATTGGTCAAAAAATCAGTAAGAGTTGAAATACTAAAAATGGCAAGAGATGACGGATAGATATAGAATACTTCTTAATATAAGATTTGTTTGATTAAAAATTAGAAAATAGAGGTAGAAATTAGAAATGGAGAAAATATTACTATGTATACTGCTATATACTATATTATAATGTTAATATTATGTGTTTTATAATAAATAATAAAATATTATGTATTTTATTCTCTTTGTGTACACTGAAAGCATATGCATCAATGACAAATTCCTTGTGTGTCCAATCACACTTGGCCAATAAAGAATTCTATTCTATTCTATTCTATTCTATTCTATTCTATGCTATGCTATGCTATTCCATTCCATTCCATTCCATTCCATTCCATTCTAATTACCATGTAGACTTAAATGTTAGAAGTTGAAAGATTATTGCCATGTATTACTGAATAGTATTACTATTGTTATTGTGTATAAAGTAAATTGACCCAGACAATACACTGTTCACTAAGCATTTATGTTTGTTAAAGAAAAAACAATAAATAAAATTATAAAAAAGTGCACTTCTTTTAAAAAATCAGCAGTGTGTAACATCAAAATATATTTCCATAAAGCCTAATCTTTGAAATATTAGGCCAGAAGTCATTGAATTAGGAAAAGGTATATGGCCTTTTGTAATATAGATAGATTGAGATGGTTCTCCTCCTTCTCCTTTGAATTCTTCCTCAAAAGGATTGTGTGTGTGTGTGTATGTATGTTCCAGCATAACTCTGGAATGCCTCCAGCAAATTCAACCAAACTTGATAGACGGATGATTTACTCTCTGGAAAAAAAATACTGTGTGGGTAAGACAACTCTAACACCCCTCGGGGGGGGGGGTGTTCTATTACGATACAGCCTGTTGTGCCTTAAAATGGTTTCTACTGTATTGCCATAAAATGTACAGCCCAGTGGAGTTGCCATGGTAACAGCTTCACAGTACTCCACAAGGGGGCTCCCTCTTGTAAGGGGAAAAATCCAACATTACAAATTAGCTTTGGTCCTGACATTTTCCCCCTATAAGTAAATACCTGGGCAAGGCCTGGTTTTTAAGCTAGTATCAAAATATATTTCCATAAATCCCAATGTTTGAAATATTAGGCCATGAGTGATTGAATTGGCCAAAGCGTTTGGCCTTTTGTAGTACAGATAGGTTGAGATGGTTCTCCTTCTTCTCCTTTGAATTCTTCCTCAAAAGGAGCTAAGATTAGTGTATCGTTGGGACCCCATACCTGCCATGGCTGCAGCTTTGGAGCCTCCAACTTCTCTTCAGCCACCTCCCTTCTCCTCCTGGTTCTAGAGGAATATGCAGACTTCAAGACCCCAGCAAGAGTCTTAATGACACTGTAAACACGGTGCTTATTTGAAATCTGTGTCCTGCGTCTTTTCACTTGGATCTCCAGTGCATCTGTCTGGTAGCATCTTCTCCGGCCATTGACAGAAAAGACATGCATTGAAAGAGAACAGTTAAAAAACTTCACTTTAAACTGGGGATCTACAAATATATCGATTTTAAAAGCATCATCTTCTGGCCGTTCTTTCTCCTGAAAGGCAAGGGTCCAAACGCTATGAATGTATTTGAAAAGTGTGCTGTCCCATGAAATATTCCCCCCAAACTGTGATGATCCAGACTTTCCCTTCAATGGGTTCTGGGAAACGTCTAAGTGTTACATGGAAAGGGAAAATTCTCTCCAAAAGGGGAACATGTTCTATGAAGTGAACAAAGACGTTGACTTGTCTCCACTTAGTGAAGGCATTCCTGAGGGGTCTTACGTGGCCAGTCCTTGAGAATCGTTGTGATATAACAACACAGATTCCATTCCTGATAAGCAAAGGAGTAAAAGTCCTCATGAAAAGTTCTCCATTCTCCGTGTCGGAAGCAAAGAGGCCAATCAAGGTCCATCTGAAATGGAGGAGCACTCGGACAATTTGTGGGTAGTGGAAGCCTTCTTTGGGGAGCATTGGATGGAAAAAAGGGAATTGACTTTTATCACTCAGAGCCTCTGAAGCAATTTTATCACTGATCTGAAAAAGCAGTAAGAGTGCTGTGTTATATTTTGGGGTCAAGTCAAGTCCAAAACATAAGGTTGCAATAAATCCAATTTGTTTCTCATGCACAAATCAGAATAGTTTATTGTTGACTATTCTTGAGGCCATATCAAGACACAGAATATAAAACACAGGGCATTAGAATAGAATAGAATAGAATAGAATAGAATAGAATAGAATAGAATAGAATCCAGGTATGGAGATTTGAACTGAACTGCTTTGTTCAATTAAAGAGCCATATTTTATGCACATTTCAAATTCTCATCACATAGGAAATATGTTGTTTTAATCTTATAATATCAATAGGTCATCCCATTAATGTGTGGTCCAAGATACTGATCTGTCTTATAAAATTGAAATTTAAATAATAGATGTGTTATGCCTTCTATTTATGGAGCTCTGCAAATAAAAGCAATTGTAAATCTGGCAAATGGTTAAATCTTCCATACTTAAACCATTGTGCCCAGATGCTGAGATTTTGCTTGGATAGATATTTTCTCAGTTGTAGGTAAGCTAATCCATTGGGATTCTTTTCACAAATCTATGATTTATTCACTTTTGAAAATAACATTATTTTGTCCAAGATCATGTACAAAATATGAACTTCCATCACTGCTTCATTTGCCTTTTGTACAAAACAGTTTTTTAAAAAAATTGAACACAGAGCTTTTCTTCACCTTCATTGTTTCCAGACAAGAAACAATGCATGGAAACTAATCAATGAGAGAAGCAACCTGGAATTAAAGAGAAACTTTCTAACAGTGAGGACAATGGACCAGTGGAACAGCTGGCCTTCAAAATTTCAGGTGTTTCATCACTGGAGGCTTTGAGGAAGAGGCTGAACAGCCATTTGTCTGAAATGGTATGGGGTCTCCTGTTTGAGCTTGGGCTAGAGTAGAAGATCTCCAAGGTCCCTTCAAGCTCTATCTGATTGATTGTTTGACCATCAAAAATGGGCATCACAATCCCCCACAGCAATGGGGATGAAGTCATAAGAGGGTATGTTTGCTTTGATCGTGGCCCTCTTCCCACTGTAGATCCCAATCCCCAACAATGACACCTTCAGTGATCAATGTTAAAAGGAGCTCTTGAATTACATAGCAACAATATGGTTGGATCTATCATTTGCTGACCACCACCACCCAACTCAATTTACAAGATAGAGAAATACACACACACACAAACCTGTGGGACTTTGAAGGTGCCAAGTAACACTGACATCTGCATGGAGATGTCTCTGAGAGCGCCATCAAGAAGAGCCAAAATGTAGTCCTTTCTTCCACAGCTGTAGTTGGGAACGTTGGCTTCTCCAGTGGAGAGCATGTCCAGCAAGGCATGTGAAGTGCCAAGTGTGTTCAAATAGTTGTCATGGATGTTGTAGCCCAGCGTGAGATTGTGAAGGAGTTGAGGATTCTTGTTGATCAATTGAATGGCAAAGATATACCGGAAGAGATTTGATTGTTCCAAAGGTAAACGTCTGTAAAAATATTCACTTTATTAGCATCATCAAAAGCACCAATAACAAAACAATCACCCCCCCCCCCATTTCATCTGCACAGGTCTATTGTATAGTATTCAAACGATGATGTCAAGATTGGATGGGGAGAGGAAAATAATATGAACTTTTTAAAGGATTTTTTCCCTTCCCCATCCTTGGATCTGAGTCTCTTCCACAAAATAAGCCAAAAGGGAGAAGCCATGAAAAACAAAAGCAAATCAAAACAATTCAAGAAACTAAAGAAGCACTGCAGAATAGGAGTGAGCGAACTAAAAGTGTTATATCTGCTAATGGAGGGAATGCAATTCCATCCCAATGAATGACTTACAAGTGAGACTGACTCGAAGGAACCATATCGAAAGACAACATTGCATGTGGTATTTTTGTTTCAGTGACAACTATACTAATAATATGGTCTCCTGGGCTGTAATAGCTCCATGGCTTTTTTTTATCCTGGTTCTTTAAATTCAGAGGGCACTTCATTCTAAGCTGCCCAGAGACTGGCTGGAATGCCAGCAGCATCAGAATCAGAAGCAGGAGGCCCATAATTCAGAGGGCTGAATCCTTTCAATTCCTGTTTCTAAGCACAGAGAAGGTGAATTGGAAGAGTTCAAAGCACTCGCACAAGATGGTAATGCCAGTGGCTTTCCTGATTCAGTTATAGGCAAACTGGATTTCACCTATCAAAAAGGGAAATGTACATTCAAGAGCACAGTCCCTTCCTGTTCCCAAAGTTGTGCCACACACAGAGCACAGCCTGAGGCATTTATCCTTTTCTGATGTGAGATACCTTCCATGTTGCGTCAGTCTAATGCTTCATTCCAAGACAGTCACTATAGAAGTAGTAAATGACATTTCAAAGACCAGCGTAGTGATAATTACAGTGAGAAACAACTTTTCCCCTGAGGATCCTAATGTACTTCCTGGGCTCCATGTGCAGAGTTAATGAAAATGTTAGGACATGTCCAGAAAGTTATGCTGGAGGAAGATCTTTACACACCCAGCAAATGGAGTCCTGCAGTTCTGGTATTTTCCCTCCAGGGATTGGTGGGAATGTAACCCAGAGCTATAGAGGTTGGTGAGACTCTAGGTTGGTGACACTTAACTCTAGTTCTTCCTGACTTCTAAAGACCAAGGAAGAAATCGGTATCCTTGAACCTCGAAGAGGGCCTGTTCATTATCCCTCTATGCATCAGTCCTAATTTGGAACTTTTATAATTGCTCATGTCAATCCCGAAACTGACCTGGCTAAAGCCGTCTTGGAGCTTCAGTGGTGCCACACTGGAGCGAGGGATATGGAGGGGAAATTAGAGATAGCTGGGGTTGTGTAGTCAAAATAAAATTCTTTCTCCTGGGAACCAAGGATGCTTTCACACCTGGCAGAAGGAAGGAAGGAGTGATTTCACCACACCTGCATTGATTACGGTTGGGGGAAAACTGTTACTTTTAATTAGGTGAAAACTGTGGGAACCCTCAGAGATGGTTTTCACCAGATATGTGCCCATTTGATATTTCCAATAAAGCGATTCTTTGAGAAATCCACCTGCCTCAGAGTTTTTGCTTGCAATAGATCTATTACTTGGAACCCTGACAGCTCAACTTGATGTGAAAATTCATTTCCCATCCATTCTATCTATATCAATTTTTGGACTAGAGTTCACTAGAGATAGGAAAGTGACAGCCTGTGGACCATAGCATTTGATAAACAGGGAGGAATTTATAGAGCAGATGAAACTTTTATTTTTTATTTTCCTTGACAAATTTTTTGTGGTCCCGCCGTATTCATATGATATGCTGAGATCCTTTGACTTTTGAAATTTCTTAGTTTATTAAATAAACAGTAGGCTACGATGTCTTCAGCTAAGATACTGGCAGTGCCCAAAGCATGGTGGTGGAATATGCAACCTGATTTCTTGCCACATGCACCCAGAAAACTGGTTTGAGGGGAACCTTGTTGTGCTCACTCTTTCATTTGTGTGGAGAGCAATCAGTCAAGTGAGGGCAGTCACTCAAGTGAGAAGTGACAAAGGGTGTGCCAATCCTGTTAGGAAAGCATAGTGTCACTGTTCCAATTCTCCAAAACCAAGAAATAGAAATGAAAGATTCGATTAACTGCTTTTCATTCTGGCGGGCTGGGAAACTTCGGCACATAGCAACCAAAACAAAGGCAGCAAGAACCGTTGCTCCTTTCCCGCCATATTAAGTAAGGCTTTTGATAAGGTAGACCATAACCTACTTTTGATAAGGTAGACCATAACCTACTACTAGATAAAGTAGAAGAATGTGGGTTAGACAGCATCACCACCAGATGGATTCGTAACTGGCTGACCAACCGCACTCAACGTGTAGTTCTCAATGGAACTGCATCTACATGGAGGGAAGTATGCAGTGGAGTACCCCAAGGCTCTGTTTTAGGCCCAGTACTCTTCAACATCTTCATCAATGATTTGGATGAGGGAATAAATGGGGAACTCATCAAATTTGCAGATGATACCAAGCTGGCAGGAATAGCTAACACTCCAGAAGATAGGCTTAAGATACAGAAGGATCTTGACAAACTTGAACATTGGGCACTATCTAATAAAATGAAATTCAATGGTGAAAAGAGTAAGGTTCTACATTTAGGCAACAAAAATGGAATGCACAGGTACAGTATAGGTGATACCTTGCTCAGTAGTAGTAACTGTGAAAGGGATCTTGGAGTCCTAGTGGACAACCATTTAAATATGAGCCAGCAGTGTGCAGCAGCTGCCAAAAAAGCCAACACAGTTCTAGGCTGCATCAACAGAGGGATAGAATCAAGATCACGTGAAGTGTTAATACCACTTTATAATGCCTTAGTAAGGCCACACTTGGAATACTGCATTCAGTTCTGGTCGCCACGATGTAAAAAAGATGTGGAGACTCTAGAAAGAGTGCAGAGAAGAGCAACAAAGATGATTAGGGGACTGGAGACTAAAACATATGAAGAACGGTTGCAGGAACTGGGTATGTTTAGCTTAAGAGAAAGAAGGACTAGGGGAGACATGATAGCATTGTTCCAATATCTCAGAGGTTGCCACAAAGAAGAGGGAGTCAAACTATTCTTCAAAGCACCTGAGGGTAGAACAAGAAGCAATGGGTGGAAACTAATCAAGGAGAGAAGCAACTTAGAACTGAGGAGAAATTTCCTGACATTGAGAACAATTAATCAGTGGAACAGCTTGCCTCCAGAAGTTGTGAATGCCCCAACACTGGAAGTCTTTAAGAAGATGTTGGATAGCCATTTGTCTGAAATGGTCTAGGGTTTCCTGCCTAGGCAGGGGGTTGGACTAGAAGACCTCCAAGGTCCCTTCCAACTCTACTATTGTATTATTGTATATTAACCCTGCCCCTTGTGCATGCCTTCGCCACCCACATGGCTATTATTCTTCTCAAAGGCCTGGAATCTTTCTGTAGGGCCTAGTTCTTCTTCTGCTGCTGGCCTGCTCTCCAGCTGATTGTCTGCCAGCTTCTTCTTCGTTGTCCACCTCCCATGCCCTGAGTCGACTCTTTTTCATTATCCCTGTAAGCATTTTCCCCTGAATGGCAGCCCCCGAGACAGTCCACTGGAGGTTCAACATTTCAAGGGTTGACACATAGGCTATAAACCTTGCTTCGGGAGATTCCTCAGTCAGAAAGTGTATTCAGCATCTCAGCCCAGAGAAGCTGGGACTGGAGGCTAAGAGAGAGAGAAAGCTTAAATGAATGGAGATTGGCTGAGAAAGAGAATCTCAGTGGAATAAGAAGAAGCACCAACTCCACTTTGAACTGTTGAACTTGCAACATGACTTCATTCCTATTTACCAGTGTCTTTCCAGCACAGCCAACATCTTGGGAAAATGGAAATACTGATTTCCAAAAAACCATGAAGGCGGTGACATTGAGACCTATCTTTGATGATACCTGGCAAACCTATGGCATCCCAAGACCTAGGAAACGGCTCTCTTGAAAGGTTGTTCAAGTCAAATATTGACTGAAGAAAAGAAGGACTACTAAGCATTAAAAACCCCACAAATAATAATTATTAATTCATTTATTCTATTGTTTGATATCATCTTGGGTTTTAGTTTCATTAACAGAATAAGAGAAATAACAGAGGTGGAAGGGACCTGGGAGGTCTTCTAGTCCAACCTTTTGCTCCTGTATCCTTTCTTACAAAAAGCTGCAGTGTTGGAACACCTACAATTTCTGGAGGCAAGTCATTCCACTGGTTAATTGTTTTCTCCTTTGTTGGTTTTCTCCTTGGTTAATTTCCATCCATTGTCTTGCCTTCAGATGCTTTGGAGAATAGGTTGACCCTCTCTTCTTTGTGGTAGCCCCTTAGATATTGGAACACTGCTATCATATCAGCCCAGTCCTTCTTTCCACTAGACTAGACATATTCAATTTCTACAATGGTTCTTTTTGTATGTTTTCACCTCCAGTCCCCTAATCATCTTTGTTGCTCTTCTCTGCACTCTTTCTAGAGTCTCAACATCTTTTTTCACTAGTTGCTGGTTCTCTCTAGTACCACTTTTATTTGAGCCAACAGCAATTTTATTCATGACTGATGCCAAATGGAAAAAGGGCACTTTCTCTTCTGGGACTTTGCAATATGACCTCATTTTATGCTCAAAAACTCAGAAAGTCCATTTCAGCAATGTCTCTCCTTAAACCCCAGAGGGGATAAATTTTTAATTTTACAGCAATGTTCTTTTCCTCAAAATATTTCAGTGCTTGAAGATGAGATCTCCTTGGCAGGTTTTCATTTTCTCCCTTGGCGCAAAAGAGTTAATAGTAAAAACTGATAAATATACAAATATATTTTGGTTCTTTTACTGATTGTATACTTCATTTGCCTTTTATTTTGATATTAATCATATTTTAACAGACTAACAGAATAAGAATTAAAAGGGACTTTAGTAACACCTTGCTCAAGTAGGAAATCCTATACCATTTCAGAAAAATGGTTGTTTGATCTCTTCATAAAAATCTCCAGTGTTGGAGAATTCACAACTTATGGGGGCAAGTCATTCCACTAATTAATTGTTCTCACTATCAGGAAATTTATCCTTAGTTCTAGGTTGGTTATCTCCTTGATTAGTTATATCCTTCTTGTCCTGCCTTCAGGTGATTTGGAGAATAGCTTGACTCCGTCTTCTTTGTGGCAGCCTCTTAGATATTGGAAGACTGCTATCATAACACTCATAGTCCTTCTTTTCATTAAACTAGACATACCCAAATCCTGCAACCATTCTACATATGTTTTAACCTTCAGTCCAGTCCCATAATCATCTTTATTGCTCTTCTTTCCAAAGTCTCAACATCTTTTTTATATTGTGGCAACCAAAGCTGGGTGGAATTTTGGGGTTCTTATTTAAAAACAAAAGAGAAAATGTTTATTAAAAATGGTAGTCCATGACCATTAATCCATACCTATGAGTTCACCCAATAAAATAATAGCCTCCCAAATACTATAATTTGGAATTACTGAAAATTATTCTAGAAAAAGTATCTAAAAGTCATTTTATTTTTCATTTTAATATCATATGCTCTTTCCTATTCATATCTGATCTGAGCACAATGATATAGCACTTGGGGATAAAGATGCAGCCCAGCAGCCCAGCACTGGAAGCCAAGATGGAGAAGACCTGCACAGCCACCATATACTTCCCTTTGGTGCTTAGGTAGGCAGGCACAAAGGACACCCAAACACTGCAAAAGACTAGCATGCTGAAGGTGATCAGCTTGGCTTCATTGAAAGCCGCAGGTAGATTTCTGGCCAAGAAAGCCACTGTGAAGCACACAAGGCTTAGGAACCCCATATAGCTGAGAGCACCATAAAACATGGGAACAGAGCCTTCATTGCATTGCAGAATAATCTCTCCAGATTGTGAATGCATGTCAGAGTCAGGAAATGGGGGAGAAGTACCCAACCAGATGCTGCAGAGAACAACTTGGAGACCAGAGCAAGAAAGGATAATGGTGTTGGCAAAACTCTTCCCTAGCCATCTCTGCATTTTATTCCCTGGTTTTGTAGCCAAGAAAGCAAACACAACTGTGATAGTTTTAGCCAGGATAGAAGAAATGGCAATTGAGAAGATGATGCTGAAGGCTGTTTGTCGGAAAAGGCAGGTTACTCTCCTTGGCTGACCAATGAACAAGAAGGATGTCAAAAAGGAAAGCATGAGGGAGACCAGGAGGATATAGGAGAGGTCCCGGTTGTTGGCTTTGACAATTGGTGTTTCCAGAAATTTAATGAAGATCCCCAAGACAAAGCCTGTGATTAAAGAGAGGAATAAGGCAATGGAAGTCAGGATGATCCCAAGATTTTCCCCATAAGAAAGGTAGTTTTTAATCTTGGGGATACAGTGAACTTGGTTGATGTTTGAATGTTGATCTTCTGGACATTTAGTACATTTTTCTGCATCTGAAAAAAAATGAAGAATAAGATCTACCATTAAGCATGTCCCTTAGTAAAATCCATTTCATGGATGACATTGTTTGTGTAAATCCCTGTGTCTGAAGCCAATATTTTTCTTTATTTTGCTGTAGCTTTTTAATGTTAGTTAAAAAGAGGGAGGTGAAAGGATTCAAGAAAGGATGGAAGGTCCAACATTTTACCTTTCCATTACTATACCTATTGAGAATTGAAAGCCAACCTTTTGGCAGTGATTCAAAGGATCAATGAATCCCTGACTATAATAGAAGAAAGTTCAGGAGAAGAAACACTTAGCATAGCTTATTGTCAGATTCAAAAAATCAAGAAGCAAGCAGTTAAAATGACACTCTACAAGAATCTGAGTTGTGCCAGATATGTGCCAATATGATATTTCCAATAAAGCGATTCTTTGAGGAATTCACCTGCCTTGGAGTTTTTGTTTGCAATGGATCTATTACTTGGAACCTTGACAGGAATTTAAAGTATGCTGAACATGAGCTCTTGTGGACATAAAGGGACTTAAGACTGATGATACACTTGACCTCTCCTTTGGGCTCAGCCTGCTCAACTCTAGCTATACCAGGAGTGGGAAAATGCTACTTTTGATATGGAGCAAGAAAGGTTGGGAGGAGTTGCCTTTCGGGATAATTTGGATTTAGATATTTGGATTTGGAATGTGGACATCTAAATAAATTCCTCTTTTTTTATAAACAGCAAGGAAGCCATCATCCCATTTGGTCAAGAAGAAGTTTATCTCCAGTTTGACTCATGACTCCCCTCTCCTTTCTCCTTCCCACCGCCAGAGATGGGATTCAGCTGGTTTGGACTGGTTCGGGTGAACCGGTAGCCTCAACAATCAGCTGGGGAGTGAATCCATTTGCTCTGATGATCAGGTGGCCCCCTTGTGCTTTACTTACCTATATCCTCTCAGCTGATTCACGTGGCAGAGTGGATTGCAGCGCCTCAGTTGTATTACTCCCCAGAAGTAATGTGGAAGGTAAGTTTTGTTAAAACTGCACACACACTCAAAGCATGTGGGACACACAACGCACACGATCACCAAACCGGTTGTTAAAGCAGCAGGATCCCACCACTGCCCACCGCCTTCCATTACTCTCCCCTCCTTAATTCAGGAGTTAATCCAGGAGTAAAAATGTCAATTTTGGTTATCAGTTCAGTAGAAGGACTAAGATTGGGAGTGCTGAAATCTGGATTATGAACATAGCAAGAAGTGATAGAGCATAGCAGAGGCAAAGAGTGACATAATTGGGCTCTGGAAATATTAAAGACATTTGTCTACCCCTTGGCTTCTCAGGAAATTTGAAACTGTGAGCTGTGGCTGACAACAGAAACAATTCCCTCCAGATGTGGATGTTTACAAGAATTTGATCAATCCTCACCCAAAGACTCAATCAGAGTCGTTGTATTCTGAAATCTGGAAGCTCCCACTATTTAGAGCAATGTGGTAAATAGCAGTTGAATCATGAAAAATGCTTTGTGAAAGAGAAAGAAATGGAGATAGTGACAGATTGTATTTTCCTGGGCTCCAAGATCACCGCAGATGGGGATTACCGCCAAGAAATTAGAAGATGCTTTCTCCTGGGGAGGTAAGCTATGGCAAATCTAGACAGCAAACTAAAAAGCAGAAACATCATCCTGACAATACAAGTGTGTATAATCAAGGCTATGGTTTTCCCAGTTGCAATGGATGGCTGTGAAAATTGGACCATAAGAAAGGCTGAGCACCAAAGAATGAAGGCCTTTGAACTATGGTGCTGGAAAAGATTCATGTGAATCCCTTGGACTGCAAGGTGATCAAACTGGTCAGTCCTAGAGGAGATCAATCCTGACTGCTCTTTAGAAGGCCAGATCCTGAAGAGGAAACATAAATACTTTGGCCACCTAATGAGAAGGAAGGACTACCTGCAGAACAGGCTAATGCTGAGAAAGATGGAGGGCAAAAGAAGAAGGGAACGACAGAGAATGAGGTGGCTGGATGGAGTCACTGAAGCAGTAGGCATGAGCTGAAATTGTCTCCAGAGGATGGTAGAGGACAGGAAGGCCTGGAGGAACGTTGTCCATGGGGTCGCGATGGGTTGGACATGACTTTGCAACTAGCAACAACAAAAGATAAAGTGCAAGAGAAGTCAGCTCTCTCTTAATACACAAACCTTGCTTGTACTTTATCTTTTAATGTCTCATCCCAATTTAGCCTCAAGTTTATTTCATAAAGTTTATTATGAAACCCATCTATATATAGGAAGGAAGGAAGGAGGGAAGGTAAAACCAAGTGTTTCAAAATGCATTTTATGGAAAAAATCAGACTATATGGTCTTCTCCAAGGAGCACCCACCTTTCTTAGTAGAGATGGTTCCTTCTGCGCAATGATGACAGTTATAGCAGCAGATGGGCATTCCTTCCTGAGCCATTTTCATGAATCCAGGAAGACAGCTTTCCACACACCTGGAAGGAGGCAGGGGCTGGACAGAAAGAAGAAAGGAAAGAATATTCACAAAATGAATATTGTATTTCTAAAAGAGGTAGAGTAGGAAAGGCTTGGGGATCTCAATTCAAGGCTTAGCTTTGCTAAATTTGAAGCCTAGAAAAAAACTTGGAGCATATCAAAAATGATTTGGATAGTTGTTTCCTGTCTTTTATAATTTTTCTCACACTACAAATTTAGTTTAAATTCTCAATGTACATACCTGATGGAAAGTTGGATGGATTCTCTGCTTTGGCAAAATGAATCACCTATCCCCATGATTTAATTATAGCTTCTTTCAGAACTTTGATAAATAGTGAACTGAATAATTAAAGATATACAGAGGTATCTTGGTACTCAACTGTAAAGTTTCCTAACGATGGGATAACTGATTCATAATAAGTGAGCCAATGTTATAATACAAAAACCAGTGATTTATTAACACCTTCATTTGGCATTCTTCAGTAGGCAATATTTATTCATAGCCATTTCTTTGCTCTCTTTATCTGCTTCTGAACTTTGCCCCTGTTCCTTTCCTCCCCTCAGTCTGTGTCACAAATCACATTACTTAATAGACACACCCATCTCAACCCAGCTACTGTAATCTGAGATCTGGCTCCGTCAATGGTATGCATGAATGTCAACATGGAGAGTTGACAACTGCTTTGAAACTGATCACATTTTGGTACTCAACACAATCTGATGTGAACATTTTGTCCTGGTACACATTGTTTGTTTGGTACTCAACATACAAGCGAGAACTTTCCTGCCTTATGACTCACTACATTATTCCTTATGGGAAAAATTTGTTTGGTATCAACTTTTTCATGTTGGCAATGGTGGTTGTGTGCTTGTTTTTCTCCAGGGGGTTGTGCAAACATTGCTTTTCATGAGACTCAAGAGCAACAGGAGGCCAAATCTATCATCAGAACATCTGGCGGTATAAGATGATGCAGAGAATCTAGGCAGGCAAAGATAGGCAACTGCTGTGACATCTTCTGTCATGAAGGTAAGAAAAGGCACCGAAGTTTCATTGTTCTGAAAGTTTTGGTTTTTTTTTTCAGGGATTCTTCTAGGTTTCAAGAGAAGCAACCACAACATATGAATCAGTTATATCCAGAATGCATTTCTTCTTATAGTCTTACTATGGCTTCTGATGCCCCATGCAGTCAATGGGGTGCTCAAAGCCAGATGTTCTCTGCATTTGGGGAAAGACGAATTAAATTCAGAGAATCATTACAGGCCAGGAAGCCATCTGTTAAGTGGTATCATCTCCACAGCAGAAACTCAGCATCCAGGGTTCAAGTTCCTCACCTCTCCCTCTGCTAAAGTTTCCAAGTAAGTCACTGGGGGCTGTATGATATTAACCTTTCTGCTCCTTGCCAATTTCTGAAACTGCAGTGCTCCTTGAAAACATTGCCCTTTTCGGGGGCATTTGAATGAATAATTGTTCTGTTTTTTTCTCATTGGGAAATCATTGGGACTCTTTTAGCTGTATGAAGTTTCTATTGTAGTGTAAACTTTAGTGAAATGACAAAAAGCATCATGTTAAGATAATCATTTCTCCATCACATCAGTAATCAGGGATTAGAATAGAATGGAATAACAGAGTTGGAAGGGACTTTGGAGGTCTTCTAGTCCAACCCCCTGCTTAGGCAGGAAACCCTACACCACTTCAGACAAACGGTTATCCAACATCTTAAAAACTTCCAGTGTTGGAGCATTCACAACTTCTGGAGGCAAGCTGTTCCACTGATTAATTGTTCTAACTGTCAGGAAATGTCTCCTAAGTTCTAAATTGCTTCTCTCCTTAATTAGTTTCCACCCATTGTTTCTTGTTCTACCCTCAGGTGCTTTGGATAATAGTTTGACTCCCTCTTCTTTGTGGCAGCCCCTGAGATATTGAAATACTGCTATCATGTCATCAAGACCTTCATAAAGAGTGAAATAAATTTCCTTTCCCACCTTGTTCATCATTTCCATCTTTGCAATAGCTTTCGGGTTGATTATAATATTGAAATCTAAGGATCCATGTCTTTCTAGACTCCCAAATCTCACTGTGCTTACAGTCATATTGGCAAAAGCCATCCAGTTCAAAATATCCATGTCTGCCACCAGCTGTCCCTTTTCATCTAAATATACCCCGTTGATGCAATTATTATAAAACTCAGAGGTTTGAAGAAAGGAATGAAGCTGGAATGGAAGAGTGAATGGACCATGTTACATAGGAGATACAAAGCTTTATGATAAAACTCCTGTATTTAAGCTGGAATGAAGGAGATGTATTGTGGAATATAGAACAATAATATTGCACAATAAGGATCATGGCAGCTTGTGTAATTAGGACACTGGGGTGGAGGTTAGAAAATCTACATTTGAAACCCGAGTGCTGCCGTGGGGCAGGGTTGAGCTCCTGTCCTTCACTCCAGCTCCTGCAGGGGAAATGAAAGGAGCCCCCAACTGGGTTTCAAATAGGCAATCGTGTTGTCACCAGTTAATCCTTTCAACCTGGAAGCACCTAAGTGCTTCTGACACGAGTGCAATGCAATCTTGCAAAAGGGTGCAAAGGATGACCATTCAGAACAAGGATGGTAAAGAAGTGCCCTTTGTCTTTTCCCATTCGTAATTCTCACTACTGAGTTTGGAAACCAATGGGAAATATAGCAAAGGAAATGTTGAGCCAGTGGTGGGATTCAATTTTTTTTTACTACTGGTACTGTGGGCGTGGCTTGGTGGGCATGATGTGGCTTGGTGGGGATGGCTTGGTGGGTGTGGCAGGGGAAGGATATTGTAAAATCTCCAATCTCTCCCCACTCCAGGGGAAGGTTACTGCAAAATCCCCATTTCTTCCCCCTCAGCTGGGACTCGGGAGGCAGAGAGTAGATGGGGGTGGGGCCGGTCAGAGGTGGTATTCAAAATTTCCACTACTGGTTCTCCAGAACTGATCAGAACTTGCTGAACACCACCTCTGGCATGAGCCAATGAGGTTCAAGGTTAAAACCTAAAGAAAATAGATGGTCTGCACCAGAGGTGGGTTTCAACCGGTATGCACTGGTACGTGCGTACCAGTTTGAAGAATTTAGCATTCCTTCCTGTACCGGGGCTTCCGGAGGCCACATACAAGAATGGTCCCTCCCCTGGCCTGCCCCCCTTCACTGCCCCTGCCCACCTGGTCACCGCTTGCTCTCTCTCTCGCCCCACCTGTCCGCACCAAGCTTGCCCCGTCCACCCACTTCCTTTGCAAGAGCAGAGGATTCGGCTTTTGGGAGAAGCCCACTTGGCGCACGCTCCCTGCTCTTTGACAGCTGCCTGGTTTCCAATGGGGGGGGGGAGAAATACATGTGTTTTTCCTCCCTCTCTAACACATGGATTCTACTCCCTCCCCATTGGAAAACAGGTGGCTGTCAAAGAGAAGGAAGCGCACACTTCTTCCAACAGCCGAATCATACCCTCCTGCTCCTTCTTCAGCTGTTGGAAGAAGCCCATGTGGCACACACTTCCTCCTCTTTGACAGTAACCTGGTTTCCAATGGAGGGGTGGGGGAGAAATCCATGCCTTAGAAAGGGAGGAAAAAGGCAGTCCCTAGCAAAAGCTTGCCCTTCTCTTCCCTCTAATTCATGGATTTCTCTCCCCCTCCATTGGAAACCAGGTAGCTGGTAACTGAGAAACAGTGACGTGTGGTGAGGTTTATAGCTGGTGAGGCAGCAATTTTTTTAGACTTGTGGACTTCAACTCCCAGAATTCCACAGCCAGGCATGCTCAGTTGCGACCTGCCACCCTCCACCCTGGGATTCGGACACGGCACCGCCTGCCAGAGCTGTGCGGAATCCGGGGTGTGCTTGTCGGGCGAGGGCAGTGCAGATGGGGAGCGGACGGAGCGGAGGAAGCCTCTCCCCCCCGCGCTTCCCGCACCCGAAAGATCAAAGGGAACCTCTGCTGCTGCCCGGGCAACCTGGCCGGCCTCTCTCGCAGCGGCTCTCTGGTGCCGAGCTTGGGAGTCCCTGGAGGAGCTGGCGGGGGCTGCAAGCACCACAGGCTGGACTGGAGCCTCGAGTCTAGGGCAGCGAGTCATTTGATAGGAAACTTGCCTCTTGGAAGGAATGACTCGGCTTGGCTTCTGCTTTGTCTCTCCTGCCTCTTCGCTTCTCCGTTCAGTCGTTGGGCGGCAGATCGAAAGCAGGAGCCAAGCTGGGTCATTCCTCCCAAAAGGCAAGTTTCCCATTGAATGACTCGCTGCCCTGATGATGAGAGGTTAGGCTGTGCCTCACTTGCCTCACCTGACTGCACGTCACTGCTGGGAAAGAAACCTGTGCTTTTCAAGCGGCAGTTTTCAGCAGGTTCCAAGCACAGCTTTCTTTCCCATTTACTCAGAGGCTTTGGTTTAAGGTGTCACTGCTTTATGCTGCACCTCCTCCTCCTCCTGCAAGTGACAGGTGCCTCAGAGACTCAGCGGGCAGCTCAGGGGAGACAATGGCCACAATGACTTCACTCCCCAGGAGCTGCCGCTGCTGCCATTGCCTACACCCTCCCAGGAGCCGAGCAGAGCAGGAGCCCTGAAAGGGAACCATCTCTCCTTTCCAGTCATTGCTGCCCATTGGCCCGATTCCCTGATGCAATTTGTGGAGCTGCTTGCCCTCATGAAAACACAGGGGTGGCGTTTTCAGACTTTCAATGCTTACGGCTATAGGTAGGAAAACGGGGGCATCTTGGGAGTGAAGCCTTTGGTGGCAAAAGCTGAGTCTCCTTCTGCCCCTATGAAAATCACCCCCAACCCACTCACTCCAGTGAAATGTGCGTAGGGTGATAGGGTTAGTTTTAAATGGATAGTGAGGCTTATTTGCCAGCCTCCCAGTTGGCAAAACAGAAATTTTCACCATCTGGAAGGGATGTGTGTGTGAGACAGGGGGGGGGGAGAGAAAGAAAGAAAAAGAGCAAGAAGGGTAGAGAAAGAAAGAAAGAAAGAAAGAAAGAAAGAGGCAGAGAGACACACAAGAAAGAAAAAAAGGAAGAATGAAGGAAGAAAGAAAGAAAACTTATGATCACAATTTAGCCCAAAATGCTAGTTGCTAAGCAAGAGCATTGCTAAGTGAGTTTCACTACATTGTCCAAGTTGGCCATGCCCACCCAGTCACATGACCACTGAGCCACTCCCACAAAACAGGCCACACCTACAGAATAGATTCTAAAAGATTTTGAAACACACCATTGGTCTACACAAGCACACTGAAAGAATTTTTGCCAGTGAAGCCAAAATAAACTAAAATGCCACACACAGAAACAATGCAGCACATAACAAGTTTGCAGTTCAATGGGCAGATCGCAAAAATAAAAATGTTAGCGCAATAGCACTTAGATATACACAGCTTCATAGTGCTTTGCAGCCCTCTCTAAGCAGTTTACAGAGTCAGCCTATTGCCCCCAACAATCTGGGCCCTCATTTTACCCACCTTGGAAAGATGGAAGGCTGAGTCAACCTTGAGCCGGTCAGGATCGAACCTCTGGCTGCCCGCAGAATTAGCTTGAAACATTGCGTTCTAACCACTATGCCACCATGGCTCATACTAGGGTGTCTTTTCTCTGCTAATACGTGGTGCTAAAGAAACTCTATATTTAGGTGGCAGATTGGTCACTTGACATTGAGAAGAGACCCCTGATCTTCACTATGATACAGAATTTCTCTTACCAGTTAAGGTCAGCTCCTTGAAATTTTATGGAATACCTATCAATTATTTCATGGAACATTCTTGTTTCTTCTATACCAGGGATGTCAAACATGATTTCATTGAGGACTGTATTAGGGTTGTGTTTGACCTCAGGGGTGTGTGGGTGAGGTGGCCAGGATGGGGATGGCCAGCATGTCACTCATGTTGGGGGGAGTGCCTGTGGTGGCAAGTGCCGAACACTTGCCAATGAAAATGGGCTCCAGAGCTCCATTTTTGGCTGTGACAACCTCCAGCAACCCTGCAGATTTTCTTAGACTGGGTCAGAATGTTAGTGCTCCTGCCTCTGAAGAAAAGAGTAAAGGAAGAAAAAGATGGAGGCGAAACTATCTATTGCAAAGAAAAGGAGCAGGATGCAAAACAAATGCAGAAAGGGTGGGATGGGGTTCAAGAAATAGAAAAGAAATACCTGCCATGCCTTCGGAATTGGTGTTTTCAAGTTTTTACCACCAAGTTTTGATGATGTCCTGCTGGATCTGGATAAATAAGCTGCATTCAAGGCTTTTGCCACAGCTGAGATTGTGTTGTAAATGAAATAGCTGTCCATTTTCAAGATTTGGTCAATAAGCTCTTTCTTCAGAGGTGCCAGGTCTTCTCTCTCCCTGCACCGTCTCCAGACTTTTACGGAAAAGGTGTCCTTGGCGTACGGACACAGGAATGAGTTCTTTGCCAAGTATCTCATGTAATTATAAAACTGTGCAAAAGCACTATGCCTTGTCCTTTTATTGCTCTTCATACGAAAGGAAAAAATACTGTGGATGTACTTAAGGGGAAAATTCTTATCTGCCAAATACAGAGCAAAGTCCCAGCAGATGGCAGTGATCAGGACTTTTCCTTTCATTGGCTCAGTTAAGGTGTCAAACACCTGATGCAGAACAAAAACCCCTAAATTGAAAGAACTAAGGTCTGCATGATAAATAAAGGCATTCACAGTTCTCCAATTGCGATATACATCCAAGTTAAGGGACAATCTCTCAAGAGCTGTGGGAAAGGTTTGCGATAAAACTGGACAAATGCCATTCCTGATCAGCATGGGAGTCAACGTTCTCATAAACTTTTGTCCATTCTCATTGTCTGGGGCAAGGAGACCAACCAAGGTCCACCCGAAGAAGTGGAGCAGTTTGACCATCCCTGGGTAAAGGACCCCTTCAGCAGGGAGCATCGGGTAGAGGAAAGGAAACTCAGTTTTATCACTCAACATCTGGGAAAAAAAGCTGTAACTGATCTGAAAGAGAAAAAAAAGAGATGCTATCTTATTTTAAAAGGGACGTGGTGGCTCAGTGGCTAAGACTCTGAGTTGTCAATCAGAAAGGTCGGCAGTTCAGCGGTTCTAATCCCTAGCGCCGCGTAACGGAGTGAGCTCTCTTTTTACTTTACTTTACTTTTATTTAGATTTTTATACCGCCCCCTCTCCCCAAAGGGACTCGGGGCGGTGTACAGTCAAATAAAAACACATCAATAAATAGAAAATACAAACACAAAGAGGAGGCAATAAGAAACTGTACATATCTGAAGTAAAGTAGTTAAAAGCAATATTTAAATACCCTAAAAATACCCAATTAAAATATCTGCCAGGAGGTAGAATAAAACTACAAATGGGCCAGGCCGGCTAAACGGAACAGGTGAGTCTTCAGTTTTTGTCGAAAGGAGCGGAAGTCGGTGGTGGTTCTAATATCGGGGGGGGGGGGGAGGTCATTCCAGAGGGTTGGGCCCATCACAGAGAAGGCTCTACTCCTAGGTGCCGCTCCCGTTACTTGTCCCAGCTTCTGCCAACCTAGCAGTTCGAAAACATGCAAAAATGCAAGTAGAAAAAATAGGGACCACCTTTAGTGGGAAGGTAACCGCATTCCGTGTGCCTTCGGCATTTAGTCATGCTGTCACATGACCATGGAGACATCTTCGGGCAGTGCTGGCTCTTCGGCTTTGAAACAGAGATGAGCACCCCTCCCCCCCAGTGTCGGGAATGACTAGCACATATTGCGAGGGGAACCTTTACCTTTACCTATTTTATTTTAAAACCTTCAAAACCAAATAATAATCTGGCCTAACAAAGGAATTATGCCCTCCAATGAAGAACCTTCTGTAAAGACATCTATGGTCATTCTACTCTTACGTTGCTTCTCTTCTCACTTCATTGAAGCATTTTGCTCTTGCAACTAGCTAGCAGAAGAGACCATGCCAGGAAGGGGATATATCTGCTTGGATCCTTCTCTCCTACTTGATAGAACAATTCCTACAATTTCCATAATAGAAGTTTGCTCTTAATTTACAACAAAAGATTTATGACTAAAAGCCCCATGGCTAAAATTGCCTTCTCAGCCAAGAGACACCTGTGGGATTTTGTAGGTGCTCAACATGGTTGAAATCTGGATGGAGATGCCAGTCTCGGCCCCTTCCAGAACAGCCACTGTGTTTCTCTGACTTCCACAACTGTAGTTGGGCACATTGGCCTCCCCATCTGAAAGCAGGTCCAGCAAAGCCTCTGAAGTCATTGGTGCCTTGAAATAATTTTCATAGACATTGTAACCAAGGGTGAAATTGGATGAAATTTTGGGATTCTGGTTGATCTCTTGGATGGCAAAAAGGAAGGATAACATTTTCCAGTATTCTGTTATTGCTGTACTGAAAGCATGAAAGTGTTAAAACATAGTTAATGGAAAGAACATGCTATTTAATCTTGTTTTTACAACAATATTTTTAATCAATCCATGACTGAGAGGTTTCTGGGTATTTTATTATACATTTGGATAAATTATTCCAAATCTGCTGAAAAGATCTTACATATTTAAATGGAACTCTGGGATTCTTTCAATTTATACCAGAGGTCGGTAATCTTAAACACTCAAAGAGCCATAAAGGTCCTAACTGGAAGCCTCATGTTCAATTTTGCAGCCAACTGGAAGTCCAGTTCCCCCACTATAGAGTCTCCTCCTAGCATGGCATCCTTTTTTGTCTACCTGTCCTAATGGAAAGCCCTATCAATTGGAGATCTGACCAGGAAACCTACCCCTTGCCATAGAATCTCCTCCTGGCACACTGTGCTTTCCCCCTCTCAATTGTGGCACTGACTGGTGACAGGGAGCGACAGAAGAGGGATGAAAGAGCCATATGCAGCTCCAAAACCATAGGTTACTGACCCCTGATTTATACTGTAAGATACTGAGTGTATCTTATGCTTGAAGTAATCTAATTATTATTAGCTTTGGTTTATCCATTTTCATTTTTTGTTTATTATGAATAGTTATATAGAATGAAGACTAATCCAAAGAAAGGAAAGGAAGAAATAGCATATGAAATGAAAAAAAAATCTCCTAAAGTTTAGAAATATATGGATGACTTCTAATTTTCTTTTCAACAAATAATTTGCTATTTCTGCAAATTCTGATATTTTACTATGCATTTCTTGACTAGAGAATTTCATTATTTTTCCAGCATTGGGCATACAATAATCTTGCTGCTGTTTCCACATATATAATCCATTATTATTCATTATTGAAGTTCCAATAAACTTAATTTTGGTTTTTCCATAATATTTAAATTATATATATCAGGGGTAGGTTGCTCCCGGTTCGCACCGGTACACCAGAAGGGGTTCGTCAAATTTACCATACCTTTTAGAACCCGTTCGTCTGGTGGGACAGTACCGGAATGCTCCCTCCCGCCAGCCCTCCCTCGCTCGCTCCCCCCCGCCGGCCTGGTTGCCACTTACTTGCTCGCTTGCCCTGCCCATTCACACCATGCTTGCCCCACCTGCCCACTTCCTTTGCCCGCCCAGCCGAGGATGGTCAGCAGCCCATGCACCACTGCCATGTGAACCCTCTGGGGGCATAGCACCTGCTTGGATGTGGCTGCAGCTGGCAACAGGATGCGAAGGAGGGGCCGTCCAGCAGAGTGTTCCAAGGTCAGTGGGTTGGCGGGGAGATTGTGAGGGGCTGGACTGGGGATGGCAGGAAAGCAGGGATCGAGGCTATGCTCCCGTACCGCCGAAAAAAAGAATATCCCCTTGTCCTGGAACTGTGTCGTGAGGCAAGGGAAGCAGGTCTTGGGAGAGACCTTCCCTCCCCCTTCAGAGCACCTGTGTGGGGAGATAGGAGGCGACCTGGTTTGAATGCAGGTGGGCGGCAGTGCCTCCTTCACACGTTCGGGCAGGGGGAGAAAGAAAGAAGGTGTGCGAGGAAGCACCCCCGCTGCCCGAACATGTGAAGGAGGCAAGGGCAGGCTTATTTGCCCTCGGCTACGTGCACCTTCTTTCTTTCTCCACTTGCCTCCTTCATGCGTTCGGGCAGGGGGAGAAAGAAAGAAGGTATGCGAGAAAGCACCCCCGCTGCCTGAACGTGTGAAGAAGGCAAGGGCAGGCTTCTTTGCCCCCGGCTACTGTGTGATATTTGCAAATCCCTTGCAGGGAATTGAATTATGAACTTTCACACTTTAGACATATGGTGCCTATCTCCTGTTCTTCTTCTATCAAATGCTTCTTGTGCTGAGCCACATATAGGTATCTCGGGTTGCATTTATGACATACTCTCAATGTAGCACTTCTCACCTAATGATTTTTAAAATTCATTCTATCTTTATTTGTAGTGAATTAGTCTAGATGTTGTCATTATTTGTACTATTGGATTAAGATTTCAGATTGACAATGAAGATTCTCAGTCATCCAGGTAGACTTGTCTGGAAAATGAGTCATGGCAACTGGATTTATTTTTGAAAGATTTAGCTGCTTATCCAAACAGCTACTTCAGTGAGTAGGTTGGTTATGGGGATCCTAAGTAGGCAGAGAATTGTTGGAATGTACCAATTCCTAAAATTCATATGGGTCATTAGGTCGGTAAGAAAAGAGCAACAAAAATGATTAGGGGGATGGAGGCTAAAATATATGAAGAACAGTTGCAAGAATTGGGTATGTCTAGTCTAGTAAAAAGAAGGACCAGGGGTCATATTATAGCAGTCTTCCAATATTTGAGGGACTGCTACAAAGAAGAGGGAGTCAAGCTATTCTCCAAAGCACCTGAAGGCCAGACAAGAAACAATAAATGGAAACTAACCAAGGAGAGAAGCAACCTAGAACTAAGAAGATTCCCCCCCTCCCCAACAATGAGAGGAATTAACCAGTGGAACAGTCTCCCTTCAAAAGTTTTTGGTGCTCCATGACTAGAGGTTTATTTGGAATGGTATCAGGTCTCCTGTTTAAGTAGGGGGCTGGAGTAGAAGATGTCCCTTCCAATTCTGTTATTCTGTAACTTTCTGTGGCCTCTGTGGTGAACCTGTGAAATGGTCTTGGTCTTCCAGGGAGCAGCATAAAAAATGGAGGATATGTTGTGTCTGAGACTTCCCCCTCTATTGAGGGAAGAATTATCTACTTTGGCTTAAGTAGATTCCCTCACACCTCTCTCAAAGCATTTATTTTCTATGTCCAACATGTGAACATTATTGTCCTCAAACGTTTGTCCTTTTTCTTTTAAATGAAGGCATATTGCTGATTCTGTTTCTCCTGTGTCAATTTCAGACTGACTTTTAATCTTTCTCCCTTTCCCTTTGCCTATTTATTTTCTCCTCTATAGAATCATGAAAGAACACACACACACACTGGGCACGTATAAGTGTGATTAATTTCTGTAGATGGTTAGATTATCAGCATTTCTAGAATGGAGACTTTAATCACTCTATCACTATGATTAGAGTGATTAATCTCATTTTAATCACTCTATGATGAGGAGACTTGGCACCCACACAAATGGTATTGTATGTATGTATGTATGTATGTATGTATGTATGTATGTATGTTTGTATGTTTGTATGTATGTATGTATGTATGTATGTATGTATGTATGTGAACTCAATTCTGATCTTAGATTCTTTCCTTTATGTAATGAACTTTGGTACTGAATAACCAAAGGGGTTTACATCAATTTTATTACAGAGAAAAATACAATGTCCCGTCATTCTTGTATCCATATTGACCCCCTGATGGGTAGAAAAGAAGGAAAAAAACCACCCTCTCTTCTCCAACTACAACCCAGCTCTGCTCAGAGGGTGCCAAAAGGTGGACATCTCTTCTTTACAGTCAAGAAAAACAGAAGATTGCTAATGATATGTATTTAAGAATTTCAAAAGGAAGTTTAGGGGACTGGAGACCAAAACATATGAAGAACGGTTGCAGGAACTGGGTATGTCTAGCTTAAGAGAAAGAAGGACTAGGGGAGACATGATAGCAGTGTTCCAATATCTCAGGGGTTGCCATAAAGAAGAGGGAGTCAAGCTATTCTCCAAAGCACCTGAGGGTAGAACAAGAAGCAATGGGTGGAAACTAATCAAGGAGAGAAGCAACTTAGAACTGAGAAGAAACTTCCTGACAGTTAGAACAATTAATCAGTGGAACAGAAGTTGCCTCCAGAAGTTGTGAATGCCCCAACACTGGAAGTCTTTAAGAAGATGTTGGATAGCCATTTGTCTGGAACGGTATAGGGTTTCCTGCCTAGGCAGGGGGTTGGACTAAAAGAGCTCCAAGGTCCCTTCCAACTCTACTATTGTATTGTATTGTAAGTCATCAGCCTCAAAGTGGAAAATGGATCACCAAAGATGAAGTGAGTCAGAAAGAGAGAAAAACTAACAGAACAAGAGGACCATTTGCTGTAAAACAGAAATCCGGAACATCAGACATGAGATGGTCTCTTATGCATTGCAGGAAGATGGACTTACTCTTTTACTTTAGTTGAAGGTGCCGTGTCGAAGCTTACTGGTTGAAACCTAGTCCTTGTTGCCGAGATTATGGCACCAATGAGGAAGTCCCCTGACCTGTAATGGTTCTGTGGATCTACCTCATCCCTCTTCAGTGTCAGGAGGCATTTGGATCTTTGTATTCCCCAGGCTGACTGCGGCCACAGAAGAAGCAGAAGCAGCAGAAGCAGCAACATGACTCGTATTCTTGATGAAGTCTCCAGCTGTGTGTCTTATTTGAAGAAACGATGCTATGAAGAGGTGGAAGAAACCAAAGCTCTCTTCCAAGAGAGATGCTTTAGAGGTTTCCCCAATTCAGAGATGAGCCAAGGCTGCACATCTGAGGAGGACAGGAGTAAAGGCAGCCTCTGCTTCTCCTAAGTCTCTCCAGCTTCTCTTTCTCCAGTAACATTTATGGATAGTTTGATGCGATATCAAATGTGAAATCTGAAAATGGTCCAAACAGTCTTTAGAGATTTGGTACCAAGACAACAAATAAATCACTATGATTTGGATAATGGCAACAAGGGGAGACATCTTCTCTCCTAAATAACATCATTTAGAAACTCTGAGTGAGTCAATAGGCAGGCAAACAAAGGGAGGAGCCACACATAGGATCCAAAAGTCAAATAGAATGGAATGGAATGGAATGGAATGGAATAGAATAGAATAGAATAGAATAGAATAGAATAGAATTCTTCATTGATCAAGTGTGATTGGACACAGAAGGAATTAGTCTTTGGTGCAGAAGCTCTCAGTGTACATAAAGAAAAATAAAATAGAATACTTCATCAAGAGTCATAAGATATAACACTTAGTGATAGTCATAGGTTACTAATAAGTAAACAAATCATACTAGGAAACAAATAAAACGATATTAATTGTAAAAATATAAGCAACATGGTTATAGTCATAAGTGGGAAGAGATAGGTACTAGGAAGGATGAGAAGAATAATAGTAATATAGTCTTAGTAAATAATTTGACAGTGTTTTGGGAAGTAGTTGTTTAACAGAGTGATGTCATTTAGGAGAAAACTGTCCTTGTGTCTAGTTGTTCTGGTGTACAGTGCTCTATAGCATTATTTTGAAAGTAGAAGTTGAAACAATTTGTGTCCAGGATGTGAGGGGTCTGTAGATATTTTGTCAGCCCTCTTTTTGACTTGTGCAGTGTACAAGTCCTCAATGGAAGGCAGGTTAGTAGCAATTATTTTTTTCTGCAGTTTTGATTATCCTCTGACATCTGTGTTTGTCTTGTTCAGTTGCAGAGCCAATCCAGACAGTTATAGAGGTGTGGATGACAGACTCAATAATTCCTCTGTGGAACTGAGTCAGCAGCTCTTTGGGCAGTTTGAGCTTTCTGAGTTGCACAGAAAGAACATTCTTTGTTGTGCACTTTTGAGGTTAGGTGTCCATTTTAAGTCTTGAGATATGACAGAACCTAGAAACTTGAAGGTCCCTACTGTTGATACTGTGTTATCTAGTATTGTAAGAGGTGGTAGTATAGGAGGGTTTCTCCTAAAATACTCATCCCTCACTTATACTGGATCTTTTAATAGCTTAGATTTACAATACAATACAATAGCAGAGTTGGAAGGGACCTTGGAGGTCTTCTAGTCCAACACCCTGCCTAGGCAGGAAACCCTATACCGTTTCAGACAAATGGCTATCCAACATCTTCTTAAAGACTTCCAGTGTTGGGGCATTCACAACTTCTGGAGGCAAGCTGTTCCACTGAAACAACACTGCTTCATCTCTCTGGAATAGGTGTGTCAAACCTAACTTCATTGAGGGCCGCATCAGTGCTGTGGTTGACCTTGGGTAGACTGGGAGGAAACCGCGCCAGTCCGATCTTTCTTCTTCAAATTGGGTAGCGGGATGAAGCCACGCTGGCCTGATCTTTCCTCTTCGTATTGGGTAGATGGGCTGGCCACATGGGCTGGTCCCTTGCAGTTTCAAGGGTGGCATCACTGGCCAGATCTGACCACATTGTGGACCGGATCTGGCCTACGAGCCTTCAGTTTGACGCCCCTGCTCTAGGGGTTTACCGGAAAATGAGCAGTTCACTAAGAGAAAAGCTTTTGAGGATAACTATGGGTGCCTTTGGTCCACTAGTATTTCTGCTAAATTGTTTTTTAACTGACAAACTTGATGAGAAAAATATGTATTTAATATTGCATGTTTTGACAGCAGTGAGGATTGTGTTTGCACAATGCTGGAAAAATTAAGCAACGCCATGAGATGAAGAAATAATTAAGAAGATACTAGAGTGTGCAGAAATGGACGGGACTGACATTAAAAATGAAATAGAAAGAGCATACAGAATATTATCAAACATGGAAACTATTTTATCAGTGGTTGGAAAAAAAGGGGTGGAGATTAAGAATATAATCAGAATTGTTGAGCAACTGAAATATCCAGACAACACGATATTTACTAAGAAATGTAATTAATTAATTAATTAATATTTTTTTAAAAAAAATTCTTCCCTGTAAGGAGGGTCTGGGGTACCTGAAATAGGACTGCTGAGTAACTGTGGATGCAATAACAATGGAGAAATGATTTTATTCTGCCAACCTTACCCACTATGTGGTAGGCTCTAAGAGCAGCTCTAGATTACATTTGGTGAGAAAGAAAAAGAAATAAACCAGGAAGCCATGTTTTTTTTTTTTTCAAAATGACAAATCGTTTTCTCTACTTCTTTTTTTTTTTAAACAAAGTTTTATTGGTTCTTTTTAAAAATGAAAAGGAAAAGCGTATTGGAATGGATTACAAATTTTGGCAGTTACAATGTGTGAAGGGTGTCCCCGCCCCCCGTACTCATAGTATTCATTTAAACAAATAATTCAATATTACATAATCGTAATTTGTCAGCATGTAAATTCATATAATAGTTTCAATCAATTTGTATCGAGCCGATTTCCTTATTCATTTTTGTGATCTGAGTTTTCTTGGTATTGCCCCTTCTCCCCCCGGCAGCAGAGCTCCGGCCCCTCCCGTGTCTTGTATGTCAGGTGTAAGATCATCAGGTTTATCTAGGAGTGCTTAATTTTTTTCCATAAAGGCCTGTGCCTCTATGGTTGTATTGATTCTAACTCTACTATCCTCCCAGAAAATTAACATACCTTCAGGCATCAACCATCTGAACCACACCCCTTTCTGGTAAAGCTTCTTCGCTAATTGCGAATAATTTTTTCTTTTCTCTCTCACTTTCTTAGGGATCTATTTCAGAATGGTTATTTCTCTATCTTGATATTTCAACACTTGCCCTCTTTGTGCACTCAGAAGTTTTCTCTACTTCTGAAATGTTGTCCTGTGCTTGATTCCTAAGTTGCATTTTGTGCATTTTCTTATTCCTTTCACCCTTCCCCAGAGTTTTCTCTCTTCTGCAGAGGGGAGATATTGCTTGGGCAAGCTTCCTAAACTGCAAATCTCTGGGGCAAGGGCACTTCCCTGAAAGGTGCCAACTGCAGGTTAGCTCAGCTCTGCAACCTTGGTTGGTGATCAGCACCCAAGTCCATCTTGCTTTCTATCTGAAATTGATATGATCCCAAACAATTTAATTCCAAACCCTTCCTTTTGAATCCTAAATGAGCCAGCAGTGTGTAGTGGCAGCCAAAAAAGCCAATGCAATCCTAAATTGCATTAACAGAGGGATACAATCAAGACAGTGGTGGGTTCCGGATTCCGGAATGCGTGCATGCGTCTTACCTGTCAGCAAGGCTTCTGCAAGCCTCCGCGATGCTCCAGCTGCTCAGTGGAGCATCGCGCAGGTGCTGTATGCGCCATGCACATGCACGGAAGCACGGAAGCTTTAAAAGACAGGTAAGGAGCTCAGGCGGGTGGGTGGGCCCTCTGGAGCACCGTATCGGAACGGTATCCGGTGCTCCCGGCTGGCTCCGGTACGCCTGTACCGGGGTGTACCACCTGCAACCAGCCACTGATCAAGATCAACTGAGGTACTAATACCACTCTATAAAACCTTAGTAAGACCACACCTACAATACTGCATCCAGTTTTGGTGACCACACTATAAAAAGGATGTGGAGACTCTAGAAAAAGTGCAGAGAAGAGCAACAAAGATGATTAGGGGACTGGAGACTAAAACATATGAAGAACGGTTATAGGAGCTGGGCCTGGCTAGTCTAGTGAAGAGAAGGACCAGGGGAGACATGACAGCAGGGTTCCAATATTTGAGGGGCTCCCACAGAGAGGAATGGGTCAAACTATTTTCCAAAGCACCTGAAGGCCAGACAAGGTATAATGGATGGAAACTGATCAAGGAGAGATTCAACCTAGAAATAAGGATAAATTTTCCGACAGTGAGAACAATCAACCAACGGAGCAGCTTGCCTTTGGAAGTTGCGGGAGCTTCATCACTGGAGGCTTTAAGAAGATATTGGACAGCCATTTGTCAGAGATGGTGTAGTTTCCTGCTGGGGGGGGGGTGGTTGGACTCGATGACCTACAGTACAATGTCCCTTACAACTCTGTTAAGCTGTTAATGTATTCTGTTAAAAGTGCCAGGACAGGAACCTGTTAAACTTGTTAGCACCCAAGACATTTCTTTCAATGTGTATTCTCCATTGTATGCTTGCTTACTCTCTTGTAATCCCTTCCTCTCCAATGAATGTAGATATAAACGTTGAATTCCCCTTGCTAGTTATCCCAGAACTGAGGTGAGGATTCCAAATGGTGGGGGAATGGAGAAAAGACTATAAGATTTGAGCCTTTCCCATGGCTTCCTTGTGAGTCACGTTCCAAAACACGAACCTTCCCTGCCATTACAGCTCATCCAGTTGATTGGGGTTGTATCCTGATATTATAAGTAAAGGTAAAGGTTTCCCCTGTCCAGTCATATCTGACACTAGGGGGCGGTGCTCATCTCCTTTTCTTAGCTGAGGCGCTAACATTGTCGGATGACCCTTTCTATGATCATGTGCCTAGAATGACTATACACTGAGGCGCATGGAATGCAGTTATGGAAAATTGGTTAATCATCCTTTTTAAAGCTTTATTAATATTTAAAAGATTATTAAATTTATGACATCTCTCTTAATCCCCCAATATATCTAAATTAAGTGCTGACACATAGATTAACAGAAATGAATGTGTAATGTAATTTGTATATATTTATATAGACTAGTGGTTTGTTTGTCCATTTTAGGCTTGTATTTGCCTTGGTATAGATCAATAAACCCATTTTTGCTTCACTGAAAGCATACTGGTCTCTGTAACTAAACTAGTGGTAACCAATTGCTTTGAGGAAAATGGTTGTCCAATCTCTTCTTAAAAGCTTCCAGTGTTGGAACATTTACAACTTCTGGAACAACTTGCCTCCAGACGTTGTGAATGTTCCAACACTGAAAGTTTTTAAGAAGAGATTGGACAGTCATTTGTCTGAAGTGGTGTAGGGTTTCCTACCTGAAGAGGGAGTTGGACTAGAGGTTCCCCAAGGTCCTTTCCAACTCTATTATTATGCTATGCTATGCTATGCTATGCTATGCTATGCTATGCTATGCTATGCTATGCTATGCTATGCTATGCTATGCTGTCCTGTCCTGTCCTGTCCTGTCCTGTCCTGTCCTATTCTTTCCCTACTGTTATTCTATTCTATTCTATTCTATTCTATTCTACTCTACTCTACTCTACTCTACTCTACTCTACTCTACTCTACTCTTTTTCTACTGTTCTGTTGCTTCTGTTCTGTTCTGTTCTGTTCTATTCCATTCTATTCTATTCTACTCTATTCTATTCCATCCCATCCCAGATAAAAGATCGCATCCCATCCCATCCCATCCCAGATAAAAGATTCCATTAGCATGGAGATCCCAGCAGGTTTCATATCAGAATTGATTTCAATGTTCATCTCCCCTCAAAGATGGCTTAAGAGTACTTTTAACAATGGTGGGGAAAGGCTCTCAAGGGTGATCCAGAAGAACCAAAGATTCACATCTCTGTGTTGTTCAACTTTGTGGAATCACACAAAATCCAGGCCATTGAAAGATGTTACCCTGTCTTATAATTACCAGAATTATTGTGATGTTTTATCTTTAAGTCAAATCTCTATGGATCCCCCCCCCCTTTCAAACTGTTCTAATGACTCAAAAAACAACATGAGGCAACGGTTTTCATTAGAAAGACTGGTCTCACAATTGTTCCCTATTATTTCTCTTAGGCCTCAAAGGTCCTAGGAGGAATGCTAGGCATGGCATGTAAAGGACACAAATCTTAAGCTCATCCACTATAGTTGTGAAGCTTGGGCTGAACTCTGTCCTGAATTAGACAACCCACCAACACTTTAGCATGGTGAGACAGCCAAGGTTTCTTCTCCCAGTTCTTTAACCTGTTGCAAGACAGGAGATGGATTCAGGTGCTCAAGGAATGCTCCTTTTGTTTCTATTTCTGCTGCAGCTGCAGCCCCACAGTGCCAATGGGATCCTTCACACCAAGTGCCCCCTAACTTTGGAGCAGGAGGAATTCAGTGAAGGGAATCACTACAAGCCTGGGGATCATTTTATTGCTGGACTTCTCTCTATATCATCTGCCCGGTTTCTACTCAATGATTTCCAAAGGCCTCCGTCTGCTACCATTTCATGGTAAGTTGTGCTGTGTGAATGAAACCAGGAGGAAGAAAATAACTGATGCCAGGTCATATTTATTCTCTGGCTAGTTTGCAAGCCTCGATAATGTATGTGAATATTCATGCCAACACAAGGATTACCCAGTCTTTATTTCTAGGGGAATTCTGTGAAATATAAGTATTCCTCTGTTTACTCCATCCGTCACCAATAGATAGGAGCACTTCTTAACATTCTCTACTTATTATGGCTTGCTTCCTTGGCTGGGAAATATTTCCTGCTCAGAAATATTAGCTGCATGAAATATTAATACCATTTTATAAAACCTTAGTAAGATCACACCTGGAATATTGCATCCAGTTTTGGTCACCACGTTACAAAAAGAATGTTGAGATTTTGGGAAAAAGTGCAGAGAAGAGCAATTAAGATGATTAAAGGCCTGGAGACTAAACATGTATGAAGAATGTTGCAGGAACTGGGTACTGTTTCTTGAACCAGGTTTTGCCTAATATAAACTTGTACTTTTGGTTTTTCCTGCCTAGGTGTAATACCTCGGTTTTCTCCACATTACCTTCCATTGTGTTGGAAAGGGTACATGTTCAAGTCTGTCAAGATCTTTTTGGATCCTGAGCTTGAGTTCTAGGGTGTTGGCTATTCCTGCCAGCTTAGTATCATTTGCAAATTTGATGAGTTCCCCTTCTATTCCTTCATCCAAGTCATTTATGAAGATATTTTAGAGTACTGGCCCTAAGACAGAGCCTCGTGGTACCCCACTGCTTCCTTCCTTCTATGTAGATCTAGTACCATTAAGGACTACTCATTGAATATAGTTTATCACCCAGTTACAAATCCATCTTGTAGTTATGTTGTCTATCCCACATTTTCCTAGTATACCAAGAAGTAATTATGGTCTACTTTGTCAAATGCTTTGCTGAAGTCTAAGTACATTATGTCCACAGCATGGTTTGCCATTGTCTCCTTCTTAGGACTGAGAGAGAAGTACTGGCTCAGAATCACCCAGTTGGCTAATCCCATAAAATGGCACTAGAACACAAGGTTTCCTGGTTTCCAGTCTGGTGCCTTAACCACTACCGCAAACTGACTGTCTAGAAGTTTTTATCTTTTGAAATTTCTTGAAATAGTGGTAGTCTACATTCTCTGCATTTAGTCCTTTGGGGAAAAGGTATCTAGGCCAAGGGAAGCCCTCTCCTCCAAATGTACATTTTTGATGCACAACTTTTACAAAATATTTATAGCAGGTTTTCTCCCAGTTTTTTAATTGCTTTTAGCACATTGTAATCTACCAAGGGACAGAGTGGATCAGAAGTATGGGCAAGGTTGCTTGCTAGCTTGCTTGATTAAAACTATTTATATTGCCACATCTACCATCCTATCAACAATCCACAACATTAATATCCAAAATAACAGATATCACCCTATTTAACAAAAAGAACCAACAGAGCTTACTTAATCTCCTAGCCCAAACCCCTGGGGAACAACCATGTCTTTAAAGTCATATGAATGGTTACCAGGGTCAGTATTTATTAGAACAGAGCATGTCCCAAAATTGGTTGGGACAATTCATCCCAATCTTACAATACTGGGGCATCCCTCTGTTGTTTGTTAAAGCAACAACCCATTCCTCCCCCAAGACCTCTGAGGAAGTGTGAAAAGTGACACAGTTGTTTCAAAAAGCACCGTGGAATTTTCATCACAATTTTATTTTTATTTTATTCAGTTTGTCAAACATGTACAAAATAACAGGTATAAGTATAAACATGGACATGGACAAAGGAAATGAGTACAAGTAGGACAGTGACGGAAGGCACACTGGTGAATTTATGCACGCCCCCTTTACGGACCTCTTAGAATTCAGATGAGGTCCACGCTAGACAGTTTAAGGTTAAAGTTACGAGGGGTTGAGGATATAACAATGAAGTCAGGTAGAACATTCCAGGCATTGACCACTCTGTTGCTGGAGTCATATTTTCTGCAATCTAATTTGAAGTGGTTTACCTTGAATTTGTATCTATTGTTTGCCTGTGTATTATTGAGGCTGAAGCTGACAGGTAGGATGTTGTAGTGGATAATTTTGTGTACTCTGTTTAGTTTAGACCATAGGCGGCATAGTTCCAGGTTGTCTAAGCCCAAAATTTCCAGCCTGATGGCATAAGGGATTCTACTGTGAGCAGAGAAGTGGAGGACTCTTCTCTTGAAATACTTCTGGCCCTGCTCAATTGTATTAATGTCCAATATATAGTGTGGATTCCAGACAGATGAGCTGCATTCAAAAATTGGTCTGGCAAAGATTTTATATATCCTAGTTAGCAGTACCATGTTACCGGAGAAGAAGCTACACAAAATTAGGTTAATAACTCTTAATGCCTTTTAGGTAATGCTGTTATAGTAAGTTCTGGGGCTTGGATCATTTGAGATGAGTACTGCTAGCTCCTTGACACAGTGAGGGTTGTTTATGAAGTCATATCAAAACAACGGCATTGTATTTTTTCTTTAGGCACTCTGAATAAACGTTTGGCTGCTTTAATTACTAGCTGGATGGTGCAGTGCTCACGTCTGCTCCAAATCAATTCTTCCAACTCATTTCTGAAGCATGCACAGCCTTATATATCTAACAAGCCATTTCCATGAATGGTAATGTGGTGCATGTATATTTGCAGGAAAGGATCTCCATATTACTGGAAAATTCTGTCCTTCCTTTTTGCCATCCAGGAGATCAACCAGGATCCCAAACTCTTCCCCAACATCACCTTGAGCTACAACCTCCACAACAACTTTTTTAACACCAGGATGACTTCAGACGCCTTGATGGACCTGCTTTCTGTTGGAGATGCCAGCATTCCGAACTACAGCTGTGGAAGACAGAAAGACCTCTGGGTTCTCCTGGAAGCAGCTGACTCAGACATCTCCATACAAATTTCAACAATGGCAGCCATCTATAAAATTCCACAGGTAAGAAATGAAAGTGTACACCTCTGTGGTTAGGTACTTTGCAGAATTATTTTAGATTGGGTTTCCCTTCGAGCATAGAACAACTCAAAAAAGCAGTACAAGCTTGGAAGATGTGGAGATATGTAGCCCATAGAAATGGCAAAACTTGGACATGACAGGATAAAATCATCATCATCATCACAACTCATATGCCACCCAACGTTCAATACTCACAATCAAACAGATTACAGTTAAATCAATAAAGCATAAAGAATAGATGGCTCGCCTCTTTTAATATATTTTATTAATAATATTTAATAGCCCTTTGTGCAAGACATTATACCAAGATTGTTAAAATAGAATCTGCCTGTCTGGTTTGGATATCTTGGTCAGATCTATTGAACCTAATGTGTCTAAAAGGATATGAATGAACCCTAAGCCACACATTGATACATCCATATAGATATCTGCTATTTCTCTGAAGGAATGTTCTCCTTGAAGATCTCTTAAGGGATGATGATGATGATGATGATGATGATGATGATGATGATGATGATGATGATGGATGATGATGGATGATAATGACAATGGTGGAATAGAATCCAAGCAATGGGTCTTCTTGCAAGAAAGGAGAATCCCATCCATGATTAGGACCAATTAAAAAAAAGATGTTGAGAATCTAGAAAGAGTGCAGAGAAGAGCAACAAAGATGATTAGGGGCCTGAAAGCTAAAACATATGAAGAACGGTTACAGGAACTGGGCATGGCTAGTCTATATGAAGAGAAGGACTAGGGGTGACATGATAGTCTTTCGATATTTGAGAGGCTGTCACAGAGAGGAGGGGGACAAC